>NC_092092.1:21566968-22179968 GCF_045679555.1 Salvelinus alpinus | reverse complement strand
AATCTAACGTTTAAGTTCCTTGCTCAGAACATGAGAACATATGAAAGCTGGTGGTTCCTTTTACATTTACATTTACATTTAAGTCATTTAGCAGACGCTCTTATCCAGAGCGACTTACAAGTTGGTGCATTCACCTTATGATGTCCAGTGGAACAACCACTTTACAATAGTGCATCTAACTCTAAGGGGGGGGGGGTTAGAAGGATTACTTTATCCTATCCTAGGTATTCCTTAAAGAGGTGGGGTTTCAGGTGTCTCCATGAGTCTTCAATATTCCCAGGTAAGAAGTTTTAGGTTGTAGTTATTATAGGACTATTTCTCTCTATACCATTTGTATTTCATATACCTTTGACTGTTGGATGTTCTAATAGGTACTTTAGTATTGCCAGCCTAATCTCGGGAGTTGATAGGCTTGAAGTCATGAACAGCGCAATGCTTGAAGCATTGCGAAGAGCTGCTGGCAAACGCAGTGGAGTGCTGTTTCAATGAATGCTTAGGAGCCTGCTGCTGCCTACCACCGCTCAGTCAGACTGCTCTATCAAATCATAGACTTCATTATAATATAATAACACACAGAAATACAAGCCTTAAGGTCATTAATATGGTCAAATCCGGAAACTATTATTTAGAAAACAAAACGTTTATTCTTTCAGTGAAATACGGAATTATTCCGTATTTTATCTAACGGGTGGCATCCATAAGTCTAAATATTGCTGTTACATTGCACAACCTTCAATGTTATGTCATAATTACGTATAATTCTGGCAAATTAGTTCGCAACGAGCCAGGTGGCCCAAACTGCATATGCCCTGACTCTGCGAGCAATGAACGCAAGAGAAGTGACAAAACTTCCCAAGTTTAATATTGCCTGCTAACATGAATTTATTTGAACTAAATATGCAGGTTTAAAAATATATACTTGTGTATTGATTTTAAGAAAGGCATTGATGTTTATGGTTAGGTAAACATTGGTGCAACGACAGTGCTTTTTTCGTGAATGCGCTTGTTAAATCACCCATTTGGCGAAGTAGGCTGTGTTTCAATGACAAATTAACAGGCACCGCATCGATTTTATGCAACGCAGGACAAGCTAGATAAACTAGTAATATCATCAACCATGTGTAGTTAATTAGTGAATATTAGTGATGTTTTTCCTGGAGAGAATTGGCTTCTTTGCTGCCCTTCTTGACACCAGGCCATCCTCCAAAAGTCTTCGCCTCACTGTGCGTGCAGATGCACTCACACCTGCCAGCTGCCATTCCTGAGCAAGCTCTGTACTGGTGGTGCCCCGATCCCGCAGCTGAATCAACTTTAGGAGACGGTCCTGGTGCTTGCTGGACTTTCTTGGGCGCCCTGAAGCCTTCTTCACAACAATTGAACCGCTCTCCTTGAAGTTCTTGAAGATCCGATAAATGGTTGATTTAGTTGCAATCTTACTGGCAGCAATATCCTTGCCTGTGAAGCACTTTTTGTGCAAAGCAATGATGACGGCATGTGTTTCCTTGCAAGTAAACATGGCTGACAGAGGAAGAACAATGATTCCAAGCACCACCCTCCTTTTGAAGCTTCCAGTCTGTTATTCGAACTCAATCAGCATGACAGAGTGATCTCCAGCCTTGTCCTCGTCAACACTCACACCTGTATTAACGAGAGAATCACTGACATGTCAGCTGGTACTTTTGTGGCAGGGCTGTAAAGCAGTGGAAATGTTTTTTGGGGATTCAGTTCATTTGCATTGCAAAGAGGGACTTTGCAATTAATTGCAATTCATCTGATCACTCTTCATAACATTCTGGAGTATATACAAATTGCCATCATACAAACTGAGGCAGCAGACTTTGTGAAAATTAATATTTGAGTCATTCTCAACTTTTGGCCACGACTGTACATACATACACATATATAAACTCAGCAAAAAGATAAATGTCCCTTTTTCAGGACCCTGTCTTTCAAAGATAATTTGTAAAAATCCAAATAACTTAACAGATCTTTATTGTAAAGGATTTAAACACTGTTTCCCATGCTTGTTCAATGAACCATAAACAATTAATGAACATGCACCTTTAGAGCGGTCGTTAAGACACTAACAGCTTACAGACGGTAGGCAATTAAGGTCACAGTTATGAAAACTTAGGACACTAAAGAAGCCTTTCTACTTATTCTGAAAAACACAAAGAATGATGCCCAGGGTCCCTGCTCATTTGCGTGAACGTGCCTTAGGCATGCTGCAAGGAGACATGAGGACTGCAGATGTGGCCAGGGCAATAAATTGCAATGTCCGTGCTGTGAGACGCCTAAGACAGTGCTACAGGGAGACAGGATGGACAGCTGATCGTCTTCGCAGTGGTAGACCACGTGTAACAACACCTGCATAGGATTGGTACGTCCGAACATCACACCTGCGGGACAGGTACAGGATGGCAACAACAACTGCCCGTGTTACACCAGGAACGCACAATCCCTCCATCAGTGCTCAGACTATCCGCAATAGACTGAGAGAGGCTGGACTGAGGGCTTGTAGGTCTGTTGTAAGGCAGGTCCTCAACAGACATCACCGGAAACAACATCGCCTATGGGCACAAACCCACCGTCGCTGGACCAGACAGGACTGGCAAAAAGTTATTTTCATTGACGAGTCGCGGTTTTGTCTCACCAGGGGTGATGGTCGGATTTGCGTTTATCGTCGAAGGAATGAGCGTTACACCGAGGCCTGTACTCTGGAGCGGGATCGATTTGGAGGTGGAGGGTCCGTCATGGTCTGGGGTGGTGTGTCACAGCATCATCGGACTGAGCTTGTTGTCATTACAGGCAGTCTCAATTCTGTGTGTTACAGGGAAGACATCCTCCTCCCTCATGTGGTACCCTTCCTGCAGGCTCATCCTGACATGACCCTCCAGCATGTCAATGCCACCAGCCATACTGCTTGTTCTGTGCGTGATTTCCTGCAAGACAGGAATGTCAGTGTTCTGCCATGGCCAGCGACAAGCCCGGATCTCAATCCCATTGAGCACATCTGGGACCTGTTGGAATGGAGGGTGAGGGCTAGGGCCATTCCCCCCAGAAATGTCTGTGAACTTGCAGGTGCCTTGATGGAAGAGTGGGGTAACATCTCCACAGCAAGAACAGACAAATCTGGTGCAGTCCATGAGGAGGAGATGCACTGCAGTACTTAATGCAGCTGGTGGCCACACCAGATTGAAAATTGAATCCAAGATGGCGTAGCAGTCGGATGTGTCTTTGTCCTGTCTGTCCCGTGTAAATAGTATTCGTATTTTTCGTATACATTTCGTATATATTTTAATTTCACTTTCCATCTAATAACTGAATATACATTCCTACATTCCGCCTCACCCAATGTGGTACGGACCTGCTATTTTTTTATACTTTAGAACCGTAACCCCAATCAGAAGCTAGCCAGATAACTAGCTACTAGCTAGTAGTCAGTTAGCCACTGCTGCGGTCTTCGCCCTTAACTCGGACACAGCCAGCTTCAATACCGGGCCAATACCTGCCAGTCTGCAAGCGCGATATCAACCCAGAGCATATAGGACTGCTTTTTCTCTACCACATCTCCGGATTGCTGACGCAAGCTCTGGACAATTACACCGTATTATCACAGCTAGCTAGCTGCAACCGAGTGGCTACTACTGGCTAACACCTCTGTCCCGAAGCAAGCACCAGTTAGCCTTGAGCTAGCCTCGAGCTAGGCCCATCTGCCGGCTAGCCGAAGAGGTCTACCAGCGAACTCTTGGGCTACAATACCTCTTTTGCCAATTGGACTGGACCTTTTTTTTGCCGACACAGAGCCCTGCCAATCCATCACAACTGGTCTAAATCAGCTACAAGCTAATTTAGCCATTTTTTTGCCGCTGCTAGTAGCTTTTACCTTCTGCACAGACACCAGCCCTGTTATTAGCCTGGATATTACTCACCAATTTACCAGCATCGGACTGTCTCTCGACAACAACGCCGGATTCCTGCCGTAATCCCTGAGCCACTACTTCTGATCCTCACAGCTAGCTTGCAGCTAGCGCAGTTAGCGCCACTGCCACGAAGCTAGCACCAGTTAGCAAACACAATTCTACAATTCACAACCTCTCTTTCGCCATTCGGCTTGGATTCTCTGGATTCTCTGTCGACACGACCACGTCTGAGCAGACCCCCTCCGTCTGAGCAGACCACCCCCCGGGCTACTAACTTTAAACGCCGCGTGCTAGCTTAGTGGAGGCCTCCCTGCTCCATCTACGGCTGCCCCCTGGACACTATGATCACTTGGCTACATAGCTGATGCATGCTTGACTGTCCATTAATTCACGGTACTCCATTCTGTTTATTTGTGTTTTATCTGTCGGCTCTGTGCTTTAACTCAGGATCTGTGTGTAGTTAATCCGACCCTCTCTGCCTAGTCGTCGCCATGTTTACCTGTTGTTGCTGTGTTAGACTAGCACCCTGTTATTGCTGCTGTTATCTTACCTGTTGTTTTAGCTAGCTCTCCCAATCAAGACCTGCAATCACTTTATGCCTTATTGTATGTCTCTCTCAAATATCAATATGCCTTGCATACTGTTGTTCAGGCTAGTTTTCATTATCATTGTTTTGGTTTGCAATGGACCCTGTAGTTCCACTCTCCGTACCTCTGATACCCCCTTTGTCCCACCCCCCACACATGCGGTGACCTCACCCATTGAGACCAGCATGTCCAGAGATACAACCTCTCTTATCATCACCCAGTGCCTGGGCTTGCCTCCGCTGTACCCGCGCCCCTCCATACCCCTGTCTGCACATTATGCCCAGAATCTATTCTACCATGCCCATAAATCTGCTCCTTTTATTCTTTGTCCCCAACGCTCTAGGCGACCAGTTTTGATAGCCTTTAGCCGCACCCTCATCCTACTACTCCTCTGTTCCTCGGGTGATGTGGAGGTAAACCCAGGCCCTGCATGTCCCCAGTCACCCTCATTTGTTGACTTCTGTGATCGAAAAAGCCTTGGCCTCATGCATGTCAACATCAGAAGCCTCCTCCCTAAGTTTGCCTTACTCACCGCTTTAGCACACTCTGCCAATCCTGATGTCCTTGCCGTGTCCGAATCCTGGCTTAGGAAGGCCACCAAAAATTCTGACATTTCCATACCCAACTATAACACTTTCCGTCAAGATAGAACTGCCAAAGGGGGAGGAGTTGCAATCTACTGCAGAGATAGCCTGCAAAGTTCTGTCATACTTTCCAGGTCTATGCCCAAACAGTTCGAACTTCTAATTTTAAAAATTAATCTCTCCAGAAATAAGTCTCTCACTGTTGCCGCCTGCTACCGACCCCCCTCAGCTCCCAGCTGTGCCCTGGACACCATCTGTGAATTGATCGCTCCCCATCTAGCTTCAGAGTTTGTTCTGTTAGGTGACCTAAACTGGGATATGCTTAACACCCCGGCAGTCCTACAATCCAAGCTTGATGCCCTCAATCTCACACAAATCATCAAGGAACCCACCAGGTACAACCCTAAATCCGTAAACATGGGCACCCTAATAGACATTATCCTGACCAACCTGCCCTCCAAATACACCTCTGCTGTCTTCAATCAAGATCTCAGCGATCACTGCCTCATTGCCTGTATCCGCCACGGGTCCGCGGTCAAACGACCACCCCTCATCACTGTCAAACGCTCCCTAAAACACTTCTGCGAGCAGGCCTTTCTAATCGACCTGGCCCGGGTACCCTGGAAGGATATTGACCTCATCCCGTCAGTTGAGGATGCCTGGTCATTCTTTAAATGTTACTTCCTCACCATATTAGACAAGCATGCTCCGTTCAAAAAATGCAGAACCAAGAACAGATATAGCCCTTGGTTCACTCCAGACCTGACTGCCCTCGACCAGCACAAAAACATCCTGTGGCGAACTGCAATAGCATCGAAGAGCCCCCGCGATATGCAACTGTTCAGGGAAGTCAGGAACCAATACACGCAGTCAGTCAGGAAAGCAAAGGCCAGCTTTTTCAAGCAGAAATTCGCATCCTGTAGCTCTAACTCCAAAAAGTTCTGGGATACTGTAAAGTCCATGGAGAACAAGAGCACCTCCTCCCAGCTGCCCACTGCACTGAGGCTAGGTAACACGGTCACCACCGATAAATCCGTGATAATCGAAGACTTCAACAAGCATTTCTCAATGGCTGGCCATGCCTTCCTCCTGGCGACTCCAACCTTGGCCAACAGCCCCGCCCCCCCCGCTGCTACTCGCCCAAGCCTCCCCAGCTTCTCCTTTACCCAAATCCAGATAGCAGATGTTCTGAAAGAGCTGGAAAACCTGGACCCATACAAATCAGCTGGGCTTGACAATCTGGACCCCCTATTTCTGAAACTGTCCGCCGCCATTGTCGCACCCCCTATTACCAGCCTGTTCAACCTCTCCTTCGTATCATCTGAGATCCCCAAGGATTGGAAAGCTGCCGCGGTCATCCCCCTCTTCAAAGGGGGAGACACCCTGGACCCAAACTGTTACAGACCTATATCCATCCTGCCCTGCCTATCTAAGGTCTTCGAAAGCCAAGTCAACAAACAGATCACTGACCATCTCGAATCCCACCGTACCTTCTCCGCTGTGCAATCCGGTTTCCGAGCCGGTCACGGGTGCACCTCAGCCACGCTCAAGGTACTAAACGATATCATAACCGCCATCGATAAAAGACATTACTGTGCAGCCGTCTTCATCGACCTGGCCAAGGCTTTCGACTCTGTCAATCACCATATTCTTATCGGCAGACTCAGTAGCCTCGGTTTTTCTAATGACTGCCTTGCCTGGTTCACCAACTACTTTGCAGACAGAGTTCAGTGTGTCAAATCGGAGGGCATGTTGTCCGGTCCTCTGGCAGTCTCTATGGGGGTACCACAGGGTTCAATTCTCGGGCCGACTCTTTTCTCTGTATACATCAATGATGTTGCTCTTGCTGCGGGCGATTCCCTGATCCACCTCTACGCAGACGACACCATTCTATATACTTCCGGCCCTTCCTTGGACACTGTGCTATCTAACCTCCAAACGAGCTTCAATGCCATACAACACTCCTTCCGTGGCCTCCAACTGCTCTTAAACGCTAGTAAAACCAAATGCATGCTTTTCAACCGTTCGCTGCCTGCACCCGCACGCCCGACTAGCATCACCACCCTGGACGGTTCCGACCTAGAATATGTGGACATCTATAAGTACCTAGGTGTCTGGCTAGACTGCAAACTCTCCTTCCAGACTCATATCAAACATCTCCAATCCAAAATCAAATCAAGAATCGGCTTTCTATTCCGCAACAAAGCCTCCTTCACTCACGCCGCCAAACTTACCCTAGTAAAACTGACTATCCTACCGATCCTCGACTTCGGCGATGTCATCTACAAAAAAGCTTCCAACACTCTACTCAGCAAACTGGATGCAGTTTATCACAGTGCCATTCGTTTTGTTACTAAAGCACCTTATACGACCCACCACTGCGACCTGTATGCCCTAGTCGGCTGGCCCTCGCTACATGTTCGTCGTCAGACCCACTGGCTCCAGGTCATCTACAAGGCTATGCTAGGTAAAGTGCCGCCTTATCTCAGTTCACTGGTCACGATGGCTACACCCACCTGCAGCACGCGCTCCAGCAGGTGTATCTCACTGATCATCCCTAAAGCTAAAACCTCATTTGGACGCCTTTCCTTCCAGTTCTCTGCTGCCTGCGACTGGAACGAATTGCAAAAATCTCTGAAGTTGGAGACTTTTATCTCCCTCAACAACTTTAAAAATCTGCTATCCGAGCAGCTAACCGATCGCTGCAGCTGTACATAGTCCATCTGTAAACTACCCACCCAATTTACCTACCTCACCCCCCATACTGCTTTTATTTATTTACTTTTCTGCTCTTTTGCACACCAGTATCTCTTCTTGCACATGATCATCTGATGATTTATCACTCCAGTGTTAATCTGCTAAATTGTAATTATTCGATTTATTGCCTACCTCATGCCTTTTGCACACATTGTATATAGATTCTCTTTTTTTTCTACCATGTTATTGACTTGTTTATTGTTTACTCCATGTGTAACTCTGTGTTGTCTGTTCACACTGCTATGCTTTATCTTGGCCAGGTCGCAGTTGCAAATGAGAACTTGTTCTCAACTAGCCTACCTGGTTAAATAAAGGTGAAATAAAATTTAAAAAAAAGATACTGACTATTACTTTTGATTTTGACCCCCCTTTGTTCAGGGACACATTATTCCATTTCTGTTAGTCACATGTCTGTGGAACTTGTTCAGTTTATGTCTGTTGTTGAATCTTGTTATGTTCATACAAATATTTACACATGCTAAGTTTGCTAAAAATAAACGCAGTTGACAGTGAGAGGACGTTTCTTTTTTTGCTGAGTTTACATACATCCTACCTACCTACAGTTGAAGTCGGAAGTTTACATACACCTTAGCCAAATACATTTAAACTCAGTTTTTCACATTTCCTGACATTTAATCCTGGTAAAAATTCCCTGTCTTAGGTCAGTTAGGATCATCACTTTATTTTAAGAATGTGAAATGTCAGAATTATAGTGTAGAGAGTGATTTATTTCAGGTTTTATTTCTTTCATCACATTCCCAGTGGGTAGAAGTTTACATACATTCAATTAGTATTTGGTATCATTGCCTTAACATTGCTTAACTTTGGTCAAACGTTTCGGGTAGCCTTCCACAAGCTTCCCACAATAAGTTGGGTGAATTTTGGCCCATTCCTCCTGACAGAGCTGGTGTAATCGAGTCAGGTTTGTAGGCCTCCTTGCTCGCACACGCTTTTTCAGTTCTGCCCACAAATTTTCTTTAGGATTGAGGTCAAGGCTTTGTGATGGCCACTCCAATACCTTGACTTTGTTGTCCTTAAGCCATTTTCCACAACTTTGGAAGTATGCTAGGTGTCATTGTCCATTTGGATGACCCATTTGCGACGAAACTTTAACTTCCTGACTGATGTCTTGAGATGTTGCTTCAATATATCCACATAATTTTCCTACCTCATGATGCCATCTATTTTGTGAAGTGCACCAGTCCCTCCTGCAGCAAAGCACCCCCACAACATGATGCTGCCACCCCCGTGCTTCACAGTTGGGATGGTGTTCTTCGGCTTGCAAGCCTCCCCCTTTTCCTCCAAACATAACGATGGTCATTATGGCCAAACAGTTATTTTTTTGTTTCATCATACCAGAGGAAATTTCTCCAAAACGTACAATCTTTGTCCCCATGTGCAGTTGCAAACCGTAGTCTGGCTTTTTTGTAGCGGTTCTGAAGCAGTGGCTTCTTCCTTGCTGAGCGACCTTTCAGGTTATGTCGATATAGGACTCGTCTTACTGTGGATATAGATATTTTTGTACATGTTTCTTCCAGCATCTTCACAAGGTCCTTTGGTGTTGTTCTGGGATTGATTTGCACTTTTCACACCAACGTACGTTCCATTCTAGGAGACAGAACGCGTCTCCTTCCTGAGAGGTATGACAGCTGCGTGGTTCCATGGTGTTTATACTTGCATACTATTGTTTGTACAGATGAACATGGTACCTTCAGGCGTTTGGAAATTGTTTCCAAGGATGAACCAAACTTGTGCAGGTCCCCCCCAAGAAAATCTGATGTATTTGGCAGATTTCCTTTTGATTTTCCCATGATGTCAAGCAAAGAGGCAGTGAGTTTGTAGGTAGGCCTTGAAATACATCCACAGGTACACTTACAATTTACTCAAATGATGTAAATTAGCCTATCAGAAGCTTCTAAAGCCATGACATCATTTTCTGGAATTTTCCAAGCTGTTTAAATCAAATCAAATCAAATGTATTTATATAGCCCTTCTTACATCAGCTGATAGCTCAAAGTGCTGTACAGAAACCCAGCCTAAAACCCCAAACAGCAAGCAATGCAGGTGTAGAAGCACAGTGGCTAGGAAAAACTCCCTAGAAAGGCCAAAACCTAGGAAGAAACCTAGAGAGGAACCAGGCTATGAGGGGTGGCCAGTCCTCTTCTGGCTGTGCCTGGTGGAGATTATAACAGAACATGGTCAAGATGTTTAAATGTTCATAAATGACCAGCATGGTCAAATAATAATAATCACAGTAGTTGTTGAGGGTGCAGCAAGTCAGCACCTCAGGAGTAAATGTCAGTTGGCTTTTCATAGCCGATCATTAAGAGTATCTCTACACTCCTGCTGTCTCTAGAGAGTTGAAAACAGCAGGTCTGTGACAGGTAGCACGTCCGGTGAACAGGTCAGGGTTCCATAGCCGCAGGCACAGTCTACTTACTGTATGTGAACTTCTGACCCACTGGAATTGTGATACGTTGAATTATAAGTGAAATAATCTGTAGTCTGTAAACAATTGTTGGGAAAATTTGTGTCATGCACAAAATAGATGTCCTAACCGACTTGCCAAAACTATGGTTTGTTAACAAGAAGTTAGTGGAGTGGTTGAAAAACAAGTTTTAATGACTCCAACCTAAGTGTATGTAAACTTCCGACTTCAACCCGACCGACCGACCTACCTACCTACCTACCCTCCAATTATTTATTTATTTATTTATAAACATTTATTTCCCCCCCCCTTTTCTCCCCAATTGTTAGTAGTTACTATCTTGTCTCATCGCTACAACTCCCGTACGGGCTCGGGAGAGACGAAGGTCGAAAGCCATGCGAGCCTGGGCGCGAACCCAGAATCTCTGGTGGCACAGCTAGCGCTGCGATGCAGTGCCCTAGACCACTGCGCCACCCGGGAGGCCCCTCACCCTCCAATATTTATTTATTTTTAATATACCTTTATTATTCCCCGCAAACCCTACCACCCCTCCCCCAATTGGAGTAAACTAAGAAACAATAACACTTAGGCTTCTACCTTCAGTTTATACATATTATACAGATTTTTACAGACAATCTATTTTACAATAGTTATAGTATAGTAGTATATTTTTGTTCAGTATTTGAACTGGATACAGCATCCAAGATGGCCGACAGTTGTTTTCAAAGTGTGCTTCTATTACGTAACCCTGGGGCCTTGGTTGGGACCATGGGGCCTTGGCCCTCACTCACATTCATCATAGTTAGGCTGTCAGATGTGCTACATACATGGCAGTCATCTGGCTACAGTATGATGCTGGACTACATTAGACTAGGCAGGCAAGCTGTGCTGCTAACAGCCCAATGAGAATATGCAAAGTCACCTAAGTCTTCAGCGGATGTCATATGAGGAAGAAGGTGTGAAGGTAGTCCTTTTTGTGTGAAAGTAGTCCTTTTTGTGTGAAAGTAGTCCTTTCTGTATGAAGGTAGTCCTTTCTGTGTGAAAGTAGTCCTTTCTGTGTGAAGGTAGTCCTTTCTGTGTGAAGGTAGTCCTTTCTGTGTGAAGGTAGTCCTTTCTGTGTGAAAGTAGTCCTTTCTGTGTGAAAGTAGTCCTTTCTGTGTGAAAGTAGTCCTTTCTGTGTGAAAGTAGTCCTTTCTGTCGAAGGTCACATCCACACTTTCCCACATTAGCACTTAGGCTACACAGAGTTCTAAACTGTATAGGCCTAGTATCTCAGAAAAGGAAATCCTAGATGCATATTATCGATGTCTCTAAGACATACTATAATGAGAGGCAGTAGGATGTTAAAATACATAAACCAAAATGATGATCCATAGTTCTCTTTAATCATGGCCAGAAGATGCACTGTAGCATGTGTAGAATAAATGGATGTGTGGGTGGGTGTGTCTATGCATGGGAATGCCACTGTGCTTGCCTGTCAGTACAAACCCCTCAGCAGTGTTGAGACATCAGTGATGAGCGAGTGGGCATTGGGCTGCTGTGCACCCATCCCCTCGCTTCCAGCTGGACGGCCATCTTGGCTCGGTGAGTTCAGTGAGTTCAGTGCTGCTGGAGCCGAGTGGATCAGGTGGCAGTGCCAGACCGCTCTGATATCAATCACCCGCCGCCGCTGTCTTTGTGTCGCCCATTTCTCTCCCTCTCGACTGCAGCACAGAGTAGACAGTCAAAACACTAGTCTCTTTCTCCTCTTTCCGTACCTCTCTGACTTTCGTCCTCCCTTTCTTCTTTTGCATCTCTCTTTTATTCTCTTCCTCTCTCATTTACATACAACAGTGATAAACATGCACACTCACAACCACACACAGCCAGCTTGCGCCAACCACACTGACAGACACTGGGGGCTTTTGTAGTGAATGACATCCACACTCACATCCGGAGGAAGGGATACAGTGCGGTTTAACAAACTGTGTACATTGTTGAGCAGTGACTCACTCACTTCCAACTGTGTGGAGGCAGTCACCAACATAATGTTTTATTCTTCTATCTGTGACAATCACAACAAGGCCCATACCCATCTACAGTGGGGAGAACAAGTATTTGATACACTGCCGATTTTGCAGGTTTTCCTACTTACAAAGCATGTAGAGGTCTGTAATTTTTATCATAGGTACACTTCAACTGTGAGAGACGGAATTTAAAACAAAAATCCAAAAAATCGCATTGTATGATTTTTAAGTAATTAATTCGCATTTTATTGCATGACATAAGTATTTGATACATCAGAAAAGCAGAACTTAATATTTGGTACAGAAACCTTTGTTTGCAATTACAGAGATCATACGTTTCCTGTAGTTCTTGACCAGGTTTGCACACACTGCAGCAGGGATTTTGGCCCACTCCTCCATACAGACCTTCTCCAGATCCTTCAGGTTTCGGGGCTGTCGCTGGGCAATACGGACTTTCAGCTCCCTCCAAAGATTTTCTATTGGGTTCAGGTCTGGAGACTGGCTAGGCCACTCCAGGACCTTGAGATGCTTCTTACGGAGCCACTCCTTAGTTGCCCTGGCTGTGTGTTTCGGGTCGTTGTCATGCTGGAAGACCCAGCCACGACCTATCTTCAATGCTCTTACTGAGGGAAGGAGGTTGTTGGCCAAGATCTCGCGATGCATGGCCCCATCCATCCTCCCCTCAATACGGTGCAGTCATCCTGTCCCCTTTGCAGAAAAGCATCCCCAAAGAATGATGTTTCCACCTCCAAGCTTCACGGTTAGGATGGTGTTCTTGGGGTTGTACTAATCCTTCTTCTTCCTCCAAACACGGCGAGTGGAGTTTAGACCAAAAAGCTCTATTTTTGTCTCATCAGACCACATGACCTTCTCCCATTCCTCCTCTGGATCATCCAGATGGTCATTGGCAAACTTCAGACGGGCCTGGACATGCGCTGGCTTGAGCAGGGGGACCTTGCGTGCGCTGCAGGATTTTAATCCATGACGGCGTAGTGTGTTACTAATGGTTTTCTTTGAGACTGTGGTCCCAGCTCTCTTCAGGTCATTAACCAGGTCCTGCCGTGTAGTTCTGGGCTGATCCCTCACCTTCCTCATGATCATTGATGCCCCACGAGGTGAGATCTTGCATGGAGCCCCAGACCGAGGGTGATTGACCGTCATCTTGAACTTCTTCCATTTTCTTTTTTTTTCTTTTTTTTTCTTCTTTTTTTTAAAAATTTTATCCCCTTTTCTCCCCAATTTTCGTGGTATCCAATCGCTAGTAATTACTATCTTGTCTCATCGCTACAACTCCCGTACGGGCTCGGGAGAGACGAAGGTCGAAAGTCATGCGTCCTCCGAAGCACAACCCAACCAAGCCGCACTGCTTCTTAACACAGCGCGCCTCCAACCCGGAAGCCAGCCGCACCAATGTGTCGGAGGAAACACCGTGCACCCGCCCCCCTCAGTTAGCGCGCACTGCGCCCGGCCCGCCACAGGAGTCGCTGGAGCGCGATGAGACAAGGATATCCCTACCGGCCAAACCCTCCCTAACCCGGACGACGCTAAGCCAATTGTGCGTCGCCCCACGGACCTCCCGGTCGCGGCCGGCTGCGACAGAGCCTGGGCGCGAACCCAGACTCTGGTGGCGCAGCATAGCACTGCGATGCAGTGCTCTAGACCACTGCGCCACCCGGGAGGCCCTTCTTCCATTTTCTAATAATTGCGCCAACAGTTGTTGCCTTCTCACCAAGCTGCTTACCTATTGTCCTGTAGCCCATCCCAGCCTTGTGCAGGTCTACAATTTTATCCCTGATGTCCTTACACAGCTCTCTGGTCTTGGCCATTGTGGAGAGGTTGGAGTCTGTTTGATTGAGTGGGTGGACAGGTGTCTTTTATACAGGTAACGAGTTCAAACAGGTGCAGTTAATACAGGTAATGAGTGGAGAACAGGAGGGCTTCTTAAAGAAAAACTAACAGGTCTGTGAGAGCCGGAATTCTTACTGGTTGGTAGGTGATCAAATACTTATGTCATGCAATAAAATGCGAATTAATTACTTAAAAATCATACAATGTGATTTTCTGGATTTTTGTTTTAAATTCCGTCTCTCACAGTTGAAGTGTACCTATGATAAAAATTACAGACCTCTACATGCTTTGTAAGTAGGAAAACCTGCAAAATCGGCAGTGTATCAAATACTTGTTCTCCCCACTGTATGTAGGCCCTTGTGACAGACCTACATTAAAATGTTACGGTAAATTGAGTTCCTGGCCAGTACGTTCTGAAGATTTGGTTCTGGGTGCTGAAACTACCTCTATGCTGTCTGTGGTGGTTAGGGACACATTCTGAACCACACTTAATGTGCATTTTAAGCTGCATCTTTACAACCCTCACAAACTCTTTCTAAGATGTCAAAAGGGCAAAGCTTAGACCTAAAGCCCTGCCAGGCCGAAGGGACTGCCTACTGGTGACGTGATGACCACCTTCCATCCACTTCAGCAGCAGCTGCTTCAGAAAGCTCCTTTTGACTGATCCCCTTGTTGTTCCCTGTTTTTTTCTACACAGCATTTTTAATCATCCTCTCACCAGCTCCTTTCCAGAGGTGATGCTCTCTCAGGTACATCTAGGGGAGGTATGTAGGTAGGAAACCAGGTAACCTAGCGGTTACAGCTTTGGGCCAGTAACCTAAAGGTCGCTGGTTCGAATACCTGAGCCGACAAGGTGAAACATCTGTTGATATGCCCTTGAACAAGGCACTTAACCCTAATTTGCTCCAGGGGCGCCGTACTACTATGTCTGACCCTGTAAAACAACACAATTCACCGCACCTATCTGGTGTATGTGACAATAAAACATATTTAAAAAAAAAAAAAAAAAAGTTTTAACCTTATACAGTCAGTGCATGTGGCAGTAAAGTAGCCGAATCCCTCATTACCTAGTTAATGTTCCTAAAGGCCACAGAGCCCAGGATGTTAATGTGATTATGTGGAGCTCAGGGCTAGTAATCTAAGATTGTGACGTTATTGAGGCTGCTTACACTGTGTGTGTGCTTTACGCAAGACAAGCTTTCTCCCTGCAGCCCATCCCCAGCCTTGCCGACGCAGCACAGCTTCCAGCCACTCCAGACGTTTCAGTCACAGCTTCCACAAGCCATGTTGCCTCTGTCATCATGCCACCAGCCACACTAAATAATGTTTAGCCCCCTCTTCTCTCCTACTAACTGGTAATAGAACTTAGATATTGTTCTTGACCGTATGTAGAATTGAACAATCATAATACGTTGTGGGAGAAAAAGGCCTACAACTGGCTGACATTAAGTGTCATCCCTTTAACGACAATGGAGGATTCAGGTCACTGTATTCCTGCTGGTCTCTCTCTCTCCTGTATCAGCCTCTGGCATTAAATCTACATGGCGGGTGCTCTAAAAGGTTAGTGCTCCATAAAAGCAGCAGGGAAGGCCTCTCTTTTTAAAGGGCGACAGAGAGGGACAGGCTGGCCCGGCCGTCGTCATCAGCATGCAGACAGTGGTGGGGCACATCGATTGATGGTGCTGCTCGGCTCGCTGCCGGCTGGAAGGGTGGATGAGCGAGACAGTGGTGGCAGTGGCTGCCGGGGAGGGTGGGAGGACAGAGGAGATGAGAGGGGAGGAATGGGGAGAGTGTAGGGCTGGATACGCGCCCCACCACCACCAACCAGCGGGCCTGTCAACTTGTTTACGCACAAGCTGAACTGATGACCAGAAGCAAAAGGACTGGCTGGGCTGGCTGGGCTGAGACCACTGCTGCTTTAACGTGACGGGAAAACACTGGGAGTCTAGAAGGCAGGCACACACATGCACGCGTACACATGGACGCTACATGTACACACACACACACACACACACACACACACACACACACACACACACACACACACACACACACACACACACACACACACACACACACACACACACACACACACACACACACACACACACACACACAGGTCTGCCATACATCATCAGTCAGGCCTGGTGGGGGGTTGTTTGGAGATCTCTCAGGGTCACCTAGGATGGAAGCACCTGTCAAAATAGGGATGTTTTCTCATGTTTCCTCAGCCAATCGTCACCTGAAGTATGAAGGGGAATGGGGACCTTGGACATGACTGGTATTCACACAAACTGCATTGGTGCAATGTCATCAAGCTTTGCCTTTATAGCCAATGTACAAAGTAAACACTTCCTTGGTAATACTTTGTTGGTTACATTTCTTTGTGTCTCCCAGTATACTGAAAGCTGCAAAGAGGGTGTTTCAGTGTTGTCTGACAGTGTTGTCAACTGACTAGCTTGTTTGAAGAATCCATAAAGGGACCCGATATACAACCCAGGGATGTTGAAGCTAGAGTCCTCAATTGAAACAATAACAAAGCGGACACCCCGCCTATGTGTTGGTGAAAAGCTGAGGAGAAAGCCTGGAGAATTGTAACCACTCTTAAATTCCGAGACCAGGCTATGGATGCAAGGGCTGTTATATCAAATATAAGGACTGTGATATCAAAATTATAGATTCAACCATGTTTTGAGGCTATACAGTGTTTGTTTACATGTACATTGTTTACATTAAGAAACAATTAAAACAAGCTTATATTTTGAGTTCTGATGGGGTACGACAGTTGAACTAAGCTCCTAAGGCATTTATACGTTATATTATTCAAGAATAAATGGATGTATATCATTAATTTATCAAAAGATGGATGTAGCAACTATGGATTTTAATGGGTTATAGCTGTTCTGTCTCCTCTGTGTAGAAGTGCTGCTGGACAGGAAGTTACAGCTGTCAGTGACATGCTTTACAGCCATAGCCCGGCCTAGAGCATAGCCACCTGCATCTCTGTAAGCCTTAAGGGAACATGTGATCTCATTATGTTCAACATATTTACCCTCACATCCCTTCCTGCACTACAACATTATGCAATATGTAGACTACTAGATTACTGTAGTGTGTGGCAGTGTATCACAACCCCCCCATCGTTGTTTACCTACAGTCATTGTAAGTCAGTTCTTGGGTGTTGTGAAGGCTGTCTCATGTTCTGTGAAATTGGGTCTTGAGTGACCTTTAGAGAAATTGCCTTTTGTGTTTTAAGCTGGTCGCATCAGAATAAACTAAACTGGCTACCAAGCTCTGACCCACCTCCCGCTAAGACAAAATAGGGGTTTCCCCCACACCTTTCTCACCTCCGTTGAGGTGTCATTTCCTCACCCAGCTCACCCCTCAGCTCAGCTAGCCTTCCCCTCCATTCCCACACCCTCCTGCAAAACCCATCAGAGAAGGGGAACGCTGTGACATTACTGCTGATGAAGCTTCCTCCGGTCTGTACATTAATAGTATCACAGTATCAGCATCACATTACATGCTTTACATTATTCAGTATCAAGGGGAAATGGAGGGACGGTCTCCTGCTGGGATGTGACCAGGAAATGACAGTGTTAACTGTCTTAGCCCGTGATGCTGAAATGTTCTGAACACTACTCCCTCTGCCAACAATAGAGGGGGAGGAGAGAGCAGGGCTGTCACTCTTCACTTCCTGTTAAGGCAGGAAAGCCTGTATTTGTTCCCTCGGCCAGTAAGCCCTAGCTAATGAAAATGAATGGCTGATTATGAAGGCAAATTATTCTGTACAGACAGAGGGATTGTATGTGCTCGTCTTTGAGTGCTTCACATCTTGTTCTGTCTTTTCATAGACAGACATTTTCTTTATTTCCCCTTTCAATTTAATTATCCATGTACTTTCATACTTATGCAAGTTATTTTAGAGAGTATATTTGAGTTTACGATGTTGTCGAGGAAACCCATTGAGATTGTCCTCCGTTGCAGAATAAATTCCTCATCTTTTCTGTCCGTGATGCCTTCCTGAAGTAGCCATACAACAAATGACCACGCTCATTATTTATTTAATGGGGCCTAGTGAATAGATAGGGCTACAGCAAAAGTTGAAATACATAGCCTATGCGAACCCATAGGCAGCGCAGTTTACAGCCAAATTTAACAGGTGAACAGACAGTTCATCTTTTACATTGTGTTATGTATGAAACTACTGTAAGTATCCTAATCTAATGTCAATGTTTTTCAGTAGTCTAGACATTGTTTCAGAACTTGCAGGCAGTCCAGCATATATTAAGGTTGGGGGTAATGTCAATGCAAAGCATTGTTGAATTCAAACATTCTGCTGACAGGTCCACAACAATTAGCCATTGTTTTCTTTCAGAAACTGTCAGTCTTTCGCCAAATATGGCATGCATTTTTACCTCAGGTCGGATTTATAACAGGAAACATGCATATGTATGGCGTGTGCCAAGTTTATAAATCTCAATCCTTTTAGACGTACAGTACCAGTCAGTAGTTTGGACACACCTACTCATTCCAAGGTTTTTCTAGGTGTGTCCAAACGTTTGACTGGTACTGTACATTAGTGGAGGCTCCTCAGAGGAATTTCCTAAAAATAAAAACTGTGAAACATTAAAAATGTTTGCCTTTTTAGATAAAACTGTACTAAATATATTCACATCACCAAATGATGGAGGATTAAAACAGGTCTACAGTAGCCTCAACAGCACTCTCTGGGATAGCACCATGGTGTAGATGGAGGGCAGCTAGTTTCCATCCTCCTCCTGGTACATTGACTTCAATACAAAACCTAGGAGGCTCATGGTTCTCACCCCATTCCATAGACTTACAAAGTAAGAATAACTACTTCCAGAGGATGTCCTCCAACATATCAGAGCTCTTGCAGCATGATCTGATATGTTGTCCACCTAGGGCTGGGCGGTATACCATATTTTACAATATACCAACCACACCAAGCCCTGCCCGCTGTCGCTCAAGGAGAAAGCAGTTGCTTGACCACGGAGTCACGAGCACTTTCTTGCCGTTCACTCTGCATGGTCAGTTGATGCTCCAATGTTGGTTACATGCTGATTTCCACAAGCGTTCTTTCTATACACTATTAGTTTGTGTATCTTACTGTCTGCAAACTACTATCCTGTAGTTTGTCTTTACTTAGCAAGGTGTTGCTAATGCTAATTGCTAGTTAGATGGCTAGCTACCTTGCTAAATGTATTAAGAGTCAAAGCAAACATAGCTAGCTAGCTAATACTGACTGGTACCAGTGCTGGCGTAGGCCTAGATAAGCATGTTTGTGCAACGGTATCTTATCAGAGAGGAATAGGCAAAGCATGAATATGTTGGCCAGCTAGCTAGCTATATGAAGTAAGAAAACATGTAATGCAACATCTAATTAGTGTCACCTGGAAACACTGACCAACACTTGGGTTCCTACCCTGTCAATAATTCCTCCTTGGTTTATTAATTCGTTGTCATGTCAAGAATGTATTCAAGGTGCTGCCCACTATATTCCAACTATAGAATAGGACACTCGTTATATTTCCATGATTCCAACAGTTCATCAATTAACTAAGCCTATATATTTTTTTGCCCATACAATGCTGTGTGGCACAGTGTGGAAATAGTAATAAAAGTGCAGGAAATGCAGAAAATGGTGAAGATGATTTTGGCTTGGAGTTGGATTGAACAGTATAAGTGGAGAAAGCCCCATTGAAATTATTTATAATAGGGTCATGAACATTTAGAACTTTTATAATTAAAAAACATAAAATACCGTAACTCTGTCAAAAATGTTAAAATATCGTGATATGATATTTTGTCCATTTCGCCCAGCCCTATGTCCACCCAATCAAAGGATCAGAGAATGAACTTATACTGAAAGCATAAGCTACAGCTAGCTAGCATTGCATAAAATGTGGTGGGTAGTTGACTCAAAGAGAGAGAAAGAAAATAGTTGAACAGTTTTGAACAAATTCATTTCTTAAATGAAGGAGCAAGAGAGGGAGGGAGAGAGCTAGTTTTATTTCATTGTATTTTTTTTTAACTTACTTAGCTAGCGAATGCCGCTAGCTATTTTAGCCTACTCAAACACCTGGCTCAAACAAAGAGGGATGCTATGTTAGCTATCTGGTTAAGGCTATCCAAAACTGGAACTCTTCCAAGTCAAGTTAAGCTTATGGTTTTATAAAAGTATTACCACCAGGGCCCGCCGGTGTAACTGCTGAACTGCTTGCTGTACACTGTACTGCATGATTGTAGGAGGTTTACTAACTCGTTAGTTATAGTAGCTGTGTTGACTATGACATAAGCTAATATGGTGACAACGATGTAGGCTGTCTGTAGCAGTTAGCGGTTATGGTATGAAGGTTTAGCTTGCCTGTTCATAGACAACTGTTGTTGTGCACCGAAGTCCACAAGCAAAGGGAAAAGGTGAGAGGAGGAGAGCGCATAGATGTGAGAAGGAATTATACAATGAGCAAAGTGATCATGCTGTTTGCATGTGCATACTATGAAAGTGAATTGTGTGTGCGAGTGATCAGGGGTGTATTCATTCCTCCGATTCTGTTGAAAAACTTTTTTTAAATGGAGGCAAACAGAACGAAAACAGGGATAAACATACCTGAATTTGTCCAATAGAAACTCTTGTTTGCAATTGTTGGACTAATGATCACACCCTAGATCAGCTAGATGCAGGCAAGAGTGTGCAAGGTGGTATTTGTCACCTTGATGTCACTGTCTGTCACCTTGATTACTCAAATTTTTCTCTCAACCCGTGCATCTATGTTGTAAACTTTCATTTATATGCTAGGTTGTAGCAACCTCATGATGGGCATATGGAAAATTTGAGTATAATGTAATAGCCTAAACCTATCGATGTTACATTGAACTGGGGGAATGGAATATGACTGACAGTCATCCAATGCTGTAATAGAAATAAGGCCATGCTCATTACATTTTTTTTGGTCCTCCCTAATCTTAAACATCACCGACTGCCACTGAAGTACGTATTCTTTTCAGAAATGGCACAGGCAGATATTTAGTGTGAAATTTACTCAACGGTTCTAAATGAGGCCCCAGCGGTGGTGATTGTCACTGTAGCGTGAGCTAGAAGAGGTGCGGCGTGTCCCGGATTCACCCTGCTTTATTCCCCAGCCAGTCTGAGTCGACAGCGTCAGTGGCAGAGGGAGGCAGAAGCACAGCGCGGGGACGGTGGCGTGAGGCACGGACTGCACCGTGCACGACTTTCCCTTGCCAGTCCCCTCAGAGCCAGACAGACGGCACTTGGTAGCCGAGCAGGACCTAGCTGGGATTGTTATTGTCATTGAGGTGTGTTTCACAGACAGAAAACAAAACAATCCTCACGTCTGCTGTTGTACCGCTGGATGGGAGTGCTGCGGCAGAGGCAGTGGCACCTGAATGTGAATGAGACCTCAGAATAGTAGCTACCTGGCACTCACCCTTTCTCACAGAAATCTGTCACTAGGTATACAGTCTGGCAAAACGTTTAACAAGGCAGCATTTTACAGACAAACTGTAGTTCATCAGTGGTTCCCTGTGTGACTTATCCACACCCCTCTTTGTGTTCTAAGCCTTAGTGACAGTACATAAAGGACATGAAACTACTGTACATAGTATCCAAAACCACTTCCAGTACTGTCAACATTGACAGTGGCACATATTGATGGGCCCACCCTCTATTGCCAGTATGTTTTGAACCTTTCACCTCATTGAACACAAGTCATTCGATTGGATTGTCTTTAGTTTGTTGATAGCTTTTGGGCACAGGGAGCTCCTGGCCGGGTTACCGCCACCCCTCAGACAATCCAGAAATTCCTAGTCAAAGGGGGTGAAGCGGGAGGAAGCGGGTCCATTAAGCAGCTAGAGAGGGCAACAGGGCCACCACCAAATCCATCCCATAGAACGATGCTCTGGGGAGCCCCACCTCCCTGCACTCTACCACTCTACCAATTTCATATCTTGGACAGAGGGAGAGAGGGTGAGAGAGATGTAGAGGAAATGAAATGCACTCAAGCCATCTCATCTGTGGAGGGAGGGAGGGAGAGGGGGAGAGAGAGAGAGGGGGGAGAGAGAGGGAGATAGGAAAGCGTGTGAGAGAGGGATAGAGAGGAGAGAAGTCTAGAGAGAGACGGAGGAAGTGCACTCATTCTGAAAGCTATCAGGAAACTGTTTTCCCCCTTGCTGCTGGAGATGAGACGGAAGCTTTCAAAAACATTTTACTATGTCTGTTTGAGTGGAGGATGTTTTTTTCCCAACTCCTTTGTCTGGCATTTAGACAGCATGTTTGTATTTTCTTGTTTACTCGCTAGACAAAGCCATTGTAAGGTTTGCCACACTGCTTTTACGTTTCTGTAACATAACTGATTTTCAGGCTAAGTAAAGCTAGGGTTTTCTTCTAAAAAGGCTTTCCCTTGATTGTACCTGTCTCCTAGTGTATACTGTGCCTAACTCTATTCGTCTTCAACTCACATGTCTTCTTCCATCACACATTTATTGAAGTCCATTCATTTGTTTAGGGGGGACTGGCCTATGCTAATTTTACAATGAAAAGTAGTAGGCCTAGCGTTTGCCAATCACATTGAGCTTTTCTTCGATTCAACACTGACACCAACCATTCCCCAGTACAGTAACAGTAAACCAATACCAACCACTCTCTTGCCGTTTGAGTTACTAGTCCCAGCATATTAACCCTGCAGCGCTTACAGTATAGCACAGTGAAGCGTTGACACTGACTATCCCTGACCAGGCAACATGTTTCCATCCCAGCAGGTAGTGGGCCCTCACACAGCGTCAGGTAGCCCCCCGAGAGTGTTAAACTCACTCCACCGTAGGGCTGTGACGGTCTTGGAATTTGAGGTTACGGTAATTGGCTGGGCCAATGTACAGTGGGGAGAACAAGTATTTGATACACTGCCGATTTTGCAGGTTTTCCTACTTACAAAGCATGTAGAGGTCTGTAATTTTTATCATAGGTACACTTCAACTGTGAGAGACGGAATCTAAAACAAAAATCCAGAAAATCACATTGTATGATTTTTAAATAATTAATTTGCATTTTATTGCATGACATAAGTATTTGATCACCTACCAACCAGTAAGAATTCCGGCTCTCACAGACCTGTTAGTTTTTCTTTAAGAAGCCCTCCTGTTCTCCACTCATTACCTGTATTAACTGCACCTGTTTGAACTCGTTACCTGTATAAAAGACACCTGTCCACACACAATCAAACAGATTCCAACCTCTCCACAATGGCCAAGACCAGAGAGCTGTGTAAGGACATCAGGGATAAAATTGTAGACCTGCACAAGGCTGGGATGGGCTACAGGACAATAGGCAAGCAGCTTGGTGAGAAGGAAACAACTGTTGGCGCAATTATTAGAAAATGGAAGAAGTTCAAGATGACGGTCAATCACCCTCGGTCTGGGGCTCCATGCAAGATTTCACCTCGTGGGGCATCAATGATCATGAGGAAGGTGAGGGATCAGCCCAGAACTACACGGCAGGACCTGGTCAATGACCTGAAGAGAGCTGGGACCACAGTCTCAAAGAAAACCATTAGTAACACACTACGCCGTCATGGATTAAAATCCTGCAGCGCACGCAAGGTCCCCCTGCTTAAGCCAGTGCATGTCCAGGCCTGTCTGAAGTTTGCCAATGACCATCTGGATGATCCAGAGGAGGAATGGGAGAAGGTCATGTGGTCTGATGAGACAAAAATAGAGCTTTTTGGTCTAACTCCACTCGCCGTGTTTGGAGGAAGAAGAAGTATGAGTACAACCCCAAGAACACCATCCCAACCGTGAAGCATGGAGGTGGAAACATCATTCTTTGGGGATGCTTTTCTGCAAAGGGGACAGGACGACTGCACCGTATTGAGGGGAGGATGGATGGGGCCATGTATCGCGAGATCTTGGCCAACAACCTCCTTCCCTCAGTAAGAGCATTGAAGATGGGTCGTGGCTGGGTCTTCCAGCATGACAACGACACGAAGCACACAGCCATGGCAACTAAGGAGTGGCTCCGTAAGAAGCATCTCAAGGTCCTGGAGTGGCCTAGCCAGTCTCCAGACCTGAACCCAATAGAAAATCTTTGGAGGGAGCTGAAAGTCTGTATTGCCCAGCGACAGCCCCGAAACCTGAAGGATCTGGAGAATGTCTGTATGGAGGAGTGGGACAAAATCCCTGCTGCAGTGTGTGCAAACCTGGTCAAGAACTACAGGAAACGTATGATCTCTGTAATTGCAAAACAAAGGTTTCTGTACCAAATATTAAGTTCTGCTTTTCTGATGTATCAAATACTTATGTCATGCAATAAAATGCAAATTAATTACTTAAAAATCATACAATGTGATTTTCTGGATTTTTGTTTTAGATTCCGTCTCTCACAGTTGAAGTGTACCTATGATAAAAATTACAGACCTCTACATGCTTTGTAAGTAGGAAACACTGCCGATTTTGCAGGTTATCTAATACTTGTTCTCCCCACTGTATGTTCTTCAAAGAGAGAACGGCGTAATGAGGGAATGTAGCCTAAGCTACTGAAAACAGACCTTTTACAAGATGACATCATGACCTTAACATGTGATTCTTATTAAAGAGATGGAGTCCAGACGGGCTAATTTAGGAAACTTTCTGAATGAACACGCCCGTAAAACCACCCGTCAATCAAGGCCACCAGTCTATGTCAGACACGAGCAAATATTTCTCCTTTCCTTAAAACATATTGAAAAATCTTGGCCTACCTTAGGCTTTCCTGAAAGTAGGCTATAAAATAATGAATTGACAAGGAAAGTATGAAGGGGACAGCTATGTTATCGTATGAAGATGAAATAGAATTATTAAAATACACACAAAATCATGTCAATAGCCTATTTATCAGCGACGCCGATTATTGATGGCGATGTTTTATCAAATACTGTGAGGAACTATTATAATTTGAATGGATGTAAAAAAAAAAAAAAAATTTTTTTGTTGACTTACTGTGTGAGGTGAACAAAAAATGACTGAGAAGCCCAGCTGGGCACCTTCCTACATTTGACATTTGCGAAGCAGGCCAGGAGCTTCTAAGCAGGCTGGTTTCTTTGTCAACATTTAACAGGACAGAGAAACCAGACACATGCTCATTGCTCACATGGAGTGTGTAGGTCTAGATGATGGTATGAAATAAACCAAAACTTGTTTCTCACAAGTGTAAGAGGTTGATTTACTAAGAGAATGAGAATGGTAAAGTACTGTAATTAATACATGCAATTAACCAAATATAATGTAACCAAATGAAAGGGATTAACTGTAAATTGCCTGTTTTACAAATGGTAGGCTAACACATGGGCATTCATAAAAGGGCATTGCGGGCCGACACTGTATTAGGGCTGGGCGGTATACCGTATTTTACGATGTACACGTATTGATGCACAGACCGGTTTGGGTTTTTACTTTACCTTCTATAATGGTATTTTAATGTTTATAGTTTGTTAAATGTGATAGGCCGTGTGTAACGTCCATTTTTATAGTTTACTCCGCTACTTGAGTCATCTCTCTCCACTCTCCATGCCGATTTCCACACAGACCTAGCCCCGTCCTCTGTCACTCAAGGAGCGCATTTGTTGTTGCTTGACCACCAGACACTTGCGTTCAGTCTGCATGGTCAATGCAGGTCAATGCATCACAAGCAACAATGTTGATGACAACGATGCTGTTTTCACTTTGCTTCTTAATATAAATCCACTAGCGTTCTATAATTACACTATCCGTTTGTTTTCTTAGCAAGTTGGGCCTAAATCATGTTAGCCGCTAATCACTAGTTAGCTAGCTACAGTTGAAGTCGGAAGTTTACATACACTTAGGTTGGAGTCATTTTTCAACCACTCCACAAATTTCTTGTTAACAAACTAGAGTTTTGGCAAGTCGGTTAGGACATCTACTTTGTGAATGACCCAAGTCATTTTTCCAACAATTGTTTACAGACAGATTATTTCACTTATAATTCACTGTATCACAATTCCAGTGGGTCAGAAGTTTACATGCACTAAGTTGACTGTGCCTTTAAACAGCTTGGAAAATTCCAGGAAATGATGTCATGGCTTTAGAAGCTTCTGATAGGCTAATTGACATAATTTGAGTCAATTGGAGGTGTACCTGTGGATGTATTTCAATGCCTACCTTCAAACTCAGTGCCTCTTTGCTTGACATAATGGGAAAATCTGTCTCCTAGAGATGAATGTACTTTGGTGCGAAAAGTGCTAATTAATCCCAGAACAACACCAAAGGCCCTTGTGAAGATGCTGGAGGAAACAGGTACAAAATTATCTATATCCACAGTAAAACGAGTCCTATATCGACATAACCTGAAAGGCCGCTCAGCAAGTAAGAAACCACTGCTCCAAAGCCGCCATAAAAAAGCCAGACTACGGTTTGCAACTGCACATGGGGACAAAGATCGTACGTTTTGGAGAAATTTTCTCTGTTCTGATGAAACAAAAAAATAACTGTTTGGCCATAATGACCATCGTTATGTTTGGAGGAAAAAGGGGGAGTCTTGCAAGCCGAAGAACACCATCCCAACTGTGAAGTATGGGGGTGGCAGCATCATGTTGTGGGGGTGCATTGCTGCAGGAGGGACTGGTGCACTTACCAAAATAGATAGCTTCATGAGTAAGGAAAATGATGTGGATATATTGAAGCAACAGTCAGGAAGTTAAAGCTTGGTCGCAAATGGGTCTTCCAAATGGACAACGACCCCAAGCATACTTCCAAAGTTGTGGCAAAATGGCTTAAGGACAACAAAGTCAAGGTATTGGAGTGGCCATCACAAAGCCCTGACCTCAATCCTATAGAAATTTTGTGGTCAGAACTGAAAAAGCATATGCGAGCAAGGAGGCCTACAAACCTGACTCAGTTACACCAGCTCTGTCAGGAGGATTGGGCCAAAATTCACCCAACTTATTGTGGGAAGCTTGTGGAAGGCTACCTGAAACGTTTGACCCAAGTTAAGCAATGTAAAGCCAATGCTACTAAATACTAATTAAGTGTATGTAAACTTCTGACCCACTGGGAATGTGATGAAAGAATAAAAGCTGAAATAAGTCATTCTCTCTACTATTATTCTGACATTTCATATTCTTAAAATAAAGTGGTGATCCTAACTGACCTAAGACAGGGAATTTTTACTAGGATTAAATGTCAGAAATTGTGAAAAACTGAGTTTAAATGTATTTGGCTAAGGTGTATGTAAACTTCCAACTTCAACTGTAGCTAATAAATGTACTGAGTCGGAGCAAACGTAATGAGCTATACAGCCTGATTATACCAGTGATGGTGTAGACCTAAATCAGCATGTTGTTTGTTTATCCTCTAAATCAAAGAAGAATACATGAAGCATGAATATGTTAGCGTAGTAGTAGTATAAGATTCAATATAACCAAATATTATAGGGTCCCCTAGGCAACACTTATCAACAATTTGGTTCCTACTCACAATTACTCCTCCCTGGCATTTTCATTCATTGTCATGTCAAACAACAAAACAGAATCCGTATCAAATAATACAAAGTCAGGTTGGATAGGATTGGCACATTGTCCAGTTGACACAACATTAGCGCGTTATAGGCCAGAACAACGTTGTCGACTGCTGTTGAATAATTAATGAATAGTCAGACACATTCAACCTTTTTATTTACTAGCAAGCAATGAAAATGTGCATTATCTGAAAGAAAGTCCTCACACCATATCCTATAGTGCTCTAGGGTATTAGCTGCTTGAGCATCAAAGTACAGTTGGAAATAGGAGGAGATGTAGACATTTTAATAGACAGACTAAGTTAGAAAAATAATAGCTTATAATAATTAAACAATCTCGCTATTATGTAAAGTATCTACATGAAAATAAAGTTAATACAAATTAAACAAAATCCTTAAATGAATGTATGCCTATTTAAATGGTTTTGACGGTTGATTTTATTTTCATGACAGTATTCATCCATTACCGTCAGTTACACGGTTATTCTATTACTGCCCTACCCTGCCGGTCACTCCCTGTCACACAGCCCTCTCTGCTCAAGGTTAATCACCAGATGTGGTCTCTCTCTCTCTCTCTCTCTCTCCTCTCTCTCTCTCTCTCTCTCTCTCTCTCTCTCTCTCTCTCTCTCTCTCTCTCTCTCTCTCTCTTCTCTCTCTTCTCTCTCTTCTCTCTCTCTCTCCCCGCCTCAATTTGTATGTTTTGATATTTCCTCCTATAGCGTGACATTGTCATGTACAGAGACTGTGAAGTGTCCGAGGGCAAGAGGGCAGGCAGGCAATATATTTTTAGTCCTAGCAGCCCACCAACAGGGCCCAGGCTGCTGTAACTAGTTGTAGCTGTAGCTGGGTATATGTGCATTGGGCTGCAAGGCTGACAGAACTAATAATGTCTCTGTAAGCAGCCCTCTCATCATCATACCTCTCCTCAGACACTGATGGGCCTTCTGCCCACAGAGTCTCCCTGCACCACTCGTTCCCTCACCCATAATGCAGCACTCCCAGCCCTGGCTTGTCCCTTTTATTACATTTGGTCTATTGGCCAGGCTTGACTCTTTTGTGATGGCCAAAGCCATTCGACTCATTCATTTATGGTGCTTTGGCAGGGCCTGACAAACAAGGATCAATTCATGGATTCTCATCGCCCTCATAAACAGTATTGTGCCAGTAAGTGAACCTGAGATTCTAATCTCAAGTTGTCGTTGTCTATATTGTCATACATAGGTTTGAATATATATTGGCTGCAAACACCTATTTCTGTGAAATAAAACAATCCCTGCTTAGAAACAGAAATGTGTACTGTAGTACCCTACAGTATCTAAGGGAGTGTGTAGTGTACAATAAGGTTTCTGTTCTCTCCTGACATTGTGCCGAGAACGGATCTATATTCTCTGGTTTCTGTGCTGTGCTTGTCAGGGAGATAGTTTCATGATAGGGACAGCAACCCTAGTCACAGCCTCTATAGGCCAGAGGTCATGTTGGGTCATAGGCTGAGGACAGGGAGGAACAGATGGAGCAGGGAAGGAGAGAGGACAGGGAGAGATAGAGCAGTGAATGAGAGAGGACAGGAAGGGGTAGATGGAGGAGCGAGGAGAAGAGGACGGGGAGGGAGAGATGGAGCAGGGAGAGGGCAGGGAGGGAGAGAGGACAGGGAGAGACGGGATGGAGGAGGGGGGAGAGACGACATGGGATGGAGGAGGGGGAGAGAGGACATGGGATGGAGGAGGGGGAGAGAGGACATGGGATGGAGGAGTGGGAGAGAGGACATGGGATGGAGGAGTGGGAGAGAGGACATGGGATGGAGGAGGGGGAGAGAGGACATGGGATGGAGGAGGGGGAGAGAGGACATGGGATGGAGGAGGGGGAGAGAGGACATGGGATGGAGGAGGGGGAGAGAGGACATGGGATGGTTGAGGGGGAGAGACGACGGAGAGAGGGATGGAGCAGGGAGGGAGAGAGGACATGGATGGAGGGGGGAGAGAGGACATGGAGGGAGGGATGGAGGGGGGAGAGAGGACATGGAGGGAGGGATGGAGGGGGGAGAGAGGACATAGAGGGAGAGATGGAGCATGGAGAGATACTTTCATGCTCTCAGGTTGTTTGCAGTGTAGTGGAGCAAAAATCTGTTTTTCTGGACCACAGGAGGCTGCTGAGGGGAGGACGGCTCATAATAATGGCTGGAACGGAGCGAATGGAATGGTATAAAACACATGGATACCAACTAATTCCGCTCAAGCCATTACCATGAGCCCGTCCTCCCCAATTAAGCTGCCACCAACTTCCTCTGTCCTGGACATCCAGTAAGCTAACATTTTAGAACAACACAGTCATAAAACATTCACCACCAAGTGAGTCCACTGGTCCTCTTTTAGAAAGAGAGGAATGCCACAAGACATCATGCAAAACATCCTACCCTGTCTCAATGAGTAGTGTAACAAGATGGGATACTCAGAATTGTTGATTCACATAATTGTAGGACATACTCTAAAACATTCTTACTGTCTCTCATACTGTAGCAAAGAGTTATTTTCCTCTGTGTTTTCATGCACCTAAGCAGATCCTCCCTTCTGGGTTTTAGGAGGGAGAAGTGGCATCTCAGTCACTCTCCTCAGGTGAGAGGAGCTAACTCTTTGCTATGAGGCTGCTATTTTTAGCTGGGATTATTACTACTTACTCCATGACTCTTTCCCAGGCAGCCGCTCGCCCAGTGCTAAGATTGAAGTGTGTAGCATCTCGTTCTAACCGGCTCTGCCTCCGTGTGTGTACACCCTTAATCAGGAAGTCTCTAGGAGGAAGACGGCATTATGGATTAACACAAGGGGAATGCTGCGACATAAGCTGTCCTCCCCTCGTCGGCTAGCACAGCATTTCCACTACCCCTTGTTTCCACTGCCTCGTCAGAGCAGCGCGTCGACTGCTAAAAGATTATCTTGATGATAGACAGCCAATGCCACCCGCTCATTCAACAGACACAACAAAATCTATAGAAAGCTAGCCCACGACTAATCTTGGAAACCCAGTATGAGAATCTTGCGTATTTGCGTTGGATCCTCAATTAAATTCTGGGGGCAGATGTTAAAATAAATATACTAATGCGACTTGTAAAATATCAACCCCCCTAAATGGAAACTCTCTGTAAGTTTCAGGCAATTCTATGGCCAAATGCCCCCTCTCCTTCCAAAATTCGAAAGATGCAGGCACCTGCGGAATCGTGATTTGTCCAAATGATCAGTGATGAAAAAGCAGCATACCTAAACAAAGATCCTTGTTAGTTGTCGCATCACACAGTCTGTTGACAGACGCTAATACCATTGATATGTTACGTGTGTCTGTCCACGAGAGCCATAACAGATGCCATAACCACTGATGACTTGGTTTCCTCAATCAGTTGTTCTTTTATTCTCTAGCTAGCTAGCGAACTTGCCCCTCTAATCCTCCTGCTTTACTAAACCTTAGATTATTCAGTCAGGGTGGGGAATGTCGCCCTCCTCTCTGACCCTGGGAGCCCACCACCCCACATGGTGTCCCCAGCTGCAGTACAGGGGGACTGGCTGTTTGTCTGGGGCCCCAGCATCCAGCACTGGTTTTGGCAGCGTGTGCGGCAGCTGCAAGGCTGTGGCGGGCTGCAGGGAGGTGAGTGTGGTGAGGGAGGGCAGGCGGGTGGTAGTGGTGCGCTGGTCAGTTGTTTGTTCACCCGTCTGCAATTGCTAGTAACCCATCCGCAACCGCCCGACTATATGTGATAAAGATCTGAGGCTGTCACTCGACCTTAACCCTTTAATATAGAAAAAAACGCTCTAGGCTACAGTCAGATTTTTTGACAGAGGGTGGAGGAATTTTCTTTTGCCTGATTTAGATATATTTATGCTTATAATTTCCAACATTTTGGTAGACTATTTGTTAGCCTACAATTAGATACATGCAGCTTCACTTCTGTCACATGTTGCCCTAGAATACTAAATAAACCCTTGCTCACCAGAATAAAGTCACACAGTTTTTTACAATCACTTTGGCACTAATTTCAGAACCTTGTGGTCATTTTTTAAAACTCTAGACACAAAACTCAAAATGGTCATCACTCGTAACACAGGCTGTCCAATGTTCAAAACATTGCATTGTGCATTCATTTAAAGAAACCTTGCACTTGCAGAATCATTAGTTCAAATAACTCATTTATTATGAAATACCATAGAAACATGAATTTAGATCACCCACACACAAGATACCGATAGTTTCACTGTGTAGTTGTTCGTACATTCATTAAATATTGTAGTATGTGATAAATGTTTCATTATGGTACTACACGTGAATAAATCCCTGTAAAAGGACTAGCAGAGAGAATACTATAGACACAGTGGAATCATTGAACAAAATCTGAAATTTATTGATGAATTACAATAAAATCACAACAGGTTTCTTTGAATCAAAGCAAAAATAACTAGCTACAAAAAAACTACAGTGAAACCTCAACTGCAGTGCTCCTCACCTGGCTTACTGTAAAAAGCAAAACAAAGGATTGATTACTGTACTTCTATATTTCCATCAACCCTGTCTTGTGGATTTGGCCACAGGTTCTCATCCATATCACAATGGATGTTTTCATTAGCCAAACATCTTGGGAAGAATCTTCGGGCATGGCGAATCCAGGCCTGACACTGGTCTGCCGTGATGTCATTGCATGCGTCATCCATGGCCTGGAGAAGGGTGGCTTGTTCGTGAGGGTGCCTATCATATACCTTCCACCTCCATGTGGAGAAAAAATCCTCAATCGGGTTAAGGAAAGGAGAGTATGGGGGTAAGTACAGGGCGGCAAATTGTGGATGGGCCTGAAACCATGCTTGCACCATTTGAGCATGGTGGAACCTGACATTATCCCACACAATGACATAGGTCACGCCATCAGCTCTACAGACCTGATTTGGCTCATCAAGGAAGGTTACAAGGAGAGCTGCATTATATGATCCAATACGAGGTCTGCATCTCACCACACCATCTTCTGATATAGCCGCACACATGGTGACGTTGGCCCCGTGTTGTCCAGGTACTTGGATGGTTTCCCACTGGCCAATAATATTCCGTCCTCACCTCCTTGTCTTGGCCAGGTTGAAGCCTGCCTCATCCAAAAAGAGGAATTTGTGATGGTTTTCATCAGCATCCAGCTCCATCTCCCTCTAAAAATACATTTTGAAAAGAGAATTACTGATTACAATGTTGTAGAATTTTTGGGGAATTTTTCACAACAGGCATCTTGAAACTGAACATACCTGAACATACCTGAACATACTCAGTCCTCAGTTGCGTCACTCTGTCTGCATTTCTTTCAAAAGGCACACGGTATAGCTGTTTTAGAGACACCTGGTGCTTTTTCAGCGTGCGTGCAATAGTTGACAAACTTATGGCTTCCACATTGTTGAACATTGTCGTCATTGTCCAAGATGTGCTGCCGAATTTCTGTAAGGCAAATAACATTTCTGGACCGAACCAAATTGACCACAGCCCGCTCTTGTTGGTCAGTCAGAATTTTGCAACTGCCTCCCCTAAATGGCCTATTCTCAATTCTGTTGGGAAAATTACAGTCAGAACATATTTAGTCATATCACACACTCTGTGGTACACATTGGCATGCAGTATACAGTCATTTGACAATTGAGAGTAACCTAACGTTTAGTGCCTGCTGAAGACTTACCGGTTCTCATTGCGGAAAGTTCTGATGATTGAGGCCACGGTTGATTTTCTGAGATTTGGTTGAATCATTGTAGCTGCCTCAGTCATTGTCATGTCATGATGTACAACATGGTCTACAACTATTGCTTGGATTTCATTGGACACTCTTTGCTGTTGCTGCCGCTGTCTTGGTCCGTGTCCTCTACCACGTTGCCCCACACCTCTCAAACGGGGTGCTCGTCCTCTACCACGTTGCCCCACACCTCTCAAACGAGGCCCACGACCACCTCTCAGAAGGGGTGCTTGTCCTCTACCACGTTCCCCCACACCTCTCAGACGGGGTGCTCGTCCTCTACCACGTTGCCCCACACCTCTCAAACGAGGCCCACGACCACCTCTCAGAAGGGGTGCTTGTCCCCTGCCATTCCTTTGACCACCACGTCTTCCTCATCTTCCTCCTTCCACTGCTTGACCTCTTGTGACCTGGATCACCTGCTGGCTCCGTGTTATTGCTATGTTGTTGTAGGTGGATACCACTCATTTCACTATATATTCGTACCACAATATGAATTCAATCATCAGTAACCACTTTATTGGCCACTTTATTAGGTACACCTGCGTGTCAACACATAGCCTGCTCCTTCGAACAGCGAATCATGTGGCTGCCTGCAACTCAGTATATAGAGTAGAGAGCTTTAGTTGTTTTTCGACCAAACAGAACGGGCAAGATGCGTAATCTAAGCAAGTTTGACCGTGGTATGATTGTTGGTGCCACACATGTTGATTCCAGCACCTCAGAAACAGCTGCCCTCCTGGGATTTTTACGCACTACAGTCTCTAGAGTTTACAGAGAATGGTGCGATAAACAAAACACATTCAGTGAGCGACGTTTCTGTGGGCAAAAACACCTTGTTAATGAGAGAGGTCAGAGGAGAATGTCCAGTCTCATTCAAGCTGACAGAACGGCCACAAATGCTCAAATAACAGCCATTTAAAACAGTGGTGTGCAGAAGGGCATCTCTTAACATACAACACCGTGAATAATTCAGGCTGTTGTGGAGGCAAAAGGGGGTCCGGTGAGTTGCCGGTGAGTGTACAGTAATGTCAAATCTGAAAACATGGTCTGGAAAAGTGGTACATGGGACCATGGAAACAGTGTCTGATAAAGAATGATGATGAAATATCCATAGATAATGTGGTCCAATTGGTTTATGTTCCACGGTAATTGGTGTCAGTGGATCTCATTATCCTGAAACTTTAATGATCTTAACATGGAATATTGTTTGTCAGTTTCCATAAAACTCTGCATTAAGAGTAATGCAACAGTTACTTATCATTTTGAACAGTTGTATCAATTGATAGTTAGATCATTGTAATGAAATGAATATACAGTCAAATGGTAATACTTTGATGTTAAGTTTTCATTTTGAACAGGTGATTTTAGTTCAATGAACAAATGATCTTAGCTTTATGTGTATTGTATCCAAGCAATTGGAAAAAGTGTTAAGAGTTTTGAAAAGTTTTGTGTGTTTTGTGTCTAGAGTTTTGAAAAATGACAGCAAGGTTCTGAAGTTAGTGCCAAGGTGATTGTAAAAAACTGTAAATCGATAGAATGAATGCTTCAGTCTAGTTTACATCTGGAAAGTTCTCTGTCATCTCTGCTTCGTTCACGGCGCAAAGACGTTTAGACGACAAGGGAGAAAATGAAATAACTCTTAAAAAAATACAAACGGTAAGATTTTCTGTGCAACATTTCCAAATGACATCAGTTTGACCGGTTGTAAGGAAATGGAAAACTCTGAAAACGACCCAACATATTTCTGATAAGATTTAAGTTTGGCTTGGATGCATATTTTATCTAGTTGAAATACTATCAGGTTTTATGATGCTGATAAAGACAGCACCTCTACAGACGGTATCTAATTGCACATTCACATTCTCTCAAGAGGCTGAAAGAAAGAAATCATATTCCGCCACTCCTGTTCCTGAGTCAAAATGTAGCCTTCATTTTACTGCAAGAATTGCTGAATTCTGTAGGAGTTAATATTAAGGCTATGTGAGAGGGTATACTCCGTGTCCAGATTTCACTTTCCCTTTAACCCATTTGAACAATAGACTATAGTCCCCTTTACGTGCCATAGGCCTATTTGAAGTCCCCGTTTTGTAACTGTCAAATTTGTATAGATTTTTAAAAGGTATTATTTTCTCTTTATTCAACCCGCTCAGGTATATAACCACGGGGACTGCGGGTTATGAGTCAACGCGCGCATCACTAGCGGCCGGGGTATGGAGTCCCAGAGGGGAAAGAGAGAGGGCAAGGCACAGCCCCCTTTAGGAGCTGAAGGGTCTCCACTGCTCCCTACTCCTCTCAACCAGGCCCCCTTCCCCATTGTAACAGAGCTTCTCCTGGTAACAAAGCTGGCCGCAGGGCACACAAAGCCCCCAGATGGCACTCAGAGATGGGGACATATCAATAATAATGGAAACCAAACAAAAAGGCTGGCCAAGCCAGTGTGAGGATTAGGGCGCTACTTGGCCGTCCTTTACCCTGCCAGTGTGACTGCGTCTGGAAGGGTGTTAACCCCCTTTGAGTGGGTGGCAATACATCTGCACTCAGCCATGTCCTCATGCCAAGTGTATGGATGAAATGCCTGGTACAGTATGTGTGCATTAACAGGGGGGGACACTCATTGTAATCCGGGCAGACATTTGATCCATTTAACAATTTAACACTTGGATAGACAGTTTAGTTAAAAACAGGCAGATTCTGAAAATGAAGGAAGTGTTTTTGACACCATTAGCTTTGATCCATTCTTCATCATCCATCCTTTGTTCTGTTGATGCAGATGGTACCAAGTCAGAAGTGAGGGAGGCGCCTCCTCCAAGTTGAAAACACACAGTCAGAAAGGAAAGATGAAAACACACAAATGTGACCGGATCTTCTGTCACCATAGAGGGGACACAAAGGGGGACCAAGAGGGGCGGGGTAAGGGGTGAGGGCTGGCCAGGTGGCAGGTGGAGCTCCCTGGGGACGTGAAGCTGATCTCGTCGCAGCACGGAGGGGCCTCACCCCTCTCCCTCTCTTTGTCTCTGAGAGATAGGTTATTTTCTTCCTTCTCTTTCTTCTCTTGTCTTCCAGTGGATTTGTGTCATACAGCTGGTCTGGCCCTCATCGTTAATGAGGGAGTGACTGGAGCCACACAGCTGCCCCACTCCCACACCACAACGACAGGTCTTATCTGGTATAACTAGCACCAATCAAAGAGCATGTTGCATCTATGAGGGGCACATTCATATCTGTCTCTATCACCCCACAGCAGAGAGAGGCTGGTAAATAGGCTAACATCGCACCGGTTTAATAGAAATTGACAATGAGCAATAGTTCATACTCCCTTGAGGGAAATTCTTTTTTTGTTTGTAATAATCTTAGCATTGACATTAGCATTAATATTAATACTAAGGTACTGTAAGGTTAATGTACCTTAGCTGATGTGCTTAGTGTGTCTAGTATGCTATGTTAGACTTTACTTGACAAACTTCTCTAAAAGAAACTCTGCTTTCCCATCTGGTCTAACATCTACTGGCTGGCTGGCTGGCTATCACCAAGTCCATTAATCATCGCCCAATCTCAGGGGAAATATTTCACTTAAGTGACTGAGCCCAGAGTACATTCATATGCAGACAGACAGTCACACATGGCAACTGTACTTGCACACGTATCATCTCCTAGCCACATACAAATATTGGAACAATGACCAATGAGACCAGTGAAGCTGGTTGAGAGAATGTCAAGAGTGTGTAAAGCTGTCATCAAGGCAAAGGGTGGCTACTTTGAAGAATCTAAAATCAAAAATATATATATATATACATGTATAACAACAAAAATGTTTGCTTACTACATGATTCCATATGTGTTATTTCATAGTTGTGATGTCTTCACTATTATTCTACAATGTAGAAAATAGTACAAATAAATAAAAACCCTTGAATGAGTAGGTGTGTCCAAACTTGACTGGTACTGTATATCTTTTTTTATGAACCGCTGACTGAAGACAGGACTGCTGGGCATTCGTGCAGTTGAGTCGGTTTCTGAGATAACATGGACTCTTACCAACGTGATTAAGCGTTGTTGCCCTTGCTAAAACAAGTAAGGTGTTGTAGCAAATTATGAATAGAATGGGCTTGGAACATCTAACTCTGGCAATTTGACTGGTAAACTCATGGGTACACTCACAATGGCTGCCTGATATTGTGATGCAATAAATTCCATGGTAATGTAGAATGTTCATTCAAATGATGTTAACTGTTGTAGCTCATGCTATGGAATGTATTTTATGTTATGTCAGTTGAGTTGAATCAACAAATCAACAAACGTCCTGCTTTTACTTCCTGCTTTGCCCCTATGGGTATACTCGCAATGGCCGCCAGTCCACCCATTATGGCATCATTGACTTGAATGGGGATGCCCGTTCTATTCATTCTATTTTTATGGCAGCACATGCAGGAAATTAGAAAATGAGCCTCTTTTAATGTATATATTTTCTATTTGAACGGTTATTACGGAGACAGCAGACATTTGGCTGGCCAATTACAATCAGCCAAAAGTCCATGACCGTCACAGCCCTACTTGTGTCATACTCCTAAAGAGGTAATGTTGACATTACCAACGGCTTTATGGCTTAATGACTTCTCTTCCGTGTACATGACAGAGAACCGGAACCAACGGTTGAGTGGTGTAATGTTGAAATGTGTTGTTGCAACCAAGACACTCCTTGCCTCTTGTTTCTCTCTCTTCCCACTTCCTACTCGAGCGGTGTCTTCTGGGCACGCTCCCCAGACCTGAACCCAGAACTTGATAGACAGGAAGTGAAAGTGCCATGGGAATACCAGCCTTTCAAGAGCGCTGAGGAGGAAGTCAGGACTAAGTAATAGCAACAAAACACAACAAAGCCTTTTGTACAACACTAGGGAGGTGACAGAAGAACTAATGTCAAGGTAGTAACATGGTGCTGTTCAACTGACCAAATGTTGTTATGACACCTAGGCACATTGTAGATCCTCATCCATGTTTGTATCTTCCTGCTTGTAGAGTGTGTCCTTGCTGTGCTAGATGAAGTGGAGAACTGAAAGATACTTTGAAAGCATCTTAATGATTCAGGCTTCCTGGCAGCACAACTGTCCCGACATCAGGGGTTAGACAGAATGGTAAAGTGTAAATAAGGACTGTTTTATGTTTGTGTACAAGTGTGTACCCTGGTGAAAGTGACTTAACAGATCAGACAGGTCATGATGTGACCCAGGAGACAGGACAAGGGACAGTCAGTTCTATTAATAGGGAAAACCTGATCATCCTGACTGGATTAAGTCAGTGTAATGATTCTACCTAAAAACGACGGAACTGCCGGAGCAAGGAGGTACATGTTAGTTCATAGATATAGCCTACTGTTGGTCATTTGTTGGTTTGTTTTTCATACCCTGCTAAACAACAGTAAGTTTACATGGTGCCAGGACAACAACCTCTCCCTCAACGTCAGAAAAACATAGACCACAGGAAATGGAGGGCCGAGCATGCCCCCATTCACATCGTCGGGGCTATGGTGGATTGGATTGAGAGCTTCAAGTCCTCGTGTCCACATCACTAAGGATCTATCATGGTCCACACACACCAGCACTGTCATGAAGAGGGCACGATAATGCCTCTTCCCCCTCAGGACACAGAGTGTAGATTCAGTATGAGCTAAGGTAAACAGTCATGCTGAGGACAGGACACCACACTGATGTACACTGTATCCCGATGCTCTCCACTCACTCCCTTTGCTCTTCATGAATGATGTACAGTAGGCTGTAAAAAAACGACACTGTACAAGACTAGCCAGCTCAATGAAAAAATAGTGCCTTAAAGGAAAGAGGAAGTCTCTACAGAGCAGTATGTTGTAGGTTGAAAGAGGGGGTGTGTTTATTTAATGTGTCTCAATGTGAGAGTTTGTGGCTGGGGATTGGGAAAGGAAGGATGTGTGTCTGGCAGGCTCTAGCTTGTGTTCCAAATGGTACCTTATTCCCTATATAGTAAACTACTTTTACCACGGCCCGTAAGGCTCTGGTCAAAAGTAATGCACAATGTAGGGAATAGGGTGCAATTTGGGATGTAGTCCTAGACTTGGGCCCCCGATGTGTCTGTAAACGGCCCAGACAGTGACCTTTTGAGTCTCGGGCTTGTCTGATAGTGAGTCAAAGCTTCACTAATTGGTATGCTGGGTGCTGGGCCGGAGCACAGTTAAGCATTTTCTAGCAGGACAAAGGCAAGGATTGTTTGGGTCCGAAGCAAGTCTTCATTGTGACCCCCCCCCCCCCCCCCCCCCCTTCTCTTCTCTCATCCAATCCCCTTTTAAAAAAGACAACTGTCTTAGTGTTCGGAGAGTTTCACCATTGGGATGCAAATTTGGAAGTCTATGGTGCCACTAACCCGATAAAACAAACATTTCTTTATAGGCTTCCGTCATCGCTTCCTGTTTTCACCCGGTTGCTTCAGTACTAGGCAATGACTGCCTACTGTAACAACCAACAGCAACAACAAACTTGTGACTTTCTGTTTTTCTTTATGGTTTGAAGTGTCTGTCCAACTGTATTCCGCTCAAGCGTGTGTCACATTCGCTGCTTCTGCCAAGACAATGCACTCTCTTGTTGTGTCATTGCTCTTGCTATTACTTTATGGTTTGAATAAGTGTGAAGTCCTGTGATATATTGGTCCAAAGTCTAAAGGGCTTGTCTAAGATTCACCTCTCAGTGTCAGGCCCATTGAGGGCAGGTTGGGTAGTTGGCACTTGCCTACTGCCAATGTCAGAATTAGATGGACACAGTATTTATCCATCCCATTCACAGACAAGGGAGCAGCTTTAAAGAGGGATCAGATATGGACATGTGTTGCGGGAACCACAAAGTGCACAGCAGTTTGAGTCTCACAAACAGGACAGCACCATCTGAAGCAAAGGCAGTAGAAGGACAGACTTTCTTCCTCCATATCCCACTGAGACTGTAGTTCCTAGAAGGAGGTAGATGTCCAGAATGACTTGGAACATTTAGTCTGGGTTGATTCTAGGGCTGTGGCCGGTAATGCAAATGACTGCCGGTCTCACAGTAATTGACTGATAATTAACAAACATGTTTAGCATCTCCGTGCCTCCACTCATATAAGCTGCTGATGTTTGATAAAATTTAAAAAAAAATAACTTTATTTAACTAGGCAAATCAGTTAAGAACAAATTCTTATTTACAATATTGGCCTACCTCTGCCAAACCATGACGATGCTGGGTCAATTGTGCTCCGCCCTATGGGACTCCCAATCACGGCCGGATGTGATACAGCCTGGATTCGAACCAGGGACTGTAGTGACACCTCTTGCACTGAGATGCAGTGCCTTAGACTGCTGCGCCACTCAGGAGCCCATTTATGATGTGCGCCTTTAGAACATCTACATTTTAAAAAGTCTATTAAATCCATTTAATATACACCATCACAACACATCCATTATATAGTTCATTCAGCAGAGAAGAGATGCTTATCAATCCCATTCCATTATTTTCTATTCTATGACTTTCTAGTAAGAAGAACCCGTAGTGGTGCATGGGTACTGGGGAAGCCAAGCCTCTCCATATTACAACCTATGTGTTGTGATAATTGCGTTGTTTACTCTATAACCTGTTAATTCATATGTCTTGCGACCGTGAAATATAGACCTAAAGGCCGAGACAATAAGATGAAACAGTGGTAGAAATTTAACCACACCTTTGTTTTATCACAAAACTGGATAGCAACCCCTGTCCAGTGAAGTCCACAAAGCATATTGCATGTACAGTAACACAGTTACATGACCTACAGCATGGTCAAGCAAGTTAATGTTTCCAACATTTTCGGACTACTAAACAACTATTGATGTAGAACCTCGGCTTAGTCTAATACAGTGACAACTAAAAGATACCAAAAACAATGTAGTCCAATCAATGTAAGCTAAATATGATGTGGCTGTCCATGGTTCTGATTTCTCTGTGCGTATGTGTGCACGTTCATGCAAGTAGAAAAACATGTTGACTCACCTTACTTGTAGAGAAACACAAATGCCATCCTCTCTTTCATGCTCACTCTTGTCATACAGTGCACGCTTTAATTTGTTGTTGTCCTAGGTTACCTGGCTAAAATGCTTGCTCACTAGCCTAACTTCCATTCACGGGCAACGTTAGCTAGTTAACATTAGCCTTCTACATCTAGATGCATATCAAACTTCCATCTTCTCAGGCCAGTGGCACAATGTATGGTTGGACCAGAATCGCCGTTTTAATCATTGGCCAGTATGGAGGTTTAAGTAAAACCACAAGTCCAAATAGCAATAGCAAAGGGTATTTATACTTATGTAAATAAGGTATAAGGTATTTCTGTGTTTTATTTTTAGTAAATTTACACACACATAAACTGTTTTCACTTTCTCATTATGGGGTATTGGGTTTAGATAGATGAGGAGAAAAAAATATTTAATCAATTTTAGAATAAGGGAAAAAATTGGAAAAAAAAATGGAAAAAAATGTGGAAAAGGGAAAGGGGGCTAAATTTGTGAAACCAAATGAAATCTGTTCGGGAACATCAATAGTAACATGCTTTCATAACAAAACATTTTTATATATTTTTATTTTTTTATTATCCCCCTTTCTCGTGGTATCCAATCGCTAGTAATTACTATCTTGTCTCATCGCTACAACTCCCGTACGGGCTCGGGAAAGACGAAGGTCGAAAGCCATGCGTCCTCGAAGCACAACCCAACCAAGCCGCACTGCTTCTTAACACAGCGCGCCTCCAACCCGGAAGCCAGCCGCACCAATGTGTCTGAGGAAACACTGTGCACCTGGCGCACTTGGTTAGCGTGCACTGCGCCCGGCCCGCCACAGGAGTCGCTGGAGTAAGGATATCCCTACCGGCCAAACCCTCCCTAACCCGGACAACGCTAGGCCAATTGTGCGTCGCCCCACGGACCTCCCGGTCGCGGCCGGCTGCGACAGAGCCTGGGCGCGAACCCAGAGACTCTAGTGGCGCAGCTAGCACTGCGATGCAGTGCCCTAGACCAATGCGCCACCCGGGAGGCCCTCAACAAAACCTATTTAATTAAACTGTTGACAGCCCCTCTCTCTGCGTGCTCCAGAAAGGAATGGAGAAAGGAGGAGATGGAAACACACAGTGGTGAGATATTCTGTAGCTAAATAATGTGTCAGCCTATTTAATTATGAAAATATAATATCAAATACAAATTCACTATAATTGTAGGCTAGCTAGCCTACTCTGCAAGCCGCCCTGCAAAATCAATGAACCAACCGCATCGCCTAGGCCTATATGTTCTCTCCTTGCCAGAAGATACCGACCCTACCGATACGCTTGTGTACACTGAGCTTTCCGACCCCAGTACAGCTATCATGATTACATTAAGTTAATGTACAGAACGGAGATGTTTATCCCGCTTACACCACAGTTACCAAAGAAAACAATACTAAAGTACACATTTACTGGTTTAATTCTTATAATTTTTTATATTTCATACTTCATCTCATCTTCTCATCTTTGGTTGCTAGAGACGAGACCCAGTCGTTTGTTCGATTAGTTATATATTTAAGGACGCGACCCAGTCGTTTGTTCGATTAGTTATATATTTAAGGACGCGACCCAGTTGCTCATTCTATATGTTCCGTTGCCATGCTCACCAGCAAGGTTCTTATCCCTTGCTTGCTTGCTAGGTAGAAGACTAGCTACGGCTAACACAGTCACGGTCTCTGCAGACAGATTAACAGCAAAGAAGCTGCATTTGCATTTGTTTAAACTGTTTTCTATTGATATTCATTTGGATACATCCATGACAATGAGCTAATGATGCCCAATTTTGCCTGGCATAGTGCCCTCTCGTCAGGACACTTGCCGTCACTGTTCATTATGAGATCACATTGCATATCAAACACTAGGCTAGAAGCTAGCTAAATAGTTTGTTGCCAATATGACAACCAAATTCAAAATATCAATTGCTGGAAATAGCTGGTCAAACTAGAAATGTGGGAGGATTTGACATCATAGCGCCACTTGCGTCATGACTACAGTAGGGCCCGGAGAAATTCATTTTCATCACTCACTATGTTAGGTCATCAGATGTTCCAAAAAATGATGTCTCTGAAAAAAACAAATCAGTTGCTAGCTAGCTACGTTTTATTCGTTGGACCTGCGCTTATCCAATTTTGGTTTGTGGGATTGTTGGTTTAGCTTTCTGTAACTTTGTAGCAAGTATGGTCTGCATGTGCACGTGCATATTGCGTCATGATTGCAAGGTGTCTTGGTATCTTTTCCAACTGTCCCATTATCTGGTTTTAATGTCCATTCTAGAATCCCCTTCTAGCCAATCAGAAACGAGTATTCAACAATGCTGTGGTATAATTGTTGTATAATGGAACAATCATTATTTTAATTCAGGCTTTTTTTTCAGGCTTGGGCTCATATAAAGGCCTATGCGTATGCATAAGCTCTAATATGCATATGGGGGTTCTACATGCAACCTCTTAAATGCTTTGAATGAATCATCACCTTAGAAAGCACTGTCCATTTTGTTGTGTTTGGCTCTGAAACAATATCCACTACGTCTATGCTTTCCACTCAGTTTCAACCTGTTATTGACTCATGACTGCTGGTGTAGCGATAATACGGTCACCCCAACAGGCCTAGTTGATTCCATCCTGTTTGGCTTTAGATCTCACTAGGCCACCAAGCATTAGCAGGGGAGGGATGCTCAAATTGTAGCTCCTTGGCAAATTACAATTATGTCTACAGTACACCACAAAAAGTCCAAACATGGTTCTCTTTTATATAGGCCTATATGCATAGGCTATATGATTTCTCGGTGCATTACTGGACTATTTACATCAACCACAATCTCTGTTTGTGACAGTTGTTATCAGAAAGCTCTTTTCCATCTGACACTTGTAGTTATGCCTCCAGGAAATACCAATGTACAGTTATTTTAGAAGTGGGAAAGACCCAAGACCAATCAATCAATCAGTCAATTTATCATGTAGAAATCACCTTCCATGCCCTTATTTTATAAGCCATGACTGGACTAACTTGTGTAGGCTGTCAGAATCTTTTAACATGATGGATTAATTATTTAATGGCTTTGCGTTTTGTGCAAGAGGGCAGTGGCCGCAAGAGAAGCACTGAAGGGCTCGGCAAACACTTGCGCACGCCCCGAGTGTGTGGCCATTGAGGCAGCACGCCAGGCGCACGTACGTCAGGACACAGGGTCAATGTGCTTTTAATGGCTCTTAAGTGTAAGGAGACAAGCAGGCTTTTGTGGGGAGAGGGCCTGAACAACACACCTCCCTCTTTTCTTCAGGAGCTTTGTCAGGAGCTTTGTCTGTCATGGTCGGGTGGATGTGGAGAGAAGTGTGTGTGTGAAGGAGAGATGAGTGTGACTTTTGAAAATGGGCACTGGGCAGTTTGCTCACCTACCTACGTACACACAAACACACACTGATTTGTTCTCCCATGTATGTATCAAATCAAATGTATTTATATAGCCCTTCTTACATCAGCTGATATCTCAAAGTGCTGTGCAGAAACCCAGCCTAACACCCCAAACAGCAAGCATATATGTACTGTATATAGTTTCCAGTTTGTTCTATGATGATTCTTTACATTTCTCTAAGCATCTCTCTCTTTCTCTTTTTCTCCGGCGCTGCCTCTTCACCGTCACCAACTCTGGACCTGTTCATAAAGGTAAGTGATATGAACATATATATTTCTGGGTGAAGGTGATTTCCCCTGGTGCACCTAAAACCCCTTCATAGCCTAGCAACCCGTCACAGAGATGTATCCATTCACATCCAGTCCACAGCTCATCTGTTGTAGTCCACAGCTCCACTGTTGTAGTCCACAGCTCCTCTGTTGTAGTCCACAGCTCCTCTGTTGCAGTATCATCCAGTCCACAGCTCCTCTGTTGTAGTCCACAGCTCCTCTGTTGCGGTATCATCCAGTCCACAGCTCCTCTGTTGCAGTCCACAGCTCCTCTGTTGCAGTATCATCCAGTCCACAGCTCCTCTGTTGCAGTCCACAGCTCCTCTGTTGCAGTATCATCCAGTCCACAGCTCCTCTGTTGCAGTATCATCCAGTCCACAGCTCCTCTGTTGTAGTCCACAGCTCCTCTGTTGCAGTATCATGCAGTCCACAGCTCCTCTGTTGCAGTATCATCCAGTCCACAGCTACTCTGTTCATTCAAATGTGCTGAGGGACTTTATTGCCTAGTTCTTACTGCTTTGTCTCATCTTGAGTAGGGCTCAGTTCAGTAATAGCTGTGGAATGGGGACAAGCTGAGGTGTATTGTGGAGAGAACAGGCTGTTCTGTGCTACAGAGGTGATGGCTGCGCTCTGTGAATAGGATAGGAAGACTATGTTCCTGATCAGACACTGCATGGTGGTGTTGAGGTGCCATGCCCTGGGAATTTAACGGCACGACAAAATGCTTATCTTCTCCACCACTAAATCTTGTCCCAACTCATGTCAGCAAGAACTATAGGCAGAGAGGAAAGAGGTATTATGTTTCACGCTATGGGTACTCTTACTTCAGCCCACTATTGATTCCTCTGTCATACAATTCTCTACTGATTCACACATATACACACATTCACCACATAGTCACACATGGCTTTCCGCTCTCAGCCGGGGAGAGATGACTGTGTAGTAGACTGACCCCTATTGGTTGCCAATCAAATGAGGGAACCCCTAGGTAGACAAGTCAATTTGACACATATTTCGTTGCAGGGCTCTTTGACACATAGATGCAGGGGTAATCAGCAATCCAAACATAGTTCTGTCAATACACATTTTAACTGTGGAGCTACAGAATGTAAGGAAATAGGAATTATGGTCTGCCATAATCATTGCTCCACAATCACCTCGTATCTGGTTTAATGTAAACCATGTTAAATATTATTGGTACAGTACAGTCGATATGACATAACTGAATACAGGCAGGCTCACTGGGCAGGTTCCCTGAGGTTGTCCCTCTTTCCTCCTCCACTCTCCCGTTAGTATCACCATCAGCACATAGACAGAAGCAGACTTTCCTCTGAGCATAGATCCCCCATCCATAATTCATACATCCCCCCCTGACTGCACTGCACGTCTCAACTCATAACACAACTTTATACAATGGCAACAGGAGCGCTCTCCTCTCTGCAGCAGCAACAGCAGCCGCCGCCGCCGCCGTGGCCCACTGGCTAATTATAGCCACCGCAGCTGCTTTCAGAGCAGAAAGGCCTCCCTAACAGTTTGCACTAGGGTGGGGGAGAGAGGGAGGGGGAGGAGGTTGTGAAACGGAACACCTGTTTGTTATGGGGAGAGAGGGCCTCCAGATGACTGCTGTCAAAGCCCCTGGATCCAGGGAGTGGGGGAGGAGAGAGAGAAGGGGGAGTGGGGGAGAAGGATGGTGTTTACTCTGGCTTCCTGGTGAGTGATGGGGTCTTTATTTATTACAACTGCACACTCATCTACATTATAGCTTGTTGTATTTGACTTCCAGAGTCTTTCTCTCTTTCTCTGTCTCCATTTCTCTTGCACTCACACCCCCTGATAGTATAGGCCAAAACACTTGAGTGTGTGTAGTACCAGTCAGTGGCTGTACTTGGGTGGGGTTGGTTTTAGGCTTGGGAGAGGTGTGTTAGTCTTATCCCTCCCTCTGTGGTTCACACTGCCCTCTTGCTGTGGCTGGGGGTGGTGGTGGGGTTGTCCCTACCCCCTCTGATGGCAGGCTGGCTGTGTGAGGAGGGGCGGAACAGGGGAGCGGACAGGTTGATTAGCACAGGCGCCCCCTGGGGTCCAGGCCTCCTCAGTAGTGGAGCATCTCTCCCGGCCGGTTTGCCCTCACCAGCCCCCCACCCACCCGCACACCCCAACTGGCAGCAGCACAAGGCAGTGCAGCTGTGGAGGTATGCACAGTTAGAGAGCCTCCCCCTGAATGAGCCAGGTGGTAGATTATAACAGGCACTCTGTGAGGTCTCTGAGAACTAGCCTAGTCTAGGCTATTACAGTTACCACTGCTGTGTTCAGGCCATATAAAACCACCAACACTGGTGAAAAGGTGGGATCATCTAACAGGATTTTAAGGTGCAGGCGCAAGGCCTACCACATACAGTGGGGAGAACAAGTATGTGATACACTGCCGATTTTGCAGGTTTTCCTACTTACAAAGCATGTAGAGGTCTGTAATTTTTATCATAGGTACATTTCAACTGTGAGAGACGGAATCTAAAACAAAAATCCAGAAAATCACATTGTATGATTTTTAAGTAATTCATTAGCATTTTATTGCATGACATAAGTATTTGATCACCTACCAACCAGTAAGAATTCCGGCTCTCACAGACCTGTTAGTTTTTCTTTAAGAAGCCCTCCTGTTCTCCACTCATTACCTGTATTAACTGCACCTGTTTGAACTCGTTACCTGTATAAAAGACACCTGTCCACACACTCAATCAAACAGACTCCAACCTCTCCACAATGGCCAAGACCAGAGAGCTGTGTAAGGACATCAGGGATAAATTGTAGACCTGCACAAGGCTGAGATGGGCTACAGGACAATAGGCAAGTAGCTTGGTGAGAAGGCAACAACTGTTGGCGCAATTATTAGAAAATGGAAGAAGTTCAAGATGACGGTCAATCACCCTCGGTCTGGGGCTCCATGCAAGATCTCACCTCGTGGGGCATCAATGATCATGAGGAAGGTGAGGGATCAGCCCAGAACTACACGGCAGGACCTGGTCAATGACCTGAAGAGAGCTGGGACCACAGTCTCAAAGAAAACCATTAGTAACACACTACGCCGTCATGGATTAAAATCCTACAGCGCACGCAAAGTCCCCCTGCTCAAGCCAGCACATGTCCAGGCCCGTCTGAAGTTTGCCAATGACCATCTGGATGATCCAGAGGAGGAATGGGAGAAGGTCATGTGGTCTGATGAGACAAAAATAGAGCTTTTTGGTCTAAACTCCACTTGCCGTGTTTGGAGGAAGAAGATGGATGAGTACAACCCCAAGAACACCATCCCAACCGTGAAGCATGGAGGTGGAAACATCATTCTTTGGGGATGCTTTTCTGCAAAGGGGACAGGACGACTGCACCGTATTGAGGGGAGGATGGATGGGGCCATGTATCGCGAGATCTTGGCCAACAACCTCCTTCCCTCAGTAAGAGCATTGAAGATGGGTCGTGGCTGGATCTTCCAGCATGACAACGACCCAAAACACACAGCCAGGGCAATTAAGGAGTGGCTCCGTAAGAAGCATCTCAAGGTCCTGGAGTGGCCTAGCCAGTCTCCAGACCTGAACCCAATAGAAAATCTTTGGAGGGAGCTGAAAGTCCGTATTGCCCAGCGACAGCCCCGAAACCTGAAGGATCTGGAGAAGGTCTGTATGGAGGAGTGGGCCAAAATCCCAGCTGCTGTGTGTGCAAACCTGGTCAAGAACTACAGGAAACGTATGATCTCTGTAATTGCAAACAAAGGTTTCTGTACCAAATATGAAGTTCTGCTTTTCTGATGTATCAAATACTTATGTCATGCAATAAAATGCAAATTAATTACTTAAAAATCATACAATGTGATTTTCTGGATTTTTGTTTTAGATTCCGTTGAAGTGTACCTATGATAAAAATTAAAGACCTCTATATGCTTTGTAAGTAGGAAAACCTGCAAAATCGGCAGTGTATCAAATACTTCTTCTCCCCACTGTACATAACATAGAGATTTAGTTGTTTAGCTGTCTAGTTGTAGAGTGCTGTTACATCTGTTTTTATGGGTCATATCCAGTCAGAGAGGAAAGGTTGAACAGAGTGTCACCAATGATCAGAGGAAGTAGAACCCTGAAATAGCCAGTGAAAAACAAACAACTAGCCTACCTCAGGGCTTACAGTAACATCCGGACAGACAAGTCACCTGACATTCATAGTTCTGTAACTTTTCAGGAAACATGCTGTACAGCTGAGCATATCTACTGTCTCAATATTGGATATCCTGTACAGTACACCAACCACTCCAGGATGTACAGTACATTAACCACTCCAGGAAGTACAGTACACCAACCACTCCAGGATGTACAGTACATTAACCACTCCAGGATGTACAGTACACCAACCACTCCAGGATGTACAGTACATTAACCACTCCAGGAAGTACAGTACACCAACCACTCCAGGATGTACAGTACATTAACCACTCCAGGATGTACAGTACACCAACCACTCCAGGATGTACAGTACATTAACCACTCCAGGATGTACAGTACACCAACCACTCCAGGATGTACAGTACACCAACCACTCCAGGATGTACAGTACATTAACCACTCCAGGATGTACAGTACACCAACCACTCCAGGATGTACAGTACATTAACCACTCCAGGATGTACAGTACACCAACCACTCCAGGATGTACAGTACATTAACCACTCCAGGATGTACAGTACACCAACCACTCCAGGATGTACAGTACACCAACCACTCCAGGATGTACAGTACATTAACCACTCCAGGATGTACAGTACACCAACCACTCCAGGAAGTACAGTACATTAACCACTCCAGGAAGTACAGTACACCAACCACTCCAGGAAGTACAGTACATTAACCACTCCAGGAAGTACAGTACATTAACCACTCCAGGAAGTACAGTACATTAACCACTCCAGGAAGTACAGTACACCAACCACTCCAGGAAGTACAGTACATTAACCACTCCAGGAAGTACAGTACATTAACCACTCCAGGAAGTACAGTACACCAACCACTCCAGGAAGTACAGTACACCAACCACTCCAGGAAGTACAGTACATTAACCACTCCAGGAAGTACAGTACATTAACCACTCCAGGAAGGACAGTTCACCAACCACTCCAGGAAGTACAGTACATTAACCACTCCAGGAAGTACAGTACATTAACCACTCCAGGAAGTACAGTACATTAACCACTCCAGGAAGTACAGTACATTAACCACTCCAGGAAGGACAGTTCACCAACCACTCCAGGAAGTACAGTACACCAACCACTCCAGGAAGTACAGTACACCAACCACTCCAGGAAGTACAGTACATTAACCACTCCAGGAAGGACAGTTCACCAACCACTCCAGGAAGTACAGTACACCAACCACTCCAGGAAGTACAGTACATTAACCACTCCAGGAAGGACAGTTCACCAACCACTCCAGGAAGTACAGTACACCAACCACTCCAGGATGTACAGTACATTAACCACTCCAGGAAGTACAGTACATTAACCACTCCAGGAAGGACAGTACCCCAACCACTCCAGGATGTACAGTACATTAACCACTCCAGGATGTACAATACATTAACCACTACAGGAAGTACAGTACACTCACCACTCCAGGATGTACAATACATTAACCACTACAGGAAGTACAGTACACCGACCACTCCAGGAAGTACAGTTCACCAACCACTCTAGGAAGGACAGTTCACCAACCACTCTAGGAAGTACAGTTCACCAACCACTCTAGGAAGGACAGTACACTCACCACTCTAGGAAGGACAGTACACTCACCACTCTAGGAAGTACAGTACACTCACCACTACAGGAAGTACAGTACACTCACCACTCTAGGAAGGACAGTACACTCACCACTACAGGAAGTACAGTACACTCACCACTCTAGGAAGTACAGTACACTCACCACTACAGGAAGTACAGTACACTCACCACTCTAGGAAGTACAGTACACTCACCACTACAGGAAGTACAGTACACTCACCACTCTAGGAAGTACAGTACACTCACCACTCTAGGAAGTACAGTACACTCACCACTACAGGAAGTACAGTACACTCACCACTCTAGGAAGTACAGTACACTCACCACTCTAGGAAGGACAGTACACTCACCACTACAGGAAGTACAGTACACTCACCACTCTAGGAAGGACAGTACACTCACCACTCTAGGAAGTACAGTACACTCACCACTACAGGAAGTACAGTACACTCACCACTCTAGGAAGTACAGTACACTCACCACTCTAGGAAGGACAGTACACTCACCACTCTAGGAAGGACAGTACACTCACCACTCTAGGAAGGACAGTACACTCACCACTCTAGGAAGGACAGTACACTCACCACTCTAGGAAGGACAGTACACTCACCACTCTAGGAAGGACAGTACACTCACCACTCTAGGAAGGACAGTACACTCACCACTCTAGGAAGGACAGTACACTCACCACTCTAGGAAGGACAGTACACTCACCACTACAGGAAGGACAGTACACTCACCACTACAGGAAGTACAGTACACTCACCACTCTAGGAAGTACAGTACACTCACCACTACAGGAAGTACAGTACACTAACCACTATAGGAATGGCCAGTCAGAGTATCGTACTAGTGTCTGTAGAAAGCTCTCCCCTACCGTCTCCACAGCAGTGGAACATGTCTGGAGAGGAGCTGCTAGACTAATATTAGGATTAGAGGGGATGGTTTGTGTGGGCTAGATTAGGAGAGTAGAATTTGTTTTTAACCTGCTATAAAGTGGCCCACCACATCGAGCAACACGAGCCTTGGCTTGTGTGAACCGGAACAGCTCATTGGAACGGGTCATTGGCTTGTGCGAGCCAGAATGGGTCATAGTGCGAGCCGGACCGGCTGGAGCAGCAGAGCCACACTGGTAATCCCCCATGAATTTCAGCATGCTAATCACAGGCCGGCCTGGCGGAGAGTAAATGCCAGAGGCCAATCAGTGAGACCGCTGGGGTAAGGGGGCGGGGCCGCAGAGTCTGGGGCCGGAGGACTACTAAGCCTTAGCTAGGGGCAAGGGGTTTGAAGGGTTCTGGGGATTTCAGGGGTCTTAAGAGTATTGCTGGGGAGCATGTGGCTGGGTTTTTCAGGCATAGGGGAAAGCTAGGAGAGAGAGAGAGATGGAGAGAGAGAGATACTCTGCACTTTGAGCCCCGGGGTGGGCAGGTGGATAATGGAAAAGTGTCATGGGCGGATGAAGCTACGGCTTTCCAATTACCATGCTATTGTGGGCACAAATACAATTACATTTACCATATGCCTGTGCAGCAGCGGATTAGGACCTGTTCCTTACCACGGTGGTGTGCTGTTGTGGCCCTAATTCCACCACCAGCAAAATATTGACTTTGACCCCTCCCTACCCTCGGTCCCAGCTTTCATTTTGATTTGATTCAGTTGGAAGGTAGATGGGGTGTTTCATGATGACATAGTACCCTAAAGGGGCAATCTGGGATTCAAACAACAACAAAGAGGCCACCAACCACATTTTTGGTAAACAGAGATGGGGCTGGAGAAATGTAACCACTATCAAATTCATAGATGGAGCAAGGACTAATCATCCATGAGATCAGTATGATAGTTTAACCATGTTTTCAAGCTTTAGAGAGTTTGTCTACAATCACATTGTTTAGAGACGATGGAGTAAAACAAGGCCATTTTGGGGTTCTGATGGAGTAAGACAGTTGAACTAGGAGGCATTTCTAAGATACAGTGCCCTCCGTAATTATTGGGACAGTGAAGCATTTTTGGGTCTCTATATGCCAAAAGTTTGGATTTGAAATCAAACAATGACTAAGAGGTTAAAGTGTAGACTGACAGCTTTAATTTGTGGGTATTTTCATCCATATCGGATGTATCGTTTAGAACTTTACGGGAGAAAAATATTGGAACAAATTCACTTATGTGTATTAAAGTAGTAAAACGTTAAGTATTTGGTCCCATATTTATACCACGCAATGGTTACATCAAGCTTGTGATTAAAAAAAATGTGTTGTCACTTTTATTGTAACTAAGAATTGAATATGTTTCTAAACACTTCTACATGAATGTGGATGCTACCATGATTACGGATGATCCGGAATGAATCATGAATAATGATGAGTGAGAAAGTTACAGAAGCACAAATATCATACCTCCAAGACATGCTAACCTCTCACAACTACAAAAACAGGCGAGGTTAGAATTTTTTGGAGAGTATGATATTTGTGCGTCTAACTTTCTCACTGATCATTTTTCACAATTCATTCAGGATTATCCGTAATCATGGTAGCATCCACATTCATGTAGAAGTGTTTAGAAACATATTCAATTCTTAGTTACAATAAAAGTGACTCCAAAATTACACTAATATTTACCATTAATTTCTATTGGGCACAAAATCATCTGAAACAACCTAAACAAACAGGAAATGCATCCAACAAATGTGTAAAGTCACAAGCTTGATGTAGTCATTGCATGCTATGAATATGGGACAAATAATACACATATAAGTGAATTTGACCCAATACTTTTGCTCCCCTAAAATGGGGGGACTATGCACAAAAAGAGATGTAATTTCTAAATGATACACCCGATATGGATGAAAATATCCTCAAATTAAAGCTGACAGTCTGCACTTTAACCAAACTTTTGGAGTATACAGCCAAAATAAGAAAAAATACTTCACTGTCCAAATATTTATGGAGGGCAATAATCAATTGCTATGTATCATTCATTTAAAAAGAAAAGAAAATGTATGTACCAATTGCAGATTGCCCCTTTAAAAGGATAAGCTGAAAACATCTAACAAACGTACATTTTGGAGTGTACCAAACCAATGGTAGGTAGAGCAAACAGGCTGCTGAGATCTAGAATAGGGTGCTATGATTGGCTTTGAGACGAGATTGTACTGTATGAGTGTATTAGGGGTTAGAGAATTAGGGGACCCAATTCTCTATCTGCTACGGTTTTGTTCCAGCCTGCCTCTGCTCTCCTGCCATTACAGCCCTTTCAGACCAGACAGCCGCAGCGGCAGTCACCGGTCACCCTGACATACAGTATCTCTCTGACTGCTCAGCCTGCCACTGTAGGTAGCGCTGAAAGGGTGCTCTCACTCTCCCCATAATGGCCTTATTGGTTCCTGTGAAGAGGAGCAAGTTATTAATAATGTGCTCCTGCCTACCAGAGAAATGGTTTTCACAGGGGTTCTGGTAACCGAGCTCCCTGACAATTCGCACTCAGAGCCCTAATAGTTCGTAGTATGAGCTGTTCTGAAGACGTGGATGGACCGAGTCTAATCCGGTTCTGATTTATCTGTCTGCACAAGATGACATTGTAGTTGGAAATGTGTTCTATGCTCTGACATTTCACACAAAGGCAAATGGAGTCTGAGTGTAGTCTCATACAGCAACAGGTGTTAGTAGTACCTCTCCTGTCTATACAAGGGCAGAGATTGCTCATGCACCTATAGAATGATAGCATCTGGCAAACAATGGACTTCTTGTCTACTGTGCCAGTGCTTCTGGCTCATGTGCAGAGGGTGTATTTGATTACAGCCAAATTAGTGCCATATTATCTTATCCTTGGCTGAAGTATTTGTCCGACGCTAACCGTACGTTACTCTTTAACAATGATACATTCTTCACAGGGGACTAAAATATGCCGTCAGCTGTGCCAGCCAGGCTGCTGCACGCTGTCGTGGGCAGAGTTGGACTCTACATCCACAGCTTGTGCTCATAATGTCACTTTGACCAATGTACAGTAAAGTGACCTGAGATTCAGAAAGCATAAATAATGTTTTCCTAGAGAAACAGCTGGTCCGCACGTCTCTGTTGAAACAGTCTCTTGATCTCAGAAATGATCATGTCCCACTAATGATAAACCCTACCTTCAACATCAACCTCTCTCTCTCTCTCTCTCTCTCTCTCTCTCTCTCTCTCTCTCTCTCTCTCTCTCTCTCTCTCTCTCTCTCTCTCTCTCTCTCTCTCTCTCTCTCTCTCTCTCTCTCTCTCTCGCTGTCCTTTACTCCCTCTCTTTTAACGTATATGCCTGCTAACTGCTGGGCTACAGCTGTCTCCTGCTCTGTAAATGATTTACATTAAAGGTCTATCTGCTCTTCTGGCATTTGCAGTATGCAACAGTGGTTCTGGTGGCTATAGCAGATGCCACCATGTGTTCATGTGTTTGAACACAGCCAACTCCTACTTCACACACAACTCCCAGGCATCTTTTCAGAACTTTGTATCTGAGAGAGTAGTGGAATCTACTTCAGAAATTAGAACAGCCCATAGCCTGGTATGTGGAACACCTTTCAGTCGCATTTGCAGTAATTAGGCCTACTGAAAATGCATGTATTTCTTTTTTATTTGCACGTAAAGAGATTTTGAATCTGGAGACCTTGGACAGAGAAAGAAAATAAATAAGTGAAATTCACGCTTCTCCATCTCAGTCCCCACCATACTCTCCAGTTGCCAATCAGACACTTATTCATTTGCTTCCCAGGAAAAAGCCCTGACAAAAATCATGTAAGTGACGGTTAGCATGGCTTTCAGAAAGGATAAATGCCTCCCATATGGTCCACTGGCAGGGTCCAAGTTTTACAATTAGCAGCGCTCATCCCCCTCATTACTGGTGTTCTTAATGGGGGGGCCGTGCTCTGGGCTGTGGAGTAAGGTAGAGACAGACACACCGCACACAACTAATGACTGGCCCAGGCCCACACTCTCTGAAAGAGGAATAGAGAGAGCGAGAGAAGGATGGGAGTTGAGAGGGGGGGGGGAGAATGCTGAGCACATGCAATAAATGACTAGATAAGCTGCCCTGGCTCTTATTCACACTGGATGCTCCAGAGATTCTGGCAAGCTGGCAGACTTCCTCTCCTCTGCCTCCCTCACCGCCTCCTCTCTCCTTCTGTTTAAATTGGAGTTATGGCAATCAGATGAGATGGGTTCACTTCAAATATACACCATGTGAAAGTAAATGGAACTCAAACTGTATACTGTAGATGTGGTGAGTGCGGGTATGACTGGGGTCTACAGTTCTACAGTATTCTGCAGTGGGATGTTGCGCAGCTGCCTGTTCAGGTACCAGATAACAGCCTGTCACTGTAGAGATTTGTAGGAGAGGATTGTAGGGTATTCACAGAGGTGTTATGAGCAGGTACTGTAGAGCACACACACACACGCACACACACTCTGTCCCGATCACTCAATGAAGTTGCTGTCTCTCTGTCATACTCCATAAACCCGGAATAATAAAGGCCAAAACCCAGATTAGATCAGATTAGCAGAGGAAGAGAGGATAGAGCAAGAACAAGACTTTAGATCATCCTATAATTTGCCAGATTATGTATTTGTTAAATATTTTAAAGTACAGGAATAAATAGTAAATTGGCTTTGAGTATATAAAAATAAATATATAATAGAAATATGTCAACTTTCTCCTTTTTTTACAGTACCATTTTATACTGTACTGCCCTCCGTGCAGGGTAGCTCAGAAATATGCTTCAGGTCCCTCATGGTTTCACTTCATGTGGCTGTGAATGAAAACCCAGTTGAGCTCCTGAGCAGAATTACAGTGAGATGAGCTCTCAGGCTGCAGAACTGTCTGTCTGCCAGTGCTGCTGCAGCTTTGGGTGGCCCTGTCACCCTGCCTGCCTCCCTGCCTGCCTGTCACCCTGCCTGCCTCCCTGCCTGCCTCCTTGCCTACCTGTCACCCTGCCTGCCTGTCACTCTGCCTGCCTGTCACCCTGCCTGTCACCCTGCCTGCCTCCCTGCCTGCCTGTCACCCTGTCTGTCACCTTGCCTGCCTGCCTGCCTCCCTGCCTGCCTGCCTTCCTGCCTGCCTGCCTGTCTTGCTGTCTCCCTGACTGCCTGTTTGTCTGCTTCACAGTCTGGGGCAGGCATTAACATCCTCCCTGCAGCTACACCCCTACCCACCACAACCATCAACACCACAGCACCCAGCCTCACCTTCTACATCTCTCCTCCTCATCCTCCCTGCAGCTACACCCCTACCCACCACAACGATCAACACCACAGCACCCAGCCTCACCTTCTACATCTCTCCTCCTCATCCTCCCTGCAGCTACACCCCTACCCACCACAACGATCAACACCACAGCACCCAGCCTCACCTTCTACATCTCTCCTCCTCATCCTCCCTGCAGCTACACCCCTACCCACCACAACGATCAACACCACAGCACCCAGCCTCACCTTCTACATCTCTCCTCCTCATCCTCCCTGCAGCTACACCCCTACCCACCACAACGATCAACACCACAGCACCCAGCCTCACCTTCTACATCTCTCCTCCTCATCCTCCCTGCAGCTACACCCCTACCCACCACAACGATCAACACCACAGCACCCAGCCTCACCTTCTACATCTCTCCTCCTCATCCTCCCTGCTGGGAGCCTGCTGCTCTGCTCCTGGGTGGAGTGAGTGTTTTTAGGGCGTGGCGGGGTGGGGGGCTGTTAGGGAGGTGTGGGGGGCTGTTAGGGGTGGTAGACAGACAGACAGAGAGACATTGGAGATGTGGAAACTGGATGGATAGAGTTGTGGCAGCCAGACAGACCAAAGAGGTCAGACGATGGAAGCAGATGAACAGGAGGACTTGACCATTAGGCTATGTGCCCTGACTGTAACACCATATTCCCACAAACCTAAGACATAGCAGCGTGCCTTGTGCTGGTCTCATGGTGTTGTGCTGGTCTCAACCCCAGCATGAATGACATTGGTGCTGACGTAGGCTTGTTTATTTGAATCATACCATTTCATAAGCATTTTGATACACCCACAATAATGTCTGTTTAAATATGTGTATGTGACCAATACAATATTATTAGATTTTTCAGTAACGCCGCTGTCTGGTTTCATTCAGTCTGAGTTAAGCAGAGCTGACCGTTCAGTTGTAAACCGATAAATCCACACACAGACGAGGACACTTAAGTTAAATGGTGAGCTGGACAACTGCCACTGGCAATAAAAAGAGCAGGGGGCAGAAAGACAGTCCGCTTCAAGAAGGTTAAGATTGTGTCCGTCTTATTTTTTGTCTGATTTAGCAACGATGGAGTGTTGTTGAATGCAGAAACAGTTGGGTCACCAAGGAGGCCATCATGAGGACACAACACAAAACCCACTGTACCTACCAATCTACCCTGTTAGTGTTCTACCAATCTACCCTGTTAGTGTTCTACCCTGTTAGTGTTCTACCACTCTACCCTGTTAGGGTTCTACCCTGTTAGTGTACCTACCAATCTACCCTGTTAGTGTTCGACCCTGTTAGTGTTCTACCCTGTTAGTGTTCTACCACTCTACCCTGTTAGTGTTCTACCAATCTACCCTGTTAGTGTTCTGCCAATCTACCCTGTTAGTGTTCTACCCATCTACCATGTTAGTGTTCTACCCTGTTAGTGTTCTACCAATCTACCCTGTTAGTGTTCTACCAATCTACCCTGTTAGTGTTCTACCAATCTACCCTGTTAGTGTACCTACCAATCTACCCTGTTAGTGTACCTACCAATCTACCCTGTTAGTGTACCTACCAATCTACCCTGTTAGTGTACCTACCAATCTACCCTGTTAGTGTTCTACCACTCTACCCTGTTAGTGTTCTACCAATCTACCCTGTTAGTGTTCTGCCAATCTACCCTGTTAGTGTTCTACCCATCTACCATGTTAGTGTTCTACCCTGTTAGTGTTCTACCAATCTACCCTGTTAGTGTTCTACCAATCTACCCTGTTAGTGTTCTACCCATCTACCATGTTAGTGTTCTACCCTGTTAGTGTTCTACCAATCTACCCTGTTAGTGTACCTACCAATCTACCCTGTTAGTGTACCTACCAATCTACCCTGTTAGTGTACCTACCAATCTACCCTGTTAGTGTACCTACCAATCTACCCTGTTAGTGTTCTACCAATCTACCCTGTTAGTGTACCTACCAATCTACCCTGTTAGTGTACCTACCAATCTACCCTGTTAGTGTTCTACCCTGTTAGTGTTCTACCACTCTACCCTGTTAGGGTTCTACCCTGTTAGTGTACCTACCAATCTACCCTGTTAGTGTTCGACCCTGTTAGTGTTCTACCCTGTTAGTGTTCTACCACTCTACCCTGTTAGTGTTCTACCAATCTACCCTGTTAGTGTTCTGCCAATCTACCCTGTTAGTGTTCTACCCATCTACCATGTTAGTGTTCTACCCTGTTAGTGTTCTACCAATCTACCCTGTTAGTGTTCTACCAATCTACCCTGTTAGTGTTCTACCAATCTACCCTGTTAGTGTACCTACCAATCTACCCTGTTAGTGTTCTACCAATCTACCCTGTTAGTGTTCTACCAATCTACCCTGTTAGTGTTCTACCAATCTACCCTGTTAGTGTTCTACCACTCTACCCTGTTAGTGTTCTACCAATCTACCCTGTTAGTGTACCTACCAATCTACCCTGTTAGTGTACCTACCAATCTACCCTGTTAGTGTTCTACCATTCTACCCTGTTAGTGTTCTACCAATCTACCCTGTTAGTGTACCTACCAATCTACCCTGTTAGTGTTCTACCTTTCTACCCTGTTAGTGTTCTACCACTCTACCCTGTTAGTGTTCTACCACTCTACCCTGTTAGTGTTCTACCACCCTACCCTGTTAGTGTTCTACCACTCTACCCTGTTAGTGTTCTACCACTCTACCCTGTTAGTGTTCTACCCCTCTACCCTGTTAGTGTTCTACCACTCTACCCTGTTAGTGTTCTACCACTCTACCCTGTTAGTGTTTTACCACTCTACCCTGTTAGTGTTCTACCCTGTTAGTGTTCTACCACTCTACCCTGTTAGTGTTCTACCCTGTTAGTGTTCTACCACTCCACCCTGTTAGTGTTCTACCCTGTTCGTGTTCTACCATTCTACCCTGTTAGTGTTCTACCACTCTACCATGTTAGTGTTCTACCATTCTACCCTGTTAGTGTTCTACCATTCTACCCTGTTAGTGTTCTACCATTCTAACCTGTTAGTGTTCTACCACTCTACCCTGTTAGTGTTCTACCACTCTACCCTGTTAGTGTTCTACCCTGTTAGTGTTCTACCAATCTACCCTGTTTGAGTTCTACAACTCTACCCGGTTAGTGTTCTACCCTGTTAGTGTTCTTCTACTCTACCCTGTTAGTGTTCTACCCTGTTAGTGTTCTACCACTCCACCCTGTTAGTGTTCTACCACTCTACCCTGTTAGTGTTATACCCTGTTAGTGTTCTACCATTCTACTCTGTTAGTGTTCTACCACTCTACCCTGTTAGTGTTCTACCACTCTACCCTGTTAGTGTTCTACCACTCTACCCTGTTAGTGTTCTACCACTCTACCCTGTTAGTGTTCTACCACTCCACCCTGTTAGTGTTCTACCACTCTACCCTGTTAGTGTTCTACCACTCTACCCTGTTAGTGTTCTACCACTCTACCCTGTTAGTGTTCTACCACTCTACCCTGTTAGTGTTCTACCACTCTACCCTGTTAGTGTTCTACCCTGTTAGTGTTCTACCACTCTACCCTGTTAGTGTTCTACCACTCTACCCTGTTAGTGTTCTACCACTCCACCCTGTTAGTGTTCTACCATCCTACCCTGTTAGTGTTCTACCCTGTTAGTGTTCTACCATTCTACCCTGTTAGGGTTCTACCAATCTACCCTGTTAGGGTTCTACCCTGTTAGTGTTCTACCATTCTACCCTGTTAGGGTTCTACCAATCTACCCTGTTAGTGTTCTACCACTCTACCCTGTTAGTGTTCGACCCTGTTAGTGTTCTACCCTGTTCGTGGTCTACCATTCTACCCTGTTAGTGTTCTACCCTGTTAGGGTTCTACCACTCTACCCTGTTAGTGTTCTACCACTAACCTAGGTCCTGTATATTTTCCTCTACAAACAACAGGCATCTGACCAATCAAAGTTCCACAACAGCAGAAGTCCAACCCTTTTCTCCTTGTGCTCAGTCATACCCTCATCATAGGGTTAATATGCGAGCCTGTCTGCCTGCCTGCCTGCCACCCTCCGCTATGCAGCTGTGCCTCTGCCTCTTCAACACAGCACCTTTTCTTTAAACCCACTCGACAGCAGCGATCGGAGAGTGTGTAGGAGTGCTCCTGTGTGTGTTTTAGAGTGCATGTGTTTTAACAAGAGAGAGGCTCTCGTACCCGCAAATGGTTTATGCAGCTGTATTGTGGGGAGAGACAAACAAAGGGGTCATTATTGTGTCTGTGAAGAGATGGGAGATGGGGGAAGAGGGACGAAAGAAATGGGCAAATAGAGAGGGGGGAGGAGGAGGATAGAGGAGGGGGTGTATGTATGCTTGTGTTTTGGGGGCCGCCGATTGGGCGATGAGGCACCGCTGCTGTTGGTTGGGCGATTGTTGACTTGCCATCTGCCGGCAAGAAAAGCAACTCCAGTGGGTGTGTTGGAGAGTGTGTGTGTGTGTGTGTGTGTGTGTGTGTGTGTGTGTGTGTGTGTGTGTGTGTGTGTGTGTGTGTGTGTGTGTGTGTGTGTGTGTGTGTGTGTGTGTGTGTGTGTGTGTGTGTGTCCGTGTCCGTGTCCGTGCGTGCATGGAGGAGAGAGAGAGATGGAGAGCTTGTGAGGGAGGGAGGGAGGGGGAGGGATAGAGGGAGAGAGGGAGAGAGACAGACACATAAACATGTGCAGATGTCGTGCAGCATAATGACTGGAACTTGAGACGCACTCAGTGCCAGGCTGCTGCTGTGGGTGGGGACAGTCTGAGTGTGGTTTGGAGTAGGGTGGAAGTGAGGGGGGAGGGTGTTTGGGTTAGGTAGACAGTAGTACACACTCTCACCTCATCTCTGTCTCAGATCACATCCACAGTTCCCGCTGGGATGGTTCATCCCTGAGCTCCAAGGCTGAATCTGACAGGACAGGAGCAGTCGTGACTGGGAGAAACTCCACTGTAGAAACCACTCTGTCATCCAACTCTGGGTCTTGTTATTGGGGTGTGGAGGGACAGGGGGGCAGCTGTGGTCTCTTCCAGGTCACGCCACACCCTAACACCCCCCAGTAGCGTCCTCACAAAGCGGCTGGGCTGGGCTGACCGACAGAGCCCATCCTCACTCACTGTCTACCCCCAGGGAGAGCAGTTTACCAGGGTCAAGTCAGGATGCGCTTGGGTTGGCAACCCGTCAAGACGCTGCAATAACTTATTAATCAGGGGCAATAAAAGGGATCACAAGCTGGATCATTGATGATTCTCCTCAGCATTTCTTTCTTCTCTAAAAAAAATGTAGTTCAATGTCCTCTTATGCACCTCTTACTAACTCAGTGGCTTTGTGGTTAGAGTGTCCGCCCTGAGATTGGAAGGTTGGGAGTTCGATCCCCGGCCGAGTCATACCAAACACTGTGAAAATGGGACTCGATGCGTCTCTGCTTGGCACTCAGCATTAAGGAGACAGATTGTGGGTAAGGCTCTGTGATAGACTGGCGTCCTGTCCACTACAGAAACATGAGAAAGGCTCCTGCTCCTATAGTATGAGCCTTTGCGTCTCGCACAAGCCAGGGTTCGTGCAAGGCTACTTATGTACTGGAAGAAAATGAATAGGGAGTTCTGTTGTAAGAAGACTTGTTGTTGATGTATTTTTCATAGCTTCCTGAAAAAGCAGTAGAGTGTGCTAAGTTGTAATGGTGTGATATTATTTGTCTTAAGTGTGTATGAATTATGGTTTGATGAATTCTGAAGTGGTTCTGCTACGGTGGATGGAAAGTCAATGATAGGCAGTGTTTGTCTTTCTGCTCTATCTTCTTTGCTTGCCAAGAGCAATTAAGGGAGAAAGAGAGGCATCTTGGTCTGGGCCAAACTGCTCCTCTTCCTGACAGCACTGCTGTATTGATATTTTACTCAAGGCAGGATGGAACAAAGGACAGTGCACAGATATATAACCACCACAGCCCAGCTGGCAATATTAGCATCCTTTCTATTCATTCATCTGGGCAAGCTATTAACAATACAGCAAAAATCAATGGAGATTTGCTGCAGATCAACACAGAAGTTGGTTAAGGAGAGGGAGACAAATCTCTCTGTCTTTAGCTCTGTTTAAAGGTCTCCAGTGGCTGCACGGGGTTCGCCAACTCCAAAAAGACGTTGGACACCCACTACATCATAAACACCAGCTCCACTTTACAGACAGCAGTTTGTGAGCTCAAGTGCTCTAACTGTCTGGGCTTCAATGAGCTCTCTGAATGGGCCCATTTAAATGAGTTTGGCTGGGGTTGGTGGCACTGTTAGTCTCAATTCATTAGTGTTGAGTACAGGGGTGTGGCGTGGGAATATGGGTGGTAGTGGATTTGGTGTGTGTGAGTGTGGGGGGACGCATATGACAGTCCCTGGTTGTTTACTCTGCGGTGTGCTGGGGTACAGGGGATTATCAGCTGGTGTGTGTGTGTGTGTGTGTGTGTGTGTGTGTGTGTGTGTGTGTGTGTGTGTGTGTGTGTGTGTGTGTGTGTGTGTGTGTGTGTGTGTGTGTGTGTGTGTGTGTGTGTGTGTGTGTGTGTGTGTGTGTGTGTGTGTGTGTGTGTTTAGGGTTCGGGGGGGGTTAGTTTACTGGAAGAGAAGGACAGGACACAGCACAAAAGCGGTGGTGGAGGAGTGGGGTGAGGAGTGGGGCGTTGTTGGGGTATGAGGGGTGGTGGACAATGGGGCAGGGGGGATCCTGTATTGTCCCCCCTTCGCCAGCTGCCTCCCAGAGCCCTGGTCCTGCTCAGCCCAGCACTGCTGAATAAATAATAGAATATAGCCCCATCCATCCACTCTGGATATAATGGCCATTCAGAGCCTCTACCACATGCACAGAGCCAGGCAGACAGGCACGGCCACAGCACAGCAGCACAGAGCCCTGAGTCCTGCACCTGTCCACCGCTGCTGTGCCTGGCCTGTACTGTACAGACTCCGCTCAGACTGTTGGTTCTGCCTTACACTGCACTGATCAGATACAGTGGTTACAATTTGTGTGATTCTGTTGTTGTTCTGTTATGAACAATGTCCACTTTCCTTTCCGCTCTTTGATAGAAGATTTAGTCCAACATAACCAACGTGTTTGAGTTAGCCTTTAACCAAAGTTAGCATATTTGTTACATACAACTTTTTATTGAGTTTTAGCACTCATTCACACCGCACATTTAATTGCCTAATTGTTTGACTGTATCAGTTCCTGTTAGTAACATATGGAAGGTGACTCCAGGTCCTCTCTTGCTAGCTGTGTATATCCATAATACATTGCTGTGTCCAGTCCAGGGGCCCAGTGGAACATGTGGGAGTCACCCTGTGACTGGGATGAATTAATAATGACAGTTGTGGTGATGGTGACAGTCTCAGCACACTGACACCCTTTGACCCCGTCAGTTCTCTAACCCCTGAGTTGGTTCTCTAACCCCCGAACATCCAGGCCGGTCACCCTCTGAATATCTGAAATGGCTTCTTAGCCTGTACCACCAAGTGTGCCCATTAGAAGAGATGACCATTAGAATATACTCATTCAGGCTAGCTAATTCACCTCTACTACTCCGTCTGTCAGGGAAACTCATTATTGAAATGTAGGCTAAATCATGATACATTTGGTATTGATGTTCAGGTTCCCTGTCAGAGGAATGCAATCCGCTACTTTAAATACTATGAGCAGCAGCAGCAGCAGTGCACTCTGACCTTAAACAACCCCTTTGTCTAATACCCTTCCTCACTGTTTTCTGGGAATCCTGACTTCCACTCAGGGAAGCTCCCCACCAGTCCTTAACTAAAAGTTAATTCCCTGACCTCTGTCTGTGTCAGGCAACCATTGGGAGGTAGTCTGTGTCCTCTCCTCCCCCTGTCAGTCCTATTGACAGCATTAGTCTACCCTGGCCTCTACGCGCTGGTTGGTTCAATCATGTCGTCTCTGAAGAATAGGAGGATTATCATGTTAAATGAAGGGAGGAGCTTGTATGAATTTCACACTATGAATGAGACCACATTACTGTTGAAATATTAACATTGTGGTTCTTACAACAGTGCTGAGGCATAAAAGTGATGAAATGCTGTCCAAACTGTTAAGAGATGTTAGGTGTTTCACAGGACTGTGTTTCTGTATAGTATGGCATTTATTATGTATTCTTCATTACTGTGACTATCTAGCAGACACCCATGTAAAGACTGGTTTCAGTGGTAGTTTCAGATCATTCCCCAAGCTTTTACTTGCTTTCTAATCATGTTATTGAAGTTTCATGATTTATTTTAATTGTAATTTATACTCAACAAAGAGAAGGCTGGTCAAGGTAATTCATGCAGTGACATCAAGTGAAGGATAAAGTCAAAGGACAGCAAAGGCAAGGACATTTAAAATGCCAACAGTGTACATCAGATCCAATCTGGTGAAGTAAGTAAGCATATCATCAACCATCACATGGTGCTTATTGATGTGGAACATTATGCCTACGCATTACACCTTTAAATGATGCAGTGACCTTCCATTACATATATTCAAACAGCACCGCTCAAGTCTATCTACACAAGTAAAATAATTAGATTGGAAAACAGATCGAGGCAATAACAGCAATTGAGGCTATTTGATTATGAGCTCTAATTGGGTCACAGTTCCTTAGATAATCATATTAATTATCCGTGTTTTCATAGCAAACACAATCACAGGCTTACAGACAAAATACAACAGGTTAACACAATGTAGCACAACACCAACACCAACTCAATTAGCCTATTACATTGGTCATCGAATGTGTCAAGTAGTGAGTTTAACCCATTTTCTGTGTGAATCTGTATTTGTGTTGGGAATTTGAGGGCATTAGGTTTCACTGGCACATTGTTTTGAGTAATGTCTTCATTGAGTAATGTACGGGACATTGAGCTGAGGATTTGTAGGTATGTGTGAGCATCCTGACCTGTGTATTTGAGGATATCGGGGCATTACTAGTCTATAATGTCCTGTGTAGGGTAAAGAAAAGGAGGCTCATTCGGAGGATCAACGTTACCCATGTGACCAAACTTTACCCCCTCGCTAATTGAAGGCCTGTCTGCAGAATCTTCTATAATCAGTATAGAGAGCAGGAGGACAGTAGGTACAGTAGCTCAATGAACCCCTGTCCCCCTCCCCTCCCAGGTTGTGTGTTTAGTAAACCGACCTTCATCCCTCTCCCCCGGGGTCTCGGGGACGGACCCGCCTCTCCATAATTCAGATTGGGATTAGGGAAGTGGGTGTTTGCATTTTAGCTGGAGGGGTGGTGCACGCCATAGCCACGGTGCCACCTGTGCCAGTTGGGAGGATCTGCCCCCCCCCCCCCCACACACACACACACACACACATACATACACACACACATACCCCCCCCTCGTGCTCCAGAGAGGGAAAGGGGATTAGGGAGAGGGCCTCTTGGCTGCAGTGTCTCCGTCACTCACCGACTACTGTGGCCCTCTGTGCTGAGTGTGAAGCCAGCCAGGCAGGCAGCCGGGGAGACAGTGAGCTTGCTCTAGGGAGCCAGCGCCATCTAGTGAGCACTGCTAGTTTTACAGGGACTGACCAATAGGAGAGGAGAGGCGAGGGGAGGCAGGGGAAGGGGAGGGGAGAGGTGCTGTGTGGGAGACAGGGAATGGGATTACATAGTCATTAGTCTCTCAGTCAGATCTAGCTAAAGGTCTAAGGATGGAGTTTCTTAAGATTTTGAATGTGGACATTTGTGACAGCTGCTTTGTTACACATGAGAAGATTTCTGTAATAAAGCCTATTTCAATCAAAATCAGAAGTTGTAAATAAGAGGAATGATCAATCATTACTTGGTAATACATAGTAGGGCTGCACAATTAAATAAATTCAAATCTGAATCGCAATATTGACATGTGCAATATCTATATCACAAGAAATCCATATCGCATGCAATATTTTGAAACGCATCTCAAACTGTAATGTCAGTTTTTATAGTTTACTCAGTTCCTCCTTCTCACTGTTAGATTCACGTTAAAGATGCACTCCAGGATCTCAAGCACAAGAAATTCGTAACATATCACACGAAATGGATGACGTAGTACACAATTGGATGATGTAGGACACAATATAACGGTGACCCATTTTGGCTCATGGACACCACTTTCAAAATGACTGGATGTAATTATACAAAAGTTTGAGAGTGCATCTAATAGTTGAAAGTCATCCTTACTCTCATCCTTTACTACCAGTTGAAAGTCTCATCCTTACTCTCATCCTTTACTACCAGTTGAAAGTATCATCCTTACTCTCATCCTTTACTACCAGTTGAAAGTCTCATCCTTACTCTCATCCTTTACTACCAGTTGAAAGTCTCATCCTTACTCTCATCCTTTACTACCAGTTGAAAGTCTCATCCTTACTCTCATCCTTTACTACCAGTTGAAAGTCTCATCCTTACTCTCATCCTTTACTACCAGTTGAAAGTCTCATCCTTACTCTCATCCTTTACTACCAGTTGAAAGTATCATCCTTACTCTCATCCTTTACTACCAGTTGAAAGTCTCATCCTTACTCTCATCCTTTACTACCAGTTGAAAGTCTCATTAAGTCTCACTAAAAAGTTTCACTAATCTAAACCTTTTTTCAGAAGTCAATAGTTATCCCCATTGCTCCTGTTGCGTATACAAACAATGTCATGAGAGTAATCATCCTTACTCTCACACTGTACTACCAGCTGTACTATCTATCAGCCTGAAAGCTAGTATGTGTAATGCCAGCGTTGATCTGAGCTGTATTGCTGGGCTACAGTGACTGTTGTTTTTGTATCCGGCCGCCTGGTAATGTGTCTCTGTACACGTATGTGTGGGTGAGTGTGTGGCTATGGTGGCCCATGATCTGACCTCTCTATCCGCAGCACGCTGCACCAGCTGGGGGGGTAGAGAGGGGCACCAGGAGGGCTAGCTGTGTGCAGCTGGCGGGGCTGAAATCTCCCTGGGCCCCAGGGGACCACCAGGGTCCCCTGGGCGCCCCACTCAATCTGCCTGTGGCTGCCGGCCCCCAGAACCAGAGCCACCCTTTGTCTGCTGTTGGAGGAACCCACCACCACAGTACTACTCATCATGGCAGTACTAATCATACATCTGGGCTGTTCTCGGAAATGAAATCGCTGTTGGAATCTTGTCATATGCCAGGAAGGGAGATCTTCTAGTGAAGTGAGAGCACTGATGTCATTGTGTCCCTAGAATGGATAGCATGTAGTGCAGTGGACTTTTATGTGCTTTTAGTCCATCGCTATGACACAATACTATAACTACACTTAACTAGCCTATTAATCTTGAGTCGATATTCACGTCATAAGAAGGTATCGACCATGCCCACAAATTGGGGAGAACAAACATTATTTCCCATTGACCCCCAGGGCTCAATTTTCAGCTGGCGTTAAGGCGGCGCTAGTGTCAAATGCACATTAGTTTGCCATTTAGTCATGTAAAAACTGGCGCACTGGCATTTTCCAGCTCAAACGCCAGGTTTGACATTTTACCTGTCTAACATCAGCGTGCTTGCGCTCCTTTGGAAGGGGTTGGAAATATTTTAGGAGTGTCCTTAAAAACATGATCCAAAGTGCTAATTGTAGGCAGGGGAAACGCAGCCTATCCAGCGCGGTTTAGATTTGTTTATTTGTTCTCTTTTTAGGCCTTTAATCTTGCTTATTGACAATGTTTGGCATGATCATGCTCAGCCATAATGCAATTTACTGTAGGCCTAGACCCTATATCATTGTGAATGCTTCTGAAGCCATGCAATTATACTGAACAAAAATATAAACATGCAACATGCAACAATTTCAAAGATTTGACTGAGTTACAGTTTATATAATGGAATCAGTCAATTGAAATACATTCATTAGGCCCTAATCTATAGATTTCACATGACTGGGAATACAGATATGCATCTGTTGGTCAAAGATACCTTAAATCAAAAGGTATCAGAAAACAAGTCAGTATCTGGTGTGACCATTTGCCTCATGCAGCGCGACACATCTCCTTCGCATAGAGTTGATCAGGCTGTTGATTGTTGCCTGTGGAATGTTGTCCCACTCCTCTTCAATGGCTGTGCGAAGTTGCTGGATATTGGCGGAAACTGGAACACGTTGTCGTACACATCGATCCAGAGCATCCCAAACAGGCTCAATGGAGGCGGCTAATGGTAGAGAAATGAACATTCAATTCTCTGGCAACAGCTCTGGTGGACATTCCTGCAGTCAGCGTGCCAATTGCATGCTCCATTAAAAAATGTTGTGTGAATTGGAGTTGATTTCAAGGCAATACATAGAATACCGTAAATACACAACTTGAAGCAACCACAAAACCATCTCTGCAGCACTCCACCAATCAGGCCTTAATGGTAGAGTGGCCGGACGGAAGCCACTCCTCAGTAAAAGGCACATAACAGCCCACTTGGAGTTTGCCAAAAGGCACCTACAGACTCTCAGACCATAAGAAACAAGATTCTCTGGTCTGATGAAACCAAGATTGAACTCTTATGCCTGAATGCCAAGCGTCAAGTCTGGAGGAAATCTGGCACCATCCCTACGGTGAAACATGGTCGTGGCAGCATGATGCTGTGGGGATGTTTTTCAGCAGCAGGGACTGGGAGACTAGTCAGGATTGAGGCAAAATGAACGGAGCAAAGTACAGAGAGATCTAGCAGCATTGTAAAAACAAAGGGTGGGTGTCAATGGAAATAGTCAGGGTGGCCATTGATTAATTGTTCAGCAGTCTTATGGCTTGGGGGTAGATGCTGTTAACGAGCCTTTGGACTTAGACTTGGCGCTCTGGTACCGCATGCCGAGAACAGTCTATGACTTGGTTGACTGGAGTCTTTGACAATTTTTTGGGCCTTCCTCTGACACCGCCTAGTATATAGGTCCTGGATGACAGGAAGCTTGACCCAAGTGCCAATTATTTTCAGTCTCCTGAGGGGGAATAGGCATTGCCATGCCCTCTCCACCACTGTCTTGGTGTGTTTGGACCATGATAGTTTGTTGGTGATGTGGACATCAAGGATCTTGAAACTCTCAACCCGCTCCACTTCAGCCCCGTCGATGTGAATGGGGGCCTGTTCGGCCCTCCTTTTCCTGTAGTCCACGATCAGCTCCTTTGTCTTGCTTACTTTGAGGGAGAGGTTGTTGTCCTGGCACCACACTGCCTGGTCTCTGAAGTCCTCCCTATAGGCTGTCTCATCGTTGTCGGTGATCACGCCTACCACTGTTGTGTCGTCAACAAACTTAATGATGGTGTTGGAGTTGTGCTTGGCCACGCAGTCATGCGTGAACAAGGAGTACAGGAGTGGACTAAGTACGCACCCCTGAGGGGACCCCGTGTTTAGGATCAGCGTGGCAGCTGTGTTGTTGCCTACCCTTACCACCTGGGGGCGGCCCGTCAGGAAGTTCACGATCCAGTTGCAGAGGGAGGTGTTTAGTCCCAGGGTCCTTAGCTTAGTGATGAGCTTTGTGGACATTATGGTGTTGAACGCTGAGCTGTAGTCAATGAACAGTAGTCTCACATACAGTGGGGAGAACAAGTATTTGATACACTGCCGATTTTGAAGGTTTTCCTACTTACAAAGCATGTAGAGGTCTGTAATTTTTATTTACATTTACATTACATTTAAGTCATTTAGCAGACGCTCTTATCCAGAGCGACTTACAAATTTTATCATAGGTACACTTCAACTGTGAGAGACGGAATCTAAAACAAAAATCCAGAAAATCACATTGTATGATTTTTAAGTAATTCATTTGCATTTTATTGCGTGACATAAGTATTTGATACATCAGAAAAGCAGAACTTAATATTTGGTACAGAAACCTTTGTTTGCAATTACAAAGATCATACGTTTCCTGTAGTTATTGACCAGGTTTGCACACACTGCAGCAGGGATTTTGGCTCACTCCTCCATACATACCTTCTCCAGATCCTTCAGGTTTCGGGGCTGTCGCTGGGCAATACGGACGTTCAGCTCCCTCCAAAGATTTTCTATTGGGTTCAGGTCTGGAGACTGGCTAGGCCACTCCAGGACCTTGAGATGCTTCTTACGGAGCCACTCCTTAGTTTCCCTGGCTGTGTGTTTCGGGTCGTTGTCATGCTGGAAGATCCAGCCACGACCCATCTTCAATGCTCTTACTGAGGGAAGGAGGTTTTTGGCCAAGATCTCGCGATACATGGCCCCATCCATCCTCCCCTCAATACGGTGCAGTCGTCCTGTCCCCTTTGCAGAAAAACATCCCCAAAGAATTATGTTTCCACCTCCATGCTTCACGGTTGGGAGGGTGTTCTTGGGGTTGTACTCAACCTTCTTCTTCCTCCAAACACGGCGAGTGGAGTTTAGACCAAAAAGCTCTATTTTTGTCTCATCAGACCACATGACCTTCTCCCATTCCTCCTCTGGATCATCCAGATGGTCATTGGCAAACTTCAGACGGGCCTGGACATGCGCTGGCTTGAGCAGGGGGACCTTGCGTGCGCTGCAGGATTTCAATCCATGACAGCGTAGTGTGTTACTAATGGTTTTCTTTGAGACTGTGGTCCCAGCTCTCTTCATGTCATTGACCAGGTCCTGCCGTGTAGTTCTGGGCTGATCCCTCACCTTCCTTATGATCATTGATGCCCCACGAGGTGAGATCTTGCATGGAGCCCCAGACCGAGGGTGATTGACCGTCATCTTGAACATCTTCCATTTTCTAATAATTGCGCCAACAGTTGTTGCCTTCTCACCAAGCTGCTTGCCTATTGTCCTGTAGCCCATCCCAGCCTTGTGCAGGTCTACAATTTTATCCCTGATGTCCTTACACAGCTCTCTGGTCTTGGCCATTGTGGAGAGATTGGAGTCTGTTTGATTGAGTGTGTGTACAGGTGTCTTTTATACAGGTAACAAGTTCAAACAGGTGCAGTTAATACAGGTAATGAGTGGAGAACAGGAGGGCTTCTAAAAGAAAAACTAACAGGTCTGTGAGAGCCGGAATTCTTACTGGTTGGTAGGTGATCAAATACTTATGTCACGCAATAAAATGCAAATTAATTACTTAAAAATCATACAATGTGATTTTCTGGATCTTTGTTTTAGATTCCGTCTCTCACAGTTGAAGTGTACCTATGATAAAAATTACAGACCTCTACATGCTTTGTAAGTAGGAAAACCTTCAAAATCGGCAGTGTATCAAATACTTGTTCTCCCCACTGTAGGTGTTCCTTTTGTCCAAGTGGGAAAGGGCACTGTGGAGTGTGGTTGATATTGCGTCATCTGTGGATCTGTTGGGGCGGTATGCGAATTGGAGTGGGTCTATGGTTTCCGGGAAGAGGGTGTTTATGTGAGCCATGACCAGCTTTTTGGCTGCTGAAGTGAGTGCTACGGGGTGGTAGTCATTTAGGCAGGTTACCTTTGCTTTCTTGGGCACAGGGACTATGGTGGTCTGCTTGAAACATGTAGGTATTACGGACTCGGTCAGGGAGAGATTGAAGATGTCAGTGGAGACACTTGCCAGTTGGTCCGCACATGCTCTGAGTACACGTCCTGGTAATCCATCTGGCCCCGCGGCCTTGTCAATGTTGACCTGTTTAAAGGTATTGCTCACATCGACTACAGAGAGCGTGGTCACACAGTCATCCGGAACAGCTGGTGCTCTCGTGCATGCTTCAGTGTTGCTTGCCTCGAAGCAAGCATAAAAGGCATTTAGCCCATCTGGTAGGCTCCCATCACTGGGCATCTCACTGCTGGGTTTACCTTTGTAGTCCATTAATAGTTTGCAAGCCCTGCCACATCCGACGAGAGTCAGAGCCACTTGGAAGACCCACTTGCGACCAAGCTTTAACTTCCTGACTGATGTTGCTTCAATATAGCTACATAATTTTCCTGCCTCATGATGCCATCTATTTTGTGAAGTGCACCAGTACCTCCTGCAGCAAAGCACCCCCACAACATGATGCTGCCACCCCCGTACTTCACGGTTGGGATGAGGTTCTTCGGCTTGCAAGCTCCCCCTTTTTCCTCCAAACATAACGATGGTCATTATGGCCAAATAGTTCTATTTTTGTTTCATCAGACCAGAGGACATTTCTCCAAAAAGTACGATATTTGTCCCCATGTGCAGTTGCAAACCGTGGTCTGGCTTTTTTATGGCGGTTTTGGAGCAGTGGCTTCTTCCTTGCTGAGCTGCCTTTCAGGTTATGTCGATATAACACTCGTTTTACTGTGGATATAGATACTTTTGTACCTGTTTCCGCTAGCATCTTCACAAGGTCCTTTGCTGTTGTTCTGGGATTTGCACTTTTTGCACCAAAGTACGTTCATCTCTAGGAGACAGAACGCGTTTCCTTCCTGAGTGGTATGATGGCTGCATGGTCCTATGGTGTTTATACTTGCGTAGTATTGTTTGTACAGATGAACGTGGTACCTTCAGGCGTTTGGAAATTGCTCCCAAAGATGAACCAGACTTGTGCAGGTCTACCATTTTTTTCTGAGGTCTTGGCTGATTTCTTTTGATTTTCCCATGATGTCAAGCAAAGAGGCACTGAGTTTGAAGGTAGACCTTGAAATACATCCACAGGTCCACCTCCAATTGACTCAAATTATGTCAATTAGCCTATCAAATGCTTCTAAAGCCATGGCATAATTTTCTGGAATTTTCCAAGCTGTTTAAAGGCATAGTCAACTTAGTGCATGTAAACTTCTGACCCACTGGAATTGTGATACAGTGAATTATAAGTGAAATAATCTGTCTGTAAACAATTGTTGGAAAAATGACTTGTGTCGTGCACGAAGTAGACGTCCTAACCGACTTTTCCAAAACTACAGTTTGTTAACAAGAAATTTGTGGAGTGGTTGAAAACCGAGTTTTAATGACTCCAACCTAAGTGTATGTAAACTTCCGACTTCAACAGTATACTTAAAGGGGCAATCTGAGATTGGTATATCAACTGGGGACGACGCCGTCGATGCACTTATTAATAAAGCCGGTGACTGAGGTGGTGTACTCCTCAATATGCCATTGGATGTATCCCGGAACATATTCCAATCTCTGCTAGCAAAACAGTCCTGTAGCGTAGCATCCTCATCATCTGACCACTTCCGTATTGAGCGAGTCACTGGCACTTCCTGCTTTAGTTTTCGCTTGTAAGCAGGAATTAGCAGGATAGAACTATGGTTAGATTTACGAAATGGAGCCTCCCGAGTGGCTCAGCGGTCTAAGGCACTGCATCACAGGCTGTGTCACATGGGTTCGATCCCAGGCTGTGTCACATTTGTGCGGCTGGCTTCTGGGTTAAGCGAGCAGCGTGTCAAGAAGCAGTGCGGCTTGGCAGGATCATGTTTCGGGGGACGCATGGCTCTCGACCTTCACCTATCCCAACTCCTTAGGGGAGTTGCAGCGTTGGGACAAGACTGTAACTACCAATTGGATATCTCAAAATTGGGGAGAGAAAGGGGTCAAAGTTCCCCCCCAAAATTGATTTGACAAATGGAGGGTGAGGGAGAGCATTGTATGCGTCTCTGTGTGTGGAGTAAAGGTGGTCTAGAGTTTTTCCCCCCCCTTTGGTTGCACGTGACGTGCTGGTAGAAATTAGGTAAAATGGATTTAAATTTGCCTTCATTAAAGTCCCCGGCCACTAGAAGTGCCACTCACAACTTGTAGCTGTATAGTCCGTTTGTTTTTTTGATGCTAGCACTCACTCATGTGGCTGCTAGCACCATCATGAAAAGGGGCATGAGGGAAGCCCTACAATATTACGTCACAGAGTTTCTAAACCCTAAACACGTTTTAATTTTCATGAGAAACTACTTTTTATCAAGGAGTGCTTTTGATTTGATGGCCTGCACATGCGCATTTTGGCGCAAGACGACGGTTAGACGCAATAACTTGTTTCTACTCATGAGCTCAGTTAGCCAACGTCACAATGATCACAAGAGTGATCGGCAATTTCTATTGGAGAAGCAGTTTTAGCCTATCTTCATACTGTACTGTCTTTTGATTACGTTTTTCTAAGTAGTGAGAAAGCTCGGGAGCAGGCAATGATGACAAATAATCTTTAGACATGTTGCACTTTTCTTAAATGTATTTTGTAATTGACTAAAACAAGCAGACAACAAGTACATTGCATTATGAAAAAAAGTTTGTGCTGTGAGCTAATGGGCTAATCTAGGTAACCACTGGTTGTTTTCCCCACTGGTTGTTTTCCCCACTGGTTGTTTTCCCCACTGGTTGTTTTCCCCACTGGTTGGCGGGGAAGTGTTCTTCTGATCATTCACTGTAGTTCACTGTGGGAGGAACAGTTAAACAGAGGGCATACAGAGTCAGTCTGGCTTTCACTCCTGTACTACCACTGTCACCAGCCACCACCCCCGCGTCCATTCCCAGAAGCCAAGTAGTCTCCTGGCCACCCCTCCCTTCTGGGCAGCCTGGTAATGACACTAATACACTGTAAGTGGATTGGCTTGAGCCAGCCCTGGATTTCACATAAGATGTCTGAGAGCCTCTGGGTTGGAGCAGCAGGGCAGCTGTGCCTGGGGCTACTTCCCGGTCACAAGCCTATGGCAGGGGGCATGGGAACACAGTACACACACACACACCGAGTCTGAACTAAATAAAAAGAGACAATGTCTTTCATGGTCTGGAAGAACTGAACAGTGTACAGGATCTCTTTCTAATGGCCATTTTTGTTTTAGTGCCCTCCTCTTATAACTTCACTTCTTCTTCATTTTCACACGTAGAGGAGTAAAGGACACACCTTCCTCCCTACCCCTGCATTTACCCTGCGTGGATTACCTGGGTATCCCAGGTTGATGGTAGGGGAATCTGTCCATGCAGGATGTAGCCCACTGTTTACTCCCAGCTATCTAGGCATGCCAGAGGATCAGAGCTCAGACCACCTTGTTGTGTCTGAGTGTCTTAACTGGGGACATGACCGTCATCTCTAAGGGATCAACTCCTAAGTCTTTCTGGGCAATTCAGGTAGAAAATACAGCAAATCCCTGCAGCTTTGCATCACTAAAGGATCACCCCTTGACTTCTCTGGCCTCCATTGATTTAGTCACCCTATTCTGGCAGCCATTGTGGTCAGGGCGAAATTCTAACCAGTCTAATTGGAATCACCCATTGACTGAATGAATGGCAGTAGAGGCACAATCCTGATTTTACTTATGCAAGAAAATAAAAGTAAGGCGTGATATATTAGAAATTATGTAATAGAATTATTGTCAACCTAAAATATTGTTATCTAATTATAAATACAGTACAGTTTATACAGGTTTTATACACATTGAATAAATAGCCTCTAAATACCTATAACTTGTAAACTGTAAGCTAAATTATGTATAATTTGGTCATATATTTATTAGTGTCTCCATTCTCAGTTAAACAGTGTAAAAAGAAGATAACATGAGGTAGTTTTGTGCTATTGTCATAGAGCTTCCTCTCCTGTTAGCTTGGCCAAATTGACAAAGTGGGTCCAGCCGCTCTCCCTCAGCAAGCTGCCATGGTACACAACCTACATGGTGAGGAGAAACAGCAGATCCAGGTACAGACAGATTTCTCTCTCTCTATCCTCCCTCTCTTCTTCTCTCTCTCTCCATCTCTCTCTCCTTCCATCCATCCCTCCCTCCGTCTGGCCAGGTCTGGTGCTGCCCATGTCTCTGTGCTCATGTCGGTGCCTGGGCTGAGGGCTGGGGGCTGGGGGCTGGGGCACCGTTTGCAGGAGCGGCTGTCTCTGTCTCTGGCGGTGCCCAGACAAGCTGGTTGGAGGTTTGGAGCGCCCAGCCCTGTGTGCTGGAACGTGGCAGCCCGCCGGTCCCAGGGCTCCCGTCACAAGCCCATCTGCAAATCAGGCCGGCTCCGGCCAAAGCATTAAATTAAATACTTGTTTGGGCTGATTAACAAATGGGCTGTGTTTTTTTCTTTCTTCTGAAAACTAAAAACCTGATTGCGTCAAATGAACAAGAAGATGGAGGTGTGGGTTCTTAGAACGGTCTCAGGAGCTGTGACGGTGTTGGGACGCTGAAAGGTTTTTGGTGAAGAGCTCATCTGTCGGTGGAAGTGGCCCATCGAAGTCCATTCCCAGATTCATACAGCCACCTGCCTGTCTCAGTCCACTGACAAATGAACAATTAATCTGGTCTTGTAATTGAGTGGCATACAGTATGTTGCTTTAATTGTGCAATTGGATCTGTTGGAACAGTCTCTCTCAGAACTGATTCTGTGGGTGGCTGAGCTGAATTTTTATTTCAACTGTTTGCATCGTACTGCAAAAAAACAGTATTGTGTTGAATGCAGGACATTTTCTCAATCTGCCCAAAATATAACATGGAGTATCTGCCTACAGCAGCTCATTCAAGATGTTCAGAATTTGAGCTAGCAGAGTCATTATGACCAGGGCCAGCGTTGAGAGTTTGATGGAACACTATTGGATCAGTTGAGACTGAGAGCTGGAACTATATGTGGGTGTAACTGTCCATCCCCTTCTGTTCCACCTCTGGCTACCCCCTCTACATAGTCTGGTTCCCAGTTTGGGTTAACCCTCAGTCCAGGATATTGGACCATTTGCCTCACTGCAAACCCAGCACCACAGATTGAATATTGCATTGACCAAATACAGCTACACTCACACACTAAGTGCAATCTGGTGGGACACCTATTTGTAGCATTCATTAAAGACCACCCTGTCTGTCTTAACACTCTGTTACCTTCTGGCTTAAATCCAGTACATGTGATTAATTCAAAAGCTAGACATCTCCCTCTCAGTGACTTCATGCAATTAACTGTGTCACGCCCACTCTTCCGTCTGGTAGCAAATGTCTATACTTACATTTATGTCTTGTTTTGATCAGGAATAATTTATAGGCCTAATTTATTTATCTACCAAGTGTTAGTGGTGAGATCCTGTGACAGGCTGTGTGAGCGAGTCGGAGGAGAGACCTTGCTACCTATGGTGGCTCCTGTCCCCACGGCGTACTGCATTGCATTCAGCTGCTCTCCTCCCCTCCTGTCCTCCCCTCCCACAGACCCCAGCCTCACAGAGGCATACCGGCAAAGACCTCCGTCTCCTCAAATTAACATGAGCAGGTGTTTTTCTCTGATGTGTTAATTAAGAAAAGCTGCTGTCATTATGCTTTAAGTGGATGTTACAAATAGAACATGTTGTTTATTTTCTCTTCCCGGTGTAAAAAAAAAGAAGTGATCAGAGCTGTCACAGAGGCGTGCGTGTCAGCCATCGGGATGGTGGGCTAATTACCAGGAGTTAAAAACACAAAGTACACGTTTTAGGATTTTCACGTCTCGTCCATTATAGAGGATTTCAGTGTGTCCATCCACACGAATGAGGCTGGAGCAGAAATGGCCTGATGCTGAAACTAAATGGAACTGAATATTGAACATAATGGTTATATTAATATTATATGTGGAAGCGGAAGGACTAAAGAATGGTACTTTTTAGATCGTTGTTTGACTGTCGGTCTCATTGACATTTTCAATCTTCTTGCCTACAGTAAAAATCTATTGTAAAATGGAAAATATCAACAAAAATAAATTAACAAGAAGAAGAACATTTGCATATGATTGTTTGCTACTTTTTAAAAACTCCAGTCAAGTGCTATGACTTCTATCTTGGCAGACAGCAGTGTAGTACCTTCCCTCTCAAGTCAAATTCCAAACTTCTTCCATTAACAGTTACCATAGCTTCTAGTATGCACCTTACACAGTAGTTGTAATACTACAGACACCTTCCTAATATTTAGTAGCACCCCACCTTTTTGTCCTCAGAACAGCCTCAATTCGTCAGGCAAGGACACCGCAAGGTGTCGAAAGCGTTCCACAGGGATGCTGGCCCATGTTGACCCCAATGCTTCCCACAGTTATGTCAAGTTGGCTGGATGTCCTTTGGGTGGTGGACCATTCTTGATACACACGGGAAACTGTTGAGTGTGAAAAACCCAGCAGCGTTGCAGTTCTTGACACAAACTGGTGTGCCTGGCACCTACTACCATACCCCATTCAAAGGCACTTAAGTGTTTTGTCATGCCCATTCACCCTCTGAATAGCACACATACACAATCCATGTCTCAAGGCTTAAAAATCCTTCTTTAACCTGTCTCCTCCCCTTCATCTACACTGATTGAAGTGGATTTTTACAGGTGACATCAATAAGGGATCATAGGTTTCATCTGGATTCACCTGGTCAGTCTATGTCCTGGAAAGAGCAGGTGTTCTTAATGTTTTGTCCACTCAGTGTATGTTAAAAAAGCAGATGTGCTGCCTATGCTCTCCGTATCCCGTGTTGAACCCGGTGCTGTGCGTATGATGTAGCGCTGTGTGCTGAGATGTTGACACCCTTGTAATCCTGCTGTTGGTTATTAGATGGAGCAGGCTGTTGCACCAGAAGTTTTGTTTGGTAATGCGGGATAACCAGCTGCTTAGCAGATGTTGTTTTTTTGCTGCTGCCGCCCGGGAGGGTTAAAGGTGTCTGCTCTGGCCCCCTGATGGAGATTTGACCTCCCTCTCTACAGGGCTAGCCTAAATCCCGGGGCAGGAGGATAGGGGTCCCCCAGTCTAACCCAAAATGAGGCACATGATCGTTGGGGAGTGATTTCAGCCCTGAGATCGTAAACATGTTTTTATCATTTTGATCATGTTAATCCCAAAACATAGCAAAGCCATATGATGAGAGTCTAAAAGCTATTGATGTGAATGGATATTGAAACAGTAGCCACTTTAGAATGATACTGATTATAGGGGTTAAGCTGTGTTACTGCACTTTAATGTAAAAACAATCATGTCTGCACTAAAAATAATTGCGCATAGAGCTCAAAGAGCCAACAACTTTTTAAACCTGTTCCATAAAACCATTTAAAAATGTATTAAGTGGTTTTAACTGCTTTATGAGTGCATACCTTACTGTTTTTGAATCTATGGACTGGCAGATTTCATGCACTAACAAAAACTCTTTCTCTCTCTTATTCTACAGGAGAATATATCAAGAACTGGAGACCACGCTACTTCCTGCTGAAAACGGACGGCTCGTTCATAGGTTACAAAGAGAAGCCACAGGACGCAGACCTACCCTATCCCCTTAATAATTTCTCTGTTGCAAGTGAGTCATCCACTGTGCTGGCTTCTAGTACGTCAATTCAATCTAAATCAATAATATGCTACAGTGATAAGTAGGCCTAGATGATTTTGACAATTTTGTTTTATTTATTTAACCTCTTTAACTAGAAAGTCCCATTGAGGTCATGAGGCCTCTTTCCCAAGGGATACCTACAGTTGAAGTCAGAAGTTTACATACACCTTAGCCAAATACATTTAAACTCAGTTTTTCACAATTCCTGACATTTAATCCTAGTAAAATTTGCCTGTCTTAGGTCTGTTAGGATCACCACTTTATTTTAAGAATGTGAAATGTCAGAATAATAGTAGAGAGAATGATTTATTTCAGCTTTTATTTCTTTCATCACATTCCCAGTGGGTCATAAGTTTACATACACTCAATTAGTATTTGGTATCATTGCCTTTCAATTGTTTAACTTGGGTCAAATGTTTCGGGTAGCCTTCCACAAGTTTCCCACAATAAGTTGGGTGAATTTTGGCCCATTCCTCCTGACAGAGCTGGTGTAACTGAGTCAGGTTTGTAGGCCTCCTTGCTCGCACACGCTTTTTCAGTTCTGCCCACACATTTTCCATAGGATTGAGGTCAGGGCTTTGTGATGGCCACTCCAATACCTTGACTTTGTTGTCCTTAAGCCATTTTGCCACATTTTGGAAGTATGCTAGGTGTCATTGTCCATTTGGAAGTCCCATTTGCGACCAAGCTTTAACTTCCTGACTGATGTCTTGAGATGTTGCTTCAAAATATCCACATAATTTTCCTACCTCATGATGCCATCTATTTTGTGAAGTGCACCAGTCCCTCCTGCAGCAAAGCACCCCCACAACATGATGCTGCCACCCCCGTGCTTCACGGTTGGGATGGTGTTCTTCGGCTTGCAAGCCTCCCCCTTTTTCCTCCAAACATAACGATGGTCATTATGGCCAAACAGTTTTATTTTCGTTTATTTCCAAAAAGTACGATCTTTGTCCCCATGTGCTTTTGCAAACCGTAGTCAGTTTTTTTTTATGGCGGTTTTGGAGCAGTGGCTTCTTCCTTGCTGAGCGGCCTTTCATGTTATGTTGATATAGGACTCGTTTTACTGTGGATATAGATACTTTTGTACCTGTTTCCTCCAGCATCTTCACAAGGTCCTTTGTTGCTGTTCTGGGATTGATTTGCACTTTTTGCACCAAAGTACGTTCATCTCTAGGAGACAGAACGCGTCTCCTTCCTGAGCGGTATGACGGCTGCGTGGTCCCATGGTGTTTATACTTGCGTACTATTGTTTGTACAGATGAACATGGTACCTTCAGGCATTTGGAAATTGCTCCCAAGGATGAACCAGACTTGTGGAGGTATACAATTTTTTTTCTGAGGCCTTGGCTGATTTCTTTTGATTTTCCCATGATGTCAAGCAAAGAGGCACTGAGTTTGAAGGTAGACCTTGAAATACATCCACAGGTACACCTCCAATTGACTCAAATTATGTCAATCAGCCTATCAGAAGCTTCTAAAGCCATGACATCATTTTCTGGAATTTTTCAAGCCGTTTAAAGGCACAGTCAACTTAGTGTATGTACACTTCTGACCCACTGGAATTGTGATACAGTGAATTATAAGTGAAATAATCTGTCTAAACAATTGTTGGAAAAATTACTTGTGTCATGCACAAAGTAGATGTCCTAACTGACTTGCCAAAACTACAGTTTGTTAACAAAAAATGTGTGGAGTGGTTGAAAAACGAGTTTTAATGACTCCGACATAAGTGTATGTAAACTTCCGACTTCAACTGTATACTTAAAGGGGCAATCTGAGATTGGTATATCAACTGGACTTTTAAATTAATGATATACATGTACACCCATTGATTCTTGAAGAAGATACATTATAAATGACATCAAAACCCTAAATATAAGCTTGTTTTACTCCACCTCAAAGCCTCAAAACATGGTCAAAAGTACAATTTAGATCTCATGGATAGTTCATCCTTGCATCCATATGTTTCTCTATGAATTTGAAAGTTTTTACATTTCTCCAGCCCCATCCCTCAGCTGTTTACCAAAACAACTAGACATAAGCTGATAGCCACTAAGCTGGTGGAAACATTTGACTCCTTGGCACAGTTCCTACAACAAAGGCCACAGTAATTACATGGACATGAAACAACTACAACAGTTTCCTATTGTCCCAACACACAACAGAACTGACAATGGCCTCAGATTTGCCTTATGATTGGCTGCTGGATAGTTTTTCAAGGGGAAAGAAAGGACAGTTTAAGAGGGTGGGTCCATCCATCAATTCATCCGGCCTTGCTGTGTTACCACTTGGACACATGTAGGGAGCTTTCTTTCTTTCTCTCTCACTCTCTCTCTCTCCTCTCTCACTCTCTCCTCTCTCACTCTCTCACTCTTGCTTTCTCTCTCTCCATCCGTCAGGAAGCTAGCGCGGCCAGGTTTTAATCTAAAGGCTGGGGGAGAGAGGGTGGCCATACATCCGGCCCCGGCTGGCTTGGCAGCACTACAGTATTGCCACATCTGTTGTCCAAAGCTGGGAGGCCAGGTGGTGCTGGGACGCTGGCTGCTGTAGTCAAATGGGCCAGTGAAATGGAATGGTGCAGCCCCGCCTGCCTGCCTGTCTGTCCGTCCCAAGCGTGGGGAGAGATACTGTCACTGACAGACAGACAGACAGACAGACAGACAGACAGACAGACAGACAGACAGACAGACAGACAGACAGACAGACAGACAGAGCCTGAGACACTCCCTGCCTGCCTACTTGCCTGCCTGACCAACAGGCTACAGTCTAATGTCAAACACTGCCTGACCAACAGGCTACAGTCTAATGTCAAACACTGCCTGACCAACAGGCTACAGTCTAATGTCAAACACTGCCTGACCAACAGGCTACAGTCTAATGTCAAACACTAAGTATGTCTCAGATAACTCACCTAAATGACTAGAAAACAATGCTATGGTCCCTGATGAATATTTTCCTTCTCCAGAGCCCCATGTTTCTAATATATACCACTTGTTAATTACATTTCAATATAGTTTGGTAAATTGAAGTACATGAATACGTGGAGAGTTCAAATGAGGATAGAATGTTATATAACAAGAATGCAAACTGATTAACTAATAGTGACAGTAGTGTAGGTGGTGGCCCTATCCCACTAGGGATTTCAGAATAGGGAAATGAATCTGAATGCATATTACAGTAACACTCCAATATAAATGCCTATTGATTGATGGCAGTACAGTTGCTGGAGCTCTCTCCTAGTATGTTTAGCTGAAGCAAAACAATCTCCTCTGTCTGTATTCCCCCTTAAATGACTATGTTGTGTCCAGCGCTACTACCTACTGGAACTCCGTCATGACCTTGTTTTCTCTGCGCTCAGTGGGAGACTCCATTTTATTAGCGGAGCAGGAAGAAAGAGGTAGAGTGCGCCTGCGACCTTAGCCGTGTCGTCATTAACCTTCCCGCCTATATTTAGGCCGTCCCGCCGTTTGGTGGCGGCAGAGATGAGGCCAGCTGAGGGAGGGAAGTCATTACCTACTGGCACGTACAGGCTCAACACTCTGTTTCAGCTGTCATCTGACTGAACATTGTCCCCAATAGCTGCTGTAGCGGTGACAGTGGAGCACATTGCAAAACTTTTCCACAGTTGGCTTGAAGCCCCATCTGGCTGTGTGTGTTCCTGCATGGAATGAGACAGCTTTAACTTGGTGCGAAGTGTTGTGTTTGCTGCAGTACAGTCCATCTACATTGAGTGTACAAAACATTAGGAACACCTGCTCTTTCCAGGACAGACTGACCAGGTGAATCCAGGTGAAAGCCATGATCCCTTATTGATGTCACCTGTTAAATACACTTCATTCAGTGTAGATGAAGGGGAAGAGACCGGTTAAAGAAGGATTTTTAAGCCTTGAGACAATTGAGACATGGATTTTGTATGTGTCATTCAGAGGGTGAATGGGAAAGACAAAATATTTAAGTGCCTTTGAACGGGGTATGGTAGTAGGTGCCAGACGCACCGGTTTGTGTCAAGAACTGCAAAGCTGCTGGGTTTTTCACGCTCAACAGTTTCCCGTGTGTATCAAGAATGGTCCACCACCCAAAGGACATCCAGTCAACTTGACAACTGTGGGAAGCATTGGAGTCAATATGGGCCAGCATCCCTGTGGAACGCTTTCGACACCATGTAGAGTCCATGCCCCGACGAATTGAGGCTGTTCTGAGGGCAAAAGGGGGGTGGAACTCAATATTAGGAAGGTGTTCTTAATGTTTGGTATACTCAGTGTATGTACATACCCAATAACAAAGCTAGCCTACTCTTTCATCACAATTAACTAGTATCAACAGCAACTAGTGATTGGGGAAAAAATCTTTACAGTTACATAATGCAATATTATTTTTGGATGACATTATATTGATATTTGACTCCCAAGTATTGATTTGTAAATGTTTTAATTTAGTTTTAGTTTTATTAGCTACTGTAGGTAGCGTTAGCTAGCGGTAATCGGCTGTACCTATGCCAAAACTCCTGTATTTCTCATCCTATAACTTGTTCCCCATCTTTAAAAAAAAGAAAGAATTGTAAGCCAACACATTATTTGCACTTTTATTTCAAAACGAATTTCCTCATGGCTCTCTATTGTCCCTTTACAGCAGACACTATAGTGAGCAATATGTTTGGAACATCAAATCGCAATAAGATCGCAGTATCAAATTGCTATACATTGAGAATTGTGAGAATCACGGTACATATCATATCGGCACCTAAGTATCGTGATAATATCGTATCATGAAGTCCCTGGCAATTCCCAGCCCTATCAGCAACTGAAGCTCAGACACAACATTTGACATCTAGTAAATCTGAATATTCACAGACGCTTCTCTATCTGTCCTCTCTCTGTCTCAGAATGCCAACTGATGAAGACAGAACGACCAAAGCCCAACACATTCATCATCAGATGTCTACAATGGACCACCGTCATAGAGAGGACCTTCCATGTGGACACGCCAGAGGAAAGGTAGGCTCAGTCCTTAGTCTGCTTATCTATGGCCAACTGACTGCTTTTCCTCTACCCAGTATGTCTATGAAAACAGTACGTCTATGAAAACAGTACGTCTATGAAAACAGTACGTCTATGAAAACAGTACGTCTATGAAAACAGTACGTCTATGAAAACAGTACATCTATGAAAACAGTACGTCTATGAAAACAGTACATCTATGAAAAGTCATAGTGTAGCTCTCAAGTCAGGAGGTCATGTGAAACTGAGATAAATTGTTCACCTGTTCTATTTTAAATGATGGTTTACTATGATAATCTATAAGAGGGATGGTCAACTTTGATGGGAGTGGGGCCACAAAAAAATATGAACTCATCATGAGGGGCTGCAGTGTCTCGCTGGTCTGCGTATCCACATCCATACCTACACATGTAGTCAGAGTCGGCCTTAGCCTTTTGGGGGCCCTCCTCCCAGCGGATAGAAGAAATTGAAGAATCCTGCAATTCTACAAATTTTGCCATAGGGTGGATAGAAATGTTTGCAGTTTTGAATATGATATCTGAGTGAGAATGACTAACAAAATCAATGGGGTTCCCCGGTCAAAAATTTGACCATGATTACTACATGTTTAGATAGCAGGGTAGACTAACTTACCAATCTAAAAATGTTTAGCTGACATGGCTAATTGACATAACAGGACAGAAAATGCTGATGCACAACCAATTTTCGAAATTGCACCTTGTGTATTCTACCTCACAACATTAAGTTGAGACTCCGACTGAGTTCCCTCCTCCCAAAAATGAAATTGATCTGCGGTGGCGGGCCGCCAGTTGCCCATCACTGGCCTATAATATGACTATGAAATGACTTTATACTAAATGGTATTTCAGAGATAATCTTGTGTGAACGTTTTCTGCGACAAACATATTTGTCCTCAGTTTCAAATCCATTTGAAATTAGAGCAGTGTGTCATTTAACAAAGATGAATAGAAAACACAAATCATACATGCTCCATTTACCGTTCCAGTAAAACCAACCAGGTGATCAGCAGAGGGGGTTGTGGGGGGTTTGTATGTAGGCTAGAAAAGAGACCTTTCAAGTATAGTAGCACTGGCATAAATTCTCCAGCTGCTCTTCTTCTCGGAAATTGAGATGTTTATCTCTTTCCAGAAAGAACAGTGTTTGCCCATAAGACTTAAGATAATAAGCTGTGCCTGTTCACAGTTGGCACACATACAGACGATCCTCTCTTCTGTCTCTGGGGAACGGGCAACTGCAGGCAGCGACCTGTGAGAGTGAGCTACGGAGCAGAGCTGGGTAGAGGAAGCAGCACTGGCAGATGTTATGGTCTTAAACTCTACTTTCTGCTGGTGAAGTGAAGAGAATTTGAGTTTGAGCTGTAGCTGTAGCCTCACTAGACAGGCCAGGGGGTTGAGGGAGAGTGCAGCCAGCAGTTAAGAGGAAAGGTTAAACGTATTTTCCAGTTCCTGTCTTAAACCTTACAGCCACTGTACTGTACTGTGTCTCTGGCTGGCTGGCAGCAGCTTTTACTGTACTGTACCCGCCTGGCACGGGCCCAGCATTGGCAGGCCCACGAGTGAGGAGAGGGGAGGCACCAGCTGGCACGTCGCCCGACTGTAGTCAGGCCCATTATCTCTCATTAGCGAAAAAATCTCATTATACGTTAAAAAAAAAACCCGGAGGGGGTAGGGAGAGAGGCTCGGCTCGCATTCATCTGCACGACCTTGAGAGGATTCCCGTTGCTTTTTATGTGTACACTGTGCCGTTTGATTGTTCAAATGGAACACAACTTTTCTTTGCCCTTGTTCGGAGTCACATCCGATATATTCAGAAACCTGAGTGAAGCTGGGAAAAGGTGTTCAGAAAGAGTCTTTTTGTGTAGGTATGGATTTGCATCTTGTTCAATCCCTCATTGTAACATATGGGCCTCTCCAAACAAAACATGGAACAAAAAACCCCACACGGATGCTACTTTGTGAGTCAAATGTTGTTTGTTTTATCAGGTTACCACATGTGCTAGATGTCCTGTTTGACTTCTAGGGGGAATACCATTAACAGTTGTGATTACCTTTGTGTAAAGGAAGGAAGCGAAGTCTCCTCCCTCGCAAACGGAAACTCTAGTTCAAACCCCTTCCTTCTGCTAATTTCACCTGTATTTATCATGGTCCAAATAATCAATGACGAAAAACCAAAACCAGGAACTACTACTGCTGCTCGTAATCATATAATTCTACGTGAACCTTGACAGATTCTCACCGTTTCATTTCTCCACAAGAATCGGTCCATGAGAGATTAACGTACTGTAAATGAAAGTTTCCAAATGCTAACGATCCCCTCCTGTGGAATGTTGATGTAGCAGCAGTACAGCCCAGAGGGAAGCACAAACCACACACGGATATATTCATCATCATTAAATACACACGTGCTCACAAATCCAAATGCATCACTCTTTTAATGCAACAGATGTTGTACGGCACAACAAATGAAAACCCAATGGGGGGTAAAGCCATTTGCAAACACGCAGTAGTTCCCATTGACATAAACTAATTTGTGAACATTTGTTTTGTTTTAAAGCGACTGATCATTGACGATTACATAGATGATTGCATAGATTAGCCTTTGTTGAAAGTTCTAGTTTTACCCCATTGTGAAGGTGTAATGAATATATTGCACTGTCTATAGATCATTCTTAACATAGCAGAATGTCATTGATTATGCATAATGGTGTCACATTAGACATCAAACAAGTAGCTACATTTCATTGTGAAATATCACTGTTACCATGCAGAAGTTTGTTCATGTGTCTGTGTTACAGCTGCTGTATGGTATGAGTTAAAATAGGCTATCCATACTCCAGACTATTGTTATACATTATATGTAACTTTACAGGTGTCCATATCCTGACAGGGACAAGTGGACAGGGCTAACCAGACTATAGACTGTTAAGACACACTACCTACAGTTGCGGTCAAATATATTACTACCCTTGCAAGATCCCCTATTTCTTTTAAAATCAGTTGAAATTTAAAACACTTTTGGTGTTCACACGTGTATTTGTTTGATTTCCAACTTCACATGACAAAAATATATATAAATAATTTAAAATTCAAATTAACTTGGTTGGAGGCAAGTCATTTACCGTGTAATTTATCACGTGGTAAGTTGCAGCTGCCTACTGGGTAAAAATTGCCATTCAACCAGTTTTGAAAAGAGAAACAGAACATTCTGCTCCATCGCAATCCATAGTAAAGTGCAAGGATGCCGATATATTTGACCGCATCTGTAACTAGAGGTTTGTGTTCTGCAAACAGGGATGAGTGGACGGAGGCCATCCAGATAGTAGCAGACAAACTCCAAAGACAGGAGGAAGAGAGGATCCAATGCAGTCCCACGGCTCAGATGGACAACATCGGAGAGCTGGAGGAGATGGACACCTCTACCAGCCACCATAAACGGAAGGTAAGAGATACATCTGGACCACTGACTTTTTGTGATAATAATTGTCAGCAAACATGAATAGATACATACAAAATTAAGTTACATCCCAATCCCATCCCGCCCGAGGACCTAAGGGATGAAATTAAATAAACATACAAATTCTAAGCAACACGTCGTGAAGTGTTTCAGTGGCAAGAAGCCATTGGTTCAAAGTGTCTTCTTTAGCTCCACTGACTAAAGGATGACCACACCACGGGAGACATATCCTGATTGACTGATACAGAAACACGGATAGAATCATTTTGCGGAGCTGTTAAATTATGTGTTAAGTTTCCCATCAGTCCTCTAAAATCAGACACAAATTCTGCTTTCTAGAACTATTATAACTGCACTGACTTGACCTACGGTTTCTTTCAGACAATGAATGACTTTGACTACTTAAAACTACTGGGAAAAGGCACTTTTGGTAAAGTGATTCTAGTGAGAGAGAAGGCTAACGGGAAATATTATGCAATGAAGATTTTGAAGAAAGAAGTCATTATTGCAAAGGTACGTTTCACTCCATGTTAATTACTTCATCAAACTAAACCTAACTGGTAGCAAGTTGAATGACGTTCTATAAAGAAATGACTGTTATATTCATATGCTGCGCTGTCTCAGAAGCAGTGTTCTATTCACTACCTTATATCCCACAGGATGAAGTGGCACACACACTCACAGAGAGCAGAGTGTTAAAAAACACCAGGCACCCTTTCCTAACTGTGAGTACGCATCCCTACACACACACACACACACACACACACACACACACACACACACACACACACACACACACACACACACACACACACACACACACACACACACACACACACACACACACACACAGAGAGCAGAGTGTTAAAAAACACCAGGCACCCTTTCCTAACTGTGAGTACGCATCCCTACACACACACACACACACTCACAGAGAGCAGAGTGTTAAAAAACACCAGGCACCCTTTCCTAACTGTGAGTACGCATCCCTACACACACACTCACAGAGAGCAGAGTATTAAAAAACACCAGGCACCCTTTGCTAACTGTGAGTATGCATCCCCACACACACACACACACACACACACACACACACACACACACACACACACACACACACACACACACACACACACACACACACACACACACACACACACACACACACAGAGTGCAGAGTATTAAAAAACACCAGGCACCCTTTCCTAACTGTGAGTACGCATCCCTACACACACACACACACACACACACTCAGAGTGCAGAGTATTAAAAAACACCAGGAACCCTTTCCTAACTGTGAGTACGCATCCCTACAAACACACTCACAGAGAGCAGAGTATTAAAAAACACCAGGCACCCTTTCCTAACTGTGAGTACGCATCCCTACACACACACACACACACACAAAGGCATGCATGCACGCACGCACGCTCACATGTACCCATGCATACAATAGACAAAAGCAGTTTGTCTATAGCAGCACATTGAGCCTATATGTACCTGAACCCCCAGAGACTCATTATAATGCAGTGGATAAACTGTTAGAAATGAACAGCCCAAGTCTAGCTTTACATCTGTCGACAAGACATCACTGAGAGGTCATTTCAGTGATACTCCAGATGCTGTTGTTCGCTGCAAAACACACACAAGCAAAAACACACACATACACACACACACATGCAGCAAAACAATTAAGGTTCATATGACATCACGGTAACGTTTCACCTTGTTTCACTTCTCTCACATCTGCAATCAAGGCTTAAGAGAGTCAAAGAGCAACTGTTATTTTGTTTAATGTGTACTCCCTGGATAGAAAACGTACTTCTCTCTGAAAAACAACAAGAATATACATATGTGCTAGGTGTGAAAACATTTCCTCAGGTTGTGGAGCTGATGGTTGTGTTTCTGTTCCTCCTGTTTCAGTCTTTGAAGTATTCCTTCCAGACTAAAGACCGCCTGTGCTTTGTAATGGAATATGTGAATGGAGGAGAGGTAAGCCCTGACTAGTACCAGTATCTCTGTCTGTCCTCTCTCTCTCTCTGTCTGTGGCTCTCTCTCTCCGTCTGTCTCTCTCTCACTCTGTCTCTGTGTCTCGGTCTCTGTCTCTCTCTCTCTAAAGTTACCCATACACTCACAGAGGAGTACAGCACACGGTCGGTCCTGTGTCGGTCCTGTCTGTGGAGTGTAAGATTACTGTTGTACTTTTGAGTTTGCAGGATCATTCTATACTGAAATAATTCAGATTGACCAATGAGCATTGTATGAATGTATCATGGTCTAATACATTTCTTCTGTCGCTTCCACAGTATTTCTCTCTGGTAAAGTTGGATATTTTCTGCTTCCAGCAAACTGGTCTCCACCTGTCACCATTCCAAACCTTTTTCCAATTTATGTCCATTTGAACACACCTATGGGTGATATTACTGAAATGACATTCTGAAATGATTTTTGATTCGCAAAAATTTCGATTTACGGCATTTTTTATCGGGATGCTTTGCAATCTTGCGTTCATTCCCTCAGTCTAAACATCACCTGCTCCCTCCATCAGTCCAGCCAGCTCCAACCCAGAACCCCCTCACCTTAGTGGGCCGATCCGTCTGCCTGCCTCCCTCCCTCATCTTTACAAACCTGCCTGCCGCATTCACAGCTGCCAGTGCTCTGATGAAGGCCCACCTGTCCTCACCCATAGCCCCCCCTCTACCCCACACCTCCCCTCTCCTCCCCACCTGTCAGGCTGGTCAGGCTGATCAGGCAGGCCGTTAGCACCGCCCCAGCGGCCATATGCAAACCTCCCTCAACAATTAATGGAAGATGTGCCGCCCCGTGTCCTCCTGGGTAATTTGTACAAGAGGAGCTCGGGCAGGGAGACAGGAGGGGGAGAGGGATGGCAGAGAAATTACAGAGAGCCTTGACATCTGACAGAGAGAGAGAGAATGGAGGAGAGGGTATTCCCATACTCACTCTTTCAAAAATGAAAAGATGATTGCAGAAAAGGGCGCCGGCCTCTTTAATGGGATGTTAGCCCATGAGCGGCACCGATTGCCTTTAACAAGATTGGTGTATTGATTAAAAGGCTGATTTAACAGGCCGCGCCGGCTACCCGGTGGAGAGATGGGGATGATGCGCCAGCTGCTGTCTAAGTTCGCCGGGCGTCCTCCAAGGGCCCCACCATCCATCATCTCAATATGGCGATGGGAGGCAGTTTATGTTGTGTTAATTTCCTCCAATAAATCAGTAATTATTGCAATCCTGTCCCTGCTGTTTATCCTGCAGCTGTTTTTCCATTTGTCGAGAGAGCGGGTGTTCTCTGAGGACCGCACGCGCTTCTACGGTGCCGAAATAGTCTCCGCTCTGGACTACCTGCACTCCGCCAAGATTGTGTACCGAGATCTCAAGGTAAACAAAAAAAGCGGGAAAGTAATCAGATATTTGGGAAGTTGTTGTTTCCCTCACCTAATGTGGCCCATTATCCTGTGCGAGTGGCACGGGATGTGGGGAATGTATTAAAAGCTCCAGAGTTTTCAGTTTTGGGAGAGGGGCTTTTTGAAAAACATCAAAATTCTCTCGGGTGTGTGAAAGATGACACAGCGTTTCGCTTACAGCCTTGGCCCAAGCCTGCCTGAAAGGAGCCAAGAAACATGAAAAAATAAGCGTTTGCCGTTAAAATTAAAAGGTTGAACGGCTTGACTAGCTTGAGGTTTCTTTCCCTTCATCTGCTAGGAACTGTGAACAAGAAGGAGACTTGTTTACTTTCCTCCTTGTTATTAACGTGACTCTGGTCAGACTATTCAACTTCCCTCACAATGTGAAGTGTCTCCACAACACATTTTACTGGCTGAGACATGAGTAGAGGCAGAGGCAGACAGTACATTTTCTTGTGTACTTGAAATTATCAAATAAACTTGGGGGACATAGAGAGGAATCACAGACTGCCTTCTCTTGTGCAGCTCAGCAATACAGTATGTGTTGTCAGAGTCGTTGAGTTTGCAGTACATCCCTGGGCTTTTATAAGCCTGTTTTTCTAACTGTGTTGCACTGCAGTGCTTGTCTGTCCTTGTGGCATTGTTCTGCCCACACACTGGCTTGGCCTTCAGCGCTTTCAAAGTTGTTTCCTGTTCCCCTGCAGCTGGAGAACCTAATGCTAGACAAAGACGGACACGTCAAAATCACAGACTTCGGGCTCTGCAAGGAAGGAATCACAGATGCTGCTACAATGAAGACTTTCTGTGGAACGCCGGAGTACCTAGCTCCAGAGGTACAGTACGGTCCCTTCTAAACCCACATTCCCTGTCTGGTATATTCAACCCTTCAAACCCCTGACATACAGTACAAAACTCACCCGAGCATTAGAACTCAATTGTATTAGGTCTACATCATTATTATAGTTGTGTACCCCAGTTCACTTTGATTTAGAACTAAACATCATAAACCCACTACAATAACCAGTCTATTGAGATACTGTAGCCTATTTATGGCCAAGACTTTAAGATTCATCTGCCAAATAATGCTTGTAGCTATGGCAGCAGGTTTACATCATCCTCATGGCAGAGTCCCATAGCTAATGACGCCATTGGGACTCACACTGCCTCTCACAGTGAGCATAATGTAAACCCCCTCACATGCTCTATAGGAGACACTGTCCCTGGCGCCAGGCTGACAAACAAGTGGATGTGTGAAGTTGTAAGATTGAAATTGAGGAATCTAGTTATATCAAACACCGTTCTGCTGTGATTTCTCATTGGCCGATTTGTTTTATCTTCTCTCTTTATTTAAAGCTAGAATGTTTAGTTGCTACATCCATTTTTGGACTTATAAATGAATGATATATGCTCTTTGATTCTTGAACAATAGACCTTATAAATGCCTCATGAACTTAGTTCAATTGTCGTACCCCATCAGAACCCAAAATATAAGTTGTTTTACTCCAATGTTTGTAAACAATGTAAATGTAAACAAACACTGTATATCCTCATAACCTAGTTAAAACTATCATTTTGATATCAAGGAGGGTACTTGCATCCATAGCTCTGTGTATGAATTTTAGAATGGTTACATCTTTCCAGGCGCATCTCTCAGCTTTTCACCAAAACGGAGGCGGGGTACTGCAGATTCTAGCTTTAAGTAGCCACTTTAATGTTCAATAACGAACTGCTATATTCTGGTCATTAACAACAGTAAAGTAGATGTACAATATTTTACAACTCAATAACAAGTATTTGGTGTCCTTTCTGAATGACAAAAAAACATTTAAAAACTTACCACATTGCAAACCATTTTTTTCCCCTTTAACCAATGCTTAAACATGACCAACGTTATGGTCTCAGGTTTTTACTACAATGCATATTTATGATGTGCAGAGGAGTGAGGACTGTGGGTCGGGTGGGGGAAGAAAGGCAGGGGATAGAGGGGGGCATAGATCCCACTTAAAAAAGTATGGAGGACAATTTGGCGCTGGATTTTGTTTTGCTAAGGCCCTCCGCTGTGCCAGGAGATGATTTGAGTGTTGGTTATTTTTCACAAGAGTATGTGATTGCACAAAAAAGTACATGCTAAATAGAGGCAGATGGTGGCAGATGGGGGAGGTTGGAAGAAGGTGGCTGGGAAACCTGGAAATCTATACCGCCGCACTGGTGTAAAAATAACAGAACACACTCCGCGCCAAGTTCCAGACATGCAAAGTAGCTGGGATTTAAAAGAGGGAAGTTAAAATATTCCAATGCTTTGGGGTTATAAAAATGAAATTTAGATAGTTTTTCTTTTTGTTTGTGTAAAATATATTTGATTTGCCTTGTTAAAAAAAGGGCAAATGAGAATACCAAAAATATATTTTCTTAATAATACATTTGTAACACATACTCTCCTAGTTTTGGTTACTTTAGCCTTATTGAAATAACTCAGTGACATCTCTCTCATTTTGATATGCATGTATTTTTTACAAAGTAAAAAAAATGTGCAGGTTAAAACATTTGGGAAGATATAAAAATATATTAAATTGTTTATACTGTAGTGTTTCAATGCACATTTATGCGCCATGTGTATATGTACATTTAGCCTATTATGTTTCTTTATGTGTGTGTACACAAGCTAGGGCAGGCTGGGCGGGCGGAGCTGTGTGTTTGTTCCCTGTGCCCCGCTGGGTAACTGGGCTGGTGGAGCCAAAGGCTCTCTCTCTCTGTCCCTGCCCAGCCAAGCCTGCCAAGGGCCCCAGTCAGTCCTGGGAGCAGCAGCCCCGCCACATGGCTGTCCGAACGGGGCCTGTTCCTCCCCTCCAGGCTTGCCTCTCTGCCTGTGGCTCTGGAACAGGGGGGACCCCAACTGGCTCTGTGTGTATTAATCGCATCCCTGCCTGCACCCGAGCTGCTCCTGCTACAGTCCCAGGACAAACTCCCAATCCCAGCTCTCCCTGCACACACACATGCATATGTACACACATATGCATATGTACAGACACACACACACACCTCTGGCCCTAGGTGATGAAACGGCATTAAACATGTAACTATTTTTTCTCCTAACTTTTGGTTTGATGAGGGGGAAGGATATTCCATCTGGTGTGCGTGGTAGCATTCCTCCTCAGGTTTTTACTTGGTAATCCAGTGTTATCCCTCCAGCATTATGTTAAAACCCATGAATAGTTCATCTTTGACTGTACCACTGTTTCTCTCAGTGATGCTGATTTCCATCCAGCCGGTTGCCCGTCTTGATAAGCTCAATACGTGTTATTACCAGCAATTTGCTTCCAGTGTTATTTAGTTTGATAATTCTCAGCTTTTTGGGATTACATGTAGTGTACAAACACAGTAACTTGTTTCAGTCATTTAAAGTTCAGTCTAACTGAATTCTTAGTGATTAGGGCCTGTATTCATAAAGCGTCTTGAGTAGGAGTGCTGATCTAGGATCAGGTCCTCGTCTTCTTCAATATAATCTAAATGGCAAAACTTATCCTTGATCAGCACTCCTACTCTGAAATGCTTTATGAATACGGGCCCAGAAATTCAGAATGTTTTTTGGAGGTTTTCATGTTGTCTTGGTTGATATTTTCTGGTTAGGACTACTCTTTAAGACAGCGGAGGAGGATCATTGCGTTGACACGTCCAGGTTCTGCTTCCCATTAAGATTAGAGACAAGACATTATTATTCTAGAGATTCAGAGCATATGCTTAACTGGCCTCTCTCCAGCGCCACTTGTCGTTAGGTAGTCATATTAATTAGGCCTTTCCTCAGCGACGGTCTGAAATGGAGCCTGTACTCCCTCCATCTCTCTTCCTCCCTCGCTTTTTCAACAAGGTGAACAGCAGCACACCGGAGACGATGTAAGAGAAGGAGAAGAGCAGGTTGATTGTGTATTAGGACAGCAGCCCAGATAGAAGGCTTTGATTCAGCCGTGGCTCCTCTGGCTCCATGCTTCCCGTAGCCAGGTATCCACCTCTCTCTCTGGTGGGGCTGCCCTTGAACCAGCGGGTCACATCATGATGGCGAGGCCCTCTATGTCCATCCAGGAGCGTTTCCTGTCTGCCCGTGCCAGGTAGGGCCTCCAGCGCCAGCCACTTGGCTTGGCCAACAGGGGCATCTGTGACACGCAGCAGCAGAGTGACAGCCATCGCAGTCTATGTAGTGATGCCACTGCATGATGCTGTTGGGTTCTCATGTCACAGGAACACCGTACTGTGGAATAGGGCTTTGTGTTAGTCATAGTAAACCAGCTGGACCTGGAAACAGAAACTCGCAAGGGTCAAATGTCCACCAGGTCGTTTGTTAACCAACTTTGCGTCAGAAGTCGGTTGTATGTAAAACGCTTGGCGAAATAACAAAGTTGATGTGCTTCGTGTTTTTGTGTGTGTTGTTGGCAGGGGTGATTGGACCAGTTTGCAGCAGTTTGTTCCTCTGAACTGCAATGTTGAATAGAGGAGTTAGTGCCTGTCCCATAGAGATACCATACAGTTCATATTGACAATATGTTCTTATTCCATGATCTGTGTGTCTGTCCAGGTGCTGGAGGACAATGACTACGGCCGGGCGGTGGACTGGTGGGGTCTGGGCGTGGTCATGTATGAGATGATGTGCGGTCGGCTGCCCTTCTACAACCAGGACCACGAGAAGCTGTTTGAGCTGATCCTCATGGAGGACATCAAGTTCCCCCGCACGCTGTCGTCAGACGCCAAGTCACTGCTGTCAGGACTACTCATAAAGGACCCCAACAAAAGGTATAGGCCAGCTATACTATACACACCCTGGCCAGCCAGACTCCAAGCAGCACTGCTCACCATCCAATAATGCCCCATTGGAAGTGACTATACACTAGTTCTATTTAAACTAACTATCAGGGTTGAGGTCAATTCAGTTTTACACTCAGTTAACCCCAACCCTGCTGGCTTTAAAAAGCTTCAAGTCAATCATATCTATTCATCAAATTCAAAGTACTGTAACACTAATGTCTTGGAGGCAGACAAACCTTTGAATAAATTGTGATGCTTACTTTTCACAGGCTTGGAGGAGGTCCTGATGATGCTAAAGAAATCATGGGACATAGTTTCTTTACTGGAATCGAGTGGCAAGATGTTTATGATAAGAAGGTAATGCCTGTAATACCAGTTCTATAATATGTACACATTCATATTGTAGAATCATGTTGGGAGTCCTACAGGACTCCGGCTCTTTGCCCCTCACCAGTATGCATTCCTGATCATAGTTTGCTAACTCACTGTCTAGATAGAGGAAAGTTATCCTTGCTCTTTCAGTGCTTTACCATCACAGACACAGTGTACACCTAAGATGATGCAACCCTGGTAGCAGAGGGAGGTGAAATGCATTGTGGGAGGTGTAAACTCGTTGCCTCCAGTCCTGCCTGTGTGCTGCAACACCTCTGTGACACAAGTGCTGTGTGTTTCCCTCCCCTCCTACCTAGCTGATACCGCCCTTCAAACCTCAGGTGTCGTCAGAGACAGATACCAGGTATTTTGACGAAGAATTCACGGCACAGACAATTACAATAACTCCCCCTGAAAAATGTGAGTGAAACTTTTTCTTATTGTTCTTTTTTGCTAATGTTTAAAAGGTGAGACACTGTCACTTGACACTTTACTCAGGCTATGTTAGATGTGCAAGTGGTGTAACAATGTCTTTCCATATGTTAGATGATCATGTTTTATTTTGGGGCTAGATTGTATCAGAGCCACGCTAGCCGCATAGCAGTTGTTTTAGCAGTGTTGGAGGTGGAACTGCTGCGTTAGGGCTGTCAAATTCACAAGCGGCTCCTGGAATTCGACTTCAATCAGTGTAGATGAAGGGGAGGAGACAGGTCAAATAAGGATTTTTGGCCTTGAAACAATTGAGACAGATTGTGTATGTGTGCCAATCAGAGGGTGAATGGACAAGACAAAACATTTCTAGTGCATTCGGAAAGTATTCAGATCCCTTGTCTTTCTCCACATTTTGTTACATTACAGCCTCAATCTACACACAATACCCCATAATGACCAAGCAAAAACTGTTTTTTAGAAATGTTTGCAAATGTAAACATACAGTTGAAGTCGGAAGTTTACATACACTAATGTTGGAGTCATTAAAACTTGTTTTTCAACCACTCCGAACATTTCTTGTTAACAAACTATAGTTTTGGCAAATCGGTTAGGACATCTACTTTGTGCATGACACAAGTAATTTTTCATTCAGATTATTTCACTTATAATTCACTGTATCACAATTCCAGTGGGTCAGAAGTTTACATACACTAAGTTGACTGTGCCTTTAAACAGCTTGGAAAATTCCAGAAAATTATGTCATGGCTTTAGAAGCTTCTGATAGGCTAATTGACATAATTTGAGTCAATTGAAGGTGTACCTGTGGATGTATTTCAAGGCCTACCTTAAAACTCAGTGCCTCTTTGCTTGACATCGTGGAAAAATCAGCTAAGACCTCAGAAAAAAATGGTAAACCTCCACAAGTCTGGTTCATCCTTGGGAGCAATTTTTTATTTAATTTTTTTATTTCACCTTTATTTAACCAGGTAGGCTAGTTGAGAACAAGTTCTCATTTTCAACTGCGACCTGGCCAAGATAAAGGAAAGCAGTGCGACACAAACAACACAGAGTTACCCATGAAATAAACAAACATACAGTCAATAATACAATATAAAAAGTCTATATACAGTGTGTGCAAATGAGGTAGGATAAGGGAGGTAAGGCAATAAATAGGCCATAGTGGCAAAATAATTACAATATAGCAATTAAACACGAGTGATAGATGTGCAGAAGATGAATGTGCAAGTAGAGATACTGGGGTGCAAAGGAGCAAAATTAATGATAGAAATAACAGTATGGGGATAAGGTAGTTGGATGGGCAATGTACAGGTGCAGTGATCTGTGAGCTGCTCTGACAGCTGGTGCTTAAAGTTAGTGAGGGAGATAGGACTCTCCAGCGTCAGTGATTTTTGCAGGTACTTTGTAGGTACCACATTCATCTGTACAAACAATAGTACGCAAGTATAAACACCATGAGACCACAGACCTGTCATACCACTCAGGAAGGAGACGCGTTCTGTCTCCTAGAGATGAATGTACTTTGGTACAAAAAGTGCAAATCCCAGAACAACAGCAAAGGACCTTGTGAAGATGCTGGAGGAAACAGGTACAAAAGTATCTATATCCACAGTAAAACAAATCCTATATCGACATAACCTGAAAGGCTGCTCAGCAAGGAAGAAGCCACTGCTCCAAAACCGCCATAAAAAAGCCAGACTACGGTTTGCAACTGCACATGGGGACAAAGATTGTACTTTTTGGAGAAATGCCCTCTGGTCTGATGAAACAAAAATAATGACCATCGTTATGTTTGGAAGAAAAAGGGGGAAGCTTGCAAGCTGAAGAACACCATCCCAACCGTGAAGCACGGGGGTGGCAGCATCATGTTGTGGGGGTGCTTTGCTGCAGGAGGGACTGGTGCACTTCACAAAATAGATGGAATCATGAGGACGGAAAATTATGTGGATATTTTGAAGCAACATCTCAAGACATCAGTCAGGAAGTTAAAGCTTGGTCGCAAATGGATCTTCCAAATGGACAATGACCATGCATACTTCCAAAGTTGTGGCAAAATGGCTTAAGGACAACAAAGTCAAGGTATCGGGGTGGCCATCACAAAGCCCTGACCTCAATCCCATAGAAAATTTGTGGGCAGAACTGAAAAAGCGTGTGCGAGCAAGGAGGCCTACAAACCTGACTCAGTTAAACCAGCTCTGTCAGGAGGAATGGGCCGAAATTCCCCCAACTTATTGTGGGAAGCTTGTGGAAGGCTACCCGAAACGTTTGACCCAAGTTAAACAATTTAAAGGCAATGCTACCAAATACTAATTGAGTGAATGTTAACTTCTGACCCACTGGGAATGTGATGAAAGAAATAAAAGCTGAAATAAATCGAGTCTTCTTGGGTATGACGCTACAAGCTTGGCACAGCTTTATTTAGGTAGTTTCTCCCATTCTCCTCTGGAGATCCTCTCAAGCTCTGTCAGGTTGGATGGGGAGCGTCGCTGCACAGCTATTTTCAGGTCTCTGGTGTTTCTTTCCAAATCATGTCCAATCAATTGAATTTACCACAGGTGGACACCAATCAAGTTGTTGAAACATCTCAAGGATGATCAATGGAAACAAGTTGCACCTGAGCTCAATTGAGTCCCATAGCAAAGGGTCTGAATATTTATGTGAATGTCTCTTTTTTTTTGTAGATTGAGGATTTTTCTCCCCAATTTTGTGGTATCCAATTGGTAGTTACAGTCTTGTCTCATCGCTGCAACTCCCGTACAGACTCGGGAGAGGCGAAGGGCGAGAGCCGTGCGTCCTCCGAAACACAACACAACCAAGCCGCACTGCTTCTTGACACAATGCCCACTTAACCCGGAAGCCAGCCGCACCAAAGCGTCGGAGGAAACACCGTACACCTGGCGACCGTGTCAGCGTGCACTGCGCCCGGCCCGCCACAGGAGTCGCTAGTGCGCGATGGGACAAGGACATCCCTGCCCGGCCAAACCCTCTCCTAACCCAGACAACGCTGGGCCAATTGTACGCCGCCCCTGGGTCTCCCGGTCGCGGCCGGCTTCGATAGAGCCTGGACTCGAAACCAGAATCTCTAGTTGCACAGCTAACACTGTGATGCAGTGCCTTAGACCACTGTGCCACTTGGGAGGCCTATAATTTTTTAATTCATTTTAGAATAAGGCTGTAACGTAACAAAATATGGAAAAGGGGAAGAAGTCTGAATAGTTTCCGAATGCACAGTAAGTGCCTTTGAATGGGGTATGGTAGTAGGTGCCAGCTGCACCGGTTTGTGTCAAGAACACCGCTGGGTTTTTCCACGCTCAACAGCTTCCCGTGTGTATCAAGAATGGTCCACCACCCAAAGGACATCCAGCCAACTTGACATAACTGTGGGAAGCATTGGGGTAAACATGAACCAGCATCCCTGTGGAACGCTTTTGACACCTTGTAGAGTCCATCCCCCGATGAGTTGAGGCTGTTCTGAGAGCAAAAGGGAGGGGGGGGGGGACGACTCAATATTAGTAAGTGTGTTCCTAATGTTTGGTATACTCAGTGAAGGTTGTAATCTCATTGATCAACGGCTCAACCAAATAATCCACGTTGAAATGACGCGTTGTGCCCAGTGGGTCGTTCACAAATTCGAACACTGAAATATGATGTAATCTACACCTGGCTGATATAAATCTTCATTATTTTGTTTAATGATTTTCAATTTGAGCATCATTATTTCTATATAGCCTACACCTTCTCGTTATGAACTTCTAACTCGAGTGGGACGGGTGTGGCTTCGTGACAACGATCACAAGAGCAGCTGCTCACCGATTTGACAGCTCCAGCGCAGTTACACCTCCGACAGTGCCAAAACATCAGCGATGAGGGTGTCAGCTATTGCCAGTTAACGCTTGATCTAAATGAATCTAGGCCTTAAACATGCTCACTAGAGCATCAGAGAGGCTTAAATAGAATCACTGTAAAAAGGTTGAATTGCATGATTGAAGTGAGTAATGTCCTGTTTGTCCCTCCCAGTTGATGAAGACGGGATGGATTGCATGGACAACGAGCGGAGACCACACTTCCCCCAGTTCTCCTACTCAGCCAGTGGGAGAGAATGATCGCTGTATCCAGACAGTACTGCACCACCATCAGTACCAATGGAAGGTTACAGTATAAAACCAACCTAGCCTGAGCTAACCCCTCCTCTCTCCATTTGGGTCATTCCATAGTGAGCATGGAGATCCATCACTGTATGTTTTATGTGTCTGTTTTTTCATGGGGATTTTGCATGTGTGGTCAGACAGAAGTTCAGCCCTGTTGGTAGTTCCCGACAGTTAAAGGTGCATTTCTTATGGAATGCTCCTTTTAAAGCCTTGAAACTGACTCAAGAGGGCAAACGGGTTTGTTGTGTTGTGTGTCATTAGATCCCTTGGTCATTGACTTCTGCGATCCAGTTCTATCTACTGTAGGAGACTGACATTCCTGGTAGGGAGCGCTGCTGTCTTTAGCGTTCTCATTTCACATAGGACAGTATACTAGAACTCGAGATTCACAGGAGATTCTCCATTTGTTTGCTGTGTCATAATCTGCAACGGTCCTCATTCTTCTCTTGATGACATTTGGGTTTACACATTGTCGTTTGGTTAGCTAACATCTGTGTTGTGTGTATAGAAATAAGTTTACTATAGGATTAGAGATTTTTCTTTCAGAAGTCAAAAACGGACAGAAAACGGTTCACTCAGGCTACACAGAGATCAATCTGTCTTCACCTCCGTATACAGGTCACCGGTACTGCTATCTTTACTCTGCAGGTCAAGCTACAAGCGCTAACTATACAAACCACCTCCACCACTTCTCATGGACACTATGACTGTAGTCTCACATATTATACTGTTACGTCATTTTGTCCCTTATTTAAGGTGTGCAAAAGTAAACCTCTAGTCTCGTCTGCTATTTGTTGATAAGCTGTGATTTTTACTTTCTCCTCTCGCCTGTGAAATCAGTCATTCGAATAGTGTGAACGCTTTGGGATGTTGCTCTGCCAATGTTATGTATGAATGGGAGTAAATGTTTGTGTACTGTGTGTAGAGATTTTAAGAGAGCCTGAAGGCACAGCACTGTTGGCTGTAACCTCCTGTGAATCCGAGCTGTGCGTTAGCTGTCAGGAACAGCAAGGTTCACCTCAACTTGTCTTAACAGTGAGGATGAGAGGAAGAGCATTCTAGGTATGTGTGTCAGGGTTATCTGGCTGAAGGTAGATGCTTCCCACAACTGAAATTATGTAAAGCTTTATTTCAGACATATCACCATAGAAAATAAAAGCATTCAAAAACAAAAATGTATAAATGTGAATGAGAAATGCAAGATGGTGGCTGTTTACTGTCTAATGCTCCTGTAAGGGGTGGGGTTAAACCTGTAAGAAGGGTGAAGGAATTTGAATTATCTGACCGGGGTGGGGGACATACTGTATAACTATGATTCAATGGGGACAAGAGGGAGGTATTGGCATTGTTTGATTTGGACCACAGCAATGGCTTCCTGTTGTTTTATTTATTTGTTCTTCTTTTGTATAACTGTTCTTGTTATATGATTAGGATTAATGTCCAGTCTTTTGTTCTGGATGAAAAAGGCACCTCGAATAATGGCTTAAGAATGTAGAAGCAAAGCCTTCATGTTGTCGTTTTTGTTTTTGCTCTAATTTTTTTTTTGTTTTGGTTTGTTTCTTTGTTCTCTTACCAAAATATGACGACAATGAAAAAGACAGAGCAGACAGCATATTAAAGAGTTCTATCAGTATCAAGGTATTATTATTAAATATTTTCCATAAGACTTTTACATTTCACAGGCATCTAACCTGGAATGTCTAAGTGGTATTAAAACCTTTAAGTTCTCTTCTCCACATACAGTATATAAGGGCTGTATAAGCTTCAACTGGTATGACGCTACTGTTGTCTTCTAGCATCTGAGCATTCCTGTAATACATGTAAATACATGAGAATGGCACAGAACAAGCTTCCTCAAACTGTAATTTACTACATTTTAGTTGCTTAATAACACACTGCACGTTTAGGCCTTTTTCTTTACCTCTGCTTTTTAGAACAAGAAAAATATGACATTAGAATGAATAACTTAAGCATTTACAAAGGGAATATATTCATTGGCTCTACGGTTTTAAAGTCAAGAGATTGTAAGAATAGGCGTAGATGGAGAATAGCTACAAAGCTTACTGAAGTAATGAGTATTATAGACTCTGTGACCACTGTTCCAAGGGTAGATACACTGCAGACTGTTTGGTAATGAATATTATAGACTCTGTGACCAATGTTCCAAGGGTAGATACACTGTATAATTAACTTTATTTTGTGGCTGACTACTTTGGGATCTTGTAACAGCTTTCAATGCTACATAGAATGTAGTTTCCTTAACATTATGGTGTTGTATTACTGTTTTACCATAGCTAATAGTCAATGACCAATCATTTTTTGGGGTCATCATTTTATTGAAGTGTACCACAGTCAGCATAGGAATCTTCAAGTGATAGTCAAGTCAACCACCTACTCTATGCTGACTGGCATCATTTGATTTACTCTAAAAGTGTACAACATTCAGTAACTTTAGCTCTGTGGATGAAGAGCCATAGTATTCAATGGAACGTAACACACCATTCTGTATAACTATATATTTTCTTGCTATTTTAAAGCTAGTTTCCTTCAATTCTACACATTCTGCCATGTCTTATGTGTGTTCATGTCATATCTGAGTGACTCAAACATTACAACATAATCAATGGCCTAAAAACCATTAGCTGACATGGACTAGTTGATCTGAACATTTCTGACAAGTTATAAATAAGTCTCTACGGTCTACAATGACAAGAGGAAAATTACTGATGTACTACCCAATTTTTAAATTGCACCTTGTGCTTTCTACTATTACAACTTTCAAAAGTCTGACTAAGTTCCTAAGAGAACCACTAAGGCACAAGTCCTATCCACTAGTCATAAGTTAGCCTTGCTTAGCATCAATGTGACCTATGATTATCCATTGAAAGGACAATCAGAGTTTACACATTCCTGATTTCCAGGTTACATTCAAGTTCCATTTGATGTTTGTGATATAATTTAGGTTCAGTATATTCCACCAGTGGTTTGCAAAGCAAGGAGGACGTAGCCTATCATGCTAATGTCAGAGCAGAAGACAAACCATTTTTTTTAGCAAGAGATATCCTGTCTGTGAAGGTATGAAAAGAGTTAGAGTGAATGTAGTGATGTGGACCAAAAAGACCAAAGCAGATGTAGTGACATTTCTCAGATTATTACACATTCCCAAAGGATGAATGATTGGTCTTATATTCATTGTAGTTGATGGGGTCCAATAAGAGGGAAAAGAGGAAGTTGAGCAAGAGAGAAGTATATTTTGTATGCGTACAATATACTGTACATTACTAGTTCAGAAAGTGACTGTGGTATGGCTTTGATAAGAGAACGAGTAGTCGTTTGGTATAACTAATTTTGAGGTGGCTCGATATAGTGAGTCTATTGAAAAGGTATGATGGCCATAACTTCAAAAAGTGTGACATGATTGGTCCATATTTAAGCCACTAGAGAAAGTCCTTTTTTTTTTGCATGGAACAGGTGTGGTTTTGAGATTATATTGCAAAATGAGCAATGGTGAATCTTGTTCAGTTGTGATACAAGTAGGAAGTTAACTCTTCTCATAAGAGAAGACTGTGAAATATGGGAAAGACATTATTTGTCTTAGCAGTTAATTGTTCATGATTGAATGTCAGTCTGTTGTTTTATTAATATGGCCAATTATGTATCATAGAAGAATGTGGAGAGAAACTGAACAACTGTGCTGTGATCACTAACCCCTAGGCTTTCAATTGTGTGGTTGTCTGTTATGGTTGAGTTCTCTTTGTCTTCCAAGATGCATTCCTTTTTTGTTTTTGCTGGTATGTGTTTTGACTAAAAAAGAAACATTTCACCATGTGTGATTAATAGAGGCTTTTATGGCTTACAATGTGATTTTGAATCATTTTTATTTAAAAAATTTTTTTATTTTAATTAATGGACAACTTGAATTTGTTTATTTTATTTTTGAATTGAATATGGTTGAGTATAATGTTTTGGGGTATTTAGCAGTCATGTTATGGTCTTTAGTACTGCAGCTGATTATGGACGAGGGGAAGGAAGGGAGAGTTAAGGTACTGTCTCTTTTGCCTTTTCGGCATTACTATTCGTTTTTCTGTGAAATTCTGTTTCCTCCACCATTTGTCAAAGTCACAAAGAAATAAAATCTTGCATAATTATGTCAGATGCTTGATTATGTCCCTGGGGGAGAAGATCCGCGTTAAAGCTTGATTTTAAATTTAAAGGCAATGTTCCCGCATTGCGGAAACTGCATTCATGTTAAATGCTGCATATGTTGGCCCAATCGGAAATTGTCTTTACATTTTAACGCAGATCTTCCACGATACGGATTGAATCCAACCCTTAGTCCCCCTTAACGGAAACTCTCATTCCAAATTGTAAAAAACTATCGTTAGTCGTCGCATTCCACGGTATGTTGACAGACGCTATGATACCATCCTATGTTATGTGCATCTAACAACGAGAGATTACTGTGGCACTGCTTCAGACACAGAAGACTTCACATTTCGCTTGGCTGAACTGTGACTATTGCTGGCTTCACGTGCTTGTGGGAAATAGGAAACTGGGATGTCCAACATGATTGTTTTCAAGAGAAGTGCTTTTGAAGTCGGAACAATTCTTCAACCAATAAGCTTGCTAATAATAAAGTTGGCTAGCTTGCTTTATATTGACAATATGGTCAGACTTGCTACATTATTCACATTGATAAGGTTATTGTAAAAAACGTATGTTGTCATCTTTTGGTTGAAAAGGTCAGTGGTAAGACGTGGCAACTCGGGGAACAACCTTTTCTGAGTTTCCTACTTGGAGGGTCATTCAAGTTAATTTTCCCACTGGGAATTAGGAGCTTCCTATAACTCCGATAGCACGTGAACGCGGCAATACTTCCATTTCATCCATATGAATATGCACTTGTAAAAAAGGAATAGACTGTTTTTATAAGGACATATTTGAGAACAGGGAATTTCAAGGGGGAAGCTAATGTCCTTATTGACGTTGCAGTGCACACTACCAAGGGCAATTGGCAGTACGGGCCAAAACGATAATACGCTTTTTTTTATTACATAAAAAAACTGCTTTCATGTAAATTGCTCCTTTTATGATTTCAGAGAACTGAAAATTGCCCTTACATTTAAATAAAAAATAAATAAGAGAATTACTTGAAAGCGCAGTCCATGCTTAAATTAGTTTATTGTTAAAATATTGTCATAATGAAGTGTGATAATAACAAGGCCAGGAGACAACTTCAGCTGAGTGACACTGATGAGGTCTTACCTTTCTACTGGACATGTCTTACCTGTTATTCTAAGAGAGCTCAGTTCCACTCAGTCACAACGATTCAATTTAGAACTCGCAGATTAAAAAAAAATAATAATAATAATTTTTTAGCTATATATGAGGATACGTAGAACATCCACCTAGGAATCCCAGATGTTTGCTTCTGCGGGTCATTAACAGAGTGATGTTCAGTTCCACTGGGTGAAGCATTCTAGTGCCGTTGGCCATCTCCAGGGTCAAAGGTCTGGGTTGAGCTGTGTGATCGCCTCGACTCCGACCAACGACAATGTGGGTTCTATCCTTACTAACTGCAGTGTCTATATATAAATCTATTTTACACCTCAGTGTACACACTTTGCTGCTACTGTTTGTAATGTCTACAACAGATTTTCTTGTCATCTTGCTCCTGGTAGTGTTATGAACGAGCATGAATTGTAAAGTATTTATTTAAAAACAAATCGCTGTCAGATGAAAACCTCATCTCCAAAACTGAAAACTTTTAGGAAATTGAAAAAACTGCCATATTTTCCCATTAACGAACAAACAATTATGAACTTTCAGAAGCTATTTTAAATACATTTTATTGGTCCTAGAGTCAATGTTCAGAGTACATTGAGTGGACTTACTGCTTTCAATACATGTCAAAAATAACATTTTAAAAAAGGCAAAAAGTGGAGTTACGAGGTTTTCATCCAACAGCGACGTAATAATAACTTGTAATTAATTTGATGTCCATGTAGCTTCAGAGTTTGACATTTTCTTGACCTTGCTAGCTCTGTCATTAGATCCACGTTAAGAGATAGTCGTGTGGTTAAGGATTTTATGCAGAAGGGATGAAGTATCAGAAAAGAGAACAGTTGTAGTACTCCCTGTCATTAAAGAATACAAACCGTTTTCTTCCCCCTTGTGAATAGGACCTGTAAGGATGTGAAAATTATATGATCTGCAAGAAAGTGTTTTTGTACGTCCTTAGTATTTTTACACGTAAATGTATATGATAGGGACACACATTATTTTCCTTCTTACAGACCGCTTAAATAAAGCACCTTGTCAATCTGCTATCTTTGTCACTTACTTCTGACTACTCGTCATACTGTATTTCTCAATGAGAAAAAAGATAGTTGTCACACTCAATAACTCAGATTGAGCAATATTTTAACACTGTATGTAAAATATTTATTGGAATTTTAACTGAAGTTTATATCAAATATTGAAATGACATTCTACAACATGCAGCTTTTACCATGTAAAAACCTTATCTATATATAAAAACATTAAACACTACAATTTAGGAACAATACAAAAAATGTCAAATCTGTAATTCCAAATGCTAATTTTGTCTATAGAAAACCCTCATATTAATCTAAGCACACACACTCAGCAGGGCTGTGCTGCTGCTGTTTCTGCATGGCTGAGGCAGTGTGTTTTACCATGAGTATCCATGACATGAGGCGCTCTCCACTGTGGTGCTCTCAGTCAGAGATGCTCCCCACACTGAGTCCTGAGATCACCCAGACGTGCTCTCTGCCATCAGCACCATCATTAACCCTACCTCTACTGCTGCCCATTACACACATACAGGGCATTCAGAAAGTATTCAGACCCCTTGACTTTTTCCACATTTTGTTACAGCCTTATTCTAAAATGTATTAAATAAACATGTTCCTCGTCAATCTACACACAATACCCCATTATGACAAAGTGAAAACAGGTTATTATAAATGTTTACAGATTTAAAATAAAACTGATACCATATTCACATAAGTATTCAGACCCTTTGCTATGAGACTCGAAGTTGAGCTCAGGTGAATCCTGTTTCCATTGATCATCCTTGAGATGTTTCTACAACTTGATTGGAGTCCAACTGTGGTAAATTCAATTTAGTGGACATGATTTGAAAAGGCACATACCTGTCTATATAAAGATCCCACAGTTGACAGAGCAAAAACCAAGCCATGAGGTCGAAGGAATTGTTCGTAGAGCTCCGAGACAGGATTGTGTCGAGGTACAGATCTGGGCAATGGTACCAAAAAATGTCTGCAGCATTGAAGGTCCCCAAGAACACAGTGGCCTCCATCATTCTTAAATGGAAGAAGTTTGGAACCACCAAGTTTGGAACCTTCCTCGAGCTGGCCGCTCTGCCAAACTGAGCAATCGGGGGAGAAGGGCCTTGGTCAGGGAGGTGACAAAGAACCCGATGGTCACTGACAGTGCTCCAGAGTTCCTCTGTGGACATGGGAAAACCTTCCAGAAGGACAACCATCTCTGCAGCACTCCACCAAGCAGGCCTTTATGGTAGAGTGGCCAGACGGAAGCCACTCCTCAGTAAAAGGCACATGACAGCCCACTTGGAGTTTGCCAAAAGGCACCTAAAGGACTCGCATACCATGATAAACAGATTCTCTGGTCTGATGAAACCAAGATTGAACTCTTTGGCCTGAATGCCAAGTGTCACGTCTGGAGGAAACCTGACACCATCCCTAAGGTGAAGCATGGTGGTGGCAGTATCATGCTGTGGGGATGTTTTCAGGGACTGGGAGACCAGTCAGGATCGAGGGAAAGATGAACGGAGCAATGTACAGCGAGATCCTTGATTAAAACCTGCTCCAGTGCACTCAGGACCTCAGACTGGGGCGAAGGTTCACCGTCCAACAGGACAACGAACCTAACCACACAGCTATGACAACGCAGGAATGACTTCGGGACAAGTCTCAATGTCCTTGAGTGGCCCAGCCAGAGCTCGGACTTGAACCCGATCGAACAACACCAGAGACCTGAAAATAGCTGTGCAGCGACCCTCCCCACCCAACCTGACAGAGCTTGAGAGGATGTGCAGAGAAGAATGGGAGAAACTCACCAAATGGGCCAAGCTTGTAGCGTCATACGCAAGAAGGCTGTAATCGCTGCCAAAGGTGCTTCAACAAAGCACTGAGTAAAGGGTCTGAATACTTAAGTAAATGTGATATATAAACTCAGCAAAAAAAGAAAAGTCCCTTTTTCAGGACCCTGTCTTTCAAAGACAATTCGTAAAAATCCAAATAACTTCACAGATCATCATTGTAAAGGGTTTAAACACTGTTTCCCATGCTTGTTCAATGAACCATAAACAATTAAAGACCGTTCCACAGGTGCATGTTCATTAAGACACTAACAGCTTACAGACGGTAGGCAATTAAGGTCACAGTTATGAAAACTTAGGACACTAAAGAGGCCTTTCTACTGACTCAAAAACAGGGAGCCCTGCTCATCTGCGTGAACGTGCCTTAGGCATGCAGATGTGGCCAGGGCAATAAATTGCCATGTCCGTACTGTGAGCCGCCTAAGACAGCGCTACAGGGAGACAGGACGGACAGCTGATCATCCTCGCAGTGGCAGACGTGTAACAACACCTGCACAGGATCAGTACATCCGAACATCACACCTGCGGGACAGGTACAGGATGGCAACAACAACTGCCCGAGTTACACCAGGAACGCACAATCCCTCCATTAGTGCTCAGACTGTCCGCAATAGGCTGAGAGAGGCTGGACTGAGGGCTTGTAGGCCTGTTGTAAGGCAGGTCCTCACCAGACATCATCGGCAACAACGTCGCCTATTGGCACAAACCCACAGTCGCTGGACCAGAAAGGACTGGCAAAAAGTGCTCTTCACTGACGAGTCACGGTTTTGTCTCACCAGGGGTTATGGTCGGCTTTGCGTTTATCATCAAAGGAATGAGCGTTACACCGAGGCCTGTACTCTGGAGCGGGATTGATTTGGAGGTGGAGGGTCCATCATGGTCTGGACCCTCCACGGTGTGCATCATCGGACTGAGCTTTTTGTCATTGCAGGCAATCTCAACGCTGTGCGTTACAGGGAAGACATCCTCCTCCATCGTGGTACCCTTCCTGCAGGCTCATCCTGACATGGCCCTCCAGCATGACAATGCCACCAGCCATACTGCTCGTTCTGTGTGTGATTTCCTGCATGACAGGATTGTCAGTGTTCTGCCATGGCCAGTGGAGAGCTCGGATCTCAAACCCATTGAGCACATCTGGGACCTGTTGGACCGGAGGGTGAGGGCTAGGGCCATTCCCCCCAGAAATGTCCGGGAACTTGCAGGTGCCTCGGTGGAAGAGTGGGGTAACATCTCACAGCAAGAACTGGCAAATCTGGTGCAGTCCATGAGGAGGAGATGCACTGCAGTACTTAATGCAGCTGGTGGCCACACCAGATACTGAATGTTACTTTTGATTTTGACCCCCCCTTTGTTCAGGGGACACATTATTACATTTCTGTTAGGCACATGTCTGTGGAACTTGTTCAATTTGGCTCAGTTGTTGAATCTTGTTATGTTCATACAAATATTTACACATGTCAAGTTAGTTTGCTGAAAATAAACGCAGTTGACAGTGAGAGGACGTTTCTTTTTTTGCTGAGTTTATATAGATATATATTTTTTTTTTTATGTACCTGTTTTTGCTTTGTCATTATGTGGTATTGTGTGTAGATTTGAGGAAAAATAACAATTTAATCAATTTTAGAATAGGGCTGTAATGTGAAAAGTCAAGGGGTCTGAATACTTTCCGCATGTATGTATAAATAATACACACACACACAGGATGTGGCCCAAAACCAACCCAAGAGAGGCATGCGTCTTCGCTCAGACATTCATTTTTGTAGAATAATAACTGAATTGGTGATATACACTATTTCTACAGTAGGAGACCATCATTATAAGGAAAGGAGGATACCTAGTCAGTTGGACAACTGAATGCATTCAACTGAAATGTGTCTTACGCATTTAGAGGTGCAGGGGGCTGCCTTAACATCCACGGCGCCCGGGGAACAGTGGGTTAAAACTGCCTTTCTCAGGGGCAGAACGACAGATTTTTACTGTCACTGTGCTTCAGTCAAGATGAAGAGGATGTCATGTGGACAGGGTGTCAGGCCTCCTAGAACCAGCAGGTAACTGGGGAAACAAAGAGGAAATTAAAGAGCAAAAACACACCTGGACACAGGCCTCTAAATTGGGACTATTTTGTCCGCATATGCTCCTAAATATTTGGCTGTGCGACCTGGAATTTGAATTTGGGAGGACCAGTGCCTAGAAAAATAATTATAACTGGCCAGATAATTACTGTTGTAATGATTAGGCTTCACTGTACTGCTGTTTCCGAGTGCCCAAGAGAAAAAATATTTGTTACCGTTGTGGTTGCACCATTACTATAGACAAAAGGGCTTGTTTCTATCCCAAACCATTCAGAAGTTACCTCATAGTACCGGCACTACTTTTCTTTATTTCACTGAAGCAATGGCGGGCCACATTTTACATTTTAGTAGACGCTCTTATCCAGAGAGACTAACAGGAGCAATTATGGTTAAGTGCCTTTCTCAGGGGATTCGAACCAGCGACCTTTCATTTACTTACCCTTAAGAGCTAGGCTACCTGGTTTAATCTTAAACTGTCACAGGTCATTAATCATTTGTTTACACGTTGTTCAGTCATGTTACCTCATTAACTAACAACCTGGTAACTTCATCAGTATATCCAAACTTTTGGGAGCACAGAAAAAAAGGGAAAGGGATAGCTTCTTCAGGAAAGCAATGATTGAATGACAGATCTCTTGCATGTCATCACTCACAAACGTGACTTTCTTAAAGAGACGGCGTCCAATTTCTATGTAATGCATTTTTGGACAATGTAGAAACCTAATATTACCAAAATGACTAATTTCAATAACAGGCATTTGTATCAACATTGTAGATTTTATAATCAAAAATGTCTTCACAGGTTTGCATATTAGTTTCTAGGGTACAACATTTGTTTCAACAGTAGCTAGAATTCATAATATAGGCCCAAGAATACAGGCTGTATCTCAATCGATTTGGGAAAAAAACAGATTTTCTGGGGCTCCTGGATTTTATGTTGCTCCTAACTTTAAGTTGGGAGCACCAGTGATACAATTTGTTAAAAAAAATGTAGAGCCATGACTGGACACATTGCTGGAGTTCACATATTACTAGAGCCTCAGCAAGTATTGATTCAGGTTTTCGCCCTCAGTTAAGATTGACTCGAATGGCACTATCCTGGAATGACTGTGCTGTTCTGTTCAGCAACACATTGGTGGTTCTTAGAGTAATGCTCCGAGGGAAATCCAGAAGTGCTAACGCTGATAAAAACAACAGCCTGGCAGCATTAGAGCAGCTGAGAACAGAGGCACTCGGCAGGGCTCTCCTCCATCTCCTTAAGCTCTTAAGAATGTCAGCCTCTGTCTCTCCCTCTCTGTCTGACACGCCTTTAGCAGCAATCTGGAAGAGCATCTGTGGAGCGCCTAGTCTTGCGTGATGTGCGGCCCTGGCTACCAGCTGTTGTGGCGCTTGTGTGCCTTCTCTTCTTCTCTCTTTCTCTCACTCGCTCGCTCTCTCACTCTTGCCCTCTCTCTGGGTGATAGTGTGGCTCGTCTCTGTGGTTCGGGTGCAGGGGTGAGCTGTACCCAGCACTATATATAGAGATGAACAGTAAATTCAGTGTAGATGACAACCATGGTTCTGACTGTACCTGTATGCGTAGGTTCTGCATCTCTTCAGTGAGGAGGTGGCGCTCCTGCATCAACAGGTTCTGTTTGGCAAGCAGCTCCATCACCTGCTGGGCACTGGACTGACTGTGCTGGTCCAACTGCTGCAGTCTACAGGATACACACACACACAATGAACACACACACACAGTACAGACACAGTGAACACACAGCACAATAGTCAATGCAACACCTTGTATAATGTACAATTCAACACAATCTTTTCCGACACGTATGATGAACAAGATTAATATGATAGACAAAGTAGATTGATAAAAAGAATAGAGTGTAGCAACAGATCCAGTTATTTAATTTTTATTTAACTAGGCAAGTCAGTTAAGAACAAAAGGCAAAATGCCTCTTGCGGTGACAGGGGCTAGGATTAAAAATAAAAATATAGGACAACACACACATCACGACGAGAGACACCACAACACTACATAAAGTGAGACCTAAGACAACACAACATTGTAGCAACACCACATGACAACATGGCAGCAGCACAAAATGGAGGACTCATATTGCTTCTCACCCACAAAAAAGATTGCAAATATATTTGATGATCTTTGTCATCAGAGGTATATGATGTATAGTTATAAAACTAAGAGGCAAGACAATGCCAAATACCCCTCAGAAGAAGAGGCCTCCCTCTTCCCAGTGTGTCCCAATACAAAGGGTCCATTCAGCTGAGGCTGGGGAGGCCCTCAACGTCCAACAAACACATCAGATCAGCCCAACTAAACATGGCCCCTCCCCCATAACACAGAGCTAACTCACACGCGAGGAATGCATACATTAGCATAAGTGGACCGCTATACACAGGATAGGCTATCCATATAGTAGTGGGAATGGGATGACTATAGCTTATTATTTGACTGTCCATGGGCTATAGTCATCCACCATCATGGGTCCTTGGATCAGATGAGATCCAGGCCAGGTCCCAGTGTCCTAGATCCCACAGGAGGGCACGTCGCCAGGGCCATGGTGGAGCTGAGGAGGGGCCCGGGTGCCCAGGGAGGGGATGTACTCCTTGAGCACAGTAGGCGCCATGCGAGGGGAGGCCTCTAGCTGTTGCTGAAGGGGGGAGACAGATGCCCCTCTCCTTCTGGCTGGGGCAGTGCCGTCTGTGCAGTGGGAAGGAAGGCAGAGCAGGCGGCCCCCGCTTCCCCCCCGTGAGAGCTGGAGCACGCGGGCCCTCCTTGGCCCTCCCCGGCCCCGGCTGCACTGGCCAGCTTGTCCCGGGCTCAGGCCCTGCTGCGCTGGAGGCTGGAGCTGCTGCCTCCCCCTCGCCTGGCCTCCAGAGCCTGGCAACGAGCTGTCAGATCTGGGGATGCAGCCTGCGTCAGCCGGCCCCCGCCCCCACACGGACACACAGCAGGGAGGACACCGCCACGTTAGACACCCAGCTCCGGAGCCCCGCAGAGCCAGGATGGAAACACTCCACAGGACTGACGTGGGGGAGGAGAATGACTTTTCAGAGGTTTTCAAGAGGTTTGACGCAGTGAGATGTCTAGATGGTAAACTTTGAAAACGGGTACATTTTGTAATGAAAATGTATTTTGTATGATGCATCTTGCTGCCATTTGAGTCGTGATGACGAGGCCATCAAATGGACATAATAACATTCTTATTATGGATGACATTTTATGTTTTTGCATATCATTCAAATGAGTGCTGAACATAACGCTGGACTGTACTGCAAACCTACTATAGGAGTGTGAGGGATATTTCTAAATGCCACAAGACGAGCCGGTTAATAGGAGCAGCTAAGAAATTGAACATAATTCTTGTAGAGCCTTGGTATTATTTTAAAGTGGTTAAAAAACATTTCCCATAAATATGATAAATTATACATTTTGTTACATTCTCCAGAGGAATTTGAATTTCCTTCAGGTGATAAAAGGTCATGACCCTGTTATAACAGCACTCTTGTGTAAGGCCAACCTGCAGCAGCAGTCAAGAGTGGCAGCCAAGATGTATTTTAAGATGTCAGTGCAAATGCCATGCGTATTAAACCACTTAAACAGGTTGTGTAATTTTGTAACTAATGCTTTCACCAACACAACACCTTACCTCGCCACTTCAGGAACCATGCTGTTTCAATCTGACACATTAGCCTATTAATTACACAATCCTCCTGACCTTAATCCAGCTCCAAAACCACCTTTGTCTTCACCCCCAACCCAGGCGCCTCAACCCCAACCCAGGCGCCTCAAAAACAACCCAGGCGCCTCAACAACAACCCAGGCGCCTCAACAACAACCCAGGCGCCTCACCAACAACCCAGGCGCCTCACCAACAACCCAGGCGCCTCAACAACAACCCAGGCGCCTCAACCCCAACCCAGGCGCCTCAACCCCAACCCAGGCGCCTCAACAACAACCCAGGCGCCTCAACCCCAACCCAGGCGCCTCAACCCCAACCCAGGGCACTGGGGAGAGGTAAGGCAAGAGGTGAAAGGGGGGGGGGTTAAAGCTCAAACTGAAGAAAAAGGCGAACTCCTCCTCCGAAGAAGCAATCACAATGGGGGTCTGATTAAATTAGGGGCCCGTCCAGCAGCCAAAGCAGCAAATCCAATAACTGCCCTACATTTACTGGCACACAACTTAATTAGGTTTTTAATACAGCTTAGCGCTGGGCTCTCCCCCTGCCCAGGCTGGCTGGCTGGATGACTGGCTGGCCAGTGCCCACTGCTGCCTGTGCTCTGCCCGCTGCTGGTTGGGTGGAGGGGCGGGTGGATGGATGGATGGCAGAGATGGCCGAGCTCAGGCCTCCCCGCTGACCTGGTGAAAGGACACCATCTGCTGGCTCCCAGGCTAACTGAAGACAGGACGGATGCACTGAGACACACACACACACTCCCTAAAAGCAACGGCAAATTATCAATGTCTTTTTAAATATTTTCTTTTTAAACTTTTTAAAGCTGATCTGCCAAATGTGCCTTGATTTACAAGCACCTTCCAATGTGTACACTTCCATCCATCCAAAATCTGATTATCACTCTTATGGACACTTAATTACACACACACACACACACACACACACACACACACACACACACACACACACACACACACACACACACACACACACACACACACACACACACACACACACACACACACACACACACACACACACACACACACACACACACACACACACACACACACACACACACACACACACACACCTCTGCAACAGAGACCTGCCGTCGCCCACAGCTTGTGCCTAAGTTCCCAGGTGATGCTGTTTGTTTGTTTGTTTACAGGATGGAGGCTAGTGGTGGAACAGAGGAGACTCTTCAGGTTTGTATAACAAAGTGTGGAGCAGCACTGCTGTGTGGCCTACAGCGATGTTCCAGGGGGGAACCTAGTGTCTGTGTCTCTGTGTGTACTGAGGAACCTGCAGACGGCACACCGGCTCAGCTCGAGGAGCGGGGAGCGTACGTTAAGCCCAGTCTCACAGGCTGAGCCGGGCCCTGCTGTGGCCTGGGGATGTGTGGCTGGCTCTAGTTACACTGGGAGGCTCTAGTCTACTCTGTTCATTTACCCAGCTCTAGTCTACTCTGTTCATTTACCCAGCTCTAGTCTACTCTGTTCATTTACCCAGCTCTAGTCTACTCTGTTCATTTACCCAGCTCTAGTCTACTCTGTTCATTTACCCAGCTCTAGTCTACTCTGTTCATTTACCCAGCTCTAGTCTACTCTGTTCATTTACCCAGCTCTAGTCTACTCTGTTCATTTACCCAGCTCTAGTCTACTCTGTTCATTTACCCAGCTCTAGTCTACTCTGTTCATTTACCCAGCTCTAGTCTACTCTGTTCATTTACCCAGCTCTAGTCTACTCTGTTCATTTACCCAGCTCTAGTCTACTCTGTTCATTTACCCAGCTCTAGTCTACTCTGTTCATTTACCCAGCTCTAGTCTACCTCCTGCTTGGCACAACCCAATATCACCTGAGAAGGAGGTGTGTTGGCTCTGCTTGTCCAACAGTTCAGAAAACACACACAGGTCCAGGAATTTACAAACCGGTTTAATAAACAGTGGGGGGGGTTGCCTAAGGCCGGTTTGGACAGCATTAATAAGAACACCACTCTTTCCCCATATCAGAGGAGTGTCCTGCAAACTTCTTTGGAACTGAATACTACAGTATAACATTAGGACCGTCCGACCAGTTAAACCTATAGAATACAACTTGGTGAGGATAGAAGTCTGAATTTGGCATTACTTTGCACTAACATAAGGGACATTATACGGTCACAGGAAAAAGCATATCTCCTTAGCAAGAGTCTGACCCATGTTCAATCTGTCATTATGCAATATTCATTTGAATGGGAGTAGATGAACCACCACTAACAACCCAGCCCAGATTGGGGATCATGGCGGATAGAGGGTGAGGAGAGGGGGTGAAGAATGAAGGCAGACTGCCTTGGCTTGCCTGGTTAAAACCATACCGCCAGGGGCAGCACGGCTACAGCTGCTCAGCACCCCACCTCACCCCCCTTAAAAAAAAACGTGCCCACCCCAGCTCAGCCCGACCCACCCTGCCTAAGCCTAAACCTGGCATGGCACAGGGGTGGGTGGAGTGTATGCCCGGAGGCCATGATGAATATCATACCCCCAACCTGTTAGGAATAGACTGGCCCGTTGTTGATCATGGTACCCTTTATTAGTTTGATTTGATATCTTTAATCCATGTAATTATTGGCATGATGAATAGCTCACGTAGACAACAGAACAGTGGATTTGCTGACACAGTCCTGGTCTCCAATAGAACACAAGCTAAACACAGCATCCAGTCTTCCTAAAACCTTAGACCTTTTTCAGATACTCCCAATAAAAACACTGTCTGGTGGTAAAAATGAGCCAAAATTACCACAGTAATGTAACAACAAACTGTTACACAAAACAAAACTCCAAAATAACAAACTAAACCAATGAAAGTCATAGTTCTAAAAGAGCTAATGTTGCTGTTTTAGTTGGTTTTGTGGACGGTGTGACGCTGAGAGGTCTGTTGATGTGATGCTCTGGTTAGTAACACAGCACTCCAGCTTGCATGCCTCTGGGAAGCGGCCCGGCGTACAGCATCGGAGCTGTAAAGCCACCGTTTGACAATGCTATTTCAGCAGGCCGCCCAGCCTCAGCCCCAGGCTACACAGGCCAGCTGGGTGAGACAGAGAGGCAGAGCAAGGGATGGAAGGATGAAGAGAGAGAGGGAGCATCAGTGCCACCCAGAGGGAGAAAGGAGAACAACGAGCCCATACTGAAGAGTAAAAGGAACTCAGGCTGGAAGACTGTCCTGATATAGCCTCTGATGTGCTGATTCCATTCCTATGCAATGGATGTCTCATATTTTCACAAACGTGAACATTGTATGATTATTTCGATTAGGGAAAAACGTGAAGGATGAAAAAAAACACATGGTCTAAAACTGTCTTGATGTCCTGTACCCCCCCATTCTGCTCACATATTAGTAAATTACTGAAATGGAGGTCAGATTAATCAAGTATAATAACCACTCCTCTAGGATCACAATAGCCAAATCATCCCCCCCCCCCCCGCGCTTCTCTCTCTCTCTCACACGCAACCCCTTCTGCATCTTCCTTGCCTCTGCCAACTTCATTTGCAAATGAAAAGTTTGAGGAGCGTCTTCTTGTTTTGGGGAGATGGCAGCACAGTGTGTTGGGGGGGAGAAGATGGGGTGGGGGGAGAAGGAGAAGAGGAGGAGGGGGTGGGTGGCAGAGAACCAGATGAAGCAGCCCTCGCCTGGGGGCCTTCGGTCTCCCCCAGCAGCGGCAAGGCTGTTCCCGGACCGCCGTCCACCGTTTGTTCTATTATCCAATCTCCTGGAGCCTTTTGCCCAACAGCTCCAACAACTGCCTGCACCTCTTCCACACATAGCCCTCCATCCCTCTCTCTTCTACTCCAGACACGCACACCACCTTTCTTTATGGGGCCATATGGCTGACAGAAGCCAGTAGATTTAGCGACACATCTGCGTATACATTACTGCTCTCCTTAAAGGGCTGTGATGCAAGACGCCAGTGTGTGTTTGTCAGAGTGTTGGTGATAATTGCTGAAGGAGCATGCTGGCAGGGGGTGAAGGGACGGTGTGGCACTTGGTGCAGACGGGCAGAAGTGCGGTTAAAACAACAACTGAAGCGACGGGGCAGAGCAGTGGTGTACACACAACATTTTAAAGTGTATTGGTGTACAACCTAAACCCTAAACAACTTTTCAATTCACTTATGTAGCTTGGTTTCTTGAAGAGAATTTCTATATACATGTCAATGTAATGATAAATCTGTTTAGAGTTTGATAGATTACACACTGCACAGGTGAGAAAACTGTGTCAATAGGACTGGAGTGTGCTTGATTAAGCTACAGTTGTAACTCCCGGACTTAATTGCATTCCTGTTGAGGAAGGAAAAATCTGCCTGCTGCTGAATCTCTTCTATCATCCAACTAATTATTGCTTTCTATAGTCACTCAAACATTAGGAACAGATTACATGACGATACTGAAACAATTAAAACATGTCATTATATTATTTACCCAATTATTTCATTACAAAGATGCTCACCAGGAACTTGTTTTTCTCTCTTGAAAGAATAATTCACAAATTGGCAATTTGATAACTGACTCCATACTGTGTAAACCTATCCAATTAAATAATCTATCTATTCATTGCATATAATTCAATTCAATTTGATTCAATCTATTGATTGAATAATTTGATTAATCTTCGACTACACATCACACAAATGCTTCAGAAACACGTTTTCCTTGTGCAATTTATAGGATACATCCACTGTCAGTTAAAGTACAAGTTTTACACTAAAATATTGCTTTACATGAGAGTCCTTGGATCATAAGATAGTTCTTCAGATGTCATTTTCCTAAATGACTAACTAAATGAAATTCTCTGAATAGATAATACCTACTCTAATAAAATGTTTTAGTTTTAATTCAATGCGGTTAACCTTTTATCACAACAGTGTTTTAATTAGTTATTATTCTATTCTTGATGAATCACTTTGATTATGATATCATTTTCATCATAATTAAAAACAGAGCCTCAAATCAGGAGCTGTGTTTAAAATGTGCCTTGAATAAAATGACAGATCAAATATCAAACCACAATGCAACATGTTAGTTCCTGATACATTCTCTGAACAAAATGTTGTTATAGCCAGATAACTAGGCTGTGTTTCAAATCATTCAATTGTGTTCCTTACAATATATATCATGTTGCATGCTTTGTTTCTCGGACATCTCTCCCTAATCTCCGGGCAAAAAAACAGAAATACTATAATAAATAAATAAATGCAGGAGCGAAAACATTGTGTGCTAAAACCCCTCTGTAGCTTGGCATTCTCTCCCCAAATGTAAAAATAAATCAAGCTGATTTTCCAAATGTTTCATACGCGCCGCGCTGTTGCAGCTCTTCACAGCACAGATTGCGCTCAATGTAGAATATGTGAGAGCGGCAGAGCCTTGGTTATTTGCATGTTGGGTGAACCCATTTGCACCTGCTTGTTAACACGTACACCTTAACCCCCGTGTGCCAGGGCAGCATACCCGCTGTACCACCTATTCCCAGAGCACTGAACACACAGGAGAATCACCCTTAGCATAGTGCTGCTGGGATTAGTGAGGAAGGGAACTTGGCAAAACACCAGAATCTCAAACTAAATGCCTCACGCGTCATAATGGTTCTCATAATTGTACGCAGCCACATCTCCACTTCTTCAACAACAGAGATCTTGTTTTACATTTGTGAGGTAGGTACATTAAAGATTAAACCAGGCTCCAGATTTCTCTAGATCCTTTCAAAGCAATCACAACAGAGAAGAACTGCCATCACTGTAAATAAGTACCTATACGTCTTCGCAGTAAAAATGAAGCTCGCCTTTAAGGTTCAATTACAGTGCTCAAACAAGACATTCACCAAACATAACTGATAGTACAACTCAATTGGAAAGAAAGAATTACAAATAAAAAAATTCTCCACACCTATAGAAAACAGACCTCTATTCTCCCACTGTGTCTCCTGCGATGTGGGGATTCACAACGTGAACAACGTCACAGACCGTACAGCTGCGGTTCTCTCAACTTCTTTTACCTATTGTTTTTCTTCCCGGCACGTTTTTGACAGTGGGTGTTAAACAATATGTAGTGTTACGTTGGGATTGGGGGTGGGGGGCGGGCGGGGGGGGATACAGGCTCCTAGAAGAATCCTCAGTGGAGCGCCGAAGCACGGCGCTGACGCCCACACACCCTCACCCACGTGGCACTGCCAGGCTGTGTGCCAAGCGGCCCTGGGCTCAGCGCTGTGGGCCGTATAGTAAGTTCTGTACACCCTACCGAGTCAGATGGGAAGAGGCCCCCGCAACACAACAGTCTTTAAAAAGACTACTGTAGACCAGATACTGTGCTACTGTACTGACCACTAGTGCGTACACTGTATTGCATCTCTACCGACGGGATGTTTAGACTTCAAATTCTGTTCACTCTTCATCTTCTCCTTTCAACCTGTCCTTTAATTTCTACAGTACTCCAACATGAGAGCGATTGATCCTAGATCCTAGAAAATCAATTCGCACTTCATGGCTTAGCAATATTCCTTCCATAATACATATCAGCTATCCCTGTGCTTGTGTAGACCAGGGTGTGTGTGTTCTTGTGTGTGTGTGCTCGTGAGTTAATACCTGTTCTTCATGCGCTGGTGCATCCTCCCATGTTGTACACACTGCTCCTCCATCTCTGTACAGCGAGCTCTCAGCTTCCCAACACTCTCTTCCAGATGATCCTTCTCCAGGGAGAGCTGCTCCACCTCACTCCTGTCAACCACACATACAAATACATTTTTACAATTGTTGCTTTTAACGGCATTGAGTGTTCAGCTATCAATCTCGCCAGAGATGTAATTTTGTTGCCAACCAGGCGTGCGTTCAGTTCGATTCAACATTTGCTACGTTGCGTGACAGTTTGTATTGAACGACACGTTTCCCCAAAACAGTGTGCACTGTTCTTCAATAGCATGTGAAGTACGTTTGCTGTAGGCTGTAGTGAAGCAGGTGGAGAACTTCAAGTTCCTCGGTGTCCACATCACTAAGGAATGAACATGGTCCACACACACCAACACAGTCGTGAAAAGGGCACGACAATTCCTCTTCCCCCTCAGGAAGCTGAAAAGCTTTGGCATGAGCCCTCAGATCATCAAAAAGTTCTACAGCTGCATCATTGAGAGCATCTTGACTTGGGTTGCAAAATTCCAGGGGCCGAGCTCTCTGCCATCCAGGATCTCTATACCAGGCGGTGTACCAGGCGGTGTTAGAGGAAGGCCCTAAAAATAGTCAAAGACTCCTGCCAACCAAGTCATACACGGTTCTCTCTGCTACCGCACAGCAAGTGGTACCAGTGCACCATGTCTGGAACCAATAGGACCCTGAACAGCTTATACCCTCAAGCCATAAGACTGCTAAATAGTTAACCAAATAGCTACCTGGATTATCTGCATTGACCCCCCCTTGCACTCACTCGTTTGACTCATCACATACACTGCTGCTACTGCTTATTATCTATCCTGTTGCCTATTCACTTTACCCCTACCTATATGTACATATCTACCTCAATTACCTCATACCCCTGCACATCGACTCAGTACTGGTATCCTGCGTATATAGCCAAGTTATCGTTACTCATTGTGTATTTATTCCTTGTGTTATTATCTTTCTATAACTGCTCTATTTTTTCTCTCTGCATTGTAGGGAAGGGCCCGTAAATAAGCATTTCACTGTTAGTCTACAACTACGAAGCATGTGACAAATAACATTTGATTTGTACTGAACGCACACCAAGTGAATAAACGGTTTTACCACCATTTTGTTGCAGAGTTTCCAAAGCTTCCAAAAGGTGAAAAGCCAGGTTGTTGAAACCTTAAGGATTCTCTCAAAAACAGCAACAACAGTGCTCCAACTCTGCCAAGTCTACCCCATTAGGTGATAGCGATCGCTCATTTCTCCAACTGTGTGATCCGAGAGAAGGCTGCTGCCATAGCTATGAATGACATTTAGCCAGTTGGTTGTTCTTTGAAAGATAGGAGCCATTGACACACTGCATTCCAAGTAAGAAATGAGAGGAGAGAATGGGAGGAGCTGTAGTGTTAACGGACATCTACAGTTGAAGTCGGAAGTTTACATACACTTAGGTTTAAGTCATTCAAATGTGTTTTTTCAACCACTCCACAAATGTATTGTTAACAAACTATAGTTTTGGCAATTCAGTTAGGACAACTACTCTGTGCATGACACAAGTAATTCTTCCAACAATTGTTTACAGACAGACTATTTCACTTATAATTCACTGTATCACAATTCCAGTGGGTCAGAAGTTTACATACACTAAGTTGACTGTGCCTTTAAACAGCTTGGAAAATGATGTCATGCCTTTAGAAGTTTCTGATAGGCTAATTTACATTATTTCTGTCAATTGGAGGTGTACCTGTTGATGTATTTCAAGGCCTTCCTTCAAACGTAGTGCCTCTTTACTTGACATCATGAGGAAATAAAATGAAAAAGACCTCACAAAAAAAATTGTAGACCTCCACAAGTCTGGTTCATCATTGGGAAAAATGTTCAAATGCCTGAAGGTAGCACATTCATCTGTACAAACAATAGTGCGCAAGTATAAACACCATGGGACCACGCAGCCGTCATATCGCTTAGGAAGGAGACAAGTTCTGTCTTCTAGAGATGAACGTACTTTGGTGAGAAAAGTGCAAATCAATCCCAGAACAACAGCAAAGGACCTTGTAAAGATGCTGGAGGAAACCGGTACAAAAGTATCTATTTCCACAGTAAAACGAGTCCTATATCGACATAACCTGAAAGGCCGCTCAGCAAGGAAGAAGCCACTGCTCCAAAACCGCTATAAAAAAGCCAGACTACGGTTTGCACTGCACATGGGGACAAAGATTGTACTTTTTGGAGAAATGTCCTCTAGTCTGATGAAACAAAAATAGAACTGTTTGGCCATAATGACCATCGTTATGTTTGGAGGAAAAAGGGGGAGGCTTGCAAGCCGAAGAACACCATCCCAACTGTGAAGCACGGGGGTGGCAGCATCATGATGTGGGGGTGCTTTGCTGCAGGAGGGACTGGTGCACTTCACAAAATAGATGGCATCATGAGGACGGAAAATTATGTGGATATATTGAAGCAACATCTCAAGGCATCAGTCAGGAAGTTAAAGCTTGGTCGCAAATGGGTCTTCCAAATGGACAATGACCCAAGCATACTTCCAAAGTTGTGGCAAAATGGCTTAAGGACAACAAAGTCAAGGTATTGGAGTGGCCATTACAAAGCCCTGACTTCAATCCTATAGAAAATTTGTGGGCAGAACTGAAAAAGCATGTGCGAGCAAGGAGGCCTACAAACCTGACTCAGTTACACCAGCTCTGTCAGGAGAAATGGGCCAAAATTCACCCAACTTATTGTGGGAAGCTTGTGGAAGGCTACCCGAAACATTAAACAATTTAAAGGCAATGCTACCAAATACTGAGTGTATGTAAACTTCCGACCCACTGGGAATGTGATGGAAAAAATAAAAGATGAAATAAATAATTCTCTATTATTCTGACATTTCACATTCTTAAAATAAAGTGGTGATCCTAACTGACCTAAAACAGGGATTTCTTACTAGGATTAAATGTCAGGAATTGTGAAAAACTGAGTTTAAATGTATTTGGCTAAGGTGTATGTAAACTTCAGACTTCAACTGTATGTACAGCAGTGGTTCTCAAACCTGGTCCTGGGGAACCAAAAACAGGTGCACATTTTAGTTTCTGCCTTAGCACTAACACCTGATTCAAATCATCAAAGCTTGATGATGAGTTGACCATTAGAAATTAGCTGTGTAATGCTATTGCAAAAAACGAAATGTGCACCCCTTTGGGTCCACACTGATGTACAGCACTGTGGCAATCGAGACTTCCAGATAATGAGCTCCATCCTTTACCCAAGTTGAGGTCTACTCATCCCACATTTGAGGAGCCCAAATTGGCCAGCAGGCTATTGGCCTCCCCTCTTCCTCTTCTTCTCTCAACAGGCTGCACTGGGCTGTGGAGGAGGAGGAGGCCTTTGCCTTGTTTACTGTTGGGTGTAGTGGTGCAGAAGAACGCAGTGCATTCATCTGGCTAGCAGGCCGGCAGCGCTTTAGCTGGCACATTGAGCATGAGGCATCGGGAGCTGAAACAGCCTGCAGACACACAACAAAAGGCCACCGCAGTGCAACACTGAATGAGGGCTACGCAGCGGATGTAGTGGTTTTACAATTGTGTGTATGTGTGTTTAGGAGAGAGAAGAGAGAAAGCGAGAGCATTTAAACGTTGGTTTACAAGCTGTTGTCCTCTGTGTTAGCATTACTGAGTATGTATCTGTGTGTATGGGTGTATTCTCTTCTCAGATGAGAGTGTGTCGTCCTGTATATGAGGTTGGTAGGACCTATGCAGGTTGTGCGGTCTGGCTGTGGCAGATTGGGGGCTGTGATGTGACTAATGTGCTTTACACTGTTTTAACAGCTGACTGGCCCAAAGGCCTGAGGTGACAAACGTGTGTGTGTGTGTGTGTGTGTGTGTGTGTGTGTGTGTGTGTGTGTGTGTGTGTGTGTGTGTGTGTGTGTCTGTGGACAGACTGGCGTGGCCCACTGCATAATGACAGCAGCTCTGATACAGCACAGTGTCGTGACAACATTGCAAAGGAACAGTGCCACGAAGAACAGATTTCACAATCTGGAGGTATGCGCAATGGTTCTTCTCATCCAATGTCATATCTGACATTATGGTCAAAGACAACAAAGGTCAAGGTCTTTCGCCGGCAACGCAATTCCAGGTTCCATCAAGCACTGAAGTCAGGCAGTGAAAATATGTCATGCTTTGAATAGTTTTTTGTTTTTTAACTGCTGGTTATCATGACCGCATTAAAAAAGTCTGACAGAGTGACATAAATAGTATTAAATAAGTGATAAACGTGTGTGAAGAGGACTGGCCACTCTTCAGAGCCTGGTCCCTCTAGGTTTTTTCCTTGGTTCCTGCCTTTCTAAGTTTTTCCTAGCTACTGTGCTTCTGCATTGCTTGTTCTTTGGGGTTTGAGGCTGGGTAGCTGTAAAGCACTCTGTGACAACTGCTGATGTAAAAAAGGCTTTGATTGACTGATAAATGTCCAGTGTGGGTGTGTTACCTGCTAGTCTCTGTCAGCGTCTCCAGCTTGGTCCCCAGACTGAGACATTCATCCTTCAGTTTCCCTATCAGGGCATTCTGGGAGCTGAGGAGGGCCTCCAGCTCACCCACTGCAAGGGAACATGGGATAGCAGGGTCAGTGACCACAGTCATGAGACATACTGTACATTCACTCAACATCAAATTTCTTGCATCCTGGACAGGTACCGGAAAAAGATGGTGAATTACATACAGTATGTTTATTTGTGCCTAAATTCATGCAATGAATGAAGTATAGTATCTTTGTGCAGATTCACCATGCAATAAAGTTGTTTAAAGTAAGGATTGTATTGTAAATAGAGTTGTTTGAAACTCTTTCCGTTTGCTAGGTTTTTAACCTTGTCATGTAAAATAAATAAAAATAATGACATGTTTTATTGTCACATACACCACACACAGTAGGTGCAGTGAAATGTGTTGTTCTACAGTGCCCATAGACTGACTCACGACTCTTTTGGAACGATCCAACGCTCGACTTTGATCAGTCTTTGAAATGTTGTGCGGCGGTATCATCACCAACATATGTATTTTTAAAACAATGCTGCAAGTTTGGAATGGTGTCCATTCCACCTGCTCTACCATTCTGTCACAATAGAACTCATGAAGGACTCCAGTCTTTTGAAAAGTACCTCAGATTTATAAAGAGCCTTTCAACTATTTACTATTCTGTGAAATAGCAGCCGAGTGGATATGCAGATGACTCTTCCAGGCTTAGATCTCAAGTGCTTCATGCAGGAGAGCTTATGAAGTGTTTTACATCACCTGGCATTCACAGGGAAATTGGTAGAACTAGACTTCAACATTGTACATTCTGGCTGAGTAAGGGTAGTTTACAGTAAAATGTTCTAGCTTCTGTAGTGCTGAGACATGCTAGTCAGATTCCTTTAATTCAGAGGAAGCGAAAGAAGCTGCTATTCAGACAAGAGGTTGGATTCCACTGGTCGAGTTTATTACCACTAAACTAGGAGAGCGACTTAAGGGATGATGCTCAGGGGTGAAATGAACTGTGACTGTACATAAAGTAGGGAGCAATTACTAACTCCACACAGCTAATCTGGTCAAGAAAACAGAGCTGGTTTCATGTTCTCGCTAAAATGATTTTGTCATGGTGGCTTATCGACATAGTCTGCCAGTGTACAGAGGAAAAGACTCCAGAAAGCTCTGTGCTAGCCATTTGGACATAAATAGACAAAGCGCACAGCATGGACACACAAAGCAAATACAGATATTTGGGACGTGGTGTGGAAATCTTTTTTTTTTATGTTGCGAAATTAAACTTTACAAAAAAAAGTTGTGTCGCAGGCTGGGAGCAGTAAAAAAAAACGTGCCCAAAAGAATCGTAATTAGCTAACAGGCTTTGAAAGCGGCTGGGCATGCGTAGGCCACAGAGACAAACAAGATACAAAGACAAACAAACTGGGAGTAAAAACAAACAGCGGAGAGAGAGAAAGAAAAAAAACATATCGTCTAGAGGCTATTCTGTCTACAACTACTAAAAACCAAACTGTTTAGAAAGCGAGGGAGGGGGAGGAAGAGAGGGATGGAGGGGGTGGTTGGGAGAGAGAGAAAACTAATTAGCTGGTGAGAGTGGCCATTATACGCTTTAGAGAAGGAAGTGGTCTGTGGTATTAAAGGACTAATTCCATAGGCCCAGAGAGCTTCCTGCTGAGCTTCTGATGTCATCTCTCTTTAGACAACATGTGTGCTGCCGAGCTGCGCCAAAAAGAAGCCCTTTGTTTTCCCGAGGCTTTGTTCTGGCAATCAGCATGCTTCAAGTTTCTCAAAACACAGGTAAATAAACTCGCTGGATCCAGATGGTGCAACAGATGTGAGAGCAGCACTCTGAAATCTACAGACAGTGGGCCCAGAACGCGGCCCATTTTTCCCTTTCTAAACGATAACTAATATGTAATGGCCAATCTCTGGAGTGCCAAGCATCTGCTCCCTTCGGCCAGCCAAAGGTTACAGGTGTTCCTGATGCCGTCCCTCACAGTGTGGCATGGGCCGGGGTGCGGATGGGGGCATGGAGGGTGGAGAAAGGTGGGGGTGTTCTTTTGGCAGGCTGTGGCTGCGCCACCGGACACCCACCGCTCCGCTCGTGCTGCGCCTCCATTTGCTGGAGCCTCTGTGTCAGCTCCTGCTCGCGCTGCTGTGCAGAGAAGGTCAGAGCATCCATGTCCTCGCCCCGGCAGCGCTCCGCACTCTCCTTCTCCTGCCTGAGCGAGAGAGACGGAGAGAGGATAGAAAGAGAGAGAAGAGAGATAGAGAGGAGGGAAATAAAGACAGCTCATGAGGGGTGGAAGGGTAAAAGTGTCACGCCCTAGACAATAGGCCCCTGGGTGTTGAGGCAGCTGTCCACTACACAATGCAACAGAACACAGTGTATACTGAGGGGGTGAGATGTACTGTACATGTGATGGACTAATGGTAAACAATAAAGCTGTATCGTGTGTTTCCCCTATATTAATTTAGCAGCGGCGGGACATTTAGGCCCGCCACTCCCAAAAATATGATTTTAAATATTTTTTGTTTATATATAACATGTAGTTCAAAAGAAGTTGCTAACTAGCGTTAGCGCAGTGCCTGGAAGTCTATGGGAACAGCTAGCAAGCTGGAAGTCTAGCTGTTCCCCTAGACTTCCAGTCATTGTGCTGACGCTAGTTAGCAACTTCCTTCAAACTGCATGCAGAGACATAAAAACGGTATCCATGAGTTCATCTGGACTCTGGAGAAGTAGATAAAGGGGATTAATTGCAAAAATCTCATGCTTTTAAAGGGATAGTGCGTCTCGGCAGGATATATATTAGATACAGTACCAGTCAAAAGTTTGGACACACCTACTCATTCAAGGGTTTTTCTTTATTTTTAATTTCCCCCCCTACATTATAGAATAATAGTGAAGACATCAAAACTATGAAATAACACATATGGAATCATGTAGTAACCAAAATAATGGTTAAACAAATCAAAATATGTTATATTTGTGATTCTTCAAAGTAGCCACTCTTTGATGACAGCTTTGCACACTCTTGGCATTCTCTCAACCAGCTTCAAGAGGTAGTCACCTGGAACGCATTTCAATTAACAGGTGTGCCTTGTTAAAAGTTAATTTGTGCAATTTCTTTCCTTCTTAATGCGTTTGAGCCAATCAGTTGTGTTGTGACAAGGTAGGGGTGGTATACAGAAGATATCCCTATTTGGTAAAATACCAAGAACAGCTCAAATAAGCAGAGAAACGACAGTCACCATTACTTTAAGACGTGAAGGTCAGTCAATACGGAACATTTCAAGAACTTTGAAAGTTTCTTCAAGTGCAGTCGCAAAAATCATCAAGCACTTTGATGAAACTAGCTCTCATGAGAACCACCACAGGAAAGGAAGACCCAGAGTTACCTCTGTGGCAGAGGATATGTTCATTAGAGTTACCAGCCTCAGATTGCAGCATAAATAAATGCTTCACAGAGTTCAAGTAACAGACACATCTCAACATCAACTGTTCAGAGGAGACTGCGTGAATCAGGACTTAATGGATGAATTGCTACAAAGAAACCACTACTAAAGGACACCAATAAGAAGAAGAGACTTGCTTGGGCCAAGAAACACGAGCAATGGACATTAGACCGGTGGAAATCTGTCTTTTGGTCTGATGAGTCTAAATGTGAGTTGCCGATTAGGTGAACAGATGATCTCTGCAAGTGTAGTTCCCACCGTGAAGCATGGAGGTGGTGGTGTGGGGTGCTTTGCTGGTGATACTGTCTGTGATATATATAGAATGACAATACAGTAATGAAAATTGCGATCAAACTACTGCACTACTAATGTTACTCATAGAATACAATGTCATGTTGTGCTTTTTACCGCCATCAAAAATGAGATCTCGTATCAAAACTTTTATCTTTACATTTCTAACAAAATAAACTAAAACAAATATCAAATCAATCAATCAATCTATAGCAAATTCAACAAGAACAAAACATCAATTTGAAATCTAACGACAACGGCAACCCCCCCAAAAATTGCACAAAAGTTTTTAAAAAGTGTTAATTATGGGAGAGAACGAAAGAAAACGACCAAACTTTTCTCCCACACTGGGTTTTGGAACAGGGCTCCAAAGTGACCGTCTCTCCAGGCCTGCTGTCGTCTGGAGTGTGAACGCAGGGGGGCGGGGTGTTGGGTTGTGGTGGTGCGCCTGCCTAGGAGACCAGGAGAGAGAGAGCGGCCACCCGCCCGGCCCCCTGCGGTGCTTGAACAGCGGCCTAAAACACCATCCATCCCCACACCAGCGCCCAGCGTGGGCTTGCAGAGCCCTCACAGCCAGCCATTTGTTACTGTTTGTTTCCAGGGGGGCCCTAGCCTCCCAGCCTCGCACCGGTGGTGTTTATCCACCAATTAGCATGAGACAGCCGGCCAGAAAGTTTCAAAGAGGACTGATGACGACTGACGAGAGTTGGGAGTTTTGAGCCAGAAGGCCAAGATGAGCCATGGTCAGAAGAGAGCGAAAGAGCGGAAGTTCGATTTGTTCTTTCTGAAGCTCCAGTGAAGATGGCCCTGAACCTTATTTCCATTTCTATAGTACATTATGATAGTAAATGATGATATATTGTAAGTAGTGCTTTTATATCGGAGATGCACTTCAGCACATAACATGTACATGTAGCCTAGGTGGCAGGTAAAGCAGCGGTTAGAGTGTTGGGCCAGTAACCAAAAAGTTGCTAGTTCGAATGCCCAAGCCGGCAAGATGAAAAACCTGGCGATGATCCCTTGAGCAAGGCACTTAACCCGAATTGCTCCAGGGTCGCCGTTGATCATGGCTGACTTTGGCCGTGACCCCACTCTCCAAGGGTGTCTGAGGGGGAGCTGGGATATGCAAAAAAACAAAATGTCCAATTCACAAATGCGTATAATACACACTTGTACATGTGTGAAATAGGACAGATATAAGCACCCACCTTATTATTAATAAATATCCTTTGCTATCTTTTGTTGTTTTTAAATATGTGACTTCATGTGTAAAATGAAATCTTTTGCTGCAAAACGAATTGCCTCATTTTCTGAACCTGATTTAGGATGACTTGAGACCCACTCTATCGGTATTCCAACCCTACATAGAGAGCAACCGCCTAGAACTCCCCTAACAGAGATTTCTCACAGTTCCATATCTCTCAGTCCAGGGGTCACTTTCTGTTTGCTCACTGGCTATAATTATGTGAGTGAGCGAGGCCTAATGGTCAGTGAGTCAGTCAGGAGGCAGGGCAGGGTCGACCAGCCTGATAGGGGGAGCTATACTATCCCGTCCCAGCACCAGGCTCTGTGGCTAGGTCCTGGGTGCTAGAGCACTAAGTGAGGGCCCAGGGCTGCCTAAGTGGGTACTAGTCAAGCTGTTGCCCATTTGATTTGGAATACCACAGCCCATTCGAGCGCAGAGTTTGCAGCACCCTGCGGTGCTCCATGATCCACAGCCAGGAATGACCAAATGCTACGGTTCCTAAAACGAGCGCAAATTGGAGTCAGCCGCTTGGCAACACCAGCTACTGTTTAGTGTGATAATGCGTCAACCTCTCTCTCTCAAGACTAACTTTGTGAACATTTTGGTCAACTTAGATAACATCAACTTCAACACTTTTACAGTGAAAATCTAAACTGAAAAACATGGTATAGTACATGTGGAACTAGGATTTATTTGAATATGAGGAATAGAAGCAGTCTTCAAAGAGCACAGTAGGCCTGATGTTCCTACCCAGTCCAAAACAGAACAAATAAACAATGTGTGATAACAGTAGCCATCTAGCAGTGCTCAGTGCACAACAGACAGCATGTTCCCAAGCAAACTCATTTATTCAATGACTTACCCAACTCTGAAAACTGTAAATACTCATCACAACAATACTCTATTGCAATTACATTATACCTGGAAAACATATATTGAACCAGTTGCCATTCACTATTCTCATTCATCCCTTCCTTCATACATTTACATTGATGTCAAATGATATCTATAAAGACAGATCCTGATGCTAAGAATAACAGTATAAAGAGAACTAATGAATGCTGATTTGGTGTGGCACTGCCAACTGGGGGTATTTGTGGCATATTGGGCGCTTGCAAGGAATGTGGTCTAATGACACCATGTACTCAGCTCAGGGAAGAATAAAGTTCAGTGTCCACACACAGACACACTTTAAAGTACACCGTGTATATTTTAACACATTTATTCAGCCGCTGGTGTGTCAATTGCACTCCATTCACCCATGTCCTTCAATCTAACTAACACATCTCCCCCTCACTCTCTAAGATAGAGAAATATCAAAAGCAGCCCCTTCTAGCCTGGCTATCACTTACATAGCACAGCACAGTTTGCTCTGTGCATTATTCCACTCTCTCCTCCGCTCTTCTCCGTCCTGGGGGCTCTTATCTCTGCTCCTATCCCTTTTTCTCTCATTCCCCTCCATTCCTCGCTCCCCCTTCCCCTGCTCTCCCTCCCACCCTTTTTCCTTTAACTAAACTGGCTCTGGCTCCCTCCATCTGGTCCCTCTTCCTTCAGCAGCCCTGCACCTGTTCACACCTCCTCTCCTGTTGGACCGCATTGAACATTTCCTCCGCTGCCAGGGCTATTCTGGCACTCGCAACCTCTCTGTCATTCAATCCATCTGTCAGAAGTGAACTTTGTTTACCGCCAGCTTCTGCTTTTCTTCTTCAAGGAGCAGCAAAGCCCCCTCAAGGTCACGGGCAGAGCGAAATGCAGTCGCCACCAATTTAACAAATACTCCCCTGATTCAGGACAGCTACACACACCCCCATACTCACAACCCACGGAGGGAGAGTGCACATTCTTTTGCAGAAACATATTTCACTCCTCTGCAAATGTAAAACTATTTTTCTTCTCACGGTTGTAAAGTTAAACAAATCTTAAAAGCTTAACCCAATGAGTCCCCCCATAACGCTGGCACGTTTTGGACTTCCAAACCCTTTCAAACATTGTATGGTGTGCTACAGACTTCTGGGTTGTACCATTGGATTATTATATTTCTTCTGCATCTGTAGATACCATTAGTCTGTGTGATTAACGGGACTGAGATAGAGCAGTGTTTGTGAGACAAGGGCAGATCCCGAAAGGGCCCGGGGCGCTATGACACTCAAAAGCTACACAAGAGCCATTAGAATGTAAGGGGTTCTTCTACATAGAAGATCATAGGAAATCCCAGGACATAGTGTTTATAATACTGTGGTAAGCTCACATACAGATCCTTCACAACCATTGACTTCTTCCACATTTTGTTGTGTTATAGCCTGAATTAAAAATTGCACACAAAAAATGCCACTGGCCTACACACAATACCCCATAATGTCAAAGTGGAATTACAGTTGAAGTCAGAAGTTTACATACACTTAGCTTGGAGTCATTAAAATTCGTTTTTCAACCACTCCACAAATCTCTTGTTAACAAACTATAGTTTTGGCAAGTCGGTTAGGACATCTACTTTGTGCTAAGTCATTTTTCCAACAATTGTTTACAGACAGATTATTTCACTTATGATTAACTGTATCACAATTCCAGTGAGTCAGAAGTTTACATACACTAAGTTGACTGTGCCTTTAAACAGCTTGGAAAATTCCAGAAAATTATGTCATGGCTTTAGAAGCTTGTTAGGCTAATTGACATCATTTGAGTCAATTGGAGGTGTACCTGTGGATGTATTTCAAGGCCTACCTTAAAACTCAGTGCCTCTTTGCTTGACATCATGGGAAAATCATAAGAAATCAGCCAAGACCTCAGAAAAAAAAATTGTAGACCTCCACAAGTCTGGTTCATCATTGGGAGCAATTTCCAAACGCCTGAAGGTACCACATTCATCTGTACAAACAATAGTACGCAAGCATAAACACCATGGGACCACGCAGCCGTTATACCGCTCAGGAAGGAGATGTGTTCTGTCTCCTAGAGATTAACGTACTTTGGTGAGAAAAGTGCAAATCAATCCCAGAACAACCTTGTGAAGATGCTGGAGGAAACATGTACAAAAGAATCTATATCCACAATAAAACGAGTCCGATATCGACATAACCTGAAAGGCCGCTCAGCAAGGAAGAAGCCACTGCTCCAAAAAAGCCAGACTACGGTTTCAACTGCACATGGGGACAAAGATCATACTTTTTGGAGAAATGTCCTCTGTTCTGATGAAACAAAAATAGAACTGTTTGGCCATAATGACCATCGTTATGTTTGGAAGAAAAAGGGGGAGGCTTGCAAGCCGAAGAACACCATCCCAACCGTGAAGCATGGGGGTGGCAGCATCATGTTGTGGGGGTGCTTTGCTGCAGGATGGACTGGTGCACTTCACAAAATAGATGGCATCATGAGGGCGGAAAATTATGTGGATATTTTGAAGCAACATCTCAAGACATCAGTCAGGAAGTTAAAGTTTGGTCGCAAATGGGTCTTCCAAATGGACAATGACCCCAAGCATACTTCCAAAGTTGTGGCAAAATGGCTTAAGGACAACAAAGTCAAGGTATTGGAGTGGCCATCACAAAGCCCTGACCTCAATTCTATGGAAAACGTGTGGGCAGAACTGAAAAAGCGTGTGCAAGCAAGGAGGCTTACAAACCTGACTCAGTTACACCAGCTCTGTGCGGAGGAATGGGCCAAAATTCACCCAACTTATTGTGGGAAGCTTGGGGAAGGCTACCCAAAACGTTTGTATGTGTATGTAAACTTCTGACCCACTGGGAATGTGATGAAAAAAAGAAAAGCTGAAATAAAATCACTACTATTATTCTGACATTTCACATTCTTAAAATAAAGTGGTGACCCTAACTGACCTAAGACAGGGAATTTTTACTAGGACTAAATGTCAGGAATTGTGAAAAACTGAGTTTAAATGTATTTGGTTAAGGTGTATGTAAACTTCAACTGTATGTTTTTCAACAACAACAAAAAATACTAAATTACTGAAAAATGTTAAGCTGACATGTCTTGAGTCAATAAGCATCAACACCTTTGTTATGGCAAGCCTAAACAAGTTCAGGAGTAAAAATGTGCTTAACAAGTCACATAATAAGTTGCATGGACTCACTCTGTGTGCAATAATAGTGTTTAACATGATTTTTTAAATGACTACCTCATCTCTATACCCCACACATACAGATAATTTTAAGGCCCTTCAGTCGAGCAGTGAATTTCAAACACAGATTCAACCACAAAGACCAGGGAGGTTTTCTAATGTCTCACAAAGAAGGGCACCTATTGGTAGATTCTGACATTGAATATCCCTTTGAGCATGGTGAAGTTATTAATTACACTTTAGATGGTGTATCAATACGCCCAGTCACTGCAAAGATACAGGCGTTCTTCCTAACTCAGTTGCCGAAAGAGAAAGGAAACTGCTCAGGGATTTCACCATGATGCCAATGGTGACTTTAAAACAGTTAGAGTTTAATGGGTGTGATAGGAGAAAACTGAGAATGGATCAACAACATTGTAGTTACTCCACAATACAAACCTAATTGACAGAATGAAAAGAAGGAAAAATATTCCAAAACATGCATCAAGACACTAAAGTAATAATGCAAAACATGTGGCAAAGCCGTTAACTTTTTGTCCTGAATACAAAGTGTTATGTTTGGGGCAAATCCAATACAACACATTACTGAATACCACTCTCCATATTTTCAAGCAGTGGAGGCTACATCAAGTTATAGGTATGCTTGTAATCGTTAAGGACTAGGGAGTTTTTCAGGATAAAAAAAATAAAACAGAATGTAGCTAAGCAAAGGCAAAATCCTAGAGGAAAATCTGCTTCAGTCTGCTTTCCACCAGACACTGGGAGATGAATTCACCTTTCAGCAGTCCAATAACCTAAAATCTACAAGGGAGTTGCTTACCAAGACGGTGAATGTTCCTGAGTGGCCGAGTTACAGTTTTGACTTAAATCTGCTTGGAAATCTATGGCAAGACCTGAAAATGATTGTCTAGTAATGACCAACAACCAACTTGACAGAGCTTGAAGAATTTTGAAAAGAATAATGTGCAAATGTTGCACAATCCCTTGTGTAGAACGCTCTGAGACTTACCCAGAAAGACTCACAGCTATAATCGCTGCCAAAGTTTATTCTAACATATATTGAATTTGGGGGTTGAATACTTATCTAATCAAGACACAATATATTAGTGTTTAATCGTTCATAAATGTTTTACAAATGTTAACATTTTTCTTCCATGTTGACATGAGTATTTTGTGTAGATCGTTGACAAAAAATGACAATTAAAAACATTTTAATCCCACTTTGTAACAACAAAATGTGGAAAAAGTCAAACTCCAAACAGTTGTCACTGACTTAAAAAAAACAACATGTCTATACTTACAAGCGTACATATTTTTAAATCAGGTTTTCTGTCAACATTTGTCAATAAAACTAATGAATGGAACTGTTTATGTAAAATTGTTGTGTTCTACTTGTAGCCCTGGGTGTCCTGAAAAGAACATGGTAAAACACTTCATTGTGAGGCTAAATATAAGGGCTGGATATGCAGATACAGTCCCTTGCAAAAGTATTCATCCCCCTTGGCGTTTTTCCTATTTTGTTGCATTACAACCTGTAATTTAAATTGATTTTTATTTGGATTTCATGATGGACATGCACAAAATAGTCCAAATTGGTGAAGTGAAAAATAACTTATTAAAAAATATATTTTTAACATTTAAAATGGAAAAGTGGTGAGTGCATATGTATTCACCCCCTTTGCTATGAAGCCCCTAAATAAGATCTAGTGCAACCAATTACCTTCAGAAGTCACAATTAGTTAAATAGATTGCACACAGGTGGACTTTAAGTGTTACATGATCTCAGTACACACACACATACACCTGTTCTGAAAGGCCCCAGAGTTTGCAACACCACTAAGCAAGGGGCACCACCAAGCAAGGGGCACCATGAAGACCAAGGAGCTCTCCAAACAGGTCAGGGACAAAGTTGTGTAGAAGTACAAATCAGGGTTGGGTTTTAAAAAATATCAGAAACTTTGAACATCCCACTGAGCACCATTAAATCCATTATTAAAAAATAGAAAGAATACGGCACCACAACAAACCTGCCAAGAGAGGGCCGCCCACCAAAACTGACGGACCAGGCAAGGAGGGCATTAATCAGAGAGGCAACAAAGAGACCAAAGATAACCATGAAGGAGCTGCATAGCTCCACAGCGGAGACTGGACTATCTGTCCATAGGACCACTTTAAGCCTTACACTCCACAGAGCTGGGCTTTACGGAAGAGTGGCCAGAAAAAAGCCATTGCTTGAAGAAAAAAAATAGGCAAACACGTTTGGTGTTCGGCAAAGGGCATGTGGGAGACTCCCCAAACATATGGAAGAAGGTGCTCTGGTCAGATAAGACTAAAATTTAGCTTTTTGGCCATCAAGGAAAACGCTATGTCTGGCACAAACCCAACACCTCTCATCACCCCGAGAACACCATCCCCACAGTGAAGCATGGTGGTGGTAGCATTATGATGTGGGTATGTTTTTCCCATCGGCAGGGACTGGGGAACTGGTCAGAATTGAAGGAATGATGGATGGCGCTAAATACAGGGAAATTCTTGAGGGAAACCTTTTTCAGTCTTCCAGAGATTTGAGACTGGGACGGAGGTTCACCTTCCAGCAGGACAATGACCCTAAGCATACTGCTAAAGCAACACTCGAGTGGTTTAAGGGGAAACATTTACATGTTCTGGAATGGCCTATTCCAAAGCCCAGACCTCAATCCAATTGAGAATCTGTTGTATGACTTAAAGATTGTTGTACACCAGCAGAACCCATCCAACTTGAAGGAGCTGGAGAAGTTTTAGTCCTAAATATTTATACACACTACCCTCTGTAGCCCCTTATGGTCGAATGCCAAGCAGTTGCCATACAAAGCGGTGATGCAGCCAGTTAAGATGCTGTCAGTGATGCAGCTGTAGAACTTTGAGGATCTGAGGGCCCATGCCAAATCTTTTCAGTGCCCTCTTCACTACCTTGTTGGTGTGTCTGGACCATAATAGGTCCTTAGTGATGTGGACACGGGGGATTTTAAGCTCTCGACCTGCTCACTATAGCCACGTCAATGTGAATGGGGTGTGCTCGGCCCTCCGCTTCCTGTAGTCCACGATCAGCTCCTTTGTCTTGCTGACGTTGAAGGAGAGGTTGTTGTCCTGGAACCACGCTGACAGGTCTCTAACCTCCTCCCTATAGGCCAAGAATGGGCAACATTGATGGAGGTGGGGACCACAAAAAAATCTGAACTCCTCATGAGGTGCCGCATCCTTTGCATAGCCACATCCATACCCGCCACCCCTTACATTGCAAGCAAAACATTTTAGCGGCCCCCTTCTTGACAGCAGATACGCTTTTTTTTGTGTTTTAGTGGTAATTTCATGAACGTCTCCACATTTTGCCATGCGGCGTAGAGAAAATGTTGCAGTTTTAAAGCAAGTTTGCTGCAACTCATTTCGTGCAATGAGCTGTTTTACAGCAAATTTCAGAAAATTCTACACATTTTGCCATACAGTAGGGTGGAGAGAAATGTTTGCAGTTTTTTAATATGATATCGGAGTGAGACTGAATAACAAAATCAATGCGGGCCCCCCGGCCGGTAATTTGACCAGGATTACTAAATTTAGATCGCTGGCCGCTAGACTAATTTACCAATCTGGAAAAAAAATTATATCACGGGCTAATTTCGAAATTGCACCTTGCGTATTCTACTATTGTAACTTGCAACAGTAAGTTAAGACCCCAATTGAGTTAAGGGGGGGGGGGGGAATTGATCCGAGGGCCTTCAAAAGGGGGACCAATTGCCCACCCCTGCTATAGGCTGTCTTATTGTCGTTGGTAATCAGGTCTACCACCGTTGTGTCGTCTGCAAACTTAATGGTGGTGTTGGAGTCGTGCGCGGCCACCTAGTTGTGGGTGAACAGAGAGTAACGGAGGGGACTAAGTACACATCCCTGAGGGGCCCCCGTGTTGAGAGTCAGCGTGTCGGATGTGTTGTTGCCTATCCTCACCATCCCAGGCGGCCCATCAGGAAGTCTAGGATCTAGTTGCAGAGGGATACTATATGTCACACATTGGCATCAAGTATGCGGGAATGGATAAGTGCACCAGCTGTTTTTGGTTTGTGTGTGTGTGTACATATGTGCGCGAGACAGAATGAGTTGAAAGATGAAATGCGGAGAGTGAGTGTATTTGAAAGACAGTCCGAGAGGTATCATCTTTGTGACTTCACATAGCCCTGTCTGTGTGGCAGGCAGCATCAGTGGCTCTTTCAGCCCTGCGGCCCAGTGGCCAGTGCTTTTATCCAGAGGAACAACCTTTCTCTCCCTCCCTCTCTCTCTTTCAATCTCTCCCTTTCTGTCCTGGCCTTGCCGGGCTCCCCTCCGTCAGCCCAGCGCCGGTACCACACAGAGCAGATGGCATCAGGAGTTGATCACAAAGAGAGGAGCCCACACAAAGAGGTGGTACTGAGAGGGATGAGTTGGGCACAGCCCCCGCGACCCTCCAGCTCCCATCTCCTGTCGCGTTAAACACACTCTTTGTTTTCCTCCATTCAATGGCCACTGCTTCTGTAGAAGGTTTTTGATTCCTGACCATTAGAGCTACGGCTGTGTTTCATGTTACAGAATGGTGTTGATTTGTGTGACGCTGAGGTGGGTTGGATGGCAACTTCCCTCTGTGTTAGCGTAGGGGGAACAGGTAGGGGGCACAGGTTGGGCTCCGACAGAGGCCCTCCAGTTTGGAATGGGGCGGGGGGGGTGAGGGGAGGCGCAGTGCGTCATGATGTGGGTGTAAGCCACAATTCAGGTGTTGTTACAAGCTCGTTTCGCAGAGGGAGAAACTCTATATTATTTCTGTCTTTGGTCTCGCTTCCGCAATCTTTCACTCAGTAGCTTACTCGAATTCTAAATGTTTTACTTATAATGTGGCTATTGCGCTAATTGTTTATCTCATCGTGCCATTTCAATGAATGAAATGGGATGTTTGTATAGATGGAGTAAAATTTTTACAGTTTTACATAACCCATAGTGGATTCCTATTATTTCCGAACCCAACGAAAATAAATAACAACATATGATAAAAGGCAAATGCATTTTCATTAGATGAGTTGCAATTAATATCAAAATGGAAAATTAATAGGTCGTCAACACTATCACCTTTTTGTTTATATGACCACAGATGTCCATACAGAAATTCTCTCTCCGCTTACAAGAAGGTGATCGGTGTCCTTTAACCCCATCAGTCCTGAGACCACAGCAAAAAAAAAGAAAGTGGCTTTTAATTTGACTTTCATTTACAGTGACTTGTGAAAGTATTCACCCCCTTGGCATTTTTCCTATTTTGTTGCCTTACAACCTGGAATTAAAATAGATTTTGGGGTGGTTTGTATCATTTGATTTACACAACATGCCTACCACTTTGAAGATGCAATTTTTTTTAAATTGTGAAACAAACAAGAAATAAGACAGAAAAACAGAAAACTTGAGCATGCATAACTATTCACCCCCCCCAAAGTCAATACTTTGTAGAGACACCTTTTGCAGCAATTACAGCTGTAAGTCTCTTGGGGTATGTCTTTATAAGCTTGGCACATCTAGCCACTGGGATTTATGCCCATTCTTCAAGGCAAAACTGCTCCAGCTCCTTCAAGTTGGATGGGTTCTGCTGGTGTACAACAATCTTTAAGTCATACAACAGATTCTCAATTGGATTGAGGTCTGGGCTTTGAATAGGCCATTCCAAGACATGTAAATGTTTCCCCTTAAACCACTCGAGTGTTGCTTTAGCAATATGCTTAGGGTCATTGTCGTGCTGGAAGGTGGACCTCCGTCCCAGTCTCAAATCTCTGGAACACTGAAACAGGTTTCTCTCAAGAATTTCCCTGTATTTAGCGTCATCCATCATTGTTTCAATTCTGACCAGTTTACCAGTCCCTGCCGATGAAAAACATACCACCATGCTTCACTGTGGGGATGGTGTTCTCGGGGTGATGAGAGGTGTTGGGTTTGTGCCAGACATAGCGTTTTCCTTGATGGCCAAAAAGCTACATTTTAGTCTCATCTAACCAAAGTACCTTCTTCCATATGTTTGGGGAGTCTCCCACATGCCTTTTGGCGAACACCAAACGTGTTTGCTTATTTTTTTCTTCAAGCAATGGTATTTTTCTGGCCACTCTTCCGTAAAGCCCAGCTCTGTGGAGTGTAAGGCTTAAAGTGGTCCAATGGACAGATACGCCAATCTCCACCGTGGAGCTTTGCAGCTCCTTCAGGGTTATCTTTGGTCTCTTTGTTGCCTCTCTGATTAATGCCCTCCTTGCCTGGTCCGTGAGTTTTGGTGGGCGGCCCTCTCTTGGCAGGTTTGTTTGCATTGCCCCATTTTTTTGTACTGACTCTCTTGCACCGGCTCTATGCACACTGACTGGACTTTACCCACACACTCACACATACTACACTGACACTCCAGCACACACACACACACACGTGCATATTGATGCCACACACAAACGCGCTGCTGCTACTCTGTTTATTATCTATCCTGATTGCTTAGTCACTTTTACCCCTACCTACATGTACATATTACCTTAACTACCTCGTACCCCTGCACATTGACTCGGTACCGGTACTCCTTGTATATAGCCTCGTTATTTTATTGTGTTAATATTTCATTTTTTTATTTTGCCATTTTTTCTTTAACTCTGCATTGTTAGGATAGGGTTCGTAAGTAAGCATTTCACAGTAACGTCTACTCTTGTTGTATGCGGCGCATGTGACAAATTAAATTTGATATATTGAAAGACTGAGGAAAATGGATCTGAAAAGGCAAAACTTGCATCACATAACTTTGCTTGCTCTTTATCAAACCTTTAGGATCTGATGCATAATATTGCATATTTATAACATATTCTATGAGGAATTTCAATTGTGGGGTTAGAGTGTAACCGTTAGATGCACACTAACAACAAAATAATGTAAATAATTGAACTAAATAAGTGTATTCTAGCTGTATTTAGAGAGTATGTAGCGAATAGCTGTACCTGTAACAACCCAGATTCTGTCTACCTGCTCCACATGATAGAAGAGAGATATTGACCAGGGAGTAAATGGAAGAAAGAGTGTGCCTGTGTCTTGGTGAGAGGAGGGAAGCAGGGATGGTAACCCATCTTCCAGAAACAGTAAGTAGGGCACTCTCTCTGGACAGAGTTGGCCCGAGCGGGAACAGTTGCACCCGACAGATTTGCCTCCATTTTGCCTGAGGACTCTCAGCGTTCTATTATGTACCACCCAGCAACATGAAGAGATGGAGGAATGGGGAATGGAGAGATGGAGAGATAGAAAGCTGTGAAAGGGACTGTTGCCCTATCTGCTGAGGAAGAGTGGTACTGTTCATTGATACTGTGTCACTAGAAGACTATATGCATGTGTTTGGTCAAAAGAAAGTCTGGTCCTGAATGGAGGCTGCCTGCCATGAAATGCTTCCTAAAAATATATTTTAAACATTTAAAGAATTAAAGTAAGTATGGTTATGTCAGCACCAATTTCAAGACGTATGTATATGTTTCATAGATACAACACACTCTGAAATGTAAGATAAGGCTGTGATTGGAATTTCCTTGCTCGATTCTGAAAGAACAGCCTATTATTTTGTGATGAGAAACAAAAAACACTGAAAAAAAAGCATTGTCACCAAACCCTATAAAATACCATTATCAATATACTCCATCTGCATTCAGTGACTAGTACATAACAAGTCAAATAATACAAGGAAAATTTAAATATTAATCTTCCATTTCTATGTGTGGTTATACTGTAGCACCTATAAACAGTTGACTGACATGAGGCACATCCTAAAACCTGACTCAATATCCCAACAAATAGCTGTGATGCCCTCTGTACCTTCCTCGCAAAGGTTATAAAAAGAGTGGGGGGGGAGGGACACGTTCTCTGGAGCAGGTTGGTCTCTGTACCTTGACACGTGAGAGGGCCGGGCTGGCCGAGGCACGGTGGCAGGGAGAGGGGCACCCAACAGCGAGGCGAGAAGACACGGCAAGGTCTCATCCCAGGCCAATGGGCACACCACTGTCAACATCATGACACTCTGCGGTTCCCCTGCACACTCCCGCCTGGCCGCCAGCCTTCCCAGCTGCCCTATCCGTTACTGTCTGATTAGTTCTGCTAAGCAGCCCCTCCCCTGCCAGCCTTGCCGCCATCTGCTACCGAACAAGATGGCTGCCGCCCAGCTCCCGCTCAGTGCCTGCCCTCCTACCTGGCAGCGCCGGCGCCTGCGCTTACCCCAAAGTGCTAACACAGGTTCTCTCGGCTGGCAGCAGGCTCAGCGGACGAGATTTCATTACTACTACTTTGACAAGAGCGAGGCCTGTGTGCCACTGGCTCTTTTATCCTGCCTCTGATTGTACAACCACCTCCCACTGACTTGGTTTGCAGCAGTTTGATTCTCCACATAAATCTCCCTCTGGCATCTAGCTGCATCTGCTCACTATTTTATTCATTTTCAGATTCCCACCCTTTCAGGGCCTGTTTCCCCCTCTCTGCACTAACAGGAGTGAGAATGAAAAACAGAGAAAAAGGGAGGGCAGAGAAGCGTGTCGTGTTTAATGGAATTTTGAGATCAAATGATAAACTTTTGATCCCAGGCACAGTGGTGGTCGCAGCTTTGTTTCTGTAGCCCAAATGGTTCCCTGTTGCTGTGGGGGTGAAAGACCACATGAAGGAGAGAGGGGACTCTCAGACAGTTCATAGTGTATCGAAGGTGTCTGTCATATCAATTGCCACATCCAACTCAATGGAAAAGGTCATTGAAAATATCAGAACCAAACCGAGCCAGCGAATGAATGTCCTTGCAATGCCTGTGGGTTCAAATGTCTGTATGTTATTCTCACTACTGTAGCGTTAATTTGAACAGGACCCAGGTACAGTCAGCCATCTGAAATAGGTAAATACTATCAATATGTCTGTGGCAGACTGGCAGCAAAGGAACAGAATGGTCAAGGTACACGGAACCACACAGTCAGGTAGTTGCCTCATCAATTCATCCACACAAACACTGATCTACCAAGTGAACTGGCCAGATGACCATTCCTTCTTTGGGAGTATTGTGATGTATCTAGAATGTTCTGTCCATCCGTTCACCACAAACAGATGGAAAGCTTGTCTGGGTTTGCTTTGACAGAGGCATCATTAGTATTTGGGAGTTTGATGTGCATGTCTACGCCTGCAGGTTCCTCCTTCGAGCAGGGACATGCTTATCAATCTATCCAAACTTTGGGCCCCACATTGCCAACGACAGTTCTCAAACACCATCATTAAAATGGATGCAGAATTTCATGTGGATGAAATGAGGATGAAAGCCCATTTCCCTTCCAAGCCTCAGTATAGAGCATTGCCACCAAACACAAAGTGGACATTTTGAGGTTTTGAATATCTGGCAAGTGATGGGAATGAAAGAATGCTGTTGAGTTTTTATGCATGTTTTTTTTGTTTCGCCCTATGGGGTCCCCTGAGTAGAGCAGAGGAGGGAAGGGGAGAGGGAGGGGAACGACAAAAAGACAGGAGCAAACAAACCAACAAACAATGGGACTAAAGCCCGGGCTCAAAGGCGTCAGAAGGAGCTGAACAGAGTGGGGGGGATTAGGACATATCCTCGGCTGCCCAACGCACAGCTGGCTGATGATCCAATGCTGGAGCTGACGGGGGGCTCGTTTTCAGTGCCATCCGCCACAGGGCCTGGGGGGTGCTCTGTGTGTGTGTGGAAAGAAGAGAGCTCCCAAAAAACAAACAAAAGGCAAAAAGTGCTTCATGTCCCCCCCATTTCAAGGGGAGCTGTGATCATTCGGCCCGTGAGATGAAGACACAAAAAAAGCATGAATCAAAGGCCCGTCTCAGAAGCCTGGTCACACAGATGCCTGCCTTCCAGCCCCCTCTTCCCCTGGAAGTGACACAGAGAGGGCGTCCCCCTCTACAAAGGCCCCGTACCTCCCAAAGTGAACAGCGGGGGCGCCGCACTGACTGACACTCACAGAGACAACCCCCGAAAGGGATTTAGATGGATTTGTGTCTGTAGTGTGGTAGAGTTTGCGTTAGGGGAGAAAGAGAGAGAGGCCTGTTAGATTGGCCTGAAGGAGGAGTGTGGCCATGGACAGATGTCTGCTGCATCTGTGCTCCGTTGCTGGCCCTCTCTCGCCAACCTCCCCCTGTAGTTCACATAAACACCCCCTGCCTAACAAAAAGCCCTCCACTGCCAACGGCTGGCTGCACTGGTCACTGGCTCACTTAAAGGGCCAGTTCAATGAAAAGCAACAATGTTGAATGTTGTTCTTCCACATAAGAATTATTTGAGCAAGTAGAGTGAAGGCTTTCGTTGCAGTTGAAAAGGACATTTCTCTCTCCTGGTGTCTGGTGTACATCAAGGCCTTCTGTGTTTAGGCATCTCCTTGAGCAGACTTGTGAGCCACAGTAAGGCCAGACTAGAGAATACCAACCATCCTTCTTGTTCAGGTCATCTCAGCTTTTACAACAGAAGGAAGGAGCTAACAGGAAACTCTGATAGATGGAGCACAGTTTTACCGTACTTCTCGCTAGATCCCAGAAGCTTGCTGTATGACAGAGGAAAGCACCAGAGGTCTCAGTGCACCACAGTACAGTACTGTCAGAAAGACACACATGGTGGAGCATCACGTCCATCTCCACAGCTGTCTGGATTAGACAAGCCCACTTAAAGACAGATCAGAGCTCCACAGCGTCGGACAGGGGATGAGACCACGGTTCACTCTGTACCACTCTGTCTCTCCTCTGCATGGCAGCGGGGCACATCTGTGCCTGGCTCTGATCTAACACCTCGGCCGGGGGTGAGGAGGTGGCGGGAGGAGGAGGCTGAACTGAGCGGCTGGCAGGCCATCGGAAGGAGAGAGAGGCGCTGATCCTACCCGCCGTGTGCTGGGCGGACGGGCACAGGGCACAGGCAGGTGCCAGCAGGGCCAATCTGCCGCTGACCGCCAGCCGACCCAGTGCCACACGGAGGAGAAACAAAGGAAGCAGAAACTGTCGGCTGCTGCTATCCACTGCTACACGCCATTTTGAGCTAACGAAAAGCCTTGTAAATCTTCTAGTCTATAGTAAAGAAGATGGAATGCAGCATACTGTATGTAGGTGGAGCTGGAACGATGAGCAAATGCTCCAAAAATACTTTATGGTGGTCCAAGACAAGTTGCATTTAAAAAAAACTAGATGTCATGATGACAGCAGCTGCTAGAATATTCCCCAAAAATATTTAACACATTTTTATATTAATTTGAATATTGGCTTATAGTTTTTGAAATGCAGAAATAGAAAGAACAAGAACATACTGTAGTTACAGCCCGATTCCTTTTATGAGCTGGTAAAACATCTAGACAGTGTGTGTGCCATTGGCAATGTAAGACAAACATCAGTTTCTATTGAAACAGGTTTATTTTTAATCAACATATTCGATAGATTGCTACACATTGTGAATGAAGAGAAAACAGCATATGAATCCTCATCCCTGTCCCCGTCTCTGTCCATACTGCTATCCCTGTCCCCGTCTCTGTCCATACTGCTATCCCTGTCCCCGTCTCTGTCCATACTGCTATCCCTGTCCCCGTCTCTGTCCATACTGCTATCCCTGTCCCCGTCTCTGTCCATACTGCTATCCCTGTCCCCGTCCATACTGCTATCCCTGTCCATACTGCTATCCCTGTCCCCGTCCATACTGCTATCCCTGTCCCCCATCTCTGTCCATACTGCTATCCCTGTCCCCCATCTCTGTCCATACTGCTATCCCTGTCCCCCATCTCTGTCCATACTGCTATCCCTGTCCCCCATCTCTGTCCATACTGCTATCCCTGTCTCTGTCCATACTGCTATCCCTGTCCCCGTCTCTGTCCATACTGCTATCCCTGTCCCCGTCTCTGTCCATACTGCTATCCCTGTCCCCGTCTCTGTCCATATTGCTATCCCTGTCCCTACCTCTGTCCATACTGCTATCCCTGTCCCCGTCTCTGTCCATACTGCTATCCCTGTCCCCGTCTCTGTCCCTACCTCTGTCCATACTGCTATCCCTGTCCATACTGCTATCCCTGTCCCCGTCTCTGTCCCTACCTCTGTCCATACTGCTATCCCTGTCCATACTGCTATCCCTGTCCCCGTCTCTGTCCATACTGCTATCCCTGTCCCCGTCTCTGTCCATACTGCTATCCCTGTCCCCGTCTCTGTCCATACTGCTATCCCTGTCCCCGTCTCTGTCCATACTGCTATCCCTTTCCCCGTCTCTGTCCATACTGCTATCCCTGTCCCCGTCTCTGTCCATACTGCTATCCCTGTCCCCGTCTCTGTCCATACTGCTATCCCTGTCCCCGTCTCTGTCCATACTGCTATCCCTGTCCCCGTCTCTGTCCATACTGCTATCCCTGTCCCCGTCTCTGTCCATACTGCTATCCCTGTCCCCGTCTCTGTCCATACTGCTATCCCTGTCCCCGCCTCTGTCCATACTGCTATCCCTGTCCCCGTCTCTGTCCATACTGCTATCCCTGTCCCCGTCTCTGTCCATACTGCTATCCCTGTCCCCGTCTCTGTCCATACTGCTATCCCTGTCCCTGCCTCTGTCCATACTGCTATCCCTGTCCCTGTCTCTGTCCATACTGCTATCCCTGTCCCCGTCCATACTGCTATCCCTGTCCATACTGCTATCCCTGTCCATACTGCTATCCCTGTCCATACTGCTATCCCTGTCCCCGTCCATACTGCTATCCCTGTCCCCCATCTCTGTCCATACTGCTATCCCTGTCCCCCATCTCTGTCCATTCTGCTATCTCTGTCCATACTGCTATCCCTGTCCCCAGTCTCTGTCCCTACCTCTGTCCATAATGCTATCCCTGTCCCCCGTCTCTGTCCCTACTTATGTCCATAATGCTATTCTTGTCCCTACCTCTGTCCATACTGCTATCCCTGTCCCAGTCTCTGTCCATAATGCTATCCCTGTCCCCTGTCTCTGTCCATAATGCTATCCCTGTCCCTGTCTCTGTCCCTACCTCTGTCCATAATGCTATCCCTGTCCCCGTCTCTGTCCATAATGCTATCCCTGTCCCCCATCTCCGTCCCTACCTCTGTCCATAATGCTATCCCTCTCCCTACCTCCGTCCATACTGCTATCCCTGTCCCCTGTCTCGGTCCCTACCCCAAGCCCCTGTCCCCTGTCCCGGTCCCTACCCCAAGCCCCTGTCCCCTGTCCCGGTCCCTACCCCAAGCCCCTGTCCTCTGGCACATAAGGAGAAACTGAGGTCTGTATGAGAGGAGACAGCAGCCGGTCTGGGTGAGTTTAATATAAGGTACGGTGCTTCCTGACTGTGGAGCTGGCGCAGACTGGTGCCCGGGCTGGGCGCTGAGGGGCTGAGCACTGGCGCAGTGGCGGGCGGCAGCAGAACAGAACAGGGCAGGGTGGCGTGGGCACGGTGGTGTTGTGGCATGTATAATAGGATTAGGGGTTACCTGGTGAGGTGCAGTTGGTGCTCAGCTCGGCCCAGCCGCTCCGTCAGGCTCAGAGCCTCCGCCTGCAGTCGGCCCGCGTCCCTCTGGGCCTGGTCCAAATGCTGCCGGCAGACGCTCAGCTCCACACCCAGCTTCTCCACTTCCTGCCCCCAGCGAGAGAGAGACGGAGGGAGTTATATGTAATACATCACCCGTGCCCTTTTTCGCTATAATATTTGCCTGTAAATAATAGAGGCAACACCATGCAACCTCAAATATGCTACGTTCTCCAACTGGAAAAAATGAATAGTATTCCCATGTTTTCAACATGACAAATAAGGATGAATAATAAATCAATCCCGAAAAAGAACAGACATACTGAGACTCAGAGTTGCTTGAGAGGGGCTGCCAATCTTTTACACAAATACCTGAGAAAAGTACATTTTCTAAAACGTTCCTGCATAAAAGTGACACCAGCACACAGTCAATAAAAAGGTTGTGGATTTTTTCACTCTCCCTGCCATGCCCGGCCTCACCTGTTCAGTCATCTCTAGCTGCCGTGTTGTCTTGGAGCTGCAGTCTCGGAGCTCCCTCTCTACCTCCTCTCTCTTCAGCTGAGCCTGGCTGAGCCGGTAACGCAGCTCCCCACACACCTGGACACACAGGAGACAGGACAGGAGAAGGGGTCACAGTAGAAATTGACATTGTGTCTGCTCCTAGTTGTTTTCTACTATAGCCCTTTCATTAGAATAACCTTACCAAATACATTTGCATGTACAGGAATTTGACATATAGTACTAAATGTTGTTGATCAGTAATAATAAACAGAATTAAGATGAAGTTGACCTAAATAAAGCTCAATGCACAGTCTTCATTCAGAATCAGTAGCTAATGATTGCATTGGTTGTAATGACATACCCCTAAATGCACTCAACTGCAAGCCATGACACCCGCCATCTCAGTTTGTTCCGAAATTGTTTTGGTAGTTAGAAACAGATAATATTAGCATTCCTGTAACAATATTTTGTTGAAATGTAATTTGATCTCTGAGAAATTAAGCTAATTGATTGCACCCAAAATGGCCATTATAATTTATAATATTCATATAATATGAAATAAATATAGTACCAATTATCCATTTTGGACCAAACTTTTTATAACAATGAAGAGGTGAGGACCTACGGACCCCCCACCTACGGACCCCCCACACCAACCAGTGTACAGTATCAGTTCTCTAGTTCACCCAAATGACATTGGTTTCCTTACCCTGTAAGCAGCCTATTGACAAGAAGACTGCAGCGCATGGTTTGGTTTTGTAGGCCACTGTTTCATCATTGTATACAGATTACATTTTACTTTATCTGAAACAGAACAGTCTCTGTCATTTATTTGACTAATGTTTGACACATGGTGCTGTATCAGGATTCAAAGTGAATTGGGAGAAAACTGAAATAATTCCCATTTCTAATCATGACAAATCAAGCTTATAAAGTAGATTTCAGTGGAAATGTACAAAGACAAGAAATACCTGGGTGTATTAATACCATGCAATCTGGAGGCATATAAAATAAATTACTCTCCTTTAATAGATAGGATTGAATCTGATGTTCAGAGACAGAGAACTCTCCCTATTTCTATCTTAGGCAGGGTCAACATAATCATAAAGCTAGAGTGACTCATATGAAGATCTATTATTGGGCTGCACAACTGTGCTCACTTAAACAATGGACAGCAGACTATCCTTGTGCATGGAGGTGTATTGAAGCCATAAATATAATACCTTATGATCTAAAATATATATTCACTACTTCAGGTCCAAGGCATGGAAGAAAGAAAATCTGACAATCCAATGATTCTCAATCCCATTCGTGTTTGGGAAAATGTACATAAATTCACGAGATAGAAATAGGGCTGTTGTGGAGACGTATTACCGCCACACAGGTGGTCACGAGTCATGAAGGCAGTCAAATTCCACATCACTGTTTAGTCACTGTAATTAGGCTTCTCCAAGCTCTGATGCTGCTGCTGGTCATTAGTAGCCTACCAAACTTGCACTCTATTGTCCCTCTAATCAGTCTGACATTAATGCAAATGTATTTGAAAATCTAATCAAACACTTCATGAGAGCTCATGTTGCTCAACATTTCTATAGGCTATGCAATTGCGGGAGAAAACAGAGTGATGGCCGCTAATAAAAAGAGGAGGATCCCATCAGCTTTCTATAGGCTAGGTCTACTATATTTATTTCTCAACTTTCCTAATATTAAGCACATTGCTTATATTTACAGCAGGAGTAAAGCCTACCTGGCTGGCATGAAAATAAACCACGGGGAAAAGCATCCTCCATTCACTATTTAAGTGCATAGATGACATGTATTTTTTCCCGCTTCCTCGTTTCGATACAGGTGCATGATAATGGTCCATTCTAAATTAAAACAAATGTCACACATATATTATTTAGTATATGTAAAGACAAGATTAAATCAAGAATAGTCTGATGGGTGACAATATTAGCCTATCACTTCGGAATTCTATACTGTCACTTGTGAATGATGTCCAGCGTAAGAATCAATGCCTTTTTTGTGTGATTTTTTCTAAATCATAGTCAAACACGTAGCCTAGCCCATAGGCCTATATGTTTTAATAATGTTTGTATCACAACTAAAGTGGCCAGATAACTTCTTAGAATTAAGCACATTATTCCACTTTACAAGGTGTATAGAGCCTAACTGGCATATATAAGAGGCATGTGAGTTTCAAGTTTGGGGAAGGTAATTTTCACCATAAAAATGCACCCTTATAATAAAAGCATTACATGCATAATCACATTTGCGGTCACTTTTGATAATAGTGTTTTCCGCTAAAGGAACATTCACGCTTCTAGCCTACTGCCGTGTGCTCACTGCTGCCCTTATAATGTGAAGAAATAGCCTAATAGTTTAACAACATTTTAAGCTAAACCTGATCTGTTGCGCCAGCCTCATTGCATAAAAACGTTTTTTTTGGTTGGTAGTGGTTGTATTAATTTGGGCTCTATCGTATCCCACAACTGTCCCAGAATGGAATATTTATTTCTTGCACACAATAGGTCAACTTTTATACTATGGGGGATAGTAGATTAATGTAGGCTAGTGCTTTTGCTGTTCATTAGGCCTACTCATCTTGTTGGCTGACGAAAAGTAAATGTGGACAGTTCTTCCAATATCTTCAATATGCAACTCGGAATTGGATAAGGATGCACGCAGTTGCATCCCCAAAGTGTCTCTCTTCAATTGATTCCTGTGAGAAAGACCCAATAAAACATGACGGAGAACCATGTGAGTGAGAAGCGCATCGGATTGCGCAGCACACTCAGGGAGGTCACACCGCAGCACTCCGGGCTGCAAAAGGCATGGATTTTTTTAGGGTGCATTACGGCCACAAAGGGGATGCCGCCGTGAAATTTGAGGCATTATCAAGTGCTTGTCAAATTGTCAATGAGAGACTGTTGGAGTGTGTACATACAGCCTTTGCAAAAAACAAAGCAGAGATCATGCCTTTCAAGGGACTTTTTTCAAATCATCATTAGTCTCATCATGTATTAAAAATCAAAACATATAGCCCAACGTTTGTAACTACTAAAGTTACATTAATAACTCTAAATTAAGCATATAGGAGTACCTATTTCTTTGTTAAATTGCTCAACACAGAAAAGCCACATGTGCGCACTCCCTCAAATCGTTTGGAGAAAATATTAATATTTCATTCAGCTTTGTTCAATTGTATCCTTCATTCTATAAAATAATGCCACGGAATTATAAGCAAATCTTCCCTGCCAAATTAACTAGTGTCACCCACAGCCATTTGGCATAGCCACATAAGGACAACTCAGAGTTTGCTATTCTGTTCTTCTGAAATAGACTACATTTTCTTCATATCATGATTATTTAGACCTGTCTAAAATAAATAATGGATTTATTGTGAAGGTGTAGGCTATATTACATGGATGAATTAGACTTTTTTAAATGGCTTGTAGGCTATGTGTGGAAGCCAGGAGATGCTAAATGTGTTTATGTTAATTAAACGGTCAATTACCGTTTGACAATAACGACTGACCATTTGTGACCGCCACAGCCCTATGTGGAAAGAACCTATTTCACCAGACACCCCTGTTTGGAATAACCCCACCTTACCTCCAGCGCTTCATGACAACACCTTTAAGTCCTGCCTCCAAAGTGGCATTGTGAATTTTGAACATGTGTACTATGATGACCTCTACTGTCATTGAATCAATTACAGGAAAGATTTGGATTATCCAAGGCCCATTTCTTTAATTTCCTAAAACTCAGAAATCTTATTCAATCTCGTCAACAGAATAAGCATAGAAAAAATACTGAAAGAAGTTTCTACGCCAAAGAAGTTGATTGCCAAGTTATATAAAGGGTTGCTTGAAACTCTACCTGATGGTTCAGAACCTATAAAGAAAAAATTACAAACCCATCCAAAGGAAGAAATTGAGGAGAATCATTGGTCACAGATATGTGAAAATGTTCAAACCTGCTCTTAAAACCTAAGAGATAAACTACTGCAATTTAAGATCATTCATAGGACTCACTACACTCCTGCCAAAATACATGTATTGCACCCAGAAATGTCACATCTCTTTTGGAGAAGCAACAAGAACAAAGGAACCATATTACATATGCTGTGGTCTTATGATAAACTGACACCATTTTGGGATAATGTATGCGCTATCATTTCATTGAGTCCAGGAATGTATATCCTTCCATCTCCACGATTATGTCTGTTGGGAAATGTAAATATTGGTGATCAGAGAAATTTTGCAATGTAGGTCTAATTGCTGCAAAAACATATATAGCCATCAAATGGAAAGTCTCATATTCACCCTCAACAACAAACAGGTGGAATTAACTATCTATCTAGATACATACATCCCGTTAAATTTGGTATATTATAAAGTTAAACAGAAACCTGAAATATTTGACAGAATTTTGAAAAACATACTGTATGTTGATCACCTTAAAATGTGTTTTGTATAGTTGCCATTTTGTTTTTGTGAAGTCCTGTAGAAAAACGATTTTAAAAAACAAATTGTCAAAAAATATATTAGGTTTATGTCCCATCCTTCATCCTGATTCTGACCACTAGATGATACTGTTCCTGCTATTAGGTGATACAAAAAAAGAATTCCCCTCAATGTTAAAGGGATAGTTCATCCAAATTACAAAATGACATTGGTTTCCTTACCCTGTAAACAGTCTATGGACCAGGTATGCCAGCAACCCATGCTTTGATGCTTTGTTTACCTGGCCACTGTTTCAAATGCTAACTTTTTAGCATTTGTGCCACAAATTCAATGCAAGTCAATAATACCTATATTAAAATCTGTAAATACAAAATTAATTTTGATAATTTTAACATGAAACGTGATAATGCTAATATAGGTACCATTTTCTTGCATTGGATTTCTGCCACAAATGCTAAAAATGTTGCATGTGAAACAGTGGCCAACAAAACCCATGCATGGGTTACTGTCATACCTTGTCAATAGACTGCTTACAGGGTAAGAAAAACAGCGAATTATCCCTTTAACATTGAGTGGAGATTTTTTTTTTGTATCACCTAATAGCAGGAGCAGCACCATCTAGTGGTCAGAATCTGGTAATATCAGGATGTAGGATGGGATATAAACCTAACAACTTCAATGACAAATGTATCTGAACAGGGGGGAAAAAAACATCCCCAAGTTCACTGGGAACACATTACATAGCAAGAAGAAACAATACTCAGAGCCGCAGCTCCATAGTTGTCAAACACAGAAAAACTGATACTATATACTCGTTGTTGACATGGAGTGTGTGTGTGTGTGTGTGTAGGGGGGGGTCCATGGGTGGCTTTTGAACATTTCTTTGGATTCCTCATGTCTAACTAATTGTTAGAAAATAGATCAATATAGTACCTATTGAATATTATATGAATCCTACAAATTAAAATGGCAAATTTGGATGGAATCAATTAACTTAATTTCTCAGATCAAATTATATTTCAACACAATGTTGCAGGAATGCTAATCTGTTTCTAACAACAGAAACAATTTCAGAACAATCTGAGATGGTGGGTGTTGGAATCCTATTTTTTGTACTTTTGAGGTGGAATGACCCAACTGCCTCCTAGAACTGGAATGGTTAGAGCTTGAAGCTTCCAAATAAAATATTGATATAGACAAGGCTTTGGTGCCACCCAGTGGCTTTAAAATGCATTAAAAAGATGTCACTGAAATCACTCTCCTCTAGGGACTGCAGTAGTGTGTACTGTGTCTGTAACTGCCAGTTCAACACCTTAGCCACTATACCAACAGGCTCAAACCTGGAACCTCTCTATGTGTTGTACAGTAGTAAGGTGGCTCCAGTACCTTGCTGGTGTCCTGCTCCTGTGATGTGAGTTTGCGTAGGGTCTCATCCAGCTGAGTGCTCAGGGAGCCCCTCTCTCTTTCCCCCCTGGCCAGTTGACCCTCCAGCTCTGCTACCCTCTGGGATAGGCTGGCCACCTGGGAGTGGAGACAAAGAAATTGATCAAACTGAAATCCTACTGTATGGAAGAACGCTTCATACGTTTTGCATGGGTGTAATTGTGTAGTTATTCCACTAGATGGTGGCAAATATGAGAAATATGGCCTTTGTGATCTGTGGTCAATATTCTAATTATTTTGTTTTTTGGCCCATCCCTTCTTCAGAGGACAAAAGTAACTGTTTTAAATGTATACAATGCCTTCAGAAAGTATTCAGACCCCTTGACAGTAGTTACATAGAAAATATAGTTTTTTAATACTCAAATACTGCATCTTCAATATATTTTATGCTTGCTGCTATTGTATTACCTTAATAAAACATTTAATTAGCGACTAGGATAAATAGAGAAAGTTGAACACATCTCAATTTGAGCTTTAATGAAAGTTTCAAAGGCAGAAGGACAGACCGTTTGGGCCAGTGTCTCCTTCTCCTTCAGGGCCTCGTTGCGTACCCCCTCTCTGGCCTCAGAGATTTTCTCCTGCTCTGCAGCCATCTCAGTCTCCAGCCTATCTCTCTGTCTGGCTAGCTCCCTGGCAAATGCCTCACACTGCACCACCGCCTGTAGGAAGAACAAAACTAGTACACACAGACACGGACGGGTACACACAAGTGTCAAAGGGAGGAGGATACAGCAAAAAATATATTTCAAGTGTCTCACAAAAAAATTACCTTTCTTATGTTTACCACTTCTATATCTTGAAAACATGTACAACATCATATAAACCTTTCAGATTCACTGTTCTAATAAGGTACTGTACTAGTCTCGAAAAGCCGACCCTAGGCAACAGCAGTGACTAGTCTGCTAGATATGACAGACTCGCTTGGTCAGTCCGATAAGAGAAAAAAAGTCAGACATGCCAGAACGTTGCGATTCTAAACATACACATAGGGTAAAGGGGATACCTAGTCAGTTGTACAACTGAATGCATTAAACTGAAATGTGTCTTCCACATTTAACCCAACCCCTCTGAATCAGAGGTGCTGCCTTAAATCAACATCCTCAGCTCGGGGATTCGATCCAGCACGAAAGTGATTTTAGGGAAGGTAGTTGATGCAAACTAGCTACTTGTGAAATGCAGGAATTAAAAATAACCTCTGATCTCTATCTTGCTAGCTACTATTTTGTATTTTATTCAAGCAGATCAGGTAGTGCGTAGCCAGTGACAGTTACTCTATGCAAAACTGACGTTCTGTTATGTACAGACGTGTGAAGCCGAAACATTGGAACATTGTGGGAGGCAACCCGGATGTCTAGAGAGACTAATCACGTACAAAAGGGTCCAAGCAAAAACATTAAAACCAGTATCGTGATAACGCTGACGTCATCCATTCCTATGGAAAACTCCAAATGGTGCATGAAGCCGGAAGTATTTGAAGTGGCCATAACTAGCAAAGGATCACGGTCAATGTAGTCGTTTTCATCCTGACTAAGAGTCAACCTTAATGTCTATGCGCCTCCTCGTAGCATGCTGGCCTGTGATTGGTCTGTTTCAGCATGTGCTCCTGTGTAACGACAAATGTAGTAGTCAGAATGGATCACTATTTCATTAAATATCTTGATTTGTAGCCAACTTTAAAATAATTCACCGTGGGGATCAAACTTGATCATAATAAACACATTTTAGAGCCTAAAATGGCAATCAATTATTATATTTTTTTGTTCTGGCGATCATAATTTACATAGGCTTTCTAGGGTAGACCAGGGCTTTTGGCACCGGTACGTTGCTATGCAGGTAGCTGACCAGCAGAGCTTGTGACTTCACGCTCCAGACCGGACACTGGGGGCCTGGGTCCAAGCCATTAAAGTGTGTAGTTGAGCAGCCTGACCAGTAGATGTCACTGCTGCTCAGTAATGTTCCGCAAGTGAGTGGTTGTCTGATTCACCCTGGTCTTCTCCAGGTTGGCCTCCTCAGCCATCTCTACAGCCTGTTTGACCTGCTGGTAGGCTGCCCACTCTCTCTGCTGGGCCTCGCTCTGACTGGCCCTCAAAGAGCACAGCACACTCATCAGCTCATCACGCTCTCTGTGGGACACACACACACAGATAAACACACATGCTCATTTCAATGTGGGCAAATAAAAGCTATGTTCATCAATAATCATTTTGGTGTAAGGATACTAATTTTCAGTCACTTGTAGACATGCCATGCCCAAACAAAGCCAGATTTGTCATTTGTGATTGACATGGAGACTGAATTACTGACAACCTTGCTAAAGGGGATGGAAAATTGATTGCTTTGTGTCAGAATATGCCAACTGGATTGATTGAGATGACATCTCAATGTGAACATTCTTCCTTTGACATAGCTCAGAGGCACTGACCAACCAATGAACAAGGGAATAAATAAATTGTGATCAATGGCAAAGCCAGAGGCGTACTAGAAAGGAAAGATGTCCCTTGGTATGGTATGGTGGTATGAGGGGGATGAGACCTTGTAGGAACCCAACTACTCTAATCAATACAGGACAAAATATCAGGACAAAAGGAGACAAATGCATGATCACTGACTTGGTGAGTCTCTCAATGGCCTGGATGTGCATGTTGGAGTGTGTCTCTGCCAGCACGGCCTCATTCTGGGCACACTTCAGACAGAGGCCGCCTACGCACTTCTTGGCACTGCCCGCCGCTGCCATCGCTTCCTTATGTCTCAGACGACCTTTGACTTCTTCACACTCCTTCTGACTGCTGGCCAGGTTCTTGCTGAATGGAGGTGATCAAAACAACAGAATATCAGGAAAAACAGGATGCACGAAGAGGATGAAAAATTCAACCCTGATTAATCACATATGCAAGATCTCTGTGAATTAATGCTGATCTATAAAGTCATACAGTTCACTTACTTCAGTGACCTTACTTGAGCTTCCAGTGTCTCTGTCTGGGCTAGATAGAGGGATTTGAGCTGCTCCTGAGGCCAAGTTGATAATGTGATGTTGGAGAGGAGATTAGCTGTCAACATTACTCTCAAGTCACTTAAAAATGTAAAAGCTAGGGTAATAAAAGAATGGATCTACATGTAGAAATGCTGTCAGCTGCTGTACTCAGTACAGAAGGTTAGGTGACCATAGTCATACAGGCCTACCAGTTCTTTCTTCCATTTGTGTTCCTCTGCTTGTTGAAAGACAATATGAGCTGGTATGAAAGCTGTTCTTTGAGGACTGTCTTCCCTGGGCGGCTCGGAATTCACCTAGGAGAGAATACAACGATGAAAAATGGGTCCTTCTGTCGTTTCTGCACTTATCTCCACAATGGAATTTTAACCCAGAACCATCATTGTGAAAACCCATTACCGTGCCATCTAAGAGAGTGTAGTCTTTCAGGGTGTCTTCCACCAGTTTGGACTTGATCTCTCCATGTAGTTTCTCATTCTCTACCACCACCACCCTTATCCTCTGTTTCATCCCCAGAAGCTCCTCCTGCCAACAACATCAACGAGCAGTCACAAACAACAGATACACAGGCATACACACAGTTGTGCTTAGGTCAGTAGATGCTGGTAGAATTTTGGCGGGTTACAAATGTCCAGCAAGATGAACATCTACCACTGTAATTCATTCCATGTAATGAATATCCATTGGTGAACAAATTGAATAAGAACTTTAATGAGTCAGTGGTAACGAGACTCTGTGGGGTCATCATACAGACAGACCTTGCAGAACTTGACCTCAGCCTCCAGGTGCTGGATGTACTCTGACTGGTTGTGGAGAATGGGGACCAGGTCTTTAACGGCAGGCATGCTAGAGCTCACATCATCTTGACACCTCTGGTAAAATGGATTAAAGAAGGATTGTCTCTGTTAGTCATCAACAAACTTACAATCGGACAACAAAAGCGTTGCACCCAAACAAATTGTGCAAAAAACGAACTAGTCTGCCACACCACCAGTGTCTGAACTCAATAACTACATAGTTATTTCCAAGAGGTTTTTTGGTGATCAATCAATATATTGCTGTAGGATGGAATTGATGACGTGGAGTTGATCTGATCTAAGTAGGCCTGTAAAGGGAAAGGACATCTGGACATCTGTGTTGTGTTAATTGTCTTAAATCTTAACATAGACGCTTATGCACGGTCTTGAGGATAGTACCTTTGGAGAAGATTTTCTCTTTGAAGGAGAAGTGAGTGAAAGTGTCTCTTTTTGCTGCTTTTGCAGGAGTGATCGCAGCTGATTTACTGAAAAACAAAATAATCAATTAGCATATGTAGCAGTGCAAATACACAGGTAAAACTGATTGCAAAAAATATCCATGGGGATAATAATGAAGTGTGCATGTTATTTTGGGAAATCAGTGCTGATGCATGAAGATGTGTCTCTATGGTAGGGTACTCCAACTTCAGCTACTGATTGTACGCCAGATATGTGATAACTATGTTTCCATTTAGTATTTTATTAGAATCCACATTAGCTGTTGCCAAGGAGGCAGCTACTCTTAGGGTTCAAACAGAAATAAAACATTACATCATACACATCTGTGTTGCTTCATTATTACATAACAAGTGTACATTGCTCAATTTTTTCATTACAATTTTACATGACAAAGAATAATGTGTGTGTGTTGCAGGGCATTAAAGGTTAGCTTATACAAAACTCTGACCTGTTCTCGATTTGGAGAAAAAGGCATCATATACAGTGCATTCAGAAAGTATTCAGACCTGTTGACCTTTTCCACATTTTGTTACATTACAGCCTTATTCTAAAATTGATTAAATATTTTTTTTCTTCTAATAAATCTACACACACACAATAACCCATAATGACAAAGCGAAAACACGTTAAGACATTTTTGCAAATGTATAAAAAAAATAAAAACATACCTTTACATAAGTATTCAGACCCTTTGCTATGAGACTCGAAAATGAAATCAGGTGCATCCTGTTTCCATTAATCATCCTTGAGATGTTACTACAACTTGATTGGAGTCCACCTGTGGTAAATTTAATTGGTTGGACATGATTTGGAAAAGAACATGTCTATGTAAAAGGTCCCACAGTTGACAGTGCATGTCAGAGCAAAAACCAAGCAATGAGGTCGAAGGAATTGGCCGTGGAGCTCCAAGGCAGGATTGTGTCGAGGCACAGATCTGAAGAAGGGTACCAAAACATTTCTGCAGCATTGCAGGTCCCCAAAAACACAGTGGCCTCCATCATTCTTAAATGGAAGAAATGTAGAACCACCAAGACTCTTCCTAGAGCTGGCCGACAGCCCAAACTGAGCAATAGGGGGAGAAGGGCCTTGGTCAGGGTGGTGATGAAGAACCTGATGGTCACTGACAGAGCTCCAGAGTTGTTCTGTGGAGATGGGAGGACCTTCCAGAAGGACAACCATCTCTGCAGTTCTCCACCAATCAGGACTTTATGGTAGAGTGGCCAGACGGAAGACACTCAGTAAAAGGCACATGACAGCCCACTTGGCACCTAAAGGACACTCAGACCATGAGAAATAAGATACTTTGGTCTGATGAAACCAAGATTGAACTCTTTGGCCTGAATGCCTAGCATCTCATAACCTGGCGCCATCCCTACGGTGAAGCATGGTGGTGACAACATCACGCTGTGGGGATGTTTATCAGCAGCAGGGACAGGAAGACTAGTCAGGATCGAGGGAAAGATCAACGGAGCAAAGTACAGAGAGATACTCGATGAAAACCTGCTCCAGAGCGCTCAGGACCTCAGACTGGGGTGAAGGTTCATCTTCAAACAGGACAACGACCCTAAGCAGACAGCCAAGACAACACAGGAGTGGCTTCGGGATACGTCTCTGAATGTACTTGAGTGGCCCAGCTAGAGCCTGGACTTGAACTCGATCGAACATCTCTGGAGAGACCTGAAAATAGATGTGCAGTGACGCTCCCCATCCAACCTGACAGAGCTTGAGAGGATCTGCAGAGAAGAATGTGACAAACTCCCCAAATACAGGTGTGCCAAGCGTGTAGCATCATACCCAAGAAGACTTGATGCTGTAATTGCTGCCAAACTTGATGCTGTAGGTGCTTCAACAAAGTACTGACTAAAGGACCTGAATACTTATGTAAATGTGATGTTTTTTTATTTTTATAAATTTGCACAAATTTCCAAATACCTGTTTTTGCTATGTCATTATGGGGTATTGAGTGTAGATTGAGGGGAAAAAACGATTTAATCCATTTGAGAATAGTTGTAATGTAACAAAATGTGGAAAGTCAAAGGGTCTGAATACTTTCCGAATGCACTGTAAATGTCAGTGTACATTTGCAAGTAGCTCTACATAAACCAGAGAACTCAGAAAGATATTAAAACCATGTTTTGTATCGAGTGAGAAATGCCTCGTGCAAGTTGTTTTGAAGTTGTTTTGGTCGCACTGTGTGTCACGCTGTCATCTACTTCACGCGGCCGCATAGAAATGACTAATCCTGCAAAGATGCTGGGAAACGCTAGATGTGTGGCAGCTAAGATGGTGAGGAACCTCCTTGCACAGTACAAGACATTGATTTAATATCTTTCTGAGTTCTTTTTGGGGGGGGGGGCAACATCAAACGGACACGGACATTTATAAGATACCCTTTTCCCCAAATCGAGAATGAAGACGGTATCGCCAAGAGCAGGTTAGTTTAAACATATATGGCTATGTTTTGTATAAACTAATCTGTAACGCCCAGTAATGGAAACATTGTTATCACATAACTGGCGTACAATTTATAGCTACTCCAACTCCAGTCCTGGGGAGCAGGTTTCTGCTACAGCCCATCTCTCATACGCCAAAGTATTCAACTAACCATAGTCCTGAGACTGGAGTATGAGAGTCCTCAATCTGGACTATAATTAGTCAAATCAGGTGTGTTACTGCAGGGCTGGAATGAAAGCCTTCACACCCAGTAGCTTTCCAGGACTGGATTTGGAAAATCCTGGTCTATGGGACCCAAGTGATGACATTGATCACAGGCTCAAGTACCAGCTTCACTCTGTTGCCTTTGGTTCCATGAGTCCTCTCCAGTCATGCTGTCTGTGTCTCCAGCCCTGCCTGGTTCCATGCCCTCTGCATCTGAGCTGGGCTCTTCCAGTGCACTGCTGAGCTGCTGGATGCTGCGGTTTGCTCTCTCTGGGGGTCAAATCATCATGTTGAAAGGTTTACTGTGTAGGTAACAGATATGACTGTATTTGTAAGGCTGAATAACAAACTAATGACAATGTATCCCTCTTTTGAGAAGAGACAGACTAGAGAGTAAACGTGGGGATGTTGTCTTGATTATTTAGCCAGCTCTTGTCGGGAACACTTGAAGTAGGTGTATGGCTAATGTTAACTACAAAATAGAACAAAATGCCAGCTAGCTAGTTATTGTGCATACTTTTCTGGCTAAACTCAACCCTTATCTTAAGCTAGCTAACTAGCCTAATGTCGTTACCTCTGAGTTTCTTTTGATATGCTCCCAACTCTTCTTCCTCCTCATCAGAATCCAACAGTGGCTTCATGGATAACTTGTGAACGTATGTGTGTGTTCTTGATGTAGCTAGCTAGCTTCACATTAAAATATCACATTAAAATATCCCACCAAAAACGTTGCTATCATGTACATAACAAAAGAGACTACAGAGATATGCTCTGGAGACTAGCAGAGGTGTATATGTTGCTATGCCTAGTTTCCTCTCAGATGGCAACCGTTGAAATGAGCAGCTTTACAAATACTTCCGTAACCCAAGCAATGAGCCTTGGAACTTGTCGTTTTATTCTGGACGCGATGTCCAACTTTTGAAAATAAAAACTGTAACCACAAGATCGCGTTGGTAGGCCTATCAGATTGGTATGATCGCGAGACCAGCCTTCGTAATCACATAACGTTGCTTTTATTCGGCCAAAACAATGCACACTAATACATGTTAAGCGAATTTATTTGCAGAATTTCCCAAAATTGTAGTACATATTTGGTTTTAATCTTTGCATTTATTTTATCCCAAATCCCCATTCGTCCGTACATTTGCCAATCAATCTGGAAAAACACGCCCACTGGGTCGAGCTGGAACTGCAGACGCTGGCATGGAGGATGTAGGCAACTCTCCGCTATTTGTAGTGGAATAGCGTTATTGCAGCGCAACTGAGAGAAGTCCAACGCGCATAAGGACAGGGCTGGGCACAGACATCAGCGTACAGTTCCATTGGATATAGCAAGTCTCCATAACAGCCAGCCGAATAGAGCAGCAAAGAAAGGGTAAGTGAGAAATGCATGATAATAAAACGTTTTCCACAGCTGTGTGATTATCTTGGGGAGAATGTTTTTATTGCAACCAAATCTTCCAAGTAAACCAACTGTACAAATGAATAGATAAATGCAGTTTCGGTTTTTACTTTCTGTCAATGTAACTGGAAGATCTGGAACCCATGATAAAATAGGCTACAATGTTTTAATTCCAGGGCATTTTGGTAAATTATTAAATAATAGATGAAAGTAAGGCCTAAATTATAAATCTCATAATTCACAATGGGCCTATGCAGAATGATTACCGTAGCCTATAAAGTCTGATGTCTTATTGGTTAACGATATGTAGATTGAGAGAAAGAGTAGTGAGACTGGCTTGGCTAGTGGCAGTGTATTGTAATGCTGCATGCATGACTACTTCTCCAGCCTTTGTGGGCTTGCTACATTGTTGCAAATATTCCTTGCCATGTAATCGGCTACTGTGTATCCGAGAAGCAATAAAGATAACGCTGTACTCTAGCTACAGTAGCGTTTGATTATTTGCTACATTTTCTTTAGTTGATACAATTTTGATAGTCTAATGCTCGCCTTTAGCTTTAGCCAACCAGGCTATGCTCAGGCTAGGCAGCGCTGGACCGGTCAGGATGTCCAGTTGTTCCCAGTTAATCAGTGGAGGCTACGGGCTTTCATTCGATTAGGTCGTCTATTTGTAATGTTTAGAGGGTTTTTTATGCGAAAAGCTATGCCTTTCGTTTTGGTTTAGCTGTTTTTTCTTTCCCGAAGATGTACCCCTTACCCGAAGATGGGGGGCTTTGTTGTGAAGCCAGACAGCTGGCCTGGTTTGCATCCGCTCTCTTTGTGTAATGTGTAGATTTTTTCACAACACAAGACTTTAATTTTTAAAAAGTGCTGACAGTGCATCTGAATAATTTGATATGTTTGGTTTAATTGGGAATGAAGAGGCCTCTCCGTAGGGAGGTAATTAATGCTCGAATCTCTCAAGATGTCACCTAATGTCAAACTCCCATTAATTAATTAGAGCGGTGTTTTGCTTAGAGCTCTCTTTTTTTATCAGAAAAGCTCGAGATTCTGCCTTTTCCTTATGCTCATTAAAAGTTATAAGCGAATGTGAATCAGGCATACGGTGGTCAGTGCAATCATAAGTATTTATTAAACATTTATTGTCAAGCAAATTTGCTTATAATAGCTAGAACATTAAACCTATGTATGTACATTAAACAGCCTTTTGTCTGTGTGAAAACAGACTGGTATTATTTGAGAGCGGGCCAGTGTACTACATTGACCGTTTTCTTTTGGGAAAGTTGTCTCCTCCTCCTGCAGGAATTCAAGTTTTGGACCTGTGCCACTGATAATGATAGCCAGCACTCCTCCAACTGTAACCGCTGGCTGTAGGCAGCTGCTTATTGGGAAGTATGTCACAGTCATTGTACGACTGGACATGCAGCACACAGAACTAGCCTACGCCTAAGTACTGACACATTTTATGATGCTGTAGTTAGAATACTTCAAATATAGTTCTGCATCAATTATACAGTACCTTATTATCAAGGTCATCATGTCACTCATTAAGCTTTTTTTTTTGTCTAGTCTCAATGACCTCCTGGTACCAACAATGTTTATGGAGGCAGGGTGTTTCCTTTGAATAATAACTTTTTTGTTTGTTTGAGGACTTTGTTGTCCTGCCCTGCCATTGTGTCCCAACAGCCACGGGGAAGCTTGGGAAATTAGTTCACTTTACTATGGCATTTTGTATATTGTTAATCATGAGACCCTGCCTCCTTCACTCTAATACAGAGACTGCCATGAGGCCAGTTCCCTTTTCAGTGTTGTTATAATAGTGTTATTATACACACATATTAAGAATAGAACTGAAGCTTCTACCAGGTCTGTTTTACTAGAGGTTTATGGGTTAATGGCCTGAAAGAATAATGGCCTCTTTTGTTTTCAAGGAGAGTGATAATTTTTTGGCATACCATAGGTAGACTACTTTTCATCTATTTCATCAGCCAGTCAGTCCCATGTTAAAAAACAACATTGGTGTGTCAACTTTTTCAACATGTAGAATGAGTGTCTCAAACAACATTTAATCTTCTTCACATCTGTTTTGGGGTGTGACCAGTAGTTTATATTTGGTTATATTTGTTCAATTGACTCCTATTATCTTTGCCAGTATGGATGATATTTTTCCGAGGGCCAGTCTCTGTTTCTGTGTGAGAGACATGGCTATTTTTATCGTGATGTGAAAATAGGAAGGTTATCTCTGGATAATATTAGAGGTGGTGTCATAGTCAACTTGGCATGGCTAGTGCTAATGTCACTATTAAGGCCACAGCTTAAGGTAGAGCCAATGTTTCAGCCTCACAGGCTATGGTCAGTGTATTTACTAAACCAAACATTTGCTTTACTTGCTCTATAATCTGTATGTTTTCTATAATCTGCTTTTCTAAAATAAAACATACATGTATTTATGTGTCTGGAGAAATTTCGCCTCCTTTCCCTGCTACTGCCCTGAATGGAACAAATCATAACAGGTGCATGACTGTGACCAATGCATTCAGTGTCCCATCTCATCTACATATTGATCAAATAAATTCTTGATGTCCAAATTGATCCTTGTCTGGCATAAGCCAGTAGGGTCACCATTAGTGCAGGGTCCCCATATCCATAGAGAATGTTATGGTTAAATCCAGCATGACAATGTTGCATGTATGCAACATCACCTGTGACCTATATCAATATATCTTAAAATAATAATTGTAATAATAATAATTCTAATATAATATGTAGCTTATTATAAACTGGGTGGTTCGAGCCCTGAATGCTGATTGGCTGACAGCCGTGGTATATCAGACCGTATACTACGGGTATGACAAAACATTTATTTTTACTTGTCTAATTACGTTGGTAACCAGTTTATAAGTCAATAAGGCACCTCGGGGGTTTGTGGTATATGGCCAATATACCACGGCTAAGGGCCGTATCCAGGTTAAGGGCTGTATCCTAAGAACAGCCCTTAGCTGTGGTATATTGGCCATATACCACACCCCCTTGTGCCTTATTGCTTAAATATATAGCTTGAGGCCGTATGTTATGTTAAACAGTTGAATTAGGGATTTCAATGAAAATCTATCAATGACATTGTAAAAGGACAATGAGCATCTATTGCTTGATGTTGAATGGATACAAATGGCTTCCCAAACGCGATTCACTTGAATATACGTTTTCATGGCTATTTTTAATGTAAACAATTAAGCCATGCTGTACCTAAAACATGTACTGTAAGATATTTTAGTATCAGTAGTACTACTGGCATCAGCTACAGTCTATACAGTGAAGCCCATCTGAGTAAAAAACATATGGCCAGCATTGGGCGAAAAGTAACCTAGTGGTTGAGAGCGTTGGGCCAGTAACCGAAAGGTTGCTGGTGTGAATCCCTGAGCCGACTAGGTGAAAAATCTGTCGGTGCCTTTGAGCAAGACACTTAACCCTAGTTGCTCTGGATAAACGTGTCTGCTAAATGTAAATGTATTTACATATGTAGGTCCTATAGATCCTTATGTGCATTACTTCTTAACTTTGGCTTTACATACTGATCACAATCAGGCTTGATGTAGGATTTTTGCAGGGTTTTGTATTTCAAACCAACTGCTCATGTGGTAAATGTGCTGACTATGTTTCCGGACCATATGGTATTTTTGCAGTACCTCCAAAAATATTTGACCCCTTTTTCTCCCCAATTGGTAGTTACAGTCTTGTCCCATCGCTACAACTCCCGTACGGACTCGGAAGAGTCCTCCAAAACACGACCCTGCCAAGCTACACTGCTCGCTTAACCAGGAAGTCAGCCGCACCAATGTGTCGGAGGAAACACAGTACAACTGGTCAGCGTGCATGCGCCCTTCACCTGCCACAAGGAGTTGCTAGAGTGTGATTGGACAAGGACATCCCGGACGGCCAAACCCTCCCCTAACCCAGATGACGCTGGGCCAATGGCTCTCCCAGTCTCGGCCGGCTGTGACACAGCCCGGGATCAAACCCAGGTCTCTAGTGACGCCTCTAGCACTGCCATGTAGTGCCTTAGACCGCTGAGCCACTCAGGACGCCCCTCTATGCATTTTTAACAAACCAATTTACCAAGCCTCAGAGATAACTTGCTCCAGTTGTGACAAATTAAGGAAAGCCATTCATGATTTACAACAAAATACAGTATGCTGATATTTTTGTTGTATAGTTTCTGCTATCAGTACTTATTATTGGATATGTGCAGCCAAGGTAATGGAACAATGTCTGAATGGCAAATGCATTTGTCCCCTTGAACGTTCTTGGTCTGTCAGACTGACAAGGGCAGGGAACAATGCTCGTCACTTAACCTTCACCCAGAATGGCCTCATGCTCACATTAGGAATAGGAACTGCTAGTAAGAGCTAACGATTGAGTCGTTACAATAACCATGACATAATTCACCCTGTGGGTGATTAAACTAGAGAGCAGTAGTTAAATCACTATTTTAGATTAGATTAATGTTGTATCTTTTAAGCCTAGTAAGAAAGAGACAGTTTCCCAGACTGAGGCACATGACTACATGTTCATTACGTGGCTGGAGAAGCTTTCCATCAACATATTCTGTCTGCTCTGTTGGTTTTAGCTAGTGCTCGAGCATCCCTCAGTGGAGTTTACCATGTTAAACAAGGTTCATCACTAAAACTATGACAAACCTTGACACAAGAGACCCCAACTACGACCTATTCAAGAGTTTAAAGGTTCTTCCAACCTCCAATTACAAGATAATGTTTTGTAGGGCTATGTGCTCTTTGAGTTTATTTAGTCAAACAGAGTTGGTCTGTAGCCATTCTCCCTATATGTTTTTCTGTCCCCATAGCACCCAGCAATATGGTTCAATAACAGAGGGAGACTGTTAGCTATTGTTAAACTTTGCAGTCAGCCCAGATAACCATCTCACCTAGACAACCATCTCAGTGCTGAGTCCTTGAAGATAATTATTTTGATCACCAAATTATTCTGTCACCAAATAATTATTATCAAATTAATGAATATAGATAACAATGTTATTATGGATCCATAGACCAACTGATATCATATAAGGATAAGCAGATTACTAAATTATGTCAATACAAATACTAGCCTATTCTATTTGAGCAATTAGCATAGTGGCGCATTGTGGTTAGGTAAATGAGTGACACATCAATATCTTTTTCATGTATGTGCACAGGAAAAGTAAGCCATTCTGGTACAAACGTCAAAGTAAATTGTCTTCATACAGATTGACAGTCAGCATGAAACTGCAACACTCCCCTGGGAATAAGTCATTGAACCCTCAATGTATGCATAGTCAAATTTCCCGCCAAATGACCAGATAGTGTCTGCGATAGCTGTTAAAATTGTAATCAGGTCTAATACTAGCAAGGGATGTTGTCTGAGGCCATGACGCCGTTAAGCCTTCCCTGACGAAAGCCTATTTCTGGAGGAATGGATACACAAGATCAATCGATTGTGTGGTTATATAAAATTTTGCCTCCTAGTGATGAGTAACTACTCCCATACCAAAACCGTAAGATATTTAGATGGGAGCGCTATGCAGCCTAGCTGTAAGTCATTTAAAGAAAGGATCCTTGTGTCTGATCTCTCCTTTTGTGTAGGGTTAGATGTATACCTCTATGTCTGCTGGGCCTGGTCTGATCTGTCTGGCTGTAAATAATAGTGCACTCATCTGGGACCAGAATACTACTGTCTTATCCTGGGTGATACAGCCCTTTTTGTTGTTTATTGCCCTGGGCTGTTGTCTTGCCTACCTATGCTTTCTGACTGTCTGGATGCAGCCATGTATCAAAGTAATGGGCTCTCATTAGCTTTGGGCCATTGCCTGCTGAAGCAAAGAAGAAGATCAGACAAGCGTACTGTAGTATGCCATTTACTTTATGAGGTTTTACAGCAAACAATCTAGTTCATTTTAGTGCAAGTTGACAGTAGGCCACATTTTACATCACAGCCCAACCCTTTGCTGAAACACTTGCCTCTACATCTTGAAAATAATGTGGGAGTGCTTGCACAGATTGCCTATGTGTAGGTGCATTTGTGCAGCTGTGTGTTTGGTTGCAGTTTTGGTTGCAGTTTGCTGTGATAGGTGGGCTGAATCAGTAGCTCTGGCCTATGTTGGGATAAGGAGGCAGAGGGACGGGCACTTACACAGCTGTTGCATCATCTGGTCATGGCGCTACGTGGAGGATCCATGGTCACAGGAGGGAAACACATTAGAGACACTCGGAAGGGAACGCCCCGTTCATCTCTGTCACTTCCTTACAGAGGGAGCCTGGGATCTGATTGGCTTAGAGAGGAGGGAAGGATTTTGAATGGCTGGAATGAGAGCACCATATTAGTCATACTATTCGGTATGTTGTATTTAGACTAAGTAATGATAAAGCTTAGAAGGGATTAGTCAAAGAGCTGATTATGCTAGATTTGCTTTAGCTTTCTCTCTAATTATTATTTTTCTCCTTTAACAGCTAATCATACACATTGTGAAATCTCATGAGAGTAACTGGCTTAGTGGAAAAGAGGCTTGTGTTGCCTTCAAGAGGCTACTGTTACTGTATGAGAATCTGTTTAAAACACAAAGCAGTTTTTCAAATCACACACGCAGTGTAACAATCTAACTTCCTGTCCAAGTGAATTCAAAGATGAGCGCGGGCCATCCTCAGGAAGCATTGAGCTAACTTCCTGCTTTGCATGCCTTCACCTCCTCACAAAGCATACACAGTCAGCTCAGAACAATCCAGCTCTTTGACCTAGTGGGGGTGGGGTAAAGGGTCTCTACCCAGCCAAAACCATGACGTCATCCCTTAACCCACAACAAGGATGTTAGAGGATGATAGGGTTAGAGATGAGAATTTTGCAATAACTCATCTGTTTTGAAATGGCATGAAATTGTTTACCAATCCACAGTCCTCACAGGACATGACAAACAAGACAAACATATTGTACAGTATCAGTGCCATAAGTTCTGCACTGTAGAGGAGTACTCTGCCAGAGATCCACCTGGCTTGCAGGCCTGCCTCATGTCTCAACCTTTGAAACATTCTCCCCCTCAGATCCAACCATTTGAAGCCAATAACAAATTAACATTGGCATGCATGCGGTGGGTTGTGGGTTGTGGGTTGTAGGTTAGTCGTTTAGCAGGGTTTGAGTCCTGTCAGAGCTGCATGTGTGCTGCAGGAGAGATACAGACAGACAGACCTAACCCAGTATATTCCCCAGCTGGGAATATGAAGACTGTGAATACTCTTTTATGTGGGATTAATTGAAGGCTTTTTCTTTACACTGGTTGGCTTGTACTGAGACTCCTGGCTGTGCTGTGCCACGTTACATTCTCCATATCCCTGGATTCTGCGGTGGTTCCTCCTGGACTAATGACTCCACTGTGGCTAGGCCTCTGATTCCTGGGCTCCGAGGGGGAGAAACACCACACACTATTATCATGTTTTCCTGCTACAGTCGTTCGATTCATGTACAGAAAATGCTCTTCCTTCATTCTTAATCGCAATTATTTTGTGATTTGAATCTTCTTTTCACCAAATAACTTGACATTGAAACATACTCTAACAAGGATATACCTTTTATATGGGTTAAAGTTTCATGTTTTATTTTTCGTATGTACAGGATACACATGCTTACTTGGGCTGTTATGCAATAGATTTTGGAGGAAATTTCAGAAATTCATTCAAATGTTGTGAAATGGGAGACAACTGGCGAGCAGATGCATGCACACAAATGTTCTACTTGATCCAAAGCAATGTGAAGGCCTATTAATGCAGGACAAAATGTTGAACGGCAGGTAATATTACAATAAAAAACCTTCTTGTGCAGGATGTGCACCCAATAAGCTCTTTCTATGCCTTTGGTACAGTAATTCAAAACCCATCCCAGATAAAACCTAGAACACTATTTCATTCTGTCCATTCTGTGGAATAATCAGTGTGTCCAGGGGTTTGTCTGTGAAACATGATCAAATATTAATGCCACTCTTTCATGAACACACCACCAAATAACAATACAATTTGAGAGGTCATGGGAGAGGCGTCATATACAATAGTGTCTGTGAGAGACAGGGGAGGGGAGGGAGAATAATTTACAGCAGGGTTCCCCAACTGGCAACCCGTGGAAGATTTTATTTGGCCCCCCCAAGTTTTCTTTAAATTCTATTGTTAGACATAAGACTCTAAAAACACCAGCTATTACGCTCCACGTGATTTTCATTTTGGAAATATGTTCCAAAGTATTACCATTCATAATAGACAGATATACACTCAGTGGACAGTTTATTAGGTACGCCCATCTAGTACCGGGTTGGACCCCCCTTTGCCTCCAGAACAGCCTGAATTATTCTGGGCATAGAAACATTGCTCAAATGGTATCAAGGGACCTTACGTGTGGCAGGAAAACTTTCCTCACTCCATTACACTACCGCCACCAGCCTGTACCGTTGTCACTAGGCAGGATGGGGCCATGGACTCATGCTGCTTACGCCAAATCCTGACTCTGCCATCAGCATGACGCAACAGGAACCGGGATTTGTTGGACCAGGGAATGTTTTTCCACTCCTCAATTGTCCAGTGTTGGGGACCACCTGCCCAGTGGAGCTGCTTCTTCTTGTTTTTATCTGACAGGAGTGGAACCCGGTGTGGTCGTCTGCTTCAATAATAGCCCATCCGTGACAAGCACTGACGAGTTGTGCGTTCCGAGATACCATTCTGCACACCACTTTTGTACTGTGCCGTTATATGACTATTTGTGGCCCACCTGTTAGCTTGAACGATTCTTGCCATTCTCCTTCGACCTCTCATCAATGAGCTGTTTTTTGTTTATTGTTTTTTGTTTATTGTCGCACCATTCTCGTAAACCCTAGACACTGTCATGCGGGAAAGCCCAGAAGGCCGGCTGTTTCTGAGATACTGGAACCGGCGCGCTTGGCACCGACAATCATACCACGCTCAAAGTCGCTTAGGTCACTCGTTTTGCCCATTCTAGTGTTCAATCGATCAGTAACTGAATGCCTTGTTGCCTGTCTGTCTGATTATCATAGCAAGCCACGGCTACGTGACTCACTGTATGTAGGCGCAAGCAATTTTCGTGAACGGGCTGGTGTACCTATTAAACTGGTCACTGAGTGTATGTGATCGTATACAAATGTAGCCAAGGTTTTAAATTATTATATTTTAGTAAAATATGATATTTGTTTAGCCTTCTTGCGGTCAATTGGAAAATGACTTGTAATTATGTTCTAGCCCCCTGACCATCCTCTCAATAAAAAATGGTCCCGCGGCTGAATCTAGTTGATGATCCCTGGTTTACAGGCTAATCTGTAAGCGGACATAATATCATCTGTTCTCATGTTCTGCAGACACTCTGAGGTGGGAGAGGCACTCATAACTCAGACACAATATGTTCTCATAATAATACACCATTAATGTGTGCACGGGGGACTGAGGGATTGTGAGGGAGAAGATCTACCAGTTTTAGCACCCAAGAACACAATACAATATTTGGCAGAGCAGGAGAACAGTGTCTCTTCTCCAAGTCCTTTTTTGTGTATGGCAACAAGCCATGTGTATCCAAAACATGAAGTGTGAAGAGAGACTGTCACGTTGTCACGGCCACTTGGCTCTTGTTTCAATGCCTTTGTTTATATGCATGCGTGCATGAAAAAAGGATTTTGGTCTTGCTGCACTCATTGTATTAGTCCTTCGTGCAGCATTGCCTCATTGCCTACCACAAGAAATGTGTGTGCAAGTCAAATCTTAAAGTTTGACTTGAGGATTGTTGAATAGGCATTTATTAAGTAGACTTACTTAAGAGATCAGAGAAATAACAGTTTAGCTCCTTAATCTGTGTTTAATCTATCCTCTGACGTTACTTAAAGGCTGCAAAATGGCACTGAGCTCTTCCAGTTTCTGGTGTCAGCATGCAACACTATGTAGCCTCACATTTCTATTTAAACAAGCAGTTAAATGCAGCGTATTGGAGTACGGAACTAACAGCGGTATGCAGGGTACCTTTCCCATAGCCATGGTAAATTGAATATGATTCACAGTGTTGTGACTTTTGTGACACTTTCAAGAGGTTATGGAGGAGCAGGTCTGTACGTCAGGCAGTTATGCTGCTTGATTATTTTCTCCAGCCCTGAGCTTGGACTTGGAACTGCTCTGTCTGACCTCCTTCTTAGCCCAACAGAAGAAGAAGAAAAAATATATTTTAGGGTGGGTTGCTCAGCTCAGCCAAGATTCTTACATCACTTCCTGTAGCATCTGGCAATGATCAGGGCCAGCCAGGGCAGACACAGCTAGGGAGGATGTAGCTTTCCCAGACTGTGCAAGCGCCCGTCAACACACAGCTACTCCAAACCACACAGCTACTCCAGATGCAAAAACATTTTAAAGAATAGCTGTTTTGTAAATACATTTAACTTCTTCTTTCTTAGTTCTTTCCTCAATCACTCTTTTTCCACCCCTCTTTCTCTTCCTCATCCACCTTGTCTTTCCTTCTCTCCCTCTCAGGATGACGTAGGGTTGGAGGTGGGAGTGAGTAGCATCGAGCCGTAGCAGAGCAGAGATGAGTCTCACGTCATGGTTCCTGGTGAGCAGCGGGGGCACTCGCCACCGTCTGCCCCGGGAGATGATCTTTGTCGGCCGAGACGACTGCGAGCTCATGCTGCAGGTGAGCACAGCTCCAACTGCTAGAACATAAACTTGATTCAACACAACACAACCCCAGTCACTGTACTCACACTGTTAGACATAGAGCATACCTGAATTAATGACTACTTGGGATTCACAGACTGTTTGCCGAAAGTATCATAGTCTTTTATTATTTATTTCTCCATTATATGCTAGCTCCCAGGGGTGATCTGACCATTTTGATAAACGTTGATACGTTGGGCGTGGGCTGTATCTAAGGAAACACCATGCAACATAATCAGACAATGGCAATATTATATATCCACAGGCAGCCTGGTTTAAATAGACAACTTCCTTTGTTTTTAGTGGAGCTGTTGGTGTTTCCAGAGGCTACGCCTGGCGCAGCTAAGCAGGCTGCTGCCGCTGTGAAAGTGATATGGCTGAGAGCACCTTCTTTATATCACACGCATGACCTCTAACCCCTGGGGATTAGGTCATGTGAACACAGCTAGTGACCCCTATGTTGCATGGTTTTAGGAGGAAGGGAATGCATCAAGCTCACTGCCTTTTGAACAACCCTGTTGTTTAGTTTAAATGTGATATGTGCATTTTTACAATGCTATTTTACAAAGCTTGTATCTCCTGGGGATAATGTATCTGAGCTTTGCAAGTTTTGAGACAGGTAAAATATTTAATTTATGCATGAATAGCTGTGTCATTCTTAGTACTATTTCATCTAGGGTCTAATTTTACCACCCCATGGAGTACCAGCCTTGACATCTGAGCAGGGCTCAGCAGAGTACCAGGCTTGACATTTGAGCTGGACTCAGCAGAGTACCAGGCTTGACATCTACGCAGGACTCAGCAGAGTACCAGCCCTGACATCTACGCAGGACTCAGCAGAGTACCAGCCCTGACATCTATGCAGGACTCAGCAGAGTACCAGGCTTGAAATCTGAGCAGGACTCAGCAGAGTACCAGCCCTGACATCTACGCAGGACTCAGCAGAGTACCAGCCCTGACATCTATGCAGGACTCAGCAGAGTACCAGGCTTGAAATCTGAGCAGGACTCAGCAGAGTACCAGCCCTGACATCTACGCAGGACTCAGCGGAGTACCAGTCTTGACATCTACGCAGGACTCAGCAGAGTACCAGGCTTGACATCTGAGCAGGACTCAGCAGAGTACCAGGCTTGACATCTGAGCAGGACTCAGCAGAGTACCAGGCTTGAAATCTGAGCAGGACTCAGCAGAGTACCAGCCCTGACATCTACGCAGGACTCAGCGGAGTACCAGTCTTGACATCTACGCAGGACTCAGCAGAGTACCAGGCTTGACATCTGAGCAGGACTCAGCAGAGTACCAGGCCTGACATCTGAGCAGGGCTCAGCAGAGTACCAGGCCTGACATCTGAGCAGGGCTCAGCAGAGTACCAGGCTTGACATCTGAGCAGGGCTCAGCAGAGTACCAGGCTTGACATCTGAGCAGGACTCAGCAGAGTACCAGGCTTGACATCTAAGCAGAACTCAGCAGAGTACCAGGCTTGACATCTGAGCAGGACTCAGTAGAGTACCAGGCTTGACATCTGAGCAGGGCTCAGCAGAGTACCAGGCTTGACATCTGAGCAGGGCTCAGCAGGGGTGTCTTCTAAGGAGAAGCCCTCCCTGAAAACTGTCATAACCTGAATATTCACATGAAACCTGATTATATAACCTCTTATCCCCCTCTGTTCTGCCTCTTTGGTTCTGTGTTGTTACATTGTCTCATGAGGTAATTCAGACAATTGGAGAATTGTGAGCCACTAACCTCACACAGACCTGCATTTGTTGTTATTAGAGAAGTCAGGAGTAATAGTAGAAAGACTGATAGTAACTGAATGGGCTTTGTTAAGGAGTACTTAGGGAGGGCATGCTGCATGGGAATGGTAGTCTACCTCACTCTAGTGTGTGTGTGTGTGTGTGTGTGTGTGTGTGTGTGTGTGTGTGTGTGTGTGTGTGTGTGTGTGTGTGTGTGTGTGTGTGTGTGTGTGTGTGTGTGTGTGTGTGTGTGTGTGTGTGTGTGTGTGTGTGTGTGTGTGTGTGTGTGTGTGTGTGTGTGTGTCCACACATGAAAGTGTGAGAGAGAAAGTCCCAGACAGAGATATTTATAGAAAGTGGGGCAGATACCTCCTGAGTTAGATCTATCCTGACTGAAATGGCTCCATAGGAAGTAGAGTGGCTGCTGCATTGCCAAGTGTAGCGCAGAGAATGGGTGTGGTGTAGCAACAGTATATCATATAATACTTATGAAAAAACGGCTCAATTCAATCTGTATCGCGGAAGTTTCAATTCGCGGTATAGTGCAATTTAAATGTAAAAGCAATGTTCCCGCGTTTGCGGAGACTGCATTCACAGTAAGCGCTGCATATGTTGGCTCAATTGGAAATTACTTTTACATTTCAATCGCGCTACAGCGCGGATCTTCAGCGCTACGGATTGAATCTAGGCCTTAGACATAGATTCTAAAGCAACATAGATTTCAAAGCAACGGCAATGGTTGTACAACTATCCTTCAAAAAGTGTCACAGTACAACGATACAAATGTACATTCTGTGCTCCTTGACGTCAACTCTGTGAATCTAACTAAATTAGACTTTCCAGAACAACTTAAGTAGTTGATTACTCACTGGCCAAGTTTACTTAGTGCCTGTCCCTTTTTCAGCCATGACTCTGTACAACGAGTACATTTATTTACAAGTAACTGAATTGCCTGTAGTGTATGTGTGGCAATACCGATGATGCTTCAGTCCTTAACAGTGATGTAGATAGTGGTAAAAAAAATGGTGGGTAAACTCAAATTCACCGGTCACGGTGTGTGTATTTGTATTTTTCTGCAAAAGGTGGGTAAACTGTTGGGCAAAAGTAAAAGTTGGGCACTCTGCGTTTACTTACCCTCCACTATACCACTGCTCCTTAACTCTGAGACACTTGAAACCCAGGCTTCACATACACTTTCTTGGAGACACAAATCAAGAAGTCCTCCTTCAACCTCAGCAATCCTCAGTTTGTCCCTGTCTACTAATGAGTATATAATTAAGCAGCAGGTCATTAATACATCAGCACATCCCCAATAGAAGTTAGAAGGTACCGTGCTAAATGGCTTCTAAAGAACAAACAGTTCAGAGTGCCAGCAAGATACTTAAACGTTTTACTGCTGAAATCATCAGGGTTGGAATGAAAGGAACAAGGAGGCTGTCTTTTAAACAGGGATCCTCTTTTCTTGTGTGGGTCTCTCTGATGACCTGGAGGAAAGAGAGGAGAAGACTGGGTACTTTGTTTAGTGTGAGTCTGCCAACGGAAAATACGCCTAGAGGTCTGGGCCATGTGACTGTTTTTACGGCCACAGTCTTGTTGTCACATGGGTATCTCAGCAATGTACGGGTTTAAGATCCGTTGCATGGCTTCCCAACTCAAGGGTATCAGACTCAAATATGGACCCCTCCCAACTAGGCCTCTTGTAGTTAGTAACAGTCAAATCAAAGCATTATGTTTATGATTGAAATATTTTTTTTCACGGAGGAAACAGTCTCTCATACTGTGTTCTCTACAATACTGTATATAGTATATCTACAGTAGGTTTATGTGAGTGTGAATGGTGTGTTTTATTTGTCACTTATATATAACAAGTCATTTTCACCATGACACTTAGTTACTTCAAATTCAGCAATGACATGCATGATTTTGTAGACAATCGCTCTCCCTTCATTCTCCTGAATCACATAGAATGTTTTCATGCTCTGAACAGGAAAAGACGAGATTCCAGTATGCCTATGTGTGGGTGCTTTAGCTCTGTCTCTGTATGGACACTCGATATGGCTCGTCTCCTCTGCAGTGTGGGAACTGGGAGATACTGTTCTGTTGTAGGTGGGCTGTATCTCTACTACAGAGTCAGGCCAGATCAAACAAGCCCTGTTATAAGACATGCAGTGTGGCACACAGAGATTAGGTGCATGGGATTAGAGATGAAGCTCCCAGCAGGCCACCTCTCTCTTTCTCTCGCTTCAGGGGGGAATCGTCATTCGAGATCTGTGCACTTACAATAAGTTGACGATTGTGTAAATCATGCATTGATGTCGAATCAAATCAAATTGTATTGGACACATGCAGATGTTAATCCGAGTGTAGCGAAATGCTTGTGCTTCTAGTTCCGACCGTGCAGTAATATCTAACAAGTAATCTAACAATTTCACAACAACTACCTTATACACACAAGTGTAAAGGAATGAATAACTACATATAAATATATGGATGAGCGATGGCCGAACGGCATAGGCAAGATGCAGTAGATGGTATAGAGTACAGTATATACATATGAGATGAGTAATGTAAGCTATGTAAACATTATATAAAGTGGCATTGTTTAAAGTGACTAGTGATACATTTATTACATCCAATTTTTAATTATTAAAGTGGCTAGATATTTGAGTCAGTATGTTGGCAGCAGCCACTCAATGTTAGTGATGGCTGTTTAACAGTCTGATGGCCTTGAGATAGAAGCTGTTTTTCAGTCTCTCGGTCCCAGCTTTGATGCACCTGTACTGACCTCGCCTCCTGGATGATAGCGGGGTGAACAGGCAGTGGCTCGGGTGGTTGTTGTCCTTGATCTTTTTGGCCTTCCTGTGTCATCGGGTGGTGTAGGTGTCCTGGAGGGCAGGTAGTTTGCCCCCGGTGATGCGTTGTGCAGGCCTCACTACCCTCTGGAGAGCCCTACGGTTGTGGGCGGAGCAGTTGCCGTACCATGCGGTGATACAGCCCGACAGGATGCTCTCGATTGTGCATCTGTAAAAGTTTGTGAGTGTTTTTGGTGACAAGCCAAATTTCTTCAGCCTCCTGAGGTTGAAGAGGCACTGTTGCGCCTTCTTCACCATGCTGTCTGTGTGGGTGGACCATTTCAGTTTGTCCGTGATGTGTACGCCGAGGAACTTAAAACTTTCCACCTTCTCCACTACTGTCCCGTCGATGTGGATATGGGGGTGCTCCCTCTGCTGTTTCCTGAAGTCCACGATCATCTCCTTTGTTTTGTTGCCGTTGAGTGTGAGGTTATTTTTCTGACACCACACTCCGAGGGCCCTCACCTCATCCCTGTAGGCCGTCTCGTCGTTGTTGGTCATCAAGCCTACCACTGTAGTGTTGTCTGCAAACTTGATGATTGAGTTGGAGGTGTGCATGGCCACGCAGTCATGGGTGAACAGGGAGTACAGGAGAGGGCTGAGAACGCACCCTTGTGGGGCCCCAGTGTTGAGGATCAGCGGGGTGGAGATGTTGTTTCCTACCCTCACCACCTGGGGGCGGCTTGTCAGAAAGTCCAGGACCCAGTTGCACAGGGCGGGGTCGAGACCCAGGGTCTCGAGCTTAATGACGAGTTTGGAGGGTACTATGGTGTTAAATGCTGAGCTGTAATCGATGAACAGATTCTTACATGGTATTCCTCTTGTCCAGATGGGTTAGGGCAGTGTGCGATGTGATTGCGATTGCGTTGTCTGTGGACTCATTGGGGCGGTAAGCAAATTGGAGTGGGTCTAGGGTGTCAGGTAGGGTAGAGGTGATATGATCCTTGACTAGTCTCTCAAAGCACTTCTTGATGACGGAAGTGAGTGCTACGGGGCGATAGTCGTTTAGCTCAGTTACCTTAACTTTCTTGGGAACAGGAACATGGTGGCCATCTTGAAGCATGTGGAAACAGCAGACTGGGATAGGGATTGATTGAATATGTCCGTAAACACACCAGCCAGCTGGTCTGCGCATGCTCTGAGGACGTGGCTAGGGATGCCGTCTGGGCCGGCGGGCCTTGCGAGGGTTAACACGTTTAAATGTTTTACTCATGTTGGCTGCGGTGAAGGAGAGCCCGCAGGTTTTGGTAGCGGGCCGTGTCAGTGGCACTGTATTGTCCTCAAAGCGAGCAAAGAAGTTGTTTAGTTTGTCTGGGAGCAAGATGTCGGTGTCCGCTACGGGGCTGGTCTCGTGTCTAAGCCGTTGAATTGCGACTCTACTTTGTCTCTATACTGACACTTAGCTTGTTTGATTGCCTTGCGGAGGGAATAGCTACACTGTTTGTATTCGGTCATGTTTCCGGTCGCCTTGCCATGAATAAAAGCAGTGCTTCACGCTTTCAGTTTTGCTGCCATCAATCCACGGTTCCTGGTTGGGGAAGGTTTTAATAGTCACCGTGGGTACAACATCACCGATGCACTTGCTAATAAACTCGCTAACCGAATCAGCGTATACATCAATGTTGTTGTCTGAAGCTATCCGGGAACATATCCCAGTCCACGTGATCGAGCAATCTTGAAGCGTGGAATCAGATTGGTTGGACCAGCGTTGAACAGACCTGAGCACGGGCGTTTCCTGTTTTAGTTCTGTCTATAGGCTGGTAGCAACAAAATGGAGTCGTGGTCAGATTTGCCGAAAGGAGGGCTTTGTATGCGTCGCGGAAGTTAGAGTAGCAATGATCCATAATTTTTCCAGCCTGGGTCGCGCATTCAATATGGAAGATTTGTGTGAAGTTAGGATATCTGTCACACGTCACTTAGCCATACCGGCAGTTAAACATATAAACATGCAAACATACACACTTATTCCCTTACAGCTTCAAAATTGACTGGTATTCAAAACAGACAATATTACTCAGACCTAGGCTACTTGGCTAGAGCGATATCAGAAAGGTCTCATCTCTATACTGTATTGTATGTGTCTAGTCCCTGTGCTGTGGTATGTACTGTGTCACAGACACTAGTCTCTTGGTCTAATCTGGTTTGATCTTGTTTGATCACAAACCTAATCTACAGGGGAAGGTTTGCCCTCAACAAATGTGTATATGGCATCAGAATACAGTATCTGCTCTGTGAAAGAATTCTCCATGTGTCCTTTATCCATAGTCCGATCATGATAGTGCCATTTTCCATCACTCATGACAATTAGAATTATGACTGGAATTTGGCATTGAATCCAGAGATGCTGAAAGTGTTATTTTGTTTAGGGTACATCCCTGATACATTCCCTAAAGTTTGCAGTATCTAGATGTTTCAAATCAAACTCTATAGAGCTGATAGGGTGCTCTTGGGAGATGGTAAAACATTGAAACTATCTATCTCGCTTCCTCCCTCCACTCCCCCCTACATATTATGTTATATGTGTTTGTGCTTCCATCTCTGTCTGTTTGAGAATAATACAGGGCCTAACTGTCTTGTAAAAAAGGGTGGCAGGTAGCCTAGCAGTTAGAACGGGCTAGTAACCGAAAGGTTGCTGGTTTGAATATCCGAGCCGGCAAGGTGAAAAATCTGTCAATGTGCCCTTGAGCAAGGCACTTCAACCTAATTTGCTCCAGGGGCACGGTACTACTAAGGCTGACCCTCTAAAACAACATGTTTCACTGCACCTATCTGGGGTTTGTGATTATTTAAAAAAAAGTATATATAAAATAAAATAAAGTAAAATATAAAATAAAAAGTATATATAAAAAATAAAAAGTATTATGAATGGAAATATACAGTACATACCTCTGTGTTTCAAAAATGTAATCTTACTTTAACAATGTATGTTATTCCTCCTTCAAACACTGACATTGCTGCATGATTGGATGTTGATATGATAATGCACACTGTTATCTCATGTCAAAAACATTTCAAGATCAGCATTGATGTCAAGTTCTAATCTAACAATGTGTAACACCATTACTGTTGTGTTTGTGTTTACAGTCGCGGAGTGTTGACAAGCAGCATGCAGTCATCAACTACGAGTTAACCAGCGATGAGCACAAAGTCAAGGACCTTGGCAGCCTGAACGGGGTGAGTGAGAGGAGGGTGAAGGGGTAGGGGAGGAGAAGAGATGTAAAGGGGTCAGGGGTTAAAGGGACATTTCACCGCTGTTCCATTTCACTATATATGTCCATTAATGTGCTATTAACATATCATATGTGTCATAAACATTTTGAATTTCCTCACTACACGCAAATACGAGCGTTTCTGCATCTCACCAGTAGAAACGGACCAGCTACATTTCCGGGCTGTAAGCAAACACCCGTGGAGGTGTATCCAGTTGATGTGAGAAATATCAAAATATCTGTGTTTGTAGCCAGCACTTTCAGCCAGAAGGTTTCGAAACGGAACTGAAGTCTCAACTAATGGGGTTACCATGTCGACCGAATGTTGAAAAGTGATGCTATTCCATCGATTTTCCCCTTCACTTCAAAGAGGAAGGCATCCGATCCGCCAACATCAGAACAGCAGAAAAGAGGTCAAGCTGAGGTAACGTAGCTAACGATAACTAGCTAACTAGCTAGCGTTGAACATTTGTTTATCTAAACCAAAAACTAGATAGCTAGCTTTCGTAATACGCTGGCTAGACATTCCAAACTATATCAATGTAGTTAGCCAGCTGCTATCTGGTGATGTGATTTGTAACTTTGCAAGTAAACGTTAGCTTCGTTAGATTACGTTAGCTAACCATTAGCTAGCTAACTAACTACCGCAGAGGCTAATGTGACTGTGTTCTATTTAGAGTCCGATCCCATCAACATATGCAGAGGCATCAACATCAAGCTCAGCACCCGGAACTAGTGTAAGTCACTTTCTAAAATCGACTAAATATTTCCATGACTCCATGATGAGCAAATAAATATACTGGAGCTAGGCATGGACATAGTCTGTGTCGTGTTGTCATAGTTGGTGCGTTTACAAGTACTGTAGGCTGCAACTTCTACTGTATGGTGTGAGTGACTGAGTGGGTATTGTGTGTGAAGGCATGATCTATTGACATGAGGGGTGTGGGTGGATGTAGTACCTTGTTTAAGTGTGTATTGGTGGAGAAACAGTTGTAAAATGTTGGCTAATCACTGACTACTGTGTGTTCTACACACTAATCCTGCTGCTGATGACAGACTTTGACACCAGCTTTAGTAGTACAGAGCCTGTAGACCCATTGGAAGAAAGATTTCAGCCTTGAAATAGCTCAAACTCATCATGATCTGACTTTAAAACAAGCCAGGACAGCCAAAAGGATTTATGAAAGCAAAATCACCAATACACTGAACTGTCTACAAGACAAGTGCTCTTAAAAACGTTTCACTTGCAGTCAGTTCTTTGGCATGGGTGAGGGTCTGATAGAATACTCTTCTAGCCTATTCACTCTATTGTTGGCAGTGTTTTTCTACTCAACAGCACAACTGTAGGTGCTCATACACAACAATACACTACTAGACTGCCCCCCCCCCCCCCCCAAATGTTTCACATCTTTGCTAACAGCCTATTTCAATGCCCCATTATTGACTCTGAGTGTAACAAAACACATACCAGTCTACTGTACCCTTTTTTGTTTACAGATTAACATGGTTTATTCTATGGTTACACATCCCCATGATCAGTCTTCATATCTTTCCAGGAGACTTGCAGTACAAACAAATCTTCTGCAAGAGGTCGAATCAGTGGCTGGTGACGAAAGTGTATGAGAGGCTAGTCCACCTGGCTGTGGAGTGCAGGAAGAACCAGATGGTTGTCTACAAGGAGCCAGAGTCACAGCCCCACAAACCCAACATCGCCACAGCGCAAAAGCCTGCAAAACCAGCTGCCATTACCCTACACAAGAAGAGGTTCACCAGCTGAAGAACATTCTAGAACCTGCCTGGAACATTCAACCAACACAACATCCATATTCAGTTAGACTGATGTTGTAATATAATATAGAATGCCCAGTATGTGCACAACTGCATTGTGGTATAGATATTGCTACAGTAGCTGTTGTACAGTATGTATATAATGGTGTTTTATATATATTTTTTAACTGTACTGACAAGTGACTAAATTATTCCATCTGCATAAGAAACCAATAAAGAGTTGACTTCAACTTCTGGAGCAGTTCATTCTAATATTCATGAAATGTATTTGGATCAACTAGCTTCAGTCTTACAGCTAAAACAAATGATGCAGGGAGTTGGTGTAGCATTTGAACTTACATTTGTTTGCAAGTTAACATGTTTCAATAAAACAGTAGATTAGTCTGTCAATATAGCAAATACTGTAAGTAGACATGGCTTGTATTCAAGACAAGGTTTATTTGCTCTGGAGACCGAGGTGAGTTTACATAGCAGTATGCAGGAACAGTTATGGCAATGTATGACATATACAGTAGAAGAAAAATATACCACTAACGCTTAGAATAGATGCTGCAGTTCAACAAAGGAAATACATGCATATGGTGTGTTTGGGTGACTATAATACATTTTAGGTATTGCAAATGCACAACTAGTTTGGCTAGCTTGCCTTGTAGTGGTACTAGCAAGCCGAAGCATGACCTGAAAAACATTACCGCGTGTAAGAAGAGAGCTTATATTGCTAGCTAGCTACCGGCAGCAAAACAGCTTACTCGTTTGTCAATTGCCCTCATGAGTCCTGGTCTAGCGGGTCTAGGCTGCCACCGCTGCTATTTGGTCTTGCAATTATTTTTCTCACTGTCTCAACTCCTCTTCAGTGTATTCCGGCTCAAATAAATAGGGATCTATGTTCCTATGTAAAAGAACATTAAAACATGTTTTTGTCTTCCTGCTTTTCTTGAAAAGAGGAATCATCAGAAGAAACCACTGTAGCTAATTATTTAGCAATCCCGGATAGACGGTAACTTAGCTCCGGTGAACCTGTAAACTATTGCCGCCCCCATTTGGAAAAGCCTGCCTTTAAGGGTGGGAACAAGGAAGTAGGGCTCCCGTCAGGCTGTAATCTTTACAAAGCCAGGGAAATGGAAAATGAGTCAACCTAAATATCCTGAAATGGCCTGGCAGATAGGCACATGGTTGAGACAAGTTCAATGGCTTTATTGAACAAGGACAACTATATCTACTCGCTGCTAACTTGATCGTGCAATCGGGGGCGAAACCCAAAGGCCACAATAATTGCTACAAAACATGACTCCATTCATTTTTAGATCAGACAGCAGGCTCAAACAACCAATGACGTCATTGGTTGAACTCTCCCAGTGTGAAAATAGAAAATACAGCTATAGTGCATAATTATGTCTGAAACACAGTCTTATCATTCATAATTATGTGGGGAGACTGGAAAAACATCCCAAAGTGTTGAGCGGTAAAGTTTCTCTTTAAGTGCTTAATCTCTAGGCTAATAAAATTTGCTCCAGCTTTGACTTGAGAGGGCTGGGTTTATTACCTCATCTGTAAATGTGTGTCATATGGCATTAACAGAACGTATTCTCATATGACGTGCCCATATTCTACACCATGATCTTTTCACGGCAGAGTAAACCATGTTGAAGTGCTCTTCCCGCCACATGGTGTGAGTAATGTGTTAGGCCTAGTTCTGCTGATGGCTCAGTGTGTAAATCACTCAGTGTGTAGGCTAACCCACTAGCTTGGAACCACTGTGACACATTATCTCAGGCAGGAAGCTGAAGTCATAACCTCTTTCTCCTGAATCATGCTCCAGCATTCCTCCCCCGCAGTCCAAGGGCCCGTAGCGACAGGAAGTAGCACTCCATCCCATGCTGGGCCAATCAGAGCCTGACTGCTGAATGACCTGCACATCTTGCTCATCTTTAGGATAGATCTTGAATCATAAGAAAAGTCAGCGGTATGACTTATTAGGTGTATACTCAATCTGTCTGTCCAGGACTCTGTTCTGATAAATCCTGATAACAACAACAGCTAGTCTATAGTCATAACTGCATTTCCTAAATAGACATTGTAACAACCTCTCAGCAAAGATTTCAATTACCCAATTCAACCCTGCTTCTCTTTTAGAGTGACTTTAAATAGTGGCCTTCCGAGTGGCACAGGGGTCTAAGGCACTGCATCTCAATGCTTGAGGCGTCACTACAGACCCGGGTTCAACCCCAGGCTGTGTCACAGCTGGCCGTGACTGGGAGACCCATGAGGCGGCGCACAGTTGGCCCAGTGTCATCTGGGTTAGGGAAGGATTTTGCCAGCCGTGATTCCCTTGTCCCATCGTGCTCTAAAGACTCCTTGTGGCTGGCTTCCGGGTTAAGCAAGCAGTGCGGCTTGGCAGGGTCATGTTTTGGATGCATGGCTCTCGACCTTCGCCTCTCCGATTCCGTACGGGAGTTGCAGCGATGGGACAAGAATGTAACTACCAATTGGGGTAAAAAGTAAAAAGAATAAAAAATGGTCAGAGGGACTTAAAACAGAGGACTTGTGAGGCGTCTGTTTCTCAAACTAGGCACTCTAATGTACTTGTCCTTTGGCTCAGTTGTGCACCGGGGCCTCCCACTCCTCTTTCTATTCTGGATAGAGCCAGTTTGCTCTGTTCTGTGAAGGCAGTAGTACACAGCGTTGTACCAGATCTTCAGTTTCTTGCCAATTTCTCACATGGAATAGCCTTAATTTCTCAGAACAAGAATAGACTGACGAATATCATTAGAAAGTTCTTTGTTTCTGGCCATTTTGAGCCTTTAATCGAACCCACAAAGGCTGATGCTCCAGATACTTAATCAATCAATAAATCAATCAAATGTATTTATAAAGCCCTTCTTACATCAGCTGATGTCACAAAGTGCTGTACAGAAACCCAGCCTAAAACCCCAAACAGCAAACAATGCAGGTGTAGAAGCACAGTGGCTAGGAAAAACTCCCTAGAAAGGCCAGAACCTAGGAAGAAACCTAGAGAGGAACCAGGCTATAACGGGTGGCCAGTCCTCTTCTGGCTGTGCCGGGTGGAGATTATAACAGAACATGGCCAAGATGTTCAAATGTTCATAGATGACCAGCAGGGTCAAATAATAATAATCACAGTGGTTGTAGAGGGTGCAACAGGTCAGCACCTCAGGAGTAAATGTCCGTTGGCTTTTCATAGCCGATCATTCAGAGTATCTCTACCACTCCTGCTGTCTCTAGAGAGTTGAAAACAGCAGGTCTGTCCTGTGAACTGGTCAGGGTTCCATACCCGCAGGCAGAACAGTTGAAACTGGAGCAGCAGCACGACTAGGTGGACTGGGGACAGCAAGGAGTCATCAGGCCAGGTAGTCCTGAGGCATGGTGCTAGGGCTCAGGTTCTCCGAGAGAGAAAAAGAAAGAAAGAGAAAAAGCAGAGGGCAGTGATTTTACAATGCAATCCAAGTCCACATTTTTTTTCTCTCTTTACTCAATTAGTCTAAGTTTTTTTAAATTATCAATTAGCCTTTTAAAATGATAAACTTGGATTAGTTAACACAACGTGCCATTGGAACACAGGAGTGATGGTTGCTGATAATGGGCCTCTGTAGGTATTCCATTTAAATCAGCCATGTCCAGCTTCAATAATCATTTACAACATTAACAATGTCTGCACTGTATTTCTGATCAATTTGATGTCGTTTTAATGGACAGAAAATGTGCTTTTCTTTCAAAAACAAGGACATTTCTAACTGACCCCAAACTTTTGAACGGTAGTGTATATTCAAAACATAAAAAAATAAATAGAGCTGTCTTTTCTTTTATAATGTCACTTTGGCTGGTTCTTATGGGGGTAATGGAGAGACCTGCAAGAAAATGATGATTTGTATCTGAGAATGAAAGGTGATATGATTGTATTCTGGGTTAAGTGTAGCCTGAAATTAAGTGTGCTGGGAACAGTTTCCCAGGCAAAATCCCTAAGAAAAACCTGGTTCAGTCTGCTTTCCACCAGACACTGGAAGATGAATTCACCTTTCAGCAGGACAATAACTTAAAACACAAGAGTTGCTTACCAAGAAGACTCACAGTTTTACAGTTTACAGTTACAGTTTTGACTTAAATCTGCTTGAAAATCTATGGCAAGACCTGAAAGACCTGAAAACCAGAAATCACATTTACTTATTATTTTTACAGTCCTGATCTAATACAACCCTGATCCAGCCATCACCCTTTCACCTTTACATTTTTGATGATTTGTATCTGAGAATGAAAGGTGATATGATTGTATTCTGGGTTAAGTGTAGCCTGAAATTAAGTGTGCTGGGAACAGTTTCCCTAAATTCATTATGTATTTACCCGTGGGGGTTTTAAGCAATGAGAACTGGGCTGGCATGCCTGGCACTGGAGAGAGTCAGAGAGCAGTGAATTTACAATGCAATCCATGTTCAAAAAGGTTTTTTTCTCTTTTCTCTCCATACAGACATTTGTGAATGATGTTCGAATCCAGGAGCAGATGTATATCACTTTGAAGATTGATGACAAGTTAAGGTTTGGATATGATATCCTTTCAATCATTCCGTTGTTACAACCTTAGTGACACAACAGTACTTCAATCCCTAAAAACATGTACCATCTGTTAATTTAATTGCTCTCGTCCCACTGATCATTTGTCAAGCTGTATAGTTTTTAAGTGTCAAGCTGTCATTCACTCTATTGTGGTTTTGGCCTTGAATGACTGTTATGTGTGTATAATGAAGTGGCTGTGAGGATAGATGCAAATAGTGATAGATACAAACAAGTGTCTTTCCTTAACCTGTCTCACATACCAACCTGTTCACGGTGGTGCGAGGCGAGATGACTGTCCCAGACGAGGCTCTGCAGGTAAGACACTTCCTGCATCGCTGAACTCCAGACACAACACACATTACACAACACACACCACACAGCCCTGTGTATGCAACCTTCACTAGACACAGACCTACATGTACAGAGCCTCCAGAAAGTATTCACACCCCTTGCCTTTTTCCACATTTTGTTGTGTTACAGCCTGAATTTAAAATGGATTAAATTGAGATGTTTCTGTCACTGGCCTACACACACTGAACCATAATGTGGAATTATGTTATTTTTTAAACTGATTAATAAAAAAATGTGAAGCTGAAATGTCTTGAGTCAATAAGTATTCAACCCCTTTGTTATGGCAAGCCTAAATAAGTTCAGGAGTAAAAATGTGCTTAACAAGTCCGATAATAAGTTGCATGGACTCACTCTGTGTGCAATAATAGTGTTTAACATGATTTTTGAATGACTACCTCATCTCTGTACCCCACACATACAATTATCTGTAAGGTCCCTCAGTCGAGCAGTGAATTTCAAACACAGATTCAACCACAAAGTCCAGTGAGGTTTTCCAATGCCTCGCAAAGAAAGGCGCCTATTGATAGATGGGTAAAAATAAAAAAGCTGACATTGAATATCCCTTTGAGCATGGTGAAGTCATTAATTACACTTTAGATGGTGTATCAATACACCCAGTCACTACAAAGATACAGGCGTCCTTCCTAACTCAGTTGCCGGAGAGGAAGGAAACCGCTCAGGGATTTCACGATAAGGCCAATGGTGACTTTAAAACAGTTTCAGAGTTTAATGGCTGTGATAGGAGAAAACAGAGGATGGATCAACAACATTGTAGTTACTCCACAATACTAATCTAAATGACAGAGTGAAAAGAAGGAAGCTTGTACAGAATAAAAATATTCCAAAACATGCATCCTGTTTGCAACAAGGCACTAAAGTAATACAGCAAAAAGCAATTAACTTTTTATTGTAAATACAAAGTGTTATGCAAATCCAATACAACACATTACTGAGTACCACTCCATATTTTCAAGCATAGTGGTGGCTGCATCATGTTATGGGTATGCTTGTAATCGTTAAAGACTGGGGAGTTTTTCAGGATAAAAAATAAGCAGAATGGAGCTAAGCACAGGCAAAATCCCTAAGAAAAACCTGGTTCAGTCTGCTTTCCACCAGACACTGGAAGATGAATTCACCTTTCAGCAGGACAATAACTTAAAACACAAGAGTTGCTTACCAAGAAGACTCAGAGTTACAGTTTTGACTTAAATCTGCTTGAAAATCTATGGCAAGACCTGAAAATGGTTGTCTAGCAATGATCAACAACCAATTTGACAGAGCTTGAAAAGATATGAAAAGAATAATGGGCAAATATTGTACAATCCAAGTGTGCTAAGCTAAGAGACTTACCCGGAAAGACTCACAGCTGTAATCGCTGCCAAAGGTGATTCTAACATGTATTGACTCAGGGGGTTGAATACTTACAGTATCTAATCAAGATATATTAGCGGTTTATTTTTTACAAATGTTAGAATTTTTCTTCCACTTTGAGTAATTTGTGTAGGTCGTTGACAAAAAAATGACAATTAAATACATTTTACTCCCACTTTGTAACACAACAAAATGTGGAAAAAGTCAAGGGGTGTGAATACTTTCTGAAGGCACTGTGCACAATATCTATTTTGTTCTCAATATTGTGCTGAAATATCTAATTAATGCTAAATATGAAAATAGCACCAGTTATATCATAGTATAAAAAAGTGTTTGTACAGTCGTGGCCAAAAGTTTTGAGAATGACACAAATATTAAATTTCACAAAGTTTGCTGCTTCACTGTTTTTAGATATTTTTGTCAGATGTTACTATGGAATACTGAAGTATAATTACAAGCATTTCATAAGTGTCAAAGGCTTTTATTGACAATTACATGAAGTTGATACAAAGAGTCAATATTTGCAGTGTTGACCCTTCTTTTTCAAGACCTCTGCAATCCGCCCTGGCATGCTGTCAATTGACTTCTGGGCCACATCCTGACTGATGGCAGCACATTCTTGCATAATCAATGCTTGGAGTTTGTCAGAAATTGTGGTTTTTTGTTTGTCCACCCGCCTCTTGAGGATTGACCACAAGTTCTCAATGGGATTAAAGGTCTGGGGAGTTTCCTGGCCATGGACCCCTGAGCCACTTAGTTATCACTTTTGCCTTATGGCAAGGTGCTCCATCATGCTGGAAAAGGCATTGTTCGTCACCAAACTGTTCATGGATGGTTGGGAGAAGTTGGTCTCGGAGGATGTGTTGGTACCATTCTTTATTCATGGCTGTGTTCTTAGGCAAAATTGTGATTGAGCCCACTCCCTTGGCTGAGAAGCAACCCCACACATGAATGGTATCAGGATGCTTTACTGTTGGCATGACACAGGACTGATGGTAGCGCTCACCTTGTCTTCTCTGGACAAACTTTTTTCCGGATGCCCCAAACAATCGGAAAGGGGATTCATCAGAGAAAATGACTTTACCCCAGTCCTCAGCAGTCCAATCCCTGTACCTTTTGCAGAATATCAGTCTGTCCCTGATGTTTTTCCTGGAGAGAAGTGGCTTCTTTGCTGCCCTTCTTGACACCAGGCCATCCTCCAAAAGTCTTCGCCTCACTGTGCGTGCAGATGCACTCACACCTGCCTGCTGCCATTCCTGAGCAAGCTCTGTACTGGTGGTGCCCCGATCCCGTAGCTGAATCAACTTTAGGGGACGTCCTGGACCTTGCTGGACTTTCTTGGGCGCCCTGAAGCCTACTTCACAACAATTGAACTGCTCTCCTTGAAGTTCTTGATGATCCGATAAATGGTTGATTTAGGTGCAATCTTACTGGCAGCAATATCCTTGCCTGTGAAGCCCTTTTTGTGCAAAGCAATGATGGCTGCACGTGTTTCCTTGCAGGTAACCATGGCTGACAGAGGAAGAACAATGATTCCAAGCACCACCCTCCTTTTGAAGCTTCCAGTCTGTTATTCAAACTCAATCAGCATGACAGAGTGATCTCCAGCCTTGTCCTCAACAACACCTGTGTTAACGAGAGAATCACTGACATGATTTCAGCTGGTCCTTTTGTGGCAGGGCTGAAATGCAGTGGAAATGTTTTTTGGGGATTCAGTTAATTTACATGGCAATGAGGGACTTTGCAATTAATTGCAATTCATCTGATCACTCTTCATAACATTCTGGAGTATATGCAAATTGCCATCATACAAACTGAGGCAGCATACTTTGTGAAAATGTATATTTGTGTCATTCTCTCTTACAGCCACGACTGTAAGTAGACTCATGAGCTCATAGCTTGCCCCATGCAAATATAACTTTGGGCTGTGTGTGTGTGTGTGTGTGTGTGTGTGTGTGTGTGTGTGTGTGTGTGTGTGTGTGTGTGTGTGTGTGTGTGTGTGTGTGTGTGTGTGTGTGTGTGTGTGTGTGTGTGTGTGTGTGTGTGTGTGTGTGTGTGTGTGTCAGCATTAGATGAAAGATGATATTTCTGGCCATGACCGTGTACTCTTCCCCTGCTGTCTTCCCCTGCTGTGTCTCTTCCACTCTCTCTCTCCCTTGCCCCCTCACTGTCTCCCTCCCTCCCTCTCTTTCCCTCCATCAGCATGAGAAGTTCACCAGCCAGCTCCAGCTGAGTAAGAAGCCCTCCAACTGTGAGCCCACCAAGTCACCTGCCAAATCTCCTGCCAAGTCCCCTGCTAAGACCCCCAAGTCCTCCAGCTGCAGACCAGCCGAGAGCAAGGCAGCCGAGGGGACCATGGAGCCATCAGCCAAACCTGCCGAATCACACAAGGGAGATGACAAGATGGCAGGTGAGAGCAGGAAGCACATATAAGAGATGACATGTATGTTGTACATTACGGTATGATCCAGTCATTTCAGGGAATAACTTAATGGGATATTTCATTGTTGATCTTCAAGTGATTCAGTCATTACGCAGTATTTGGAGATTTTGGCAATTTCTGCATCCAAGTTGTGACTAGATTCATAATTCCATTTAATACCGATAGCATTTTAGAATCAGTATTCTAAATGAGTAAGCAACGAATGTCAAGATCCTACCGTAGATTATACAGTATAGATAGACATGTCATCTGAAAAGACTAATCAACCTCTACTTTTCACTGCCTGTCTCTTCTGGAGCTTTTTCTTTTCATGTATTGCCTGTAATAAAAGAGTGAGGGCTTAGGGCGGATGTTTAAATAACACATTGTAAATCCAGCTGAATCTCATTAAAGCAACCTTAATAACAACACAATAATCTGAACAACTGTCCCTGTACCACTGGAGGGTCTTATCTGATTGGCCAGCCTAGCATGCTCCTGTGCCCACTATCAGTAGCTGAATGAGTATTATTCCAATCAAATAGCTATAATTATCTACAGGAGGCAGTAGAGTGTCTGCAGCTGCTCCTGCTCTCCTCTCTCTCTGTTTCTGTTTCTGTCATCTCTCCCCTGTGCTCTTGGCAGGAGGAATGTCCGCTACACTTGCATCGTTTACACGCTCAATAGTCAATTCACTCAGCTGGAGTGAGAGCTTATGCTGGTGTTGGTGTAGGTAACAGTGGATATTTTACTGATGTTAGTGTTTCTTACAGTGTGTGGTACAGATACTGGATACTCTGTGGGAGGCTGAGGGGATGTCTTGAGTTGAATAGCTGCTGTATTACAGATGGCACAGTATATTTGTCTAGCTTTTAACAGGGGAACCATGGCTTTTGCATTGTGATAGTACATGGTTCATTGTCATTACATTAGGAATCTCAGAGGGAGTTTTTGCTATGCACTGGCCTTTTACAGTACGTTACCTGGGGTGGCAGGTAGCCTAGGCTATCGAAACGTCGCTGGTTCGAATCCCTGGGCCGATTAGGTGAAAAATCTGTCTACATAACCTTGAGCAAGGCACTTAACCCTAATTGCTCCTGTAAATTGCTCTGGATAAGAGTGTCTGCTAAATTACTTAAATGTTAAGCTGTTTGGTCCCTATGGATTGGGTAGTTTGTTCTGAAATATGAGAAGATGTCGTTAATGAATGGTTTTAGCCATTGTCTATAGTCTCAGGATCAAAACAACAGATGTTCTAACACTGTCATATGGGGCATCAGGCTTAATCCATAAGTCCAGTGTACCAACATTACATGCAACCCTGCTTGCCACCCACTATGTGTTTAATTACAACATCTGCAGTGGGGGCCTTCAGCAGAAGGCCTATAATGATAGGCAGAGGCACATCCACATGCGTCTCCTCCATTACCCGACGGCCCTTAAAAAATAGGAGGCAGGAAGCGTTTACATGTGTTTCTCCTTCGCTGCCACCTGGATATTTTAGCCTGTTAATTGTCAGTTTGATGCTAATGTGTTGGTCCCCCCTGACGACTCAGACTCAGGGAATCACTGTATGTTCCCTTTCCTCTCTGCAGCACACCACCATAGGTTCACTGGAGATATTACGCAAGCAGGCATAGCTCCTCACCAAGCTTGCAGCATTTATAGGCTCCTCACCAATCTTGCAGCAGTAATAGGCATTTATAGGCATTTTTAACACAAGCATCTGTAAGTATGCGCTGCAATTAATGCTTTCTCTGGGTTTTGTTCAACATATGTAGGATCTTAATTTGAGCTAGTTTGCCACAGCAGAATTTTTTTCCTGCAGCAACAGGAAATGTGGATTATAATTAATGGTGGTTTTTGTAGGGGTTGATCGGTTTTTCGTAAGGAAAAATCAAGTCTGAAATTCTGAAGTGGGAATTACAAACTTCAGAAGTCTTTTAAACCTTAAATATACAACAAGTTTTAAATGTCTTGCATTTCAGAAAAGTTGCCCTGCAACAGGGTGATCAAATGAAGATCCGGCATCTGCATGCAAAGTCAGTGCTTACTTAAACTTGAAGTGATTATGTTCCATTTAGCTATTGTGACTTTATTTGTAGTAAATTGGCCTACACATCATGTCCCGACCTGGGTTCAACTAGCAACATACTATTGGGCTTGACTTGGACTGAAATAGATGCCGGTACTCAGCTCTGGTGTACTCCTGCCCAAGTCAAGCACTGGTCACACCAATGTAAACATCATAGCTGGATTCAGCTGGGTGAAGTCAGAGTATTGTTGTGAAGTCTTAGAGGGATACACTGGTAGTCATACATCTATTTATGACTCCAGGCCTTTAGCAGCGGGGGGAGGAGAAGGTAGAAATATCCCATCTGTAACACCGAGAAATGTGTCCGTTGGGTCAAATGAGGTTCAGACAAAGTCCAGGAAGAGATTCTCCTCTTAAACATTTCAACCGATAAACACAGCCAACCTCCAGCCAGTCTGTTTGAAGTCAGATCTGCCATATGTGTTGGTTGTGTGTTGAGTTAAGCTCATTGGTGATAAGGGATCAGAGCATGGTGTTGATGGGTTTGTCCCTCTGTGTCCTGCTGACTGGGTTATGTAGGTCAGTGGAATGGCTAAAGCCAAATCAATGCTCCATGACCCATCATCCAGCTTTAAGACAGAGGGATTAAAATACAGTAGTGCAGCTGTGCTCAGGAAGTATTGCATGACCATCACAGTAACTACTGGTCTGTTACTGTGTCCATTGATTTCATTCATGTACATGCATGTTTCACAAGCACAATGGGTAGATTATTCAATCTAAATCTAGTGAAACTTCTTGTGTTTGTGTTATAGGTGACATAGCAGCATTGCACCGGGGAACCCCTCTGTATGGACAGCCATCTTGGTGGGGGGATGGGGACGCAGACGATGAGAACTCCTTCAAGCAGGAGACCAAGACGTGTGGGAAGAAGCATGACAGCTCTGCAGCAGGTAAGAACCAAAAAAAATGACCTCATCATATCTCAAATAAAACAAATGTGTACATGGCAAGATGTTCAGATACATGCATACTGTACAGTATACTCTAAGGCCTAAAGAACATGATCCAATGACATTCCTGATGGCTTGAGTTCAAATCAAGATAAACTGATCTGCTATCTTTTTACTCGTGTTTAGTTTTTATGAATTGGCAGGGAATTTGAACCGGCAATTTGTTTTTCCTGGTTGATCATTGTAGCCTATGCAATGTTTGTTCTGAAATAATCCCGTGGTTATAACAGAACTATAGCATGCCAACGTTGGAACATAAAGTGCAGAATACTTTCTGTAAATAGTGAAATGGTGGCTTTATGTTAATTCCCAGGCTTATCCTGTTTCTGTGTATTGAGGGTAATGGCCATCCGGACTCGCAGTACACAGTGTGTATATACACTGTGTGTGTGTCTGTGTTTGTCCGGAGGACTGGTATCCCATTAACTTGTGCTGGGCAGGAGTAACAGGATTAGAGATTAGGCCAGGCTTGGACGCAGCAGGACACCCAATGGGTGCTGGGGTGGACTGGGGGAAGGCCGACCAGACCTCTTAGACTATTAGATCATAGAGCTGTCCTTACACTATCAACAGTCAGAGCTGGACAATAGCACCAGTGCAGTGCATGTCCTCGGCAGCCCTTAGGAAAGCCAACATTTTGGGATAAATTGAGGCTTGTGATCGGAAAGCCTGGAGGACTTTTATTTTAATTCAAGTATGGGAGAGGTTGCATCTACCATGGAACTCAGTAAGTTGAAGCAATTTAACAGTTTCTTTGTGTGACCATTGACATATGTAGAAAGTATAGTGTAGGCTACCTTTGAATTACAATTCTATTAAACAACAGTCGATTAATGTAAGGATATTTGTATTATGACCATGTTCATTTTGGGGGGAAATGTACAGTTGAAGTCTGAAGTTTACATACACCTTAGCCAAATACATTAAAACTCAGTTTTTCACAATTCCTGACATTTAATCCTAGTAAAAATTCCCTATCTTAGGTCAGTTAGGATCACCACTTTATTTGAAGAATGTGTAAAATGAATAATAGTAGAGAGAGTGATTTATTTCAGCTTTTATTTCTTTCATCACATTCCCAGTGGGTCAGAAGTTTACATACACTCAATTAGTATTTGGTAGCATTGCCTTTAAATTGTTTAACTTGGGTGAAAACTTTTGGGTAGCCTTCCAGAAGCTTCCCACAATAAGTTGGGTGAATTTTGGCCCATTCCTCCGCACAGAGCTGGTGTAACTGAGTCAGGTTAGTAGGCCTCCTTGCTCGCACACGCTTTTTCAGTTCTGCCCACACGTTTTCCATAGAATTGAGGTCAGGGCTTTGTGATAGCCACTCCAATACCTTGACTTTGTTGTCCTTAAGCCATTTTGCCACAACTTTGGAAGTATGCTTGGGGTCATTGTCCATTTGGAAGACCCATTTGCGACCAAGCTTTAACTTCCTGACTGATGTCTTGAGATGTTGCTTCAATATATCCACATAATTTTCCGCCCTCATGATGTCATCTATTTTGTGAAGTGCACCAGCCTGGGTGGTTTCATGGTTTTAATACTTGTGTACTATTGTTTGTACAGATGAATGTAGTACCTTCAGGCGTTTGGAAATTGCGGTCTTGGTTGATTTCTTTGGATTTTCCCATGATGTCAAGCAAAGAGGCACTGAGTTTGAAGGTATGCCTTGAAATACATCCACAGGTACACCTCCAATTGACTCAAATGATGGAAATTAGCCTATCAGAAGCTTCTAAAGCCATGACATCATTTTCTGGAATTTTCCAAGCTGTTTAAAGGCACAGTCAACTTAGTGTATGTAAACTTCTAAACCACTGGAATTGTGATACAGTGAATTATAAGTGGAATAGTCTGTCTGTAAACAATTGTTTGAAAAATGACTTGTGTCATGCACAAAGTAGATGTCCTAACTGACTTGCCAAAACTATAGTTTGTTAACAAGAAATTTGTGGAGTGGTTGAAAAACGAGTTTTAATGACTCCAACCTAAGTGTATGTAAACTTCCAACTTCAACTGTAAAATTGCAATATTATTGTGAAAGCAGTGCTCTTATGTGCAGTAGATGGTATGTTGTGACCACTGACCTGTCCTTATCTCTGGTATTGAGAGGCCCACAGTAGAGGGAAGTTGACTGGTCTGTCAGCCGTTGTTGATATGGGCAGCATCCCCAAGGAAAGTGTCACAAACAGTGGGCCTTCCTGACCAGTCTTTAGTGACAGTCCCAAGCTTCAACAGAGTGCACTGGCATGTTATGTATGTAATTGTAAGCCATGTCTCTACGGCGGCATAAAAACAGATCCAGGGTTATATTCATGGTCTTTCAATGTAAATGATATGTGTGCAGTGTAGACAGCTTGCAGTGAGCGTGGGTGGTAGGCTGGTAGTGGGTGCTGAAGTCTATAGAATACCCATATAATGTTATGGAGTTCTATGTGATTGTGTAGAAACTGCTCCGTCTTCTCATTCAAACTGCACTGAATCTGAAAGCACTCACACCCTCCTCCTCGAATGCCACTTAAGGGAAGTCACTGAGGACAACACTCTCTCTGTTCAAAACAAGACACCATATCCACCCTCCTCTCCTCACCGTCCAGCTACACTCGCTCTCTCTCTTTTTCTCTTTCTCTCGCAGGGGCATACATTGTGAGTTTATCTAGCCAAGGAACCTTCAGCTTTGAATAGCATTATCTGCAGGCATTCTTTAGTCAACAAAGGGAACTTCGACTGGTGTGGAGGAGAGATAGAAAACCTTTTTAATGAATCAGCATTATTTTCCTGAAAGTCTCTTGGGAGCCCAAAGAAGGCACATAATAAGGGTACGCCAATAAGGTGTACACACAATACAGTTCCCCACATCAAAGAGCCAATTTATAATCTAATCTCCTCCCATAGCTATTTCTGTAGTGTGGAGAGGGCATACTACCCCCACTTGCCCTAGTAGAGAGAGGCTAACTAACATCAGAAGGTAGCAGTGGAGGGGAAGTGAGATAGTTTAGAGGAACGGTCTCATGTACTATTGAATAGATTCTGTTGTAGCCGCCCCCAGCCCCCATCCTTATGTATTGTCACTCAGGGCTATTGGGTTACGCCATTGCACCAGCTCTCACAGGGCGCTGAAACAAACCGCTTTCTCCAACACTGAAACTCTCATTCGCTATCTAGTCTATAGTAACTTGCTAAACTAGTAACTTGCTAAAGTCCTTATATATATTGTTTGGCTAATTAGTCAATTTAAGGACATAGTTTACTGGGAATCCGAACTGAGGCTTTAATTTTGAAGAGGGAACCACCTCTGCCTGAACTTGCACTTTCTTTGGTCACCTGTGGCTTTTCAGGAGGATATTCAGTCAGTCAGGCCGTTTCAGCTTTGAGGTATGTGTTCTCACTTTTAAAGGCACTCTGGTCACTTCAGGGCAGTGGATTAATGAGTGTAAAACACCTAAAGTCCTGCCAGATTACTTAGATGTATTATATTGTTAAGTATACATTTGGTTCCTGTCATTAATATGTAATGACATGGGTGTTGTTAGTAATGCTTTGTATGTCTCATGGACTCTAATGTACAGTAGTACACTGAGTGTCCATGTTAAATGAATGGCCACCATGACCCTCAGTGCTTTTGAGTTGAGTTTTCACATCAGTCACATGAGTCTTAATGTGATCATTAGAGGAAGGGTGGTAGTATTTATAAAAAAGGGAAGTTCTAGGCTTAAGTTCTGATTGTCTTGTTCGGGGAAGCAGTGGGTGTTATTGATGCTTGGATAGGATGAAACCTGAAAGCACAGCCTTATTTACCGCCAGACCTGTTGGTGACTATAATCTAGGACCTGATGCAAGTGGTACCAGTTTGAATGTACAGTGCCTTCGGAAAGTATTCAGACCCCTTTCATTTTTTTAAATGTTGTTACGTTACAGCATTATTCTAAAATGTATTAAAATGTTTGTTTTCCTCATCAATCTACACACAATAGCCCACAATGACAAAGCAAAAACAGGTTTTTAGAAGTGTTTGCTAACTTGTAAAAAATTGGAGCAGGTTTTCATCAAGGAGCTCTCTGTACTTTTCTCCTTTCATCTTTGCCTCAATCCTGACTGGTCTCCCAGTCACTGCCTCTGAAAAACATCCCCACAGCATGATGCTGCCACCACCATGCTTCACCGTAGGGATGGTGCCAGGCTTCCTCCAGACATGACGCTTGGCATTCAGGCCAAAGTGCTAAATCTTGGTTTCATCAGACCAGAGAATCTTGTTCCTCATAGTCTGAGAGACTTTAGGTGCCTTTTGGCAAACTCCAAGCGGGCTGTCATGTGGCTTTTACTGAGTGTCTTCCGTCTGGCCACTCTTCCATAAAGGCCTGATTGGTGGAGGGCTCTGTGGAGATGGTTCTCCCATCTCCACAGAGAAACTCTGGAGCTCTGTCAGAGTGACCATCGGGTTCTTGGTCACCTCCCTGACCAAAGCCCTTCTCCCCCGATTGCTCAGTTTGGCCGGGCGCCCAGCTCTTGGTGGTTCCAAACTTCTTCCATTCAAGAATGATGGAGGCCACTGTGGTCTTGGTGTTTTGGTACCCTTCCCCAGATCTGTCCCTCCACCCACAATTATGTTTCGGAGCTCTAAGGACAATTCCCTCAACCTCGTGGCTTGGTTTTTGCTCTGACATGCACTGTCAACTGTGGGACCTTATATAGACAGGTGTGTGCCTTTCCAAATCATGTCCAATCAAGTTGTAGAAACATCTCAAGGATGATCAATGGAAACAGGAAGCACCTGAGCTCAGTTTAGAGTCTCATAGCAAAGGGTCTGAATACTTATGTAAATAAGGTATTTCAGTTTTTTTTAAAGTTTTTTTTATACATTTCCAAAAATGTCTACAAACCTGTTTTTGCTTTGTCATGATGGGGTATTGTGTGTAGATTTTTTTATTTAATTCATTTCAGAATAAGGCTGTAATGTAACAAAATGTGGAAAAAGTCAAGGGGTCTGAATACTTTCCAAAGGTACTGTAGTTCTCTATATGGACAACATTATGTCTCATTTCACTCAATTTTTTACTTTGTTGAAAGCCCCAGTTCGTTGCAGACATGGGGAGTTTATCTGTTTTCAAAAAGAGACAAAAAGTACTTTTAAGTTGAAGTGAAAGATATAACTTTCAAGAAAGATTTGGCTTTATAGGGGGTCGTAAATCCCTGTAGGTATTATATCTTCAATATTTGACTTTGATATAGTTCCTTTACTCTGTTAGGGAGGAAATGTGCAAAGCCAACTTTTTTGTACGTTACATGAACAACTCAGCTACTCACTTTGTCATACATATAAACCAGATGGTCCAATCAGATCATCCATCATCTCCACATCCCATAATGCCTTGCCACTTAATGTAATCAAATTAAGTTACACAATCATTATTATGTAATAGCCTAAAGGGGTTTTGATTGGCTTCCTCATCAGTTATTGTCAAAGTGGAAACTACATGGCTTTGTGCCTGTCTACCTGGGCCCCAGCTCAGCCTGACCTGTTTTGTTTAGAGGGCTGTGTTCTGCCAGGGCCTCAGACACTGATTCAGACTAATGGTGAGACTCAGAACAGACACAGCTGAACGGCCCATGTGGGGCACATGACCTCTGACCTCTAGATACTGATCCCCAGTGTTCTCCTCTCTGTGAACCTACAGACGGCAGAGAGCCTAAGAGGAGTGAGAGGCCTAGGGAGGACGGCCTGGACCCAGAGCCCAGCTACTTTGAGATCCCCACCAAGGAGGCTCAGATGGCCGAGGACAGCATTCATGAGATCCCCACCAAAGACACTGAGGGGGCTGCTGCTACCGCCAGCGCCAGCCCTCAGGGCCACGCCTCCCCTCACGCCTTCACAATCGAGTTTGACGACACCTCCCCTGGCAAGGTCACGATCAAGGACCACGTGTCCAAGCTGACTCCGGACCACCGGCCCCGGCCTAAGAAGGCCTCCCATTCAGGCAGCAAGGACCTCAGCACCCTGCAGGCTGCCATGATGGTCTCTGAGAGCAAGGTGGCTGATTGGCTGGCCCAGAACGACCCCCCCACGGTGCGCAGTGAGTCCACGGAGGACAGCAAGAGCATCAAGAGTGATGTCCCTGTCCACTTCAAGAGGCTCAAAGGTGAGGGCCATAGCCTGCCTGCTCTCCTCCCTATATCCCTGCCTGTCTTTCTCTCTGTCCCCCATCTGTTGCCAGATCAGCGAATGCACTTATTCCTCCCTATAGCTACACTACAGTATCTTCTACTAACTGTTCTACATCTGGCCTTGCTAACCTCACAATTAAGCTGATCAACATGTGTTTTACTGCTAAAAACCATGAGTGTTTGAGTGTTATTTTGGGAGGTTTTTGGGGAGGTCCTGTAAAATGCATCCTCTTAACAAAGCTTATCTCTTACTCGCTACTAACAGATCCTAAAATGTTGGTCAATCTGATCCTCTAAAATAAGACTTGTGTTTGACCCAGAAACTCCTAGGGCGCTATTCAATCTGTATCGCTGAAGCGTTACAGATTGCCCGCTAGAAATTTAAAGGTAATTTACTATTGAGCTGACATATGCAGCGTTTGCTGTGAATGCAGTCTCCACTAACACGGGAACATTGCCTTTAAATTGCAATCACGCTGTAACGCTGAATTTCCGCATTACGGATTGACAACAATAACAATGATATCTGTCCATTGGTGGGAGGGGTCCCAGAGGGAATGTCCATAGGGGAAGCATCAGGGGGGAAGTGAGAAGTGAATGAAACAATAATACAAATAATAATATATACATATTTACAACTGTAACGATGATATATCAGAGGGAGCAGGTAGCAGCCTAGCGGTGGCTAGTAGTTCTGTAGTTGCAATGGCGCCCTAGTAGCAACCTAAGCAGAGAGCTCCTGGAAATATGTACATATTTAATCGTTTTTAAGTGTTTTTTTTATCAGCTGTTTTGTTTTTGATAACGTTGAGTTTTATTGCATATTTCTGGTGGTTTTGACCCACAGATTTGCAGATGGACTGGCAGGTCAACTCGTTTCGACTTGGCTAGCTAGCTGACTAATAGTTTTTGTTTGAATGATGCATCTGGACACTGTATCAGCTTTTGTGTTTCACCTGGCTGCTGGTCCCTGATGTTTTGAAAACATAAATTGAAGTCACCTGAAGCTTGAGAGGAATGGGAGATGCAGTAGAGGAATGCAGAGCAGAGGCAGAAGGCTCATAGTGAGGACGACTGGCTACTATTCTGAACTCTGTGTGGTGAGCTTTCTGGCGCCCAGAGCTGCTGAGGCAGAGGGCTCATAGTGAGGACGACTGGCTACTATTCTGAACTCTGTGTGGTGAGCTTTCTGGCGCCCAGAGCTGCTGAGGCAGAGGGCTCATAGTGAGGACGACTGGCTACTATTCTGAACTCTGTGTGGTGAGCTTTCTGGCGCCCAGAGCTGCTGAGGCAGAGGGCTCATAGTGAGGACGACTGGCTACTATTCTGAACTCTGTGTGGTGAGCTTTCTGGCGCCCAGAGCTGCTGAGGCAGAGGGCTCATAGTGAGGACGACTGGCTACAATTCTGAACTCTGTGTGGTGAGCTTTCTGGCGCCCAGAGCTGCTGAGGCAGAGGGCTCATAGTGAGGACGACTGGCTACTATTCTGAACTCTGTGTGGTGAGCTTTCTGGCGCCCAGAGCTGCTGAGGCAGAGGGCTCATAGTGAGGACGACTGGCTACAATTCTGAACTCTGTGGGGTGAGCTTTCTGGCGCCCAGAGCTGCTGAGGCGTCACCCAAGTGGGTACCATACATTGGGAAGAAGGAGAAGTCCAGTAGCTACACGACTCAGGCTGGTTCCCAGAGTACCCCTTTATATGATCGTCACCAGACTCTTCATCAACCATCTCCCTCATCACCTTCCTCTGATCAAGCCATGAACTGTCCATCTCCATCTTTGGGGGATGCATGCACTCAAAGACTTGGCCTCTATTGGTTGACCTATAGTTAGGTCAACCAGTACATCACTGGATGTGATGTACTAGCTAGCTAGGCTACTCAATGTGATGTACTAGCTAGGCTACTCAATGTGATGTACTAGCTAGGCTACTCAATGTGATGTACTAGCTAGCTAGGCTACTCAATGTGATGTACTAGCTAGGCTACTCAATGTGATGTACTAGCTAGCTAGGCTACTCAATGTGATGTACTAGCTAGGCTACTCAATGTGATGTACTAGCTAGCTAGGCTACTCAATGTGATGTAATAGCTAGGCTACTCAATGTGATGTACTAGCTAGGCTACTCAATGTGATGTACTAGCTAGGCTACTCAATGTGATGTACTAGCTAGGCTACTCAATGTGATGTACTAGCTAGGCTACTCAATGTGATGTACTAGCTAGGCTACTCAATGTGATGTACTAGCTAGGCTACTCAATGTGATGTACTAGCTAGGCTACTCAATGTGATGTACTAGCTAGGCTACTCAATGTGATGTACTAGCTAGGCTACTCAATGTGATGTACTAGCTAAGCTACTCATGGTGATGCATTGCGTGTTGGTTTTTTGCTTTTGAAAAGTACTATAGACATTTTATAAATGATTATTATTATTATTAAATTCCCAAACTGGCCCTCATACAATCATGTCCACCTAATCATCCCCAGCTTCCAATTGGCTCATTCATCCCTCCTCGTCTCCCCTCTAACTATTCCCCAGGTCACTTCTGTAAATAACAATGTGTTCTCGTCAACTTACCTGGTAAAATAAGGGTAAAATAAACAATTTAATATAGACATTTTTTTTAAATATTCAGCAGCCTGATGGTCTGGGGGTAGAAGCTATTGGCCGAATGACAGTTTTGCCATGATGCTCCTATACTGCCCACGTCTGAGTGATGGAAGCGGGGAGAACCGGCCGTGGCTCGGGTGGCTGAGGTCCTTGATGATTTTCTTGGCCTTGATGATCTTCTTGGATTTCCTGTGACACATGGTGTCGTTCGGCTGAGCGTACCACCCTCTGTAGAGCCTTGCGGGGAGCGGTGGGGAAGTTGCCGTACCAGGCTGTGATGCAGCCCGACAGTATGCTCTTGATGATGCTCCTGTACAACACTGTGAGGGCCTTCAGGGACAGACAGAATTTCTTCAGCCTCCTGAGGTTCAAAAGTCGCTGTCGTGCCTTCTTCAGCACGGTGTCCGCCTGGTTTGACAATTTGTTTTTCGCTGTCTCCACGGCGGCCCAGTTGATAAGGATGGGATCATGCCCAGCCTGGTTAATCCTGAAGTCCATAATCAGCTCCTTTGTTTTGCTGGCGTTGGCACCACATCGTCAGAGTGCCTACCTCATGTCCGTGGGTCGTCTCGTTGCCGTTGGTAATCAGGCCTAGTACTGTCGTGTCGTCGGTGAGCTTGATGATGAAGTTGGAACTGTGTGAGCTCATGCAGTCGTGGGTATACAGGGAGTGCAAGAGGGAACTGAAGTCGCACCCTTATGGGGCCCCCGTGTTGAGGATCACTGTGGAGGAGGTAATGTTACCTTCCAGTAGAAGCATGTCTTCTACTTTGCTAATGCCGGTAGCAGCAGTCGTACTCTAAGCTATAGTAGGCAGGCAGACAGGAGAGAAGGTAAAGAAAGGCCATTGCGTGTTTACTCCCCCTGTAGCCTGATCTGACTTTCATCCTGAGAGAAGGCTTTGCTCGCTACTCATCTTAGTGGTTTATCTAGCTGTATGATTATTCTCCTCCAGGAAACTCTGCTCAGACAAAATTCCCTATGAAGTCACACCATCTCCATGAAATGATAGGTGGCTGTCTGCACTATTTAAAGGTCCTTTATCTCAAATAGTGTCTGATTTATGTAATTCTATAAAGTTCCTTTATATCAAATAGTGTCTGTTTATGTTATTCTATAAAGGTCCCCACCCTCAAGCAAACAGATGTTGAAATCCTTTTGTGTACTTCATATCACTGACAGAGACACCCACTTATCAAATCAAATCAAATGGCTCTCAGACCCTGGCCATGACCTCACTCTCCGAGGGCGTCTCAGGGAGAGTTGGGATATGCAGAAAACACATTTACAATTCACACATGCGAATAATACACACTTGTACAAATATACAGTAAATATAGGACAAATATAATCACCCTCCCACACACTTACGGCTCTCTACGTACAACCTACCACTCTGACTGGTGATTCTTCATACGTAAATCTCTCTGCCCTACATAAACCCAGAGACTACATACAGTATGGCTCTCTGCCCTACATAAACCCAGAGACTACATACAGTATGGCTCTCTGCCCTACATAAACCCAGAGACTACATACAGTATGGCTCACTGCCCTACATAAACCCAGAGACTACATACAGTATGGCTCTCTGCCCTACATAAACCCAGAGACTACATACAGTATGGCTCACTGCCCTACATAAACCCAGAGACTACATACAGTATGGCTCTCTGCCCTACATAAACCCAGAGACTACATACAGTATGGCTCACTGCCCTACATAAACCCAGAGACTACATACAGTATGGCTCTCTGCCCTACATAAACCCAGAGACTACATACAGTATGGCTCTCTGCCCTACATAAACCCAGAGACTACATACAGTATGGCTCTCTGCCCTACATAAACCCAGAGACTACATACAGTATGGCTCTCTGCCCTACATAAACCCAGAGACGACATACAGTATGGCTCTCTGCCCTACATAAACCCAGAGACTACATACAGTATGGCTCTCTGCCCTACATAAACCCAGAGACGACATACAGTATGGCTCTCTGCCCTACATAAATCCAGAGACTACATACAGTATGGCTCTCTGCCCTACATAAACCCAGAGACTACATACAGTATGGCTCTCTGCCCTACATAAATCCAGAGACTACATACAGTATGGCTCTCTGCCCTACATAAACCCAGAGACTACATACAGCATGGCTCTCTGCCCTACATAAACCCAGAGACTACATACAGTATGGCTCTCTGCCCTACATAAACCCAGAGACGACATACAGTATGGCTCTCTGCCCTACATAAATCCAGAGACTACATACAGTATGGCTCTCTGCCCTACATAAACCCAGAGACTACATACAGTATGGCTCTCTGCCATACATAAACCCAGAGACTACATACAGCATGGCTCTCTGCCCTACATAAACCCAGAGACTACATACAGTATGGCTCTCTGCCCTACATAAACCCAGAGACGACATACAGTATGGCTCTCTGCCCTACATAAATCCAGAGACTACATACAGTATGGCTCTCTGCCCTACATAAACCCAGAGACTACATACAGTATGGCTCTCTGCCCTACATAAACCCAGAGACTACATACAGCATGGCTCTCTGCCCTACATAAACCCAGAGACTACATACAGTATGGCTCTCTGCCCTACATAAACCCAGAGACGACATACAGTATGGCTCTCTGCCCTACATAAATCCAGAGACTACATACAGTATGGCTCTCTGCCCTACATAAACCCAGAGACTACATACAGTATGGCTCTCTGCCATACATAAACCCAGAGACTACATACAGCATGGCTCTCTGCCCTACATAAACCCAGAGACTACATACAGTATGGCTCTCTGCCCTACATAAACCCAGAGACGACATACAGTATGGCTCTCTGCCCTACATAAACCCAGAGACTACATACAGTATGGCTCTCTGCCCTACATAAACCCAGAGACTACATACAGTATGGCTCTCTGCCCTACATAAACCCAGAGACTACATACAGTATGGCTCTCTGCCCTACATAAACCCAGAGACTACATACAGTATGGCTCTCTGCCCTACATAAACCCAGAGACTACATACAGTATGGCTCTCTGCCCTACATAAACCCAGAGACGACATACAGTATGGCTCTCTGCCCTACATAAACCCAGAGACTACATACAGTATGGCTCTCTGCCCTACATAAACCCAGAGACGACATACAGTATGGCTCTCTGCCCTACATAAATCCAGAGACTACATACAGTATGGCTCTCTGCCCTACATAAACCCAGAGACGACATACAGTATGGCTCTCTGCCCTACATAAACCCAGAGACTACATACAGCATGGCTCTCTGCCCTACATAAACCCAGAGACTACATACAGTATGGCTCTCTGCCCTACATAAACCCAGAGACTACATACAGTATGGCTCTCTGCCCTACATAAACCCAGAGACTACATACAGTATGGCTCTCTGCCCTACATAAATCCAGAGACGACATACAGTATGGCTCTCTGCCCTACATAAACCCAGAGACTACATACAGTATGGCTCTCTGCCCTACATAAACCCAGAGACTACATACAGTATGGCTCTCTGCCCTACATAAACCCAGAGACTACATACAGTATGGCTCTCTGCCCTACATAAACCCAGAGACTACATACAGTATGGCTCTCTGCCCTACATAAACCCAGAGACTACATACAGTATGGCTCTCTGCCCTACATAAACCCAGAGACGACATACAGTATGGCTCTCTGCCCTACATAAACCCAGAGACTACATACAGTATGGCTCTCTGCCCTACATAAACCCAGAGACGACATACAGTATGGCTCTCTGCCCTACATAAACCCAGAGACTACATACAGTATGGCTCTCTGCCCTACATAAACCCAGAGACTACATACAGTATGGCTCTCTGCCCTACATAAACCCAGAGACTACATACAGTATGGCTCTCTGCCCTACATAAACCCAGAGACTACATACAGTATGGCTCTCTGCCCTACATAAACCCAGAGACTACATACAGTATGGCTCTGTTAATGGCAGTCAGAATACTGTCTACTTCCTCAGGATTAGTCACCAGTACTTCTAAATCCCCCAGCCGTCTCCCAGCTCTGACACCCATTGTCTGAGCTTAGCATGGATGGCACAGTGGGCTACCTGCCTGTCTACCTCCCCCATTCTCCATTCTCCCTGCCTAAGGCACTCATTTCCTGCTGAACACCAAGGAGCCAGGCCACATCCATCCCATCTCCTTAATGATTCATCCACATAGTGCTTTAGTTGTGCTTTCCCTTTGTTTCATATTTTAATTGGAGCCTGAACACTATCTCTGTCTGCATCTTTATTACCATCACTGGGGCTTTTGTAATGCACTTTTTGGGTATGACAACATGAATCTCTCTCTCTCTTGCTCTCTCTCTCTCTCTTTCTCCCCACCTATTCTACCTGCTAACTGCTGAGTAGGGTTCTTTTGCTGTGGGATGCTATTTGACAGGACACAGGAGAGAGTGCGGGCTGGGCGCTAGCTACTCTTTAGAGCTGGCTAATTAAATGGCTGCTAATTTATGGTGTGCGATAGCTGTGTCTGGGGGTGGGGCGCAGACAGGATGGTATGAATAGAGATTTATGAAGCACATAGCATGTATGAAGGTGAAGTCAGAGGCTGGGCTGCTGGGTGCTACAGTACATACAATGCTGCTGGACAATGCAGTCTTTCCAGTTTTAGGTGTGGCTCCTGTACTCGGTTTCTGGGGTTTATTCTGAAGCTGTGCCTTCCAGAGGCTGTGGTGGGAGTCTAGCTGTGGGACCGAGAGGAGGGAGAAACAGGGGTCGGTGTTGAGGTTGGAGTTGTCAGGCTGCAGGCAGTCAGGACTGGGAGCTTAGGAGCCTGGTGTGTGTATAAACCGTACATGTGTGTCTGAGTCGTGCTCAGTGGTGCTCAGTGCTGCCGTCAGCCCCAGGGACAGAGAGCTGTGTGTGTGCCGTCAAGCGTGAGGACGGGAAAGCGAGACGAGCCAGAGGCTGCTGTGTTAATATTCATGTTCTCAGGTGGGTCTCTGAAACACAATGGATGGAGAGGCATGCGGTGCACGGGGTGCATGGGGACCGCCTGGAGATACTGTGTAGCTTTTACACTGCAAAGTAAGGGTTCACTTTGTTGTTTGTGATGTAAATTAACCAACAGTTTAATAATTATGTTACGTTTTGGTGGTTTTACTCACTTACTGTAGAAGGTTGTGAATGTTCTTGTGTGTTTTTACATTTGACATTTGTCCGTGTGTTAGAGGGTTAACGCTGCTGTGCTGTGTAGTAGGGTTAACTGTTGTTTTGTTGGCTGTCTCTTTATGTTGTATATTACGGTTAATAACGTTATTTGATTGGATGTGCCTCTGTGCTTTGTAGAGTTAACTGTGTTGTTTGTTCTGTACTGTGTAGTAGGGTTAACTGTGTTGTTTGTTCTGTACTGTGTAGTAGGGTTAACTGTGTTGTTTGTTCTGTACTGTGTAGTAGGGTTAACTGTGTTGTTTGTTCTGTACTGTGTAGTAGGGTTAACTGTGTTGTTTGTTCTGTACTGTGTAGTAGGGTTAACTGTATTGTTTGTTCTGTACTGTGTAGTAGGTTTAACTGTGTTGTTTGTTCTGTACTGTGTAGTAGGGTTAACTGTGTTGTTTGTTCTGTACTGTGTAGTAGGGTTAACTGTGTTGTTTTTGCTAGATGTGTCTATGTGCTGTGTGTGATGAGGTGGAGGAGTTGCAGTCTGACTCATGTGGGCCCGGGGCCAGCCAGCTCTAGTCACTCAGAGACAGGCAGCGCTGTGAGGCTCCTAACAGTTCCTTTGTCTGGGGCTGCTGCTTGAAAGGCCTCTGTCTCCAGAGTGGCCTGGTGATTTCTGCCTCTGAACCCACCACTGTCAGGTCTGATTTCATGCTATTTCCTAAGCCCCCGCTAAAGAATACCCACTTTCCCTCCTCCCTCCACCCTTCCTGCTCCTGCTCCTTCCTCCAACCCCCTCCTCTCCCCCCTCTGCCCACTGAGGAGGCAGGGCTGGTATTACTGTGGCTGGGTGAAGTCTGGAGTGCTGCCGCATATTGGATTGCATCATAGAGGGCTATGGAGGCCTGTCCTTCTCGCTTTCTCGCGCTAAGTCATAATTAGCAGTTGAATGGTCAGAGGTTGGATGTTTAGTGTTTCCTGTATGCACAGTAACTCAGGTATGTGCTCTCCTCTTTTGGCCCTCCCAGGCAGCAAGCATGAGGACGGCACCCAGAGCGACTCCGAGAACGGGATTGGTCTGCGCTTCGGCAACCGGAGGCTGGCTTTGGAGGAGAGGCTGAGGGTGGCGCAGGGAGGACAGGGGGGTCAGGGGGGCCGGACCACCAGCAACAGGACCGCCTTCATGATCGAGTTCTACGATGACGACAACCCCCGCAAGCGACGATCCTACTCCTTCTCCCAGACTGCACCGCTGCTTGGGGGCGTGGCCGGGGAGGCTCTGTGCCCCACGCCCCCCTCCCACCCTAAGTCCCCCTCTACCACGACCACAGCCACAGACTTCAGCAAGGCCCCGTTATCAGCGGCACTGATAGCGGGTGCCCCCACGGCCGCCCGGGTCCTGATGAAGCAGAGGTCTGAGGACCAGAGCATAGGAAGGAGCTCGGTCAGTACGGGTCACCAGACCACTGAGCCCAGCCCCAGTGAGGAGGGTCTGAGGAACCCTCGGTCTCAGGGGGACAGGGAGCAGGAGGATGACCAGAGCGATAAGGGAACCTACACCATTGAGCTGGAGAACCGCAACCCTGAGGAGGAGGAGGCCAGGCGCATGATAGACAAGGTATGGTCAGCTTTCTGAAGTATTTTCACACACCTCAAGGATTTATCGTTATGGGTTGGGATGCTGTGAATCCGATTTTTATTTGAAAAAAATATTTTCTGAATTGCAGGTAGGAAAGCTGACCTGGTTTGAATGTAAGAATGGCCAAGTTCTATGTGTCTTGAATTAACTGTATCAAAGGTCATGTTATTTTTCTTCAGTTTTCTAAAATTCATAAATAACATCCACTAAGCATGCTGAGCTTTTGAAGCTGTAATGATCTGTCATAATGAATTATTACATCGCTATTTTCCGAATTAAAAGCATTTTACTATGTCCTCTGATGCTCTCTGACCCATGGGTAAAAGTGTATTGGATTTAATTTTGTAATGTATTTTATTTCCAACTGAATGTGTTCGTTGCGAGACCAATTGAAAATATTTACATTGTACAATATGTAGTCTAACACTTTTATACACTGAAGGTCTTGATCAGGCACTCACTAATATACACATTTTCAATGGTATATTAACAAAGAAATGTTTCTGTCAGGAAATGGTATACCCAGCAGCATAGGTCTTTGCGCTGATGTGGCGATCAATTTCCCTTAAGTCTCTCTGTTCTAATTAGGGTTAGCTCATATAAACAGCCATACACAATGAGAGAGTGAGCTATATAACCTGCTGCATAACCTGGCTGTCACAATCCAGTGCAACAGCTGCCATAATAAAAAACACAGTTAACACAGCACAAGACTCATTCATAAGACTCACGCACAAGACTCAAAATCAAATCAAATCAAATGTTATTTGTCACATACACATGGTTAGCAGATATTAATGCGAGTGTAGCGAAATGCTTGTGCTTCTAGTTCCGACAATGCAGTAATAACCAACAAGTAATCTAACCTAACAATTCCACAACTACTACCTTATACACACAAGTGTAAAGGGATAAAGAATATGTACATAAAGATATATGAATGAGTGATGGTACGGAACGGCATAGGCAAGATGCAGTAGATGGTATAGTGTACAGTCTATACATATGAGATGAGTAATGTAGGGTATGTAAACATAAAGTGGCATAGTTTAAAGTGGCTAGTGATACATGTGTTACATAAAGATGGCAAGATGCAGTGGATGATATACAGTACAGTATATACATATACATATGAGATGAGTAATGTAGGGTATGTAAACATTATATTAAGTGGCATTGTTTAAAGTGGCTAGTGATACATTTTTACATAATTTCCATCAATTCCCATTATTAAAGTGGCTGGAGTTGACTCATTCATAAGACTCACGCACAAGACTCATTCATAAGACTCACGCACAAGGCTCATTCATAAGACTCACACACAAGACTCATTCATAAGACTCACACACAAGACTCATTCATTAGACTCACGCACAAGACTCATTCATAAGACTCACACACAAGACTCATTCATTAGACTCACGCACAAGACTCACGCACAAGAATCATTCATAAGACTCACGCACAAGACTCATTCATAAGACTCACACACAAGACTCATTCATTAGACTCACGCACAAGACTCATTCATAAGACTCAACACACAAGACTCATTCATTAGACTCACGCACAAGACTCATTCATAAGACTCACACACAAGACTCATTCATTAGACTCACCCACAAGACTCACGCACAAGACTCATTCATAAGACTCACGCACAAGACTCATTCATAAGACTCACGCACAAGACTCATAAGACTCACGCACAAGACTCATTCATAAGACTCACGCACAAGATTCACTCATAAGACTCACGCACAAGACTCACTCATAAGACTCATGCACAAGACTCATTCATAAGACTCATGAGTAACTCCCTTAAGCATACACAATTTAGAAAAGATGAGCAGAAATGTCATCATCCATCCTCGCCTTCTTCCAAATGCACTGTTCTATTGACACCTAGGGACTAGTTTATGATCATAATACCTTGCTGCAAAACAAGGTTAGCCTTTAGCTAGCGCTCACTTTGAACACAGCATTCCACATGTTACATACCGCTGTAGAGCAAATCTAATGGGGCTCACCATCGAGCTCTCTCCATTATTCGATCGTCCTCCAGGGAGTTTAGAAAACCACCGGTTTGCTTATGTAACAGCTGCCTGCATGCTTTCTCATGCTGAATGAAAAGATTTCTAAAAGGGCGAGTCTCAGAAGTAGAGGAGTAAGGATTTACTGCTGGCTTAAGATTCCCCCCAAAAAGCTCAGTTTAAACTTTTCAACATGTAGCCCTGAGATGTCATTTTTGACTCATTAAATATTTATATGGGACTTAAAAGATGGTAATTTGGGCATGGAGTAAGTGGAGAGTGGGTGGGGCATTGGTTGTCAGATTTATTTAGAGCATAGACTGGGTAGTCTTTTCTAAACTAGAAGTGTGATGATGGTAATTCCTATAATTAGCTGACACAGTAATTGGCATACTGCTCCCTGTCTTTTTACATGGCCGTAATGGATGTATGAAGTGTGTGGGGGCAGTGCTTTGATCCAACTGGCCCTCATGTTGGTCCAATATCAGCCACCTTTGTCTATGTAGTAGACTACCGTGAGTGGCAGTGATGAGTCATGAAGCTCTTTATTTTCTTGATGCCCAGGTGTTTGGGGTGGAGCAGAAACAGGATCCGTCTGTCTCAGGACCAGTAGAACACCAACAGGGAGAAGCGGGGAAGGAGAAGAAGGAGAGGAGGAAGACCACAGAGACGGGAGAAACTGCGAAACCAAGCTGCCTTCCATCTGAGGTAAAACACCCCTTCCATGGAGACACAAATTATTATACCCAATCTCTCACAGCTTTTAGTCATCATAGTCACCAGGCTACCAACACCTGATAGCATCTACAGTTGAAGTCGGAAGTTTACATACACTTAAGTTGGAGTCATTAAAACTCGTTTTTCAACCACTCCACAAATTTCTTGTTAACAAATTATAGTTTTGGCAATTCGGTTAGGACATCTACTTTGTGCATGACACAAGTCATTTTTCCAACAATTGTTTACAGACAGATTATTTCACTTATAATTCACTGTATCACAATTCCAGTGGATCAGAAGTTTACATACACTAAGTTGACTGTGCCTTTAAACAGTTTGGAAAATTCCAGAAAATAATGTCATGGCTTTAGAAGCTTCTGATAGGCTAAAAAAGCGTGTGTGAGCAAGGAGGCCTACTAACCTGACTCAGTTACACCAGCTCTGTCAGGAGGAATGGGCCAAAATTCACCCAATTTATTGTGGGAAGCTTGTGGAAGGCTACCCAAAAAGTTTGACCCAAGTTAAACAATTTAAAGGCAATGCTGCCAAATACTAATTGAGTGTATGTAAACTTCTGACCCACTGGGAATGTGATGAAAGAAATAAAAGCTGAAATGGATCATTCTCTCTACTATTATTCTGACATTTCACATTCTTAAAATAAAGTGGTGATCCTAACTGACCTAAAACAGGCAATTTTTACTAGGATTAAATGTCAGGAATTGTGAAAAGCTGAGTTTAAATGTATTTGTCTAAGGTGTATGTAAACCTCAACTGTATCTCATTCAGTGATGTGATGCTTGAGAAATGTAAACATTACTGAGATTCATTACTATGACCCTGACGTACTAGGGTGGAGTCGCTCGCTGTCTTTTTCTGTGACCCTCAGATTCCTTCTCAGGGACGGGACAGCCTCTGAAGACTGTTGAGTGTTAATATGCCAAAATAGCATTTATTTTCCAGTGGAACTCCCATTGTTTTCGTGTTCTGAGGGGAATGATGCACAAACCAGAAATGAGTGACAGAGGCCTGTCTAAAGTGGCATATCTATTTACTCTAAATGGAGGAAAGCAAGAGCTCCTGATTGCATAAAGATGACTCTGTTGGAAGGGGAGTAGTGGACTAGTTGTGTCAACCAGGCACTCCCTGACTTGACCACTTCCTTGTTATTGACAGAGTAGGCCACTCAGTGCCTGACCTAGTTCATAGAGCGATGAGAAATTACACTTTTCCCCCTCCAGGCAAGTTCCATTCAAGCACGAGGGGAGGAAGGAGACTTTATATACAGTAGGCTACAATAGTCTATCTGATGTATATGTGGATCTCTGATCTCGATATTCTGTTCAGTACTATTTCTGCTTTAGCTTGTGACTTTCTGATAGGACTCCATGCAAAGGAATACACTTTGGCTCTGTGAAAACAATATATTCTCCTCAGTAGGACTAGAGTGTAATAAAATAACTGATATAGCCAGAGACAGATCATTTGACATTCCCATGCTTAGTTTAAAATATGAATCAGCTAACACATAATGAATATGATTTGACTCTTCAGGCTCATCACTGAAACATAAGAGCATTCAGAGGTGAACGAATGGCAGCAGCATTGTGTTCTGTGTCCTGCTACATGTGGATACTCCCTCCAGCTCTATGTGGCCAGTAGCAGGGACGTGTTGATTTGCTAGGTTAACTGTCTCTTCCCACAGCCGCTATATCTCAATGGGGTGAAGTGCCATGAGTCTGTCAAGAGAGACTAACTCTCTCTCTCTCTCTCTCTCTCTCTCTCTCTCTCTCTCTCTCTCTCTCTCTCTCTCTCTCTCTCTCTCTCTTTCTCTCGCATTCTCTCTCTCTCGCATTCTCTCTCTCTCTCTCTCTCGCATTCTCTCTCTCTCTTGCACTCTCTCTCGTCAGAGTGTGTCTGAGAACCCGGTGGCAGTGGGCAGTAGTCGCTGGGTGTCTCAGTGGGCCAGTCTATCTGCTAACCACACCAGGACTGACCCAGAAGGGTCTGGGGCTGAGTCACCTGCCTTCGTCCATCAGCAGAGAGGTACAGTAGGGCTCCTATATTTACCAAAACCAGGATCATGTGGATCTGCATCTGTATTAGTGAAGGTGTATTTTCTTCTATAAATGTAGCTTTACTATTTTTGTTTATTTCTACCAGAAGCGGATGCCTTTGAGTCGGGCGTGTCCATCCGAAGCGCCAGCTCTGCCACCTCCAGTCTCACCGAGCGCAAACGCAGGACCCTCCCCCAGCTCCCTATCGACGACCCCCGGGCTAAGCCAGGGAAGAGCTTGTCCGGCCTAGGCCTGCATCGCTCAGAGATCGGGGAGAAACAGGACACGGAGCCCCAGGAGAAGAGCCAGGTGGAGCATAAAGGAGACGGGGCGTGCTTTACCTCCGTAGAGGAGGGGGATATGATGAAGGGCAAACAGAAACAGACCAAGGCCCCGCTACAGGCCTCCTCCAAGCCCCCTCTCAGACCTATGAGCAGCAGTGAGAAGAGGTCCGAGGAGAGAAGGAGGTGGGCGGAGGACAGGATTCAGCACCACAGCAAAGAAGGAGGGGACGGGGGGGAGAAGTCAGGGGGCAAGCCTCTGGTCCGCCAGGGCAGTTTCACCATCGAGAAGCCCAGTGGTGTGGTGCCCATTGAGCTGATCCCCCGGATCAAATGTGGTGCTGGTGTCCTGGGCCGCGAGCGCAGCGACTCTGTGGGCAGCATGGACACAGCCACCCTGCTGAAGGACACAGAGGCTGTCATGGCCTTCCTGGAGGCCAAGCTGAGGGATGAGAACAAGCTGGACAGAGCCAACCGGGCAGGTTCCATCTCCCCCGAGTCAGACGTGGACACGGCCAGCACCTATAGCCAGGCAGCAGGGGAGGGAGAGAAGAAAGCAGCCCACCAGAAACGCCGCTCCCTAAGCAGCCTGCACAAGGAGAAGAGCAACCTGAGCTCAACCTCCAAAACCGCTGCCAGCACCAACGCCCGCGAGCGCCTGGAGAGAAAGACCAAAACCAGAACCGATCCCAGCCGGCCAGATGTCCGCCGCTCCGTCCAGCCTGCCTCCTCGCGGGCACGCCAACCATCCCAGGACCTCACGGATGACGATCAGACCTCGTCTTTCCCCATCTCCGACATCCTCTCCTCTGACCAGGAGAGTTTGTATAGTCGCTCGTACGGCCGCAGCCACTTCACCTCTACGGATGACCTGCTACATTCAAAACTGGAGGCCAAATCCAGCAGCAAGACCAGCTCTAGTAAGTCCAGTAAGACCCTCCAGGCCGCCACAGCTTCCTCTCTGGGGAAACAGGCCTCTCTGCCCCAGCCACGGCCTACCAGAACGTCCCTGCTCCGCCGGGCCCGGCTGGGGGACACGTCCGACACGGACCTGCCCGATGCAGACAGGATGTCTGTGGCCTCCGAGGTGTCCACCACCAGTTCCACATCCAAGCCTCCGTCTGGTCGTAAAGGCCCCTCGCGGCTGGACATGCTGGCCCAGCCCAGGAGGACGCGGCTGGGCTCCATCTCGACCCGTAGTGACTCAGAGTGTACTGTGGGCCGGAGCAGCACCTCCTCCCCTCGCTTGTCTGCAGAGACCGCCCTGCGTCTGGGACTCCGCTCCTCCACCCCCACCGACAACAAAATGGCTCCTCGCATGAGGGCTAACAGTGTGTCCAAGCTGACCGAGGCCAAGTCCAGAATCAGCCCCTCCGTCCACAGCACTCCCTCAGGTGAGATCCTGCTCTCATCTCCGATACATTCCCTCTGATATAAGGTACAGCTTGAAACATTCAGTATTCTATTATTTAATGTAAAAAACAGTTAAGGGGTAAAGGAGCAAGTCAAATGCTATCTTGTGTGTTTTTTTCCCAGCCCTTTGTCTCCCCCCATTCTGGTGTAAAGGAATGTTTAGGATTCTTCCACTATTACATCATTGCAGTTTTTGGATAGGCTCGCCCTGCTTCTTGTCCTTTCTTGGTCATTGTTTGTCCTTGTCCATGTGTGTGTTGTGATCAGTGTAAATCACTCTCATTGTCTGGCTGTCTGTCCTGTTCAGAGAGCCCTCAGCCTGAGCCTGAGCCTGACCCTTCAGAGGAGGAGCTCATGGGTACTGTACCAGAGAGAGCTCTGTGTGTGTGTGTGTGTTTAGTGTGGTGTGTTAAGTGTGTGTGTGATGTATCCCTCTCTTCAACCTGCCACTACAATGATAACCCTAATGCTCTACTCCAACCTTATATCTTATTGGAACTGTTTATGTCTGTTAGATGTAGAGGTACCCTAAATTACTATGGACACAAGTTTCAAATTGGATAGAAGTGAATTGTTATTTGCCCAAACCCTCTTATTGGCCAAAAGCTGACCAATCTTTTATTCAATCTTAATTGCCAATAAGCTAAGGGTTACAGAGCCAAAATGATTACATCAAGTGTTACTGAGCCAACCTAACATCATTGCTGATGCAAGACGAGCAAATGTTGTGGGCAGCGCTGGATTGTGTTATTTAGTGGCTGTACTCCGCCTAGTGGAAATATTAATTTAAGACATTGTCATAGCATATTAGAACTTGTCATGTAGTTAAGTAAAATGTTACTACAGTGAATCCAATTAATATATTTGAAATCTAGAGAGAGCATTAAGTCATCCATGTACAGGCAACAGGCCATTAGGTGCAGATGTGACATTGTGATCCCACTGGGTACAGACATCAGTTCAATGTCTATTTTTAATTTCACCTTTGGTTGAGTTGTCAGCTAACGTGAATTCAATGTGAAATCAACAAACAAACAAAAAATCACTGTGTTATTGGATTTAGGTTAAAAGTTGGGTGAAAAAAGACATTTTGCAAATCTAATCAGTTTTCCATGTTGATTCAACATCATCACATAGATTTTTTGTTGTTGAAATGACGAGGAAACAACGTTGATTCAAGCTGTTTTTGCCCAGTGGGATGGCTTAACACATTCCCTAAAATGAGTAACTAATCCACCATGAGTGTGGCAGTGACCTCACCTTCTAACAGAGCAGTACACTCTTAGAAAAAAGGGTTCCAAAGGGGTTCTTCAGCTGTACCCATAGGAGAACCCTTTTTGGTTCCAGGTAGAACCCTTTTGGGTTCCATGTACAATATAACCCTCCGTGGAAAAGTTTCTACATGGAACCCAAAATGGTTCTACCTGGAACCCAAAATGGTTCTACCTGGAACCAAAAATGGCTCTTCAAAGGGTTCTCCTATGGGGACAGCTGAATAACCCTTTTAGGTTCTAGACAGCACCTTTTTTTTAAAGAGTGTCGTCACTGGAAACAGGAAACTGAGACAGTCAAGCACTGGATTCAGGTCTACCTAGGAAGATACATTACAATCAATCAATTAAATGTATTTATAAAGCCCTTTTTACATCAGCAGATTTCACAAAGTGCTTATACAGAAATCCAGCCTTAAACCCTGAACAGCAAGCAATGCAGATGTAGAACCACGGTGGCTAGGAAAAACTCCCCTAGAAAGGCAGGAACCTAGGAAGAAACCTAGAGACAAACCAGATTCTGAGGGGTGGCCAGTCCTCTTCTAGCTGTGCAGGTGGAGATTATAAGATTACATGGCCATTAAGGCCAGATTGTTCTTCAAGATGTTCAAACGTTCATAGATGACCAGCAGGGTCAAATAATAATCACAGTGGTTGTACAGGGTGCAACAGATCAGCACCTCATAGCCGAGCATTCAGAGGTCGAGACAGCAGGTGTGGTAGAGAGAGCGAGAGGGAGAGTCAAAAATAGCAGGACAAGGTAGCATGTCCGGTGAACAGGTCAGGGTTCCATAGCCGCAGGCAGAGCAGTTGAAACTGGAGCAGCAGCACGACCAGGTGGACTGGGCACTGCCATGAGTCATCAGGCCAGGTAGTCATGAGGCATGGTCCTAGGGCTCAGGTCCTCTGGGAGGGGAGAGAGAGAGAGAAAGAAAGAGATAATTAGAGGAAGTATATTTAAATTCACACAGGACACCAGATAAAACAGGAGAATTACTGACCCTAGCCCCCTGGCACATGGACTATTACAGCATAGATACTGGAGGCTGAGTCAGGGGGGGTCGGGGGACACTGTGGCAACATCCGACAATACTATAACTTACTATAACAATATATGTTAATATTGTCTGGCTAGAGGGAGAGAGCAAGTAGTATACCTTCTCTGATTATGTGCCACTGTTAAAACCATATACATTTCCACCACCAGACCACTTTCCACCAGCCTCATGTCAGGCTATCAGCCTACATTCCACCAGCCTCATGTCAGGCTATTAGCCTACATTCCACCAGCCTCATGTCAGGCTATCAGCCTACATTCCACCAGCCTCATGTCAGGCTATCAGCCTACATTCCACCAGCCTACATTCCACCAGCCTCATGTCATGCTATCAGCCAACATTCCACAAGCCTCATGTCAGGCTATCAGCCTACATTCCACCAGCCTCATGTCAGGCTATCAGCCAACATTCCACAAGCCTCATGTCAGGCTATCAGACAACATTCCACCAGCCCCATGTCAGGCTATCAGCCAACATACCACCAGCCCCATGTCAGGCTATCAGCCTACATTCCACCAGCCTCATGTCAGGCTATCAGCCTACAATCCACCAGCCCCATGTCAGGCTATCAGCCTACATTCCACCAGCCTCATGTCAGGCTATCAGCCTACATTCCACCAGCCTCATGTCAGGCTATCAGCCTACAGAATATCTTGTCTATTATTTGTCTAGAGTTCAGAGTTACAGAAATCTGCTTGGCTTTAACTTTAAGATAGAATGCGTTAGACACTGTGAGCATCCGGTGCTTTCTGAGTGAGTGAAATGACTTCAAACAAAACACAAATTATCTCTTGATAACTATATCTTTCTACCTGACCTTAGCCTCTAACAGGTGGAGACGGCTGCCCCCAGAGTACGGATCCACCTCAGAGGAGGAGTTTGGCTCCAACAGGAACTCCCCCAAACCCGGGCGCCCCCTGCGCCCCCACTCGGTCCTGAGGGGTACCAGACTAGGGGGCTCCACCAGCAGCCTTAACTCTGGTCAGGTTGGCCCTGGAGGCGTGGTCCTCAAACACCGCATGAGAGAGCAGGAGGAGTACATCAAGGACTGGACTGCTCACAGCGAGGAGATTGCCAGGTACTCATCTACTCCGACTTATACATACTCACACATGCATACACAAGACTGCACGTGTACATACACAAACACATATACACACACCTCAGCTAGCGCATAATGTTCTGAGAACCATATGTTTCTTAGAGCTTGGTGAGAGCGTGGTTGTCCTATGGTTATTTAGCATACAACCTTCCCACAACGTTCTGGGAATGGTGCAGGATACCCAGCTAGTACATAATGTTCTGAGAACCATATGTTTCTTAGAAGATAGAAAGAGTTTTGTTGAGCTGAGAACGGAATGCATATTTTTAAATAGCGTTCTTAGAACGTTACTAATGTTTTTTGTGTTCTGAGAAACTTGCAGAAAACATTATGCTGAAGAACTGAAATTCCCACAGAAGAAAGGTGTTTCTTAAAATTCTCAGAACAATTTGAGAACATGACTTTAAATAGAACCATAAGGAAACATGTAGAAAACGTTATGCTGAAGTACTGAAATTCCCACCTATGTTGTTAAGTGTTCAGGTGAGTTGGCTGCACCCACTAATTGGCCACGCCTAATCTCAATTAATGATTGATTCCTTTAAAATGGGGTCTGTTTGAATGGACTAAAATTAACAGCTTTGTATGAATTTAAAAAACATGACATGTCCTGGTGGCGCAGTGGACTAATTCCATGGATAGATAATAGAAGATCATAGGTTTGAATCTCACCGACACAGTGCCACAATAAAAAATAAATATGACTGATGCCTAAGCAAATGAATTTCCGTGTGCCCTATCTGTACATGGAGTTCAAAACAGTTAACCCAAACTAAGCTAGCAGCATTATTAAAAGCATTATTGAAACATGTTTTCAGAACATTATTTAATTACCTTTTTCATTTCCGTTCTCAGAACGTAAACTTTCAGGGAACCATAGTAAAATGTTGTCAGAACCTCCCTGCAACCTACAAATGTACACTCCCAGAACAGGCAAAATGTTCATTTAAAAAACGTTCAGTTTTACCGGTCTGGAAACTTATGGCTTCATTCCCAGAACTAGTGGGGGGAAAAAACGTAACGTCCCCACAACTTCCATGGAACCAAATGTGCTAGCTGGGACACACACAAACACACACAAGAATCCATCTACTTTTACTCATTCATATCACAAATATTTGTTATTTGAATCCACAAGGAAGTTCAGTTCAGTTTATATGCCTCATGGACATGGCACAATTGGTAAATAAGATACTATCTGTAGATAGGGCTGCCCAATGAATGGCTTAGTGTTTTCTGTCTGATCAAACAACGGTCATCTTTAGTAAGTCCACTCTGACTCTGTTCTGTGAAGCTGTAATAAATGGTTCCCGACTCAGCAGGGACTTTCACACAGTATGGTGGTCATGAGATAGAACCATACCATCTTAGACATAGAGCTCCTGTGTTCTCCTGCAAGGAAAGGTTGGTTTATCATTAGTCACTGTCTCTCTCCTCTTCCCTGCACCCTTCCTCATCCTGCATATCTTCCACTTGACCTAGTAGTCACAGGGAGACTGAACTGAGCAGACAGCAGTGAGAAAAGGATTGATTCAACCAGCCTCATAAGAGCAAGCACAAGGAATTTCTTACGCATCAGACAAGGACATTTAAAGTAATGGAGGACAATATATTATCGTAAGCAGCTCTTAGTAAAGCATTTTTGAAGTTCAGGTTCCTTGCATAAAATGCTTGTAAAGGATATGATCATTTACAAGTGAATATTGTTAATTCACATTGAAAATGGTCTTACCTCCATCTAGTGGACAGTATGTAGAATGGTTCTGTGTTGTGCTGTGTCAGTTAATTATACATTAAACAAATTGCTTTTTGTTGAGGCTGACATGCAGACGTCTCTCAATGTCTAATGAGTAGTCTTGGTTTATATCATTGTGAGACATCTGTTTGTGTGTACTGATTTATTGAAGTGTCACTCTCTGCCCAGCTCCAGCAGCCCGTCTGATGTATCATAGGTTATTTCCCTGTGTGCGTAGGATCAGTCAAGACCTGGCCAAGGACCTGGCCATCCTCGCCCGGGAGATCCATGACGTGGCCGGAGAGATCGACTCGGTCAGCTCCTCTGGAACGGCTCCCAGCACCACGGTCAGCACCGCCGCCACGACGCCCGGCTCCGCCATCGATACCCGCGAAGAGGTAGGCCGCACGCAGGAGGGCATGCAAAAGGTGCTTGACATTTACTTTATTCTCTCCTACCTTCCTTCCTTCCTTTTCTAAACTACTAACGCTCAATGGCTTCTGCTTCAGCATCACTTTATCTTTGATCTGCTGCCGAAGGTGTGGACTGTGAACTGCATTTCTTGTATCCCATTTTGAGTATACCTGCTGTATACTGATCAGATATGACTAAAAGGTGTATATGCATTCTCTTAACAAGCTTTCATTGACCTTTCTCTGCTAACTTCTTTAATACCTAATTCATAACTATGTAACTCATAACTATGATAATCTAGTTAATCTGTAGCATGGCCATAGCATACATACATTCATACAGAGAAGATACAGTATAAATGTTCCATTCATGGTTAACAATCATACAGCTGCCCCATATAACTAACAAGGTCTTCCTCTGCCCCTCATAGCTGGTTGACCGTGTCTTTGACGAGAGCCTCAACTTCAGGAAGATTCCTCCCATGGTGCAGAACAAGGCCCCTGAGATAAACGGACGCCCTGTGGAGCTCCGTCCCCGCGCCCCAGACAGCCTGGACTCCCACTCTGCCCTCCGCAGACGCACATGGAACAGGGATGAGGCAGTGGTGGACAGTCTGCTGCTCACATCTGTCTCTCAGCTGTCAGCTAAAATCAGACAGTCTGTTGACAAAACAGCAGGAAAAATACGGTAACAATCAAGCTCTTTAAGTTGTTTATATCTGTATATCTGACATTCACAAGAGATCAAGGAGATATTAAGCAAAGCAACTTTATGGTCAATGATTTTTCCAGAATATTGTTTAAAGACAAGGACAGGAATTGGGATGAGATTGAGAGCAAACTCCGATCTGAGAGCGATATACCACTTCTCAAAACCTCTAACAAGGTAAGGAAGAAACAGGTTATAAAGGTATTTTTTCCTTATTTATTTTTAGAAATAAATTGTCATAACGAAGCAACCTTTTATTCCTCTCTCGTGTCACTGCCTTCCCCTTTTCTCTCCTGGAACAGCAGATCTCCTCTATCCTCGTGGAGCTGAAGAGAGTGGAGAAGCAGCTACAAGGTAAGATAGCATGGTAGACCACCACTAAGAAGACTCTGTGGGCAGCAGTATTGCAAATAGATTCAGACTTATAAACACATTTAGTTTCACTACATACATTCCACTTGCTTTATCATATACTGTATGATCCCAATCAAACACAAGCTCATCCATTTGAACCAATCTCCTGTATTTCTCATTCAGTGATAAATGTAATGGTGGATCCTGACGGCACCCTGGATGCCCTGAGCAGCCTTGGCCTGACCAGCCCCCTTACACCCAAGCCCACTCCTGGTTCTCAGGGGCCCCAGGAGGCCCTCCCAGGCCCCACAGCCTCAGCCAGGGGCAACACCGCCTCCTCAGCCCCCACTGAGGGGTCTGGGTCAGCCAGAGACCTGGGAGGCCTGCAATTCAACCGCATCCACCCCAGTGGAGAAGAGAGTGCCATCCCCCAGAAGTGACATTCACACCCTCTGCGCAGCTTCATATGTAGAACACCCACCTCAAAGAACAATTTCCCCTCTTTCTGAAGTTTTCTGAATGAAGATCCACCATCCTATAGTCTACTGTATGTCAGAACCCAACAGGACAGGCCTTAAGCAGGATTTCTTCCCTTCTCTTTAGACGTACAGTCATGCATGCATGACTACGTCACTTTGGGTAAAAGTGTCTGCTAAATGGCATATTATTTATTAATGTCAATGGACATGAACAACACCACTAAGTCAAGCAGCTCGCATCAATCGATACACACAGAGGAGTGGCAGTCAGCAATGTGTGTGGTCGACCTCTAGCCAGGCATATTTGCATTCTGGAGTTTGGTTACCATCCTCCTCCATGCAAACTGGCCACAGACACACCCTGTGGTAAAGACAACTTCTAGAGTGCCTCCCCATCTTTCTTCTTACCCTTCATACTGGCACCAGCTAAACAGTGAACACTTTGTATTTGTGTCGCAACAAGTAGCATTGACATATAGTACCAAGATCGACTGAGTAGAGCGTTCTCTTTCGGAAAACTTGTTTGTGTCATCGAAATTAATCATACTAATTTAGTAGGAGTTGTCGATTGTATGAAAACAATTGCTTTCAGGAAACAAATGTTCTTCTTATACTATAGTAATTCAAACTTACCAAAGCTAACAGTACAGATTTTTTTTTTATGTGAGCCAAGTTTCCTGAAGTGAAATAAGTGTACTGTGGAGCAAACTCAAGAAATGTTACGTATTGTATTTTGAATGGCAATTTATCTGTTTTGCTGGTAATATGTTTTCTATCTGTTTTCTGCACACATTTGACTAAAATACTGAATTTCAACTTTTCTGAGCAATTATGTACCCAGCGAATCAAATACATTGTTATGGTGATATGCAATTCACATAAAACCATTTTGATACGGTTTTAGACTATATTACAGTACAATTTTAAACTATGTTACAGTACAGTGCTGCTTGTATGTAGCCTAAGCCTGGTCCTTGACCTGAGTGACATATTTCATATGATTTGCATTACTTTATATGTGGTGTCTTTGCAAACTGGAAGTGGAAACGAAAATCTGACTATGACCCTATTTGTTTCAGCTTGGGCTGTTTTGAATCAGCCTTATTTACTGTAACACTTCATACAGTAACATGCTCTTTTTCTGGAGTCCATAATAGTTTACAAGATGTCCACCCTGAATGGCCTTGGTTGGAGAAAGCTGGTGGGTCTTCTTTCAAAGGGGCCTCTGTCTGTTTAGTGTTTATTTACAAGGACTTTACATAGTTTTTTGAAATTGTATCAGACAACATGACTGCAAAGAGCTTACTGTCAAAGCTTCATTCGCTGTAACCACTGTCATTACTTCATGTATGAATGATGATCATAAGTCATTTGATTTCTTTAGCCTTTTACTGACATTGAATCGCTCCCTCTTCTACATTTCCATAAGGGAGGATGTTTTCATGTACTCATACGGTATGTGTGTATATACCTAGACCTCCGCATTGAGTTTGCTGCTTCTCTGTAGTTCCTTTTTGGAGGGTTAGCCTGACCATTGTACAAGCCTTTCCATGTAAAGTTATGTGTTGTAGTATAAAATAATTCAAGATAGTGCAACAGTATTTAGACACTTAAGCAATAGTGAAGTTAGGTACCAGAAGACATGCTCTCCATCTTTTCTGCTTTGTATACAGACTTTTGATGTCACTAAGTGCCCAGTTTGAATAGTAGAATGGCATTTTTTAAATTATGAGTAATCATCAAGTAGTGGGCTGAAATGGTATAATTTTGCACATCGCAGTGTGAGAAAATATGAAATGTGTCAAAGGCTCTTCAAGTGTCACTATGAGTGGTTTTTGGATACAAAAGAACAAAACCAAAAACCTAAATTCAACAACAGATATCAGAATTAGATGCCTTGCCTCTGTGTAGCTATTCTCAGTACACTATCTTAACCATAACCTTCATGTTTGTCAGTATATGAAATAAAATAAAATAAAAGAAAGCAATGGGAAAAATGAAGTGCTCAGTACACTTTTTGGGGGGTTATTTTTAAAGTTTACACATTTGTTATCTTATCAGTGTTTTACTTTTCTGTTTCATGTTTTGTATAAACCACAACTTTATTTATTTTGTTGTTCATTCAATGTATTTTATTGTTGCAATTCATGTGTTTTATGTTTTTTGTTATTTTACATATGTTACTTATTTTCAATAAAATAAAAAGTGTCGATCCTTTCCCGATTGACATTTCTTTTAGCTGGTGAAACAAAACAGTTTGGTATTCAATTAGTTAAGCTAGAAATGCCATTCAAACTTTAAAACAGGCAGACCGGTCTGGAATACTTGAGGTGTGGTTGTCCTTTAAAGATTCATAAAAGCTCCATAGGCTTGAATGGGAAATATTTTGATTCGCCACTGTTCTTGAATAGTTGAAAGCTACAAACACCAAACCAACTTAGCATCTACAAACGGACTGAACATAGATTGTTTGTCAAAATATTGTTGATACTGTTTTAACTTTTTGAACTTTAACCATTTTATCCCATGGACCCACTTTTTCCGTGAATGAAAATTAAGCAGTGACTAGGACTGGCCAAGGGCACCCCAAATAACATATTTGTAAAATAAATAAATAAACACTCCTAGCAATAGTTATGCAATGTGACCTATATGTCACATCTGGTAGAAAGGGGCGCAAACAGTTTCAACAATTTGTATTTCTGCATTTTTAACTGTCATTAAGGCGGCTACTTAGAATAATCTCAAATATAAAATATATTTTGATGTGTTTAACACTTTTTTGGTTACTGCATAATTCCATATGTGTTATTTAATAGTGTTGACGTCTTCACTCTTTTTCTACAATGTAGAAAATAGTAAAATAAAGAAAAACTCTGGAATGAGTAGGTGTGTCCAAACTTTTGACTGGTACTGTAAATTCATTTTACCCTCGCTGCCTGATAAAGCTAGCCAGTTGATAGTAAAACTAGGACGAATGTCAGAGGCCAGCTAGTTAACACTGGTCTGAAGTTCGTCTGAAATGTACCATTATATTCGACATGATAAACAAACTACTGCCATGCCTTTTCACATAAAAAAAATTGATGTACACAGATAAAAGAGACGATTACTTTCAAGTAGATAGTTTTCGTTTAATTTACCCTCATCCTCTCTTGCTCATATTGGGAGCTACTTCCTGAGATTTGATTGATGGAACAATCCAGCCAATGGTTAGGCGGTTGTGGTTTCGGCAGAGGGGAGTGATTGGTCAGGAGTAAAAAAGGTCCAGAGTGCCAATCACATTTCCACTTGCAAATATCTGTCTACAAACTTACAAAACATTTTACAAGTTTAAATATCTCTTGGTAACGTAACAACAGTGACAGAACTCTGAGCGCTCGTAGATTCTAAATCTGCATATGTATTTTTGATTCACAGCAGAATATTCATACTCGTAAATGGACTTGTAATAATTCTGAAAATAAATTATAATTGCAAAACTTATTTAATGTATTCAAATATCAAGTTACAAGTTTGCGACCGTTGTTAAATCTTTCACACATCATGACACAAGCTTGCAAAAATGTAATTACAAATTTGCGAATTGTACTTGCAACAACGCATCTCAATGTGGACCACGAAATTCAAAATACAAACTCAAGTAGTTCTGTCATCAATAATCCCATACGTTCCAGCATGTAGTTGCATATTTCCATTAGTGAACGCCTACTCTGTGAAGTGCGCGTGTGCAATAACTCAATTCAGCCTTACACTCCTAAAGACCGCCATTTTTTGAAACTTTGGCAAAAGGTAAAGTCTACAAAACCTAGTCAACTCTGTTCATAACAGATTCTAGTTATGCAAACATAAAATTGTGTTGAGATCAAATGCTTCGGAGATGAGAAAATTAGCAAAATGTGGGACAAAATCAAAATACTGAGTGACAGTTCAAATAAGGAAATCAGTTAATTGAAATGAATTAATTGCGCCCTAATCTATGGATTTCACATGACTGGGCAGGTGCCAGGCCCAGCCAATAGCCAGGCCCAGCCAATAAGAATGAGTGATTCCCCACAAAGGGCTTTATTACAGACAGAAATACTCCTCAGCACCCCCCCCCCCCCCCCACCCCCCTAAGGCAATCCTGCAGATAAAGAAATCAGATTTGGGGCTCCCGAGTAGCGCAGCGGTCTAAGGCACTGCATCTCAGTGCTAGAGGCGTCACTACAAACCCTGATTCGATTCCAGGCTGTAGTTCAACCGGATGTGATTGGCGAGTCCCATAGGGCGACGCACAATTGGCCCAGAGTCGTTAGGGTTTGGCCAGGGTATGCCGTCATTGTAAATAAGCATTTGTTCTTAAGTTAACTGACTTTCCTAGTAAAATGTGGAGGTCCTGGGCTGGTGTGGTTACATGTAGACTGCAGTTGTTAGGCCAGTTGGATGTACTGCCAAATTCTCTAAAATTATGTTGGAGGCAGCTTATGGAAGAGAAATTAACATTAAATTCTCTGGTGGACATTCATCTGGTGGACATTCCTGCAGTCAGCATGCCAATTGCATGCACCCTTGAAACATCTGTGGCATTGTGTTGTGTGACAAAACTGCACATTTTTAAGTAGCCATTTATTGTCCCCAGCACAAGGTGCACAGGACAGAGAGCTGATCAACCCCTTCTCTGTTCCACTGCTGATTTTCGGCAGCAAGTTTGATATCTTTCAGGTGAGATGTGTTTTCTACTTCTACCACTCAGCCTAAAGCAATTGAAAAACAATATTCACCCTGACGAATCTAGTTAAGATTTGTGTTTTCAATTGTCGGCTATTTCTATTGGTTTTGTGAAAAGTGAGCATATTTGATGGATGAATACATCTTCTTTGACTCTGAGGAGAGGAAAGTGATCTGCAAGACCCTTCGGTTTATTGCCCATTACTACGCAGCTTCTTTGATGGTAAGACCTGTAGGCCTAATTGTCATCAACACCATTGCCAATGTGTCTCAGTATTTCACTGTAGGCTATATCAAACAAGTATCTCAAATGCAATGAGGATTTTGGTACAGTAAGTTTAATCACACAACGCTGTCTTTAAATCTACTGTTCATCGGTCTATTCTCTTTGCCTCGACATCTGTCCATCCTTCCACCTGCTGTTCAACAGCAGCAAGTCTGAGAGCTTGATGTCCAAAACTAAGAGCTTATTCACACAACTAGCATTTCGTACAGAAAATGGGTAAGATAACTTTTTTTAACCTCTGTCTATCAATGCCACAGTTGGTCAATGTTTCCGAACATTTGAGAGCTCAATACTTAGGCCAAGTATAATGAATTACAACTGTCATTCAACATTAACACAGATGTACATGTTTCCTGCTATTCTGACAGGAAATCCATGTCCTCTGATCTCAGTAAGCCTCTGATCATTCCTGCTGGGATGGACTCATCAGCCAGAAATGTGAACTGTGTTGTGTCTAGCCTCCCCTTGTGGTAACATGCAGTACTGCAGTGTTAGTGCTGTACTGTTCAAATAACATTTTATTGGGCACATACACATTTTTAGCGGATATTATTGCGGGTGTAGCGAAATGCTTGTGTTCCTAGCTCCAACAGTATTCATGATAGTTTAAAAATGTGTTCACAACATGCACGGGATACAACGGGTGTAAAACAGTACTGTGAAATTCATACCTTGAGAGCTCTGTCCCGACAATTCAGTGATAGTGTTAATGATATAGATAAGAGAAAATAGGAGGGAAAAACATTTAAAAAATGTGAATATAGACAGGTCGGAGCCAGTACCTTATTCGCTGTGCAGGGGTACTCGAGTGGTTGAGGTAGGTTTATACATAAAAAGTGACTTGTAGTAGTATATACATGTAAACAGGGCTGAAAAGTGACTGGTAGCAGGAATATATAAATACTTATGGTAATATACTAATAGTAATATATACATATAATAGTAATATATACATATAAAAAGGAGTAATAGTGAACAGTAGCAGGATAAGTAGGAGTGGCGCAGCGGTCACTGGCGCAGTGTGTGTGTGTAGGTGTGAAGGTGTGTGTGTGTAAGAGTGAGTATGTATGTCAGTGGGTACAGACCTGTGAATGGGCATAGAGTCAGTGTGGATAGTCTGTGAGAGAGAGAAAGCAGTAGTTGTCAGCCATTTAACACTCTTATGGCCAGGGAATAGAAGCTGTATAGGAGTTGGTCTGAGCCTTGATGTACTAGCACAGCCTGCCGGACGGCAGCATGGAGAACGGTCCATGTCTGGGGTGGCTGGGGTCTTTGGCAATTTTTTGGGGCTTTTCTCACACACCGCCTGTCATGTACGTCCTGTATGGCTAGGAGCTCGCCCCCAGTGATGCACTGGGCCGTCTGCATCACCCTCTGTAGGGCCTTCCGGTTGAGGGCAGTGCAGTTGACATACCAGGTGGTGATAGAACCAGTCAGGATGCTATCGATGGTGCAGCTGTAAAAGTTCCTGAGGATCTGAGGGACCATGCCAAATTGCGGCCATCTTGTCGTGGATGGGGGTGTGCACCCCACGTAGTCCACGATCAGCTCCTTGGTCTTACTGTATCTGTTATTTTAATATGATACACTTGATCTCACTCTACTTCCCAGGTTCTCCCCCAATTACTGATGTTGACATTGGGACTCTGCATGCTAAAAACCCTCTAGATCTGTGGAAGAAAGTGTTCAAGGTCGTTTTTCCTCCTGAGGTAATTCCTGCACTATGGACAAACACCCTCTCATTCACACATACACTCACTACTGCACACCCACACACAATCACGTGACAATGTGTGTGTGATACTAATCCATTACTCCTGTCTTGCACCAGTGAGCACCACAGAGAGCTGAAGAACCCAGCCTAGGAACCTACAGTACAGTGAACTACAGATTGTCTCCATGAGGGCCCAGAAAGACACAGTATGAACCGTGTCTCAACTCCACTGGCCCCTGTTAGCCTGGTGGTCCAGTCTGTTTGTGCTTTAGCCAACTTTCTGTGTTTGTTATTGTCACGCCCTGACAATAGAGAGCTTTTATTCTCTATGTTGGTTAGGTCGGGGTGTGATTTAGGGTGTCCATCTAGGCGTTTATATGTCGATGTTGGCCTGTTATGGTTCCCAATCAGAGGCAGCTGTTTATCGTTGTCTCTGATTGGGGATCATATTTAGGCAGTCATTTCCCCTTTGTGCTTTGTGGGATCTTGTGTTTGTGTAGCTGCCTGTGAGTAGTCCAGAACGTCACGTTTCGTTTGTGCTTGTTTGGTGAGTTTCTATTTATTAAAATATGTGGAACTCTACGCACGCTGCGCCTTGGTCCATTCCTTATGACGAACGTGACAGTTATGCTGCATTTACACAGGCAGCCCAATTCTGATCTTTTGCCCAATTATTGACAGAACAGCTGATCTGATTGGTCAAAAGAGCAATTAAAGTGGAAAAAGATCAGAAAATGATCAGCCTGTGTAAACACAGCCCTAGGGTTAGAAGAGTTGGCTACAGCACACACTGTATGGGACCAGTCAAGGTCCATGAAGATTGTCAATAGAGCCGACCAATATATCGGTTCACCAATATTATCGTTTTGTCCCCCAAATAATTGTATCAGACCCCAAAAAACATATCGGTCGGGCTGTAATTGTCAAGATGATCATGTTCTTCTAATCTAGCTCAACCATCTCTACTTGTCTTCTAGTAACCCCAGTTACATTGCATTGCGGTTGCCCTGTAATAATCCATGTGTAATTGTCTGATCATAACTGTTTTAATGTGCAACGATAACCCTTGGAATGGCTGCAGCCAGATACACATGTGCCACTGTGGCGCTTGAACTAAAATAACCTCTGGTGTGTTTCTGGCTCCAGCCAAGTGTCCACATGATGTTTTATTTATTGTCCCTCACCTGATTCAGCTCAGATAGCACTCCTATTGGACAGGGATCATATGGTGGGTGGAGTCAGCCAATAGGAGTTGAGAGACTGGGGTACTGACTCCATGCCAATATAGAGAATGTGAATACTAAAGACTCAAACACGTGCCTTGATAGTCTAGAAATCCAGACAGAGCCATTACCTGGAACTTGGTTCAGATGTACCCTTGATAGATGGATTTTTATGAGGTCAGAATTCCGTTCTGGCCCGGGTCACACTGAGTTTATATGTTTTTACCAGCACTACTGATTGAGTCTTTGTAATAAATGTCATACATGGCATGTGTCAAGTTTATCACCTAAATGAATCTGTGTCAGTTGGACCCTGAGCTCAGCATCCAGAACAGTGTTCTGTTATACCAGGTAACATCTTTGACAGTCATCATAAGTAACCATTTCACGGTAAGGTCTACCTGTTGTATTCAGCACATGTGACAAATAGTTTGATTTGATTTGAATTAGTACATTTCAAGCTAGAGTCTAACAGTATCCTTACATGGTTTTAACACTATACGATCTATACGATTGTGTGAAAACCATTTAGGATGAACCCAAAACAATGATAACATTGTCGCCTCTTTCTTGTCTAAAGAAACTGGACCAGTACAAGAGGAATGTGTCCAAGTCTTAGAACTGGAGACCTAACTTAATAGACTCATCACCTCTCAGCCAATGAGAACATCACAACAGAATGTTCTGGAGCTTAGACAGACTTTACCCTCTACTTCAGACTTGGCAGACACCTGTACGGTCATTTAATATACCCAGAGAAATGCTCTGATTACGATATCCTGTAGAACTTACTATATAATACATGTTTCATATCAATTGTATTGGATTCATACATTGATTTTCCTATTCACATACACAGCACAACAGTTTGTATTGTAAGTATGTTCATTAGAAACATTTATTTAGAAAAATACATTTACTTGGCATTTTTACAACAATATGGAGATCCAACACATCCCATCATACTGGCATGTCACTTTCTGCAAGCGTAGAAAACACAGATATCCAACAATATACCTTATTTCTAAAGAAAAAAACGTATTACTGTAGTATTACTTCTTTACAGTGTGTCAGAGAATCATTCACTAGATTTGTTGCCATACCGACATCACACCAATCACTTTCTTTGCTCATGACACTCCTAGTAAATGTGATAGTCCAACTCAAGAACCACGTCCATGGCTGTCTTTACAGGACAGACTTTACCACAGAAGTCTAGTATTCAATAACAGCATAAATCCCCCCCCCCCCCCTTCCCTCCCCAAATGGGCAGGGAATATAACTCCATTTCTTATTTGTGTTTCTTACTTTCAATTAGACATTTCGAAGACAGATTGAAGGGGATGAACTGCATAGAAAGTGGTGGATCAAGGGTTCGAACCCCTGCTATTGTGGAATATACACTCATTGGCCTGTCTGCCTGCTTTATATAGCAAGCTACGTGACTCACTTTCTGTAAGAGCGAACCATTTTCGTGAACGGGGTGGTGTACCTAATAAACTGTCCACTGAGTGTATGTGGTATATTGTGCAGGTTGTGCAGGTTGTGCTTACAGTACCACAAGACCAAACTACAGCACTCCCACACCCCTTTCTGTCTCCATGTTGGTGTCAGTGTCTGTTTCAGTGTTGGACGAGGCAGTCTCTGATCTTGTAGCTGATGACTCCCAGCAGCACCAGGGCAGGCAGGAAGGAGTAGAGCAGGAGGAAGTCCAGGGTGTAGCGGTCCAGGGCTCCTGGGTAACCCTGGTCTATGATGTCATCTCCATCTGTCATCAGACAGGTGCCTGGCAGAGGTATACTGCTTGTACCTGCATAGAAAATAGACAGAAGTAATCAACCCCAGACTCATTGTAAAGATCAGCCGATATACAGTATGCATGAGTCTTGACATTGGCTTTTTAGAGCAACCTGATAGGGATGTTCCATACTGTTACAGTGCACTGATCACAGAATCTCCTGATTCATTTGGACACTGGTATCACTAGCTTTGTTAACTGGAGAAAGATTTGGTATGAGTCTTACTGCATGTGAAGTTGAGGCCATGGAACTCTGTGACGATGAGCAGCTCACATCCATACTTCTGAAAGGTTAGGTAGCTGAGCCACTGGAACACCACAGGCATCTGCTGGTAACTCCTACGGAGGGAGAAAAACAGAACAGGACCATTAGTTAAATTATGGTCCATAGTTTACAACTTTGAGAGTGGTTATGGGAGCCAATGCACAAACACATAAAACTTCACCAGTACCAATAATTTACTCAATGAATTGTTAAAGGGAATTGTTAAAGGATATGTAAAACAATAGCATGACAATTAGACACTGAAAACACAAGTCCATATTTCCTCGTAGTGCTCTGACCTGAGGAATCCGGAGCCCACCATGATTCCAGCTACGTTGAGCAGCGCCACTCCTGTGTTAACCATGTTGGGGTCCTGCACCACTCCCATCAGCACCAGGGTCAGCAGCTCACCCACCAGATGGGGCACCAGGATCACCGCCGAGAAACACAGGAACCTCCACATCTCTGGGTTCATCCCCACCGTCCTGAGAGAGAGTGAGACACCCATGCATGGACACACAGTCACGTGTGAGAGACTATGAATGCAAATCTACATGGTAAACACACACACATACATACACACGTTATGTTCTTCTATCCTCGTTGGGACCTAAAATACATTTACATTCAAAATACTATTTTCCATAACCCCTGAACCTAACCTTAACCCCTAACCCTAATTGTAAACCTAACTCCTAAGCTTAAAATAGCCTTTGTCCTCATGGGGCTGTGGAAAATGTCCCCATGAGGGAGAATTTGACTTGTTTTACTTTAGGTCCTCACAAGGATAGAAGAATCACCCCCTCTCTCTCTCTCTCTCTCACACACACACACACACACACACACACACACACACACACACACACACACACACACACACACACACACACACACACACACACACACACACACACACACACACACACACACACACCCCACCCCCACCCCCACCCCCACCCCACACACCAGTACAGGAAGGAGGAAAAGATGAACACGCTGATGATGCTGAAGGGGAGGATGTGGAAGATGTAGGCCAAGAACATCTGCCACTTTTGGTACAGGCCATCCTTACTCTCCTGGTCAGCCATGGCCCTCAGAGCAGGAACTAGAGATGACAGCATCATTAGGGCAGTGGTGATTATGATATGAACACAACCCCTGCTATTGCATCCAGGTAAATATTCCAAGGATACCTTGAATTGTTTTACCATTAAACTCTTACACTGATTGTATTAGTTTCTCTTGTATAATGTCATTTCAGCACAGAGATGTGTGTACTAAAAGTAGCTTTGCCTATGGGCTACTAAATATCCCAAAGTTCAAGACAGATAAACATTATAAACCCACTGCCGCTATCTACAGCTGTTTGGGTGCTTATTGACTCGTGGTTGCCCTTAGGTCGCTTGGCCTAGTCCCTTATCTCCTTCTATATCCCTTATCGCTACTCCGTGAGATAGGGGATGGACGGAGATGGGGTAAAATAGGAGGGTTCATTGAACTTTCCATTGAGATCTGGAGAAAAGTTCCTAGTCAGGGTCCTCTCACCAAATAAGGTCCACGTGACCAGAACATAGGCAGTTCATGTTACGCAGGCATGGTTTGACAACATTGGACCATTTTGATGTTATTGTAACTCAATATGTTTCTCCGCAGGTGTACAATAGTAGCCTGTAAATCAGCCTGATCTGATTTTGAAAATGAGAGACTTACTGAGTGATTATCTACTACTCTAGAGCCAGCAAACATAGTGCACTATTACAGGGAATAGGGTGCCATTTCAGACATAGACCATGCAGAAACAGCAAGCTAACTCACACAGAGCTACAGCGTTCAGCATGTCAGTGTAAGAAACAGCAAGCTAACTCACACAGAGCTACAGCGTTCAGCATGTCAGTGTAAGATACAGCAAGCTAACTCACACAGAGCTACAGCGTTCAGCATGTCAGTGTAAGAAACAGCAAGCTAACTCACACAGAGCTACAGCGTTCAGCATGTCAGTGTAAGAAACAGCAAGCTAACTCACACAGAGCTACAGCGTTCAGCATGTCAGTGTAAGATACAGCAAGCTAACTCACACAGAGCTACAGCGTTCAGCATGTCAGTGTAAGAAACAGCAAGCTAACTCACACAGAGCTACAGCGTTCAGCATGTCAGTGTAAGAAACAGCAAGCTAACTCACACAGAGCTACAGCGTTCAGCATGTCAGTGTAAGATACAGCAAGCTAACTCACACAGAGCTACAGCGTTCAGCATGTCAGTGTAAGAAACAGCAAGCTAACTCACACAGAGCTACAGCGTTCAGCATGTCAGTGTAAGAAACAGCAAGCTAACTCACACAGAGCTACAGCGTTCAGCATGTCAGTGTAAGAAACAGCAAGCTAACTCACACAGAGCTACAGCGTTCAGCATGTCAGTGTAAGATACAGCAAGCTAACTCACACAGAGCTACAGCGTTCAGCATGTCAGTGTAAGATAACAGCAAGCTAACTCACACAGAGCTACAGCGTTCAGCATGTCAGTGTAAGAAACAGCAAGCTAACTCACACAAGCTACAGCGTTCAGCAGCAGGTGACTCACACAGAGCTACAGCGTTCAGCATGTCAGTGTAAGATACAGCAAGCTAACTCACACAGAGCTACAGCGTTCAGCATGTCAGTGTAAGAAACAGCAAGCTAACTCACACAGAGCTACAGCGTTCAGCATGTCAGTGTAAGAAACAGCAAGCTAACTCACACAGAGCTACAGCGTTCAGCATGTCAGTGTAAGATACAGCAAGCTAACTCACACAGAGCTACAGCGTTCAGCATGTCAGTGTAAGAAACAGCAAGCTAACTCACACAGAGCTACAGCGTTCAGCATGTCAGTGTAAGATACAACAAGCTAACTCACACAGAGCTACAGCGTTCAGCATGTCAGTGTAAGAAACAGCAAGCTAACTCACACAGAGCTACAGCGTTCAGCATGTCAGTGGAAGATACAGCAAGCTAACTCACACAGAGCTACAGCGTTCAGCATGTCAGTGTAAGATACAACAAGCTAACTCACACAGAGCTACAGCGTTCAGCATGTCAGTGTAAGAAACAGCAAGCTAACTCACACAGAGCTACAGCGTTCAGCATGTCAGTGTAAGATACAACAAGCTAACTCACACAGAGCTACAGCGTTCAGCATGTCAGTGTAAGAAACAGCAAGCTAACTCACTCAGAGCTACAGCGTTCAGCATGTCAGTGTAAGAAACAGCAAGCTAACTCACACAGAGCTACAGCGTTCAGCATGTCAGTGTAAGAAACAGCAAGCTAACTTACACAGAGCTACAGCGTTCAGCATGTCAGTGTAAGATACAGCAAGCTAACTTACACAGAGCTACAGCGTTCAGCATGCCAGTGTAAGGCGACGCCCCCATAGCTTGGTAGATGATGCCAATCCGGTCCTGTACCGCTCCCTTGGTGATGTCATCGTCCAGCCTCATGACAAAGAAGGCCACAAACAGGCCATAGATGAGGTTCTGGGACAGACGCATCAGGACACCCATCCTGTCTCGAGACAGGTTCCTCACAGTCCTCCTACAGAAAGAGAGAAAGGTTAGACCATTGTCTTCCGTCAGGTGGCGTCATTCTAACACGACACGCGTTGCCAGAAGCCAGATCAGTGCAGACAGCACTGGAGACGATGGAGGTTAGACAGGACTGAGTCAGACAGTAAATCAGAGGTAGTGGCATCATACTACCACATCATAGGCTACTATACCCTTAGGAAAAAAACAGACTTATTTTACCTTCATAATCAAACACAGCACGGTAGTTTGACCTCTGACCTGAGAAGCACAGCCAGTTTGGCCAGGCCGCTGGGTGACTCTTTGCTCTTGAAGGGGATGCTGGGTTTGTCTGTTCGCTGGCAACTCTGCTCAATCTGTCTCAGCATGCTCTGATTGATCTCTGAGTCCTGATAGGACGAGGTGATCTCGTGCATGCGGCTGTAGGTGGTGGCCTCTCTCTCACTGCAGCGCGTGTCCACTGACGTCAGATCCACTGTTGGTCAATCCATAGGGCAGACCAGGAGGGAGGGTCAATAGAGAGATAGGGGTGGTACATGAATACATTGTGTGAAGTTAATATATTACTGTACCATAGATATCAAAGGGGTTGCAGTAGTCTGGACAGTTGTAGCCACATGCGCTGAAAAAGTCCACCATCTCTCCAGGCTGGCCACAGAACACCAGCTCACCTTTACTCATTATGGCTATTCTACTGAAGACCTAGGGAACACACATAACAGAGAGTATAATGCATCAACAGACAAATATCAGGGATGAAAATAATCAGGAAAGTTGACATAATCACTGAACGTAAGGGAATAACACAAAGCAGCTTTGTTCTCTTTCCCTCACCCTGAAGAGTTCAGAGCGTGGCTGGTGGATGGTTACTATGACAATGCGGTCCCTTCTGGCCAGCTCAGCCAGTAAAACAACAATCTGATTGGCCGTCATGCTGTCAAGGCCCGTGGTTGGCTCGTCCAGAAGGATGACCTCTGAAACGACATCACATGTCCCAAAGTAACACATCGGAAATATTTAACATTGAAAAAACTTCCACATCAATTTTATTCTAACTTTTAAAAACAGAGTTGAACTTTTTTAAATGGCACAGTCCCCCTCTAAGGGGCCACTCTTTGAGATAAGTGTGTTCTTTTCTGTTAATTCATCCAATTAGCACAATTAAAAGATTGCCTTTTTAAAAAGGATGAGTGGAATTAACAGATGCATTAATTGTGTGATGATTAATTCATTTCCTGGTTGATTGGCGAGGCAGCGGATGGGAACCCTTCATTAATGTGGCCTAGTGTTTGGGTGGAGAGTGCTCCGTCTAATCCGAATGAGGACTGAGACCCCCTCACCCCCTGTGGGTCCTCAGGCCCTGATAAACTCCACCTGGGACCCCCCACATGATTCACTCAGCTTAATACTGAGTGTGTAATAACCCTGTCTTTCATTACCCCCCCATCTCTCCCTCTCTTATCACCCCTCTGTCCATCCCTCTTTGTTTCTAGTCTATTATTAGACACAGGTCTCATTGTTAGCCGCTCAGAAGTGGTTGAACTTTGTGATGATCAACTTTTTCCTTCACTCAAGGTGACATACTCTTATTCTAATCCATGATATTGAAAATGTGTTTTCTTGGTTTTGTAGAATAGCCTGTATTTTTTCTACACATATTTTAGTCATGTATGGTATAGTTATGTGTTTGTTTAAGGGGTATTTACATGCTTGTCTCCTGAAATTCTGCACAGGCAATGACCAAAGACAGCTTCTTTGTACTCACTAGGGTCCTGAAGCAACTGCATGGCAATGGACACCCTCCTCCTCTCTCCCCCAGAGATCCCTGGGAAGATGCGTCCTCCGATCACACTGTGGGCCACGTGACCTAGACTCAGCTCCGCCATCACCGCCAACACCTGCAGGCCAGGCCAAGTGGTCAGGGGTCAACAACTTATCACAGTTGATACCAGAATCGCTTGAGAAATCAAAGATATCTTAATGTGTATCTGTTGTAGGCCAGCCCTGGTCTGAAGGTTATCTATAGTCTGTACGATTCACACCTTCTTGTGGATGACGTCTGCTGAGTGTCGTCTCAGGGCCAACTGGGCTGTGTATGTCAGAGTCTCCTCCACTGTCAGGTAACTCAGCAGGTTGTCACTCTACAGAGGGAAGACAGAAAGCCAGGGATAAAGACAGATCGAAGGCATGAGATCAAAATATTAGTAGTCCATGTATTGTGTATGCACTGTATAGTGAACTCTACGTTTTCTACTCAGAGCACCATGTATCCTTTGTAAAATGGTCAACTGATGTCAAGTAGTTGTAGCTGTTACCTACCTCTGCACAGACGTAGGGGACTGTCTGTTACCTACCTCTGCACAGACGTCGGGGACTGTCTGTTACCTACCTCTGCACAGACGTAGGGGACTGTCTGTTACCTACCTCTGCACAGACGTCGGGGACTGTCTGTTACCTACCTCTGCACAGACGTAGGGGACTGTCTGTTACCTACCTCTGCACAGACGTCGGGGACTGTCTGTTACCTACCTCTGCACAGACGTAGGGGACTGTCTGTTACCTACCTCTGCACAGACGTAGGGGACTGTCTGTTACCTACCCCTGCACAGACGTAGGGGACTGTCTGTTACCTACCTCTGCACAGACGTAGGGGACTGTCTGTTACCTAAGTGATCCGTGTTAAAGGTGAGGTGAACTGTGAGAGTTTTGTGTGTATGTATGGCAGCTGTATAATGTTGTCTTTCTCTTTCTGTTTACTGTGTGCCCCTAACATAGATTGAATGGGCTGAGCTTTAATGATTGACTGACAGCAGAGCCCTACTGGATTATGGAACTTTGATGTGCTCACGCACCATGGGTATGAGCGTGGAAGCATGGGTAAGTGCGTGCGTGAATGAACTCTCCTGCTCTTCTTCTTAATTACTGTGCGATTTAATATCACCATCTCATCCAAGGCTTAGGAGGGAAATTTAATGACTGGATTAGTTTATGGCTCCGGTGAGCAGGGAGGATTTTATCTGCAGTAAAAGGAGAGATTATTTCAAAGGACTGGGTTCTAAACTCAGTGATTTAATTTAGCTGTGGATACACATGAACATCCCAGAGAAAGATTACTGTATGTAGAAGCTATCTGTAACTCCAGTTAATTCCACCCTGGCTGGCCACCCATCCCCTACTTGAAGTGAGTAGAGTTGATGGAGAGAGTGTATTTGTGGACTCTTATTTACCCCATGCCACGTATTTCACCCACTCTCTCTCACTTTCTCATGCAGCAGTTTACGGACAAAGCTCAACGTAATGTCAGCCAGCTTGAACTTTATACTGCTAGCAAATATGATAAGCTAAGAACAATATTTATGGCGGTCTGTGAATAGTGAGTGAGAGGTGAGACTGTATTACTTTGTTTGTGTGTGTTTACCTGTAGCACATAGGAGAAACAATCCTGGTACTGCTCTCTTTTCAGCTTCCTCCCGTTGACAGACACATCTCCCAGAAGAGTCCCTGAGTTCCCAATCCTCCCAGAGATGGCATCCAGGAGAGTGGTCTTCCCTGAGCCTGGCACACACAGAAAGCCAAGGATGAGACAAATATGATTGTGCGGTAGTAGAATTACAGTATTTTACATAGATTGCATGGTAAGTGGAGGCATTGTACTAAAAAATGTACTGTAGGTCTATGTCAGGTATGATTTGTGCATTTATGTTCCACTGTGGTAAGTATTTAATGTTACTGATTATGTTAGTAGTCTCGGCACCCAGAAACAAATTACTCTGACAGTCTGGTCTCAGAGCAAAACATATTATATGTTACTAAAATCTATGCCACTCTATTTAGTATAATATATGTTGCGTTATGTTACATTATTTGACAAGTTTATTATGATTTACTGAACAAAAATATAAACGCAACATGTAAAGTGTTGGTCCCATGTTTCATGAGCTGAATAAAATATCCCAAAAATTGTCCATACGCACAAAAAGCTTGTTTCTCTCAAATGTTAGTGAGCATTTCTCCTTTGCCAAGATAATCCATTCACCTGACAGGTGTGACATATCAAGAAGCTGATTAAACAGCATGATCATTACACACAGCATGATCATTACATAGGTGTACCTTGTGCGGGGGAAAATAAAAGGCCACTCTTAAATGTGCAGTATTGTCACACAACACAATGCCACAGATGTCTACATTTTGAGGGAGCATGCTGACATGTTGACTGCAGGAATGGCCACCAGAGCTGTTGCCAGATAATTCAATGTTCATTTCTCTACCATAAGCCACCTCCAAAGTGGTTTTAGAGAATTTGACAGCACGTCCAACCAGCCTCACAACCACTTCGCCCCTGCCCAGTCATGTGAAATCCATAGATTAGAGCCTAATGAATGTATTTCAATTCACTGATTTCCTTATATGAACTGTACCTCAGTTAAATCATTGACATTTTTCCATGTTATGTTTATATTTTTGTTCAGTATATATTATGTTCGATAAGACAAAAATGAGAGTAGGGTGGATGGGTAGGTGTATAACGCAAACGTCTAGCAACCCAAATGTTGTGAGTCAAATCTTATCACGGGCAACTTTAGCATTTTAGCACGAATTGCAATTTGTAACATATCATATGAATTGTAATTCGCAACATACAATATGTCTTGCAATTCATATTATATTGTACGACTGCTATTACATTGGTAGGCCAATATAACGTAACCTAACATGCATTGGCTTGAGAAAGTATTCACCCGCTTTGGCATTTTTCCTATTTTGTTGCCTTATAACCTGGAATTAAAATAGATTTTTTGGGGGGTTGTATCATTTAATTTACACAACATGCCTACCACTTTGAAGATGCAAAATATTTTTTCTTGTGAAACAAACAAGAAATAAGACAAAAAAACGGAAAACTTGAGAACCACCTTTTGCAGCAAATACAGCTGCAAGTGTCTTGGGGTATGTCTATAATCTTGGCACATCTAGCCACTGGGATTTTTGCCCATTCTTCAAGGCAAAACTGCTCCAGCTACTTCAAGTTGGATGTGTTCCACTGGTGTACAGCATCTTTAAGTCATACAACAGATTCTCAATTGGATTGATGTCTGGGCTTTGACTAGGCCATTCCAAGAGATTTAAATGTTTCCCCTTAAACCCCTCAAGTGTTGTTTTAGCAGTATGCTTAGGGTCATTGTCCTGCTGGAAGGTGAACCTCCGTCCCAGTCTCATATCTCAGGTTTCCCTCAAGAATTTCCCTGTATTTAGCGCAATCTATCATTCCTTCAATTCTGACCAGTTTCCCAGTCCCTGCCGATGAATTTTTTTCTCCAAAAAACATCCCCCGTGATGCTGCCACCACCATGCTTCACTGTGGGGATGATGTCCTCGGGGTGATGAGAGGTGTTGGGTTTGTACCAGACATAGCATTTTCTTTGATGGCCAAAAAGCTAGATTTTAGTCTCATCTGACCAGAGCACCTTCTTGCATATGTTTGAGGAGTCTCCCACATGTCTTTTGGTGAACACCAAACGTGTTTGCTTATTTCTTTCTTTAAGCAATGGCTTTTTTCTGTAAAGCCCAGCTCTGTGGACCGTACGGCTTAAAGTGGTCCCATGGACAGGACTCCAATCTCCGCTGTGGAGCTTTGCAGCTCCTTCAGGGTTATCTTTGGTCTCTTTGTTGCCTCTCTGATTAATGCCCTCCTTGCCTGGTCCGTAAGTTTTGGTGGGCGGCCCTCTCTTGGCAGGTTTGTTGTAGGACCATATTCTTTCCATTTTTAACAATGGATTTAATGGTGCTCCGTGGGGTGTTCAAAGTTTCTGATATTTTTTGTATTACCCAACCCTGATCTGTACTTCTCCACAACTTTGTCCCTGACCTGTTTGGAGAACTCCTTGGTCTTCGTGGTGCCGCTTTTTTGGTGGTGGCCCTTGCTTAGTGGTGTTGCAGACTCTGGGGCCTTTCAAAACAGGTGTATATATACTGAGATCATGTGACAGATCATGTGACACTTAGATTGTACACAGGTGGACTTTATTTAACTAATTATGTGACTTCTGAAGGTAATTGATTGCACCAGATCTTATTGAGGGGCTTCATAACAAAGGGGTGAATACATAGGCACGCATCACTTTTCCGTCTTCCGTTATTTTTTTCATTTCACTTCACCAATTTGGACGATTTTGTTTATGTCCATTACCTGAAATCCAAATAAAAATCAATTTAAATTACAGGTTGTAATGCAAAAAAATAGGAAAAACACCAATGGGGATGAATACTTTTGCAAGGCACTGTATCATACTAAACGGAGTGGCACGGATGTAAGTAGCATATAATACATTTTGCTCTGAGACCAGATTGACTGAGTATTTTGTTCTTCATTGCCTGTCAGCTGTACTGGTGTGTTTGTGTTGCCCACCTGAGTTCCCCAGTATTCCCATGATCTGCCCACTGTTCACATGGAAGGAGATGCCATTGAGAATCTGTCTGGTCCATTTCTTTTTGAAGGTGGCGAGGTCCCACCAATGCCCCACGCGCTCACTGACAAGGGCGCACGCACGCACATACACAAAGTTTACTGAATCTGTGTTATGAGTATAATTGGCTCGTTCCATGAAATGTGTCCCTTTTGGACCCATTTAATATCATAAGTACAAATTGTGCACCAATATTGAATTTTAAAATATAATTGTATTATTAAATTAAGTACCTTTTAATATAGACCACATGGAACATTTAAGAAATAAGATTTTGAAATGAATAAAGGTGAATTATGGTTGATTTAAGATGAAATCGTCAACCCTGATAGGGTCAACCATGTTACTTTATTTGGCACTTAATAAGCACTTACTATAGTAATTTGAAATGGGAAAACATGTTTTTTATTAGGTTGAACATGTGCTCTTCATTACAGAATGGGAAAATGAGGTGAAATCGACCCCAAAAAATCTAGTTACACCACCCATTTCGTGGAACGACCCAATTCATGTAATGATCTGCACAGTAGATACAGAGATGCAGCTAGACACTGCTGCTCTGCTTTAGATGAGCAGATACAATGTTTCCATTTTTACCTCCCTGTTACTGTACCAGAATAGTATGTTCAAGTACAAAATCTTGCCGCTTGATGCGACTGTTTACTGGTGTAACAAGCCCTATCTTATTAAGTAGAGTATGACCTAAATGTAATATTTAAAGGCACAATCCGTAAGATTGTTTTAACAGTTCATTCACAGTTCCAAACCAAGGGACAGTGATATCACGCATCACATTCGTAACACATCTTTCCATCTTGTCAATAGCATTAGCTTACCTGACGCTGTAGGAGACGTGGCTAACGCTCAGGCAGCAGGAGGGTTGCGGTTGGTCAGAAGGTCCTGGTCCAGACCTCTTCACCACGCTCTTCTCCGAAACAAACTTAAAAGATTCCTTAGACCTGCTCTCTGTCCCCTCTGGTGTTACTTCCATAGAGTAGGACCCATTCATCATGGTTTCACAGCTCTGCTCATCCAAACCACAAATATATGTTGTCTCTATGTGCGTCTTCTTTCTGTAGTCAGCTGTTTGTGGCCATTCAGCATTACGTTGTGACAGTGGCGCCGGCACCATTAACACAGGGCTCTTATCAGTGGAACTTTGCTCTTGGGCTGTATAAAGAGAAAGGTAACACTAAGTCACAGGTCTCCTCTATGCTGTGCAGTCAGTCTATGTCAGCCTGGGAGAGGAGAGGGAAGACCAGGGAGACATACAGACTCAGAATCAACCAGGCACATGGGGCACTGACCCCTATATCAGAACTTCCACCACCGCCTACAACTCCACAAGCCATGTATACTGGAGGGACAGACAGCAGGCCAGATCCAGAGACAGGGATCGTTACCGGTGGCCCCCCACAGACGGTGAGTCAATGACGATCTACAGACCAGCTCTGACCTTCAACACAGGTACAGTGATATGGGACAGGACACACAGAGGCCGAGAAACAGACTGGGAAAAATTTGTTATTCGGTTCATTCACTTGTTTTTTTCTATATGTTTGGGTTTAGTTTGAGTTTCTATGATTTCCGCCATTGACTCAATAAGCTGTGTAAGTCCATAAGCAAACAAGAAAATGCTCATCCAGAAGCGGCGTTCCTTGCGCCAGTTGACTAATGCAGGAAAACTTAAATCAGTTTAACCTAATTTCTACCAGCATGTCACATGTGCAACCAGAGCAAAAAAAACTCTAGACCACCTTTACTCCATGCAAAGAGATGTATACAAAGCTCTCCCTTGCCCTCCATCCGAACACTAATCCGGACGCTTATAAGAAATCCCGCTATGCCCTCAGACGAACCATCAGACATGCAAAACGTCAATACAAGACTAAGATTGAATCCCACTACACCGGCTCTGACACTCGTTGGATGTGGTAAGGCTTGCAAACTATTATGGAGTACAAAGGGAAACACAGCCGCGAGCTGCCCAGTGACGCAAGCCTACTAGACGGGCTAAATGCCTTTTATGCTCGCTTCGAGGCAAGCAACACTGAAGCATGCACGAGAGCTCTAGCTATTCCAGACGACTGTGTGATCACGCTCTCCATAGCCAATGTGGGTAAGACCTTTAAACAGGTCAACATTCACAAGGCCGCGGGGCCAGATGGATTACCAGGATGTGTACAATATTTTCAACCTCTCCCGGACCGGGTCTGTAATACCTACATGTTTCAAGCAGACCAGCATAGTAACTGTGCTCAAGAAGGCCAAGGTAACCTGCCTAAATGACTACCGCTCCATAGCACTCACATCTGTAGCCATGATGTGCTTTGGAAGGCTGGTCATGGCTCACATCAACACCATCATCCCGGAAACCCTAGACCCACTCCAATTCGCATACCGCACCAACAAATCCACAGATGATGCAATCTTAAACGCACTCTACACTGGCCTTTCCCCCTGAACAAAAGGAACATCTATGTGAGAATGCTGTTCATTGACTACAGTTCAGCGTTTAACACCATAGTGACCACAAAGCTCATCACTAAGCTAAGGACCCTGGGATTGAACACCTCCTTCTGCAACTGGATCCTGGACTTCCTGATGTGCCGACCCCAGGTGGTAAGGGTAGGCAACAACACATCTGCCACAAGGATCCTCTACACAGGGCCCCTCAGGGGTGCGTGCTTAGTCCCCTCCTGTACTCCCTGTTCACCCACGACTACGTGGCCAAGCACGATTGCAACACCATCATTAAGTTTGCTGACGACACAACGGTGGTAGGCCTGATTACCGACAATGATGAGACAGCCTATAGGGAGGATGTCAGAGACCTGGCAGTGTGGTGCCAAGACAACAACCTCTCCCTCAACGGGAGCAAGACAAAGGAGCTGATTGTGCTACACAGGAAAAGGAGGGCTGAACACATACCCATTCACATCGACGGGGCTGTAGTGGAGCGGGTCGAGAGGTTCAAGTTCCTTGAGGTCCACATTACCAACAAACTATTGTGGTCCAAACACACCAAGACAGTCGTGAAGAGGGCACGACAAAGCCTATTACCCCTCAGGACACTGAAAATATTTGTCATGGCTCCTCAAAAAGTTCTACAGCTGCACCATCGAGCGCATCGTGACTGGTTGCATCACCGCCTGGTATGGCAACTGCTCGGAATCCCACTGTAAGGCGCTACAGAGGGTAGTTTTGTACGGCCCAGTACATCACTGGGGCCATGCTTTCTGCCATCCAGGACCTCTATACTGTACTAGGCAGTGTCAGAGGAATGCCCCAAAAATTGTCAAAGACTCCCAGCCACCCAAGTCATAGACTGTTCTCTCTGCTGCCGCACGGCAAGCGGTACCGGAGTGCCAAGTCTAGGTCCAAAAGGCTCCTCAACAGCTTCTACCCCCAAGCCATGAGACAGTTGAACAATTAATCAAATGGCTACCCGGACTATTTGCATTGAGGCCCACACACTGCTGCTACTGGCTGTTTATTATCTATGCATAGTCACTTTACCCTTACCTAGATGCACATATTACCTCAATTACCTCGACTAACCTGTACCCCCGCACATTGACACGGTACCGGTACCCCCTGTATATAGCCTTGTTATTGTTATTTTATTGTGTTACTTTTTTTAACTTTAGTTTATTTAGTAAATATTTTCTTAATAACCTCTCTGGGATATGTGCAACGCTAGCGTCCCACCTCGCCAACAGCCAGTGAAATTGCAGGGCGCCAAATTCAAAACAACAGAAATCCCATAATTAAAATTCCTCAAACATACAAGTATTATACACCATTTTAAAGATAAACTCTTGTAAATCCAGCCACAGTGTCTGATTTCAAATAGGCTTTACGGCGAAAGCACACCAAACGATTATGTTAGGTCAGCACCTAGTCACAGAAAACCAAACAGAGGGCTCACAAAAGGAGAGGGCTCACAAAAGTCAGAAATAGCGATTCAATTAATCACTAACCTTTGATGATCTTCATCAGATGGCACTCACAGGACTTCATGTTACACAATAAATGTGTGTTTTGTTCGATAAAGTTAATCTTTATGTCCAAAAACCTCATTTGAAATTGGTGTGTTACGTTCAGAAATGCATTGTCTGAAACAAACATCCGGTGAAAGTGCAGAGAGCCACATCAAATAGCAGAAATACTCATCATAAACATTGATAAAAGATACAAGTGTTATTCATGGAAATATAGATAAACTTCTCCTTAATGCAACCGCTGTGTCAGATTTCAAAAAGGCTTTACGGCGAAAGCACACCTTGCGATTATGTTAGGTCAGCACCTAGCCACAGAAAAACATACAGCCATTTTCCAAAGAAGGAGAGGTGTCACAAAAGTCAGAAATAGCGTTTTAAATATTCACTTACCTTTGATGATCTTCATCGGAATGCACTCCCAAGAATCCCAGTTCCACAATAAATGTTTGTTTTGTTCGATAAAGTCCATCATTTATGTCCAAATACCTCCTTTTTGTTCGCGCGTTTAGCCCAATAATCCAAATGCTCAATGCGCGATCGCTTAGTTCAGACAAAAAGTCTAAAAAGTTATATTACAGTTCGTAGAAACATGTCAAACGATGTATAGAATCAATCTTTAGGATGTTTTTATCATAAATCTTCAACAATGTTTCAACTGGACAATTCCTTTGTCTTTAGAAAGGAAAAGGAACGCAGGTAACTCTCATGGGCGCACGCCCGACTGAGCTCATGGCATTCTGCCAGACACCTGACTCAAACAGCTCTTATTTAGAACAAGGTTCTAAAGACTGTTGACATCTAGTGGAAGCCTTAGGAAGTGCAATATGACCCCATAGACACTGTATATTGGATAGGCAATGACTTGAAAAACTACAAACCTCAGATTTCCCACTTCCTGGTTGGATTTTTTCTCAGGTTTTTGCCTGCCATATGAGTTCTGTTATACTCACATACATCATTCAAACAGTTTTAGAAACTTCAGAGTGTTTTCTATCCAAATCTACCAATTATATGCATATTCTAGCTTTTGGGCCTGAGTAGCAGGCAGTTTACTCTGGGCACCTTATTATTCAAGCTACTCAATACTGCCCCCCAGTCCTAACCTGTACCCCCGCACATTGACACGGTACCGGTACCCCCTGTATATAGCCTTGTTATTGTTATTTTATTGTGTTACTTTTTACTTTAGTTTATTTAGTAAATATTTTCTTAACTCTTTCTTAAAACGGCATTGTTGGTTAAGGCTTGTAAGTAAGCATTTCACGGTAAGGTCTACACCTGTTGTATTCGGCGCATGTGACAAATAAAATAGTATTTGAATATTCATGCTACTCTAGAGAGGTGGCAAGGATCTGCCTATCTATCTCTAGGCTTTTTAAATTACATAATGGTGACATGTAGCTCTGTTTGAGTGGACCCTGGACAGGCTGGAGGTCTCCTACACGGTTTACCAGAATGCTATATAACCTTTTATCACACACCGCTCAGTTTAGGATCCATTTATCTGGAATCATAACTAATCACTTTTATACAGGACTCATCAGAACCGTCCGATAAAGTGGTAATTAAATCCATTGTGCGATGCATTGGTGGCCAGAACAATGAAGCCTCTAAAGATACACCAGTTTTCTTAGATTTGCTGAGACAAATGTCTGGCAGAATATACTAAGAGAAATACAAGGGTTTATTACCATAGTAAATAAGGTAAATGGATGCCAGTGAAGATATAGTTACAATATGTGAATGGCCCTCTGATAAGTGAATGGTATGTGTACACAGTACAAAACTGAGTAACTTCTTGACCGCTTCCTCACTCAGTAACCTACAGTAACCTCTACTTCTTCTACTTCTTCCTTAGAGAGGAGACACTGAGCTGTTCTCCTCTTCTGAAGAGGACAGTAGCCTGTACTTCACCTACAGTGGAGGTCGCAATGAGATAGAGGTCAGCAACCTGCACTATGAGGTAACAACACCTTTCTCCCACTCTATTCTTTCTCTCTACTCTTCCCAATTTCCCTATGCTCCTTATCACTGACTGTATGTCTCAGTTTTGCCTGCCTTTTACATTCTGTCAGTATTGTAATAAAGCTCGCTAGACCACCTGAGAGGTGGGGCAAGTACTGGATAGAGCAGAATAGCTGTGAAGCTGCCACCACCTTTGTTTGACCGGTATGGTCCGTCGTCAGAGGATAAGACACAACAAAACTCAACACAGATATAGCAAAAAAGGATCTTTATTAAATATACAATTTCATATTTTTATGAAATGCTAGGCTACCTGCTAAATTCCTGTAGTCTCTGTAACCCAGTCAGGATTGCTGCAATGACCCTAATAATGTAAGGCAAACAGGATATTAAGTGGGGAGGCAAGTAGCCTAGTGGTTAGAGCGTTGGGCCAGTAACTGAAAGGTTGGTGGATTGAATCCCCGAGCTGACAAGGTAAAAATCTGTCTTCTGCTCCTGAACATGGCAGCTAACCCACCACTCCTAGCCTGTCATTGTAATTAAGAAGTTGTTCTTAACTGACTTGCTGTAAGGGCTGTTGTCCTCCTCTTCCTCAGATGAGGAGAGGAGAGAAGGATCAGTGGACCAATACGCAGCATTAGGGAAATATGCCATCTCTTTATTTGACACGACGGCACACGAAAACAAAACACTTACAAAATTACAAAACAAGAAAACGACGTAGACGAAAACCTGAACATGAACTTACATAACTAAAACGTAAAACTCACGGACAGGAACAGACTACATCAAAACGAACGAACAACCAAACAGTCCCGTATGGTACATACATCGACGACACAGGAGACAATCACCCACAAACAAACAGTGAGAACACCCTACCTAAATATGACTCTTAATTCGAGGAAAACGCAAAACACCTGCCTCTAATTAAGAGCCATACCAGGCAACCAAAACCAACATAGAAACAGAAAACATAGACTGCCCACCCAAAACTCACGCCCTGACCATATACACATACAAAAACAACATAAAACAGGTCAGGAACGTTACAGAACCCCCCCCTCAAGGTGCGAACGCCGGGCGCACCAGCACAAAGTCCAGGGGAGGGTCTGGGTGGGCAGTTGACCACGGTGGTGGCTCAGGCTCTGGACGCTGTCCCCACACCACCATAGTCACTCCCCGCTTCTGTCTTCCCCTCCCAATGACCACCCTCAAACTAACATCCCCTAAATGAACAGCCAACACCGGGATAAGGGGCAGCACCGGGACAAGGGGCAGCACCGGGACAAGGGGCAGCACCGGGACAAGGGGCAGCACCGGGACAAGGGGCAGCACCGGGACAAGGGGCAGCACCGGGACAAGGGGCAGCACCGGGACAAGGGGCAGCACCGGGACAAGGGGCAGCACCGGGACAAGGGGCAGCACCGGGACAAGGGGCAGCACCGGGACAAGGGACAGCACCGGGACAAGGGGCAGCACCGGGACAAGGGGCAGCACCGGGACAAGGGGCAGCACCGGGATAAGGGGCAGCACCGGGATAAGGGGCAGCACCGGGATAAGGGGCAGCACCGGGATAAGGGGCAGCACCGGGATAAGGGGCGGCAGGTCCCGGCTGAGAGACTCTGGCAGGTCCCGGCTGAGAGACTCTGGCAGGTCCCGGCTGAGGGACTCTGGCAGGTCCCGGCTGAGGGACTCTGGCAGGTCCCGGCTGAGGGACTCTGGCAGGTCCCGGCTGAGGGACTCTGGCAGGTCCCGGCTGAGGGACTCTGGCAGGTCCCGGCTGAGGAACCCTGGCAGGTCCCGGCTGGACGGCTCTGGCAGGTCCCGGCTGGACGGCTCTGGCAGGTCCCGGCTGGACGGCTCTGGCAGGTCCCGGCTGGACGGCTCTGGCAGGTCCTGGCTGGACGGCTCTGGCAGGTCCTGGCTGGACGGCTCTGGCAGGTCCTGGCTGGACGGCTCTGGCAGGTCCTGGCTGGACGGCTCTGGCAGGTCCTGGCTGGACGGCTCTGGCAGGTCCTGGCTGGTCATGGCAGGACGGCTCTGGCAGGTCATAGCAGGACGGCTCTGGCTGGTCATGGCAGGACGGCTCTGGCTGGTCATGGCAGGACGGCTCTGGCTGGTCATGGCAGGACGGCTCTGTAGGGAGGAGAAGGAGAGACAGCCTGGTGCGTGGTCTAGGCACTGGCTGCGCTGGAGAGGAGGAAACAGCTGGAGAGAGAACCCGGAGAGACAGCCTGGTACGGGGGGCTGCCACCGGAGGACTGGTACATGGAGGTGGCACCGGGTATACCGGACCGTGAAGGAGGACACGTGCTCTTGAGCACCGAGCCTGCCCAACCTTACCAGGTTGAATGGTGCCCGTAGCCCTGCCAGTGCGGCGAGGTGGAATAGCCCGCACTGGGCTATACTGGCAAACCGGGGACACCATTCGTAAGGCTGGTGCCATGTATGCCGGCCCGAGGAGACGCACTGGTGGCCAGATGCGTTGGGCCGGCTTCATGACATCCAGCTCGATGCCCAACTTAGCCCTCCCAGTGCGGCAAGGTGGAATAGCCCGCACTGGGCTAAGCACGCGTACTGGGGACACCGTGCGCTTTACCGCATAACACGGTGTCTTACCAGTACGACGCCTTCTACCTCCACGGTAAGCACGGGGAGTTGGCTCAGGTATCCTACCCGGCTTTGCCACACTCCTCGTGTGCCCCCCCCCAAGAAATTTTTGGGTCTGACTCACGGGCTCCCAACCGCGTCGCCGCGCTGCCTCCTCATACCAGCGCCTCTCAGCCTTCGCTGCTTCCAACTCCGCCTTGGGACGGCGATATTCCCCTGGCTGAGCCCAGGGTCCTCTACCGTCCAGGATCTCCTCCCAAGTCCAGAAGTCCTGGTTGCTCTGTTGAGCATTCCCTTGCCGCTTGGTCCTAGGTTGGTGGGTGATTCTGTAAGGGCTGTTGTCCTCCTCTTCCTCAGATGAGGAGAGGAGAGAAGGATCAGTGGACCAATACGCAGCATTAGGGAAATATGCCATCTCTTTATTTGACACGACGGCACACGAAAACAAAACACTTACAAAATTACAAAACAAGAAAACGACGTAGACGAAAACCTGAACATGAACTTACATAACTAAAACGTAAAACTCACGGACAGGAACAGACTACATCAAAACGAACGAACAACCAAACAGTCCCGTATGGTACATACATCAACGACACAGGAGACAATCACCCACAAACAAACAGTGAGAACACCCTACCTAAATATGACTCTTAATTCGAGGAAAACGCAAAACACCTGCCTCTAATTAAGAGCCATACCAGGCAACCAAAACCAACATAGAAACAGAAAACATAGACTGCCCACCCAAAACTCACGCCCTGACCATATACACATACAAAAACAACATAAAACAGGTCAGGAACGTTACACTTGCCTAGTTAAATAAAGGCAATTTTTTTAAAGAATGTGCGATAACGCACTAAAAAGTGACACTACACACACACTAGTGAGATATATACGTTAAGGAGAACTGATTGGGTTACAAGGTTCTAGTACTACTTCACTGCAAACCGGGCCAAGCCCAATGAAATGTAATTGTACAAACATGCAAATTCTCTGCACACAGGGGCATAATAGCCTACACACAGTCCAGAGACCCACAGTCACAGTCCAGAGACCCACAGTCACAGTCCAGAGACCCACAGTCACAGTCCAGAGACCCACAGTCACAGTCCAGAGACCCACAGTCACAGTCACAGTCCAGAGACCCACACCTGATAATAAAGACATAGAACCCCTCCCCCACTTTGAGCTACATGGTCTGCAATTCTGTTGGACCCACATAACCCACACTTTAAAAACTATACATTTAAAAAGACTAGGCCGACGAAAGAGAACATTGACATAACATTTAACATTTAAATGTAACTTTTAAAAACGCATAGCTCTCCCAGCTGATGGGATAGCTAATTAATTTGCATGTCAAAGAACACGCTAAATTTGGGGGAATTGATAAAACTGAACAATCAAAGGGCAAACATTATACACAATGAAACAATGAATGTGCTAGAATTGGCGGGAGACAGCGGAGCACATTCTAGAGGGCTGAGTGCATTCCTCCCCTTCTTCTTGACTCAACATTTTGAATTCTATTCACACATGCTTTTCCGCAACTCAATAATCAGCTAAGCATATTGCCAGGCATTGGCTTACACACTTGTGATTTGAAACAATCCACAACTAATGATCCTCTGTGGCTAAGTCAAGCTCTCTGGTAAAGTATTTGAATTATTTTATTTTGATTGAAGTAATTATATAATTTGGGCAAAACATCAATTTACTTTAGGGGAAGGCAGCATCCTAACAGTGCCACCCGCCAACTTTCCTATCTAATTCGCAAGCGGCTGAAAGCAGAGATCTGTATATAATGACAAGTTGCTCATGTCTCCACCCTAACAATGCAAGTAGTTGTCCCAAAGCCAGTAATGCAGGCAATAAGCTTAGGTCTGCATATGATACCCATAGAAACGCATTGGACTTATTCAGGACCGATTTTGGCGAGTGAGCCCTCGAGGTCGCTTCGCCGCTTCCTCTCTGCTGAAACTGGCGAGTGAAACAGCGCCCCTCTGTCTTACTATATGTAGCCCATGTATCTGATGCTGTCTGGCCAGAAAAAGTATGACATGCTATACTCTTTTTGTCCGGACAGCATCAGATACAGGTTCTACACATACGGAGACAGAGGGGCGCTGTTTCACTCGCTCGGATGCTTTATCTGAGATTGATGCGTCTTTCTGTCGGCGTGCGTCTTGGTCAATCTTTCTTCCCGCGTGCGTCTTGGTCAAATAAATTATCAATATTTTATTTGGACGGGCAAGGAGGTACGGTAGGGCGGTCCAGGCCCCGCCCATAACGCCGGCCCTGCTCTGCCTTATATCAGTTTCTCACAGAGTCACAGGCAGAGACTTGCAAGCAGGCACAGGTGCGAGCAATTAGTTTACATTTACATTTTTGTAATTTAACGGACGCTCTTATCCAGAGTGACTTACAGTGGTTTATGATTTAGTGACGTCCTCCCTTACAAGCTGTCCCACAGCTTCACCACAGTATCAAAAAGTCTAATGTGTGTGTGTGTGTGCCTGTGTGTGTGTCAGGTGGACACGGCTGCTCAGATCCCGTGGTATGAGAAGCTCTCAGAGTTTAAGATGCCCTGGGAGATGAAGGGAGACAAGCAGACAGCCATAAACAAACTCAACCTGCGAGTCCGCAGTGGCCAGATGCTGGCCATCATCGGCAGCTCAGGTACATACACAGCTACTCTCCACAGGAGGCAGCACTAATCTTAGCTCTGTTTTGTCAACAACTGGCTGTACTTCTACATGAGAAAGATAGGATTCAAGATAATTTACTCCAAATGGTAGACAGCACAGTAGGCCTAAATTTTTTGTTTGTTTTAGGTAAGGGGTTAATTGTTACAAATAGTACAATTTGCCCCCACTACAAATCTGAGTCTTGTGAGAAAATACAACAATAATTATTGTCATCAACTATACCAATCAAAAGACCTCTTCTTACTGATAAAAATGATATATTATTAGATATATGGGGAATGTTCCACAGGTCAATATTCAAAAAAGAGAGGCGGCAAGAATATTTCGAATTCAGCCTGAAAAGCAACAGACATATTTATGGATTTAAGCAAAACTTCCTAGGCATGTAGATACACTAACCAAGCAGAAGCACATTGAATAAGAGCTTTCTAAGCGTGAGTTATTTAGTTGTTGCTTTGTGCACTGTGTTACTTTGTGTCCAGTCTCGCCTAGTTACAGTTTGTTCCATCTAGTGTGGATATTCCCCAAACAGTTATGGTCTGATGATGACTATGCAAAGATATGCCCTATAACCTCTTTCATATCCTGTCCCTCCACAGGTTGTGGAAAGACCTCACTGCTGGACGTCATAACGTGTCGTGATGAGGGTGGCTCCATGACGTCTGGCCAAGTGCTAATCAACGGGCAACCTAGCAACCCAAAGCTGGTGAGGAAGACCATCGCCCATGTCCGCCAGGACGACCGCCTGCTGCCTCACCTTACTGTGAGGGAAACACTAGCCTTCGTGGCTAAGCTACGGCTACCCACAAACTTCAGCCAGAAACAGAGGGACCAGAGGGTAAGCATTGGTAAACTTCCCAGGTCATGTCACATGGGAAGTTATAGCAGTGTTCTTCCCAATCCCAGGGACTCAGAGGGTGTACAGGCTTTTGTTCCAGCCCAGGACTAACAGACCTGATGTTCTGTTCCAGTCCAGGACTAACAGACCTGATGTTCTGTTCCAGTCCAGGACTAACAGACCTGATGTTCTGTTCCAGTCCAGGACTAACAGATCTGATGTTCTGTTCCAGTCCAGGACTAACAGATCTGATGTTCTGTTCCAGCCCAGGACTAACAGATCTGATGTTCTGTTCCAGCCCAGGACTAACAAACCTGATGTTCTGTTCCAGCCCAGGACTAACAGACCTGATGTTCTGTAAGTGCTGGGCCAGAACAAAAGCCTGCACACCATGAGGACCATCAACGTTATCCAACAATGTACACTGAACAAAATTAAACGCAACATGTAAAGTGTTGGTCCCATGTTTCATGACCTGAAATAAAAGATCACAGAAATGTTCAATACGCACAGAGCTTATTTATCTCAAATTCTGTGCACAATTTTGTTTACATCCCTGTAAGTGAGCATTTCTTATTTGCCAAGATAATCTATCCACCTGACAGGTGTGTGGCATATCAAGAAGCTGATTAAACAGCCGGATCATTACACAGGTGCACTTTGTGCTGGGGACAATTAAAGGCCACTCTAAAATGTTCCGTTTTGTCACATAACACAATGCAACAGATGTCAACATCGTTTTAGAGAATTTGGCAGTAGGTCCAACCATGCTCACAACCGCAGACCATGTGTAACCACGCCAGCCCAGGACCTTCACATCCGGCTTCTTAACCTTCGGGATCGTCTGAGACCAGCCACCTGGACAGCTGATGAAACTGTGGGCTTGCACAACCGATGAATTTCTACACAAACTGTCAGAAACCATCTCAGGGAAGCTCATCTGCATTCTCGTTGTCCTCACCAGGGTCTTAACCTGACTGCAGTTCGGCGTCGTAACCGACTTCAGTGGGCAAATGCTCACCTTCGATGGCCACTGGCACACTGGAGAAGTGTGCTCTTTAAGGATGAATCTTGGTTTCAACTGTACCGGGCAGATAGCAGACAGAGTGTATGGCCGTCGTGTGGGCAAGCGGTTTGCTGATGTCAACGTTGTGAACAGAGTGCCCCATGGTGGCGGTGGGGTTATGGTATGGGCAGGCATAAGTTACGGACAACAAACACAATTGCATTTAATCGATGGAAATTTGAATGGACAGAGATACCGTGATGAGATCCTGAGGTTCATTGTCGTGCCATTCATCCGCCGCCATCACCTAATTTTTCAGCAAGATTATGCACAGCCCCAGCCCCAGTTCTTCCATGGCCTGCATACTCACTAGACATGTCACCCATTGAGCATGTTTGGGATGCTCTGGGTTGACGTGTACAACAGTGTTTTCCAGTTCCCTCCAATATCCAGCAACTTCGCACCGCCATCGAAGAGGAGTGGGACAACATTCCATAGGCCACAATGAAAAGCCTGATCAACTCTATGCGAAGGAGATGTGTCGAGCTGCACGAGGCAAGTGGTGGTCACACCAGATACTGACTGGTTTTCTGATCCACGCCTCTACCTTTAAAAAAAAAGAAGGTATCTGCGACAGATGCATATCTGTATTCCCAGTCATGTGAAATCCATAGATGAGGGCCTAATTAATTTATTTCAATTGACTGATTTACTTATATGAGCTGTAACTTGTTGCATGTTGCTTTTATATTTTTGTTTAGTGTAGAACTTAAGTAAAATCATAAACAAGCTCCTTACACTCTTAGAAAAAAGGGTTCCAAAAGGGTTCTTCAGCTGTCCCCATAGGAGAACCTTTTTTGGATAACCTCTGTGGAAAGGGTTCTACATGGAACCCAAAAGGGTTCTACTGGGAACCAAAAAGGGTTATTCAAAGGGTTCTCCTATGGGGACAGCCGATAAACCCTTTTAAGTTCTGGATAGCACTTTTTTTTTATGATCATCATCATAACACTTCAGCTGTTTGTCATGTGACTGTGGCTGCACTGCCTGTATAGGTGGATGACGTCATTGCAGAGCTGCGTCTGCGACAGTGTGCCCACACCCGGGTGGGCAATGACTTGGTGAGAGGGGTGTCTGGGGGAGAGAGGAGGAGGGTCAGCATCGCTGTGCAGCTGCTCTGGAACCCTGGTGAGATCTAGAATGAGGGAGGGCAAGTAATGAAGAATGCATCAATATGACTTATTTTGAAATGAGTGGACATGCGTTGATATAATCCAGATGGAGATGTTTGCTCCCCTCAGTACTGTAATTAACATACATTACCTTTATGCAATGTTACTGTACCTGTACTTTTAACTACTTCAGATTATCATTGTACCCAGATCCCTGTATTGAGCACAGTAAACGGCACTAATCTTATCTCATTCTCTGTGTGCAGGTATCCTGATCCTAGATGAGCCCACGTCGGGGCTGGACAGCTTCACGGCCCATAACCTGGTGATCACTCTGTCCCGGTTGGCCCGGGGGAACCGCCTGGTACTGCTGTCCGTCCACCAGCCACGCTCAGACATCTTCCAGCTCTTTGACCTGGTGGTCCTGCTCTCCTCTGGCTCAGCCGTCTACTGTGGGACCGCTAAAGACATGGTTCCATACTTCACAGCCCTGGGACACCCCTGCCCCCGCTACTGCAACCCCTCCGACTTCTATGGTAGGTTAAGGTAAGGGATATACTGTACGTTGGGTATACTGTATCAACGGGGCTGCCGTGGAGACGGACAAACATGTTAAGTTCCTCGGCATACACATCTCCAAGGATCTGAAATGGTCAAACTACTCTGACACCATGGTGAATAAGGCTCGACAGCGACTCTTTAACCTCAGAAGGCTGAAGAAATTTGGCCTGTCCCAGAGGGCTTTCACAGTGTTGTACAGGAGCACCATCAAGAGCATACTGTTCTGTCGGGCTGCATCATAGCCTGGTATGGCAACTCCGCCGTTGACCGCAAGGCACAACAGAGGGTGGTATGCTCAGTCCAACGCACCATTGGGTGCCTGTCCTCCAGGACACCTACAACACCAGGTGTTGCAGGAAGGCCAAGAAGATCATCAAGGACCTCAGCCACCCGAGCCACGGCCGGTTCTCCCCGCTTCCATCACTCAGTACTGGAGCATCATAGCAAAAACTAACAGACTGGCCAATAGCTTGTACCCCCAGACCATCAGGCTGCTGAATAGTCAGCTATCTGTTCCCCATGTTCCTCTCCCTTTTGACACAGACGTTTACCCTGCCAGAACCCCAATGGACATGTATCATGCTGAATAGCCACCACTACTCCCTTCTAATCTAGAAAGGGGAAATTGTGAAGTCAGTTGAGTGTATCTGAATGTGTGTGTGTACCTGTGATCATGCGTGTGTCCATCCCCTCAGTGGATCTGATCAGTATAGACCGGCGCAGCCCAGAGAGAGAGGCTGAGTGTCTGGAGAGGGCCAGGGTGCTGTCAGCCCAGTTTGTGGAGAAGGTGAGAGGGACAGATGACTTCATGTGGAAGCCAGAGGAGCCAAGCACAACCCTGTGAGTCTCTCTTATGAAACCTTCTGAGACCTTCTCAGAGACCTTCTCAGAGACCTTCTCAGAGACCTTCTCAGGGACCTTCTCCGAGACCTTCTCCGAGACCTTCTCAGAGACCTTCTTAATGTACTCTTTTTAATGCATTACATTAAACATCTTCTTTTGCTTTACATCATTGTAACAACCAAGTGATTCTGTTTGTCTGTCCCCCACACAGCACTCAGTCCGCACCTCAGGAGGAAGTGATAAATATATCCAAACAAAAGGACCGCCTGCCAGGCCGACTACACCAGTTCTCCATCCTCATCAGGTAAGATGATGATGCACTTGGGACATTCTGTCTCAGTTTTCTGAGAAATCTTCCATTCACATGAATGCATGATTTACGCAAATGGCCGAGTTATGTGCATACATCTTAAGATAGGATTCATCCCAGTGATCTGAGAGGAGAAACTGCAGTAACGGTGAAAGTGCTTCCTCCTCACAGGCGGCAGGTGCACAATGACTTTAGAGACCTGGTCACTCTGCTGGTGCACGGCTTCGAGGCTCTGCTCATGTCTCTGCTGATTGGCTTCCTGTACTTCGGGGCGGGGGAGGAGCGTCTGTCGATCCAGGACACAGTCGCCCTGCTCTATATGATCGGAGCTCTCACCCCATTCGCTGTGGTCCTGGACGTCATAGCAAAGTGTGAGTGGCAGCCACAGTGACCAATCAGAGTGCTCAGTTGAGAGTGAAAGAATCCATCATGAGCCAATGAGTGTTGTTCCTTGTGTAATTTTGGACATCCGCAGGTCACACAGAGAGAGCCATGTTGTACCATGAGCTGGAGGACGGCATGTATAACGTCACATCCTACTTCTTTGCCAAGGTAACAATTCACACTACTACCTCTTCACTCTATGTCAGGGTTCCCCAATTGGTGGCCCGTGGGCGATTTTATTTGGCCCCCCAAGTTTTCTGAGCAAAAAATAATTACATTAAAAAATATACTAATAAAATATATATATATATAATTTTCGTCGTTGTAAAATCACCAGGAACTCAGTTCAAAGTGATTTTAATTTATGAAATCTGTTCCCAAGTATTCCCACGCATAAATAGAGAGGCCTATGTGAACTTATCCCACCCAATGTAGTCAAGGTTTGAAATGATTCCACTTCTGTCAAATACGCTATCTGTTTGGGCTTCTTGCAGTTTACAAATGATTTATAACTATGTTCTGCCGCCTGACCATCCCCTCAAGAAACGAATCGGCCTGCGGCTATCCTGGTCCTCTGTAGCTCAGTTGGTAGGGCATGGTGCTTGCAACGCCAAGATAGTGGGTTAGATTCCCGCTACCACCAATACGTAAAATATGTATGCTAAATGCCAAAGAAAGAAAGAAGAATTTACAGTGGTTTTCAAAATGTTGGTTTACACATGAACCAGTAGGGGTCAGTATAGGACCATGCTTGCCTGACCTTAGTGAGGATTTCATACTGTTGTGTAAAAACCCTGCAAACAGGACACACATTTTTCACAGTGACAAAAGCAATGTAGCCACAGTATTTACATGCTATGTAAACTGTGGTCCAGTGTAGGCAGTTGTTAGTGAGTATATTAGTTAATGTGATGCAGAAACGTAAATGTGTGCGTATGTCTCATCCAGGTCCTGGGGGAGCTTCCGGAGCACTGTGTGTTCACGTTGGTCTACGGCCTACCCATCTACTGGCTGGCTGGCCTGAACCAGGCCCCGGACCGCTTCCTACTCAACTTCCTGCTGGTGTGGCTCATGGTGTACTGCAGCCGCAGCATGGCTCTGTTTGTGGCTGCAGCCTTACCCACCCTGCAGACATCAGCCTTCATGGGCAATTCTCTGTTCACTGTGTTCTACCTTACTGGAGGCTTCGTCATTAGCCTGGAGAACATGTGGTTAGGTGAGGAGGACACAAGTCTCTGCTCTGGTCTCCTACATTTGCCACATTCTAGGCCTTTTTTTAATGAAGATTCTATAGGACCACATGCAATACTAGCAATCCCAATCCCTTAGAAACATATGACAGTTTACATGAGCATGACAATATGGGACCCTCTATCTTGTGTGTAACGTGTACTCTGCAACATCTGTGACCTCTGACCTGTGTCTCTCTGAACTGTGTGTCTCTCCTCAGTGGCGTCCTGGTTCTCCCATGCCTCCTTCATGCGCTGGGGCTTTGAGGGCATGCTGCAGGTCCAGTTCAGGGGACTCAAGTACCCTGTCTCCATCGGAAACTTCACCCTCAACATCGATGGCATACATGTGAGTCATTGAGCCAAGTAAAGCGCCCCCCCCGCCAAACCCTCCCCTACCCCGGACAATGCTGGGCCAATTGTGCGCCGCCCTATGGGACTCCCGGTTGTGACAGCCTGGGATCGAACCCAGGTTGTAGTGATGCTGCAACACTGCGATGCAGTGCCTTAGGCCACTCAGGAGGCCTTAGCAGACACTTTAATCCAAAGTGACTAATAGTCTTTTTTTTAACCTTTATTTAACTAGGCAAGTCAGTTAAAGAACAAATTCTTATTTATAATGATGGCCTAACCCGGCCAAACCCTAACCCGGACGACGCTGGGCCAATTGTGCGCCGCCCTATGGGACTCCCAATCAGGGCCGGTTGTGATACAGCCTGGAATCGAAACCCGGGTCTGTAGTGATGCCTCTAGCACTGAGATGCAGTGCCTTAGACCCCTGCACCACTCGGGAGTCCATAAGTGTACATACACTTATGTATGAGTGGCCCTGGGAATCAAACCCAATATCCTGGAATTGCAACAACATGCTCTACCACCTTAGCTACAGAGGACCAACCATATAGTATAATGATATCTTTGACCTTTTTTTCTGTCCAGGTGGTGGAAGCTATGGATATGAACCAGTACCCTCTCTACTCCTGCTACCTGGTTCTCATCGCTGTCGTAGTGGGCTTCATGCTGCTCTACTACCTATCACTCAAATTCATCAAGCAGAAGTCCAGCCAGGACTGGTGAAACCATGGTTACAGAAACCAGTCTCTCGTCTCATCCTAAACGGACTATAAAACGAACCAATGCTCGTTTCAGTACCACCCTCTGCCATTGGATGGCAGCAAAGTACTGCATTCTGTGTAAATTAGTTTCAATGAGGGATTAAAAAAAAATTCTTGGCAAATGATTTGAGCACCACTCAAGCTTTCGCTTGTTCCATTTTACATCTTTTTTTTTCTTATTTTCGTTTTTAGTGCTTAATCTTTTTTGTATATGTAAGGTTATTAAGTTTAACAATATGTGTACCAGTAGAAGGTCTAGTAAAAGCTAGTGAGAGGTTTAGTAAAGTCACACTGAAAAGGGGTTGGTGTTGTAGATTGGTAGATTATGTACATTTTGCACTGGTGCAAAAGCCTGATAAATGTACAGCGGCCATGTTTTAGATTAAAGGATTAAATCAACTGGAGTACATCCGCTTGAGTTATGTTCACATTGTGCCCCTTACTACGATTCCAGACATGTAATCAAACCCAGTCTAATACTGCCATGGAATAAACCTGTCTTCCTTACATACATGTATGCAATTTAAGGGTCAAGAGTTGAGATCTGAGGGATATTGAAACTTGGCATAAGAAAAACTAATATTCTTAATGCAAGTTGATAAGAGGTCAGTGAGTATCTTAGACTTGTCATAACTGTGAGTGTGTGTAAGCTTTGCACATCTGGATTTGGGGATTTTCTCAAGCTCTGTTAAATTAGATGGGGGAGCGGCAGTGAACTGCAATCAAGTCTTTCCACAGATTTTCAATGGGATTCAAGTCTGGTCTTTGGCTGGGCCACTCAATGATTTTCACATTCTTGTTCTGAAGCCATTCCAGTGTTGCTTTGGCTGTATGCTCAGGATTACTGACATGTTGGAACCTAAATCTTCTCCCTCCAGTCTAAGGTTGTTTGCACTCTGAAGCAGGTGCTCAAGGATTTGCCTATATTCAATGTTGCCTTTATCCTTACCAGTCTCCCAGTCCCTGCCACTGAAAAGCATCTCCATTGCATGATGCTGCCAACACCATGCTTTACAGTAGGGATGGTATTTGACAGATGAGCTGTGCCTGGTTTCCTCCAGACATGGCACTTTGCATTCAGGCCAAATAGTACATTTATCTCATCAGACCACAATCTTTCACCTTATACTGTCTTTTACATGCCTTTTTGCAAACTCCAGGCATGCTGTCATGTGCCTTTTTCTCAGGAGTGGCTTCAGTCTGGCCACTCTCCCATAAAGGCCAGATTGGTGAAGTGCTGTAGTCTTGTCCTTCTGGCAACTTCTCCCAAGGAACTCTTTCAGTCTCTACAGCACTTCACCAAGAGTGGTCATTGGGTTCTTGGTCACCTCTTTGATCAAGGTCCTTGTTGCCCGGTTGCTCAGTTTGGTTGGACGGCCAGCTCTAGGCAGTCTGGGTAGTTCCATATTTTCCAATGATGGAGACCACTGTGCTCTCGGAAACTCTCAACACTTTAGAAATTGTTTTATAGCCTATAGTTTCTGCTCTTACATGCACTTTCAACTGTGGGACCTTAGACCAGTGTTTCTAAATCATGTCCAAACTATTTAATTGGCCACATGTGGACTTCAAGTTGTAGGAAATATCAAGGATGATCAAAGGAAATTGGATACACCTGAGCTCAATTTGGATTGTCATAGCAAAGAGGTGTGAATACTTATGTAAATTTGATATTTCCTTTTCAATACATTAGCAAACATTTCTAAAAACATGTTTTCAATTTGTCATTATGGGGTATTGTGTGTAGATGTTTGAGAAGAAAAAAACTATTTATTATATTTTTTAATTCAGGCTGTAACAAAATGTGGAATAAGTCAAGGAGTATGAATACTTTCTGAAGGAACTGTAGATGGCTACCTACATGTACACCATTTCCCTTTGAAAAGTGTCTCCAGAAAAAAACAAGTGTCAGTCTAGTTCCTAACAGTTATTGCATAAATACTTCTGTACATCAATTTTAATCATCATAAATCAACATGGAGGACAGAGTTTAACATCCAGTAATACTTCCACAAGATCTGTTTTCACAGCTTATAAAAAAACAACAAAACAAAAAGGACAGAATGAAGAAGAGTAGTGACAGTTTTATTCCTCCACTGTGGTGCTTGGCTGCGATCCCTTGGATTTCTCCTTCAGCTTTTCTGCATAAAACTTAAACGTCTCCTGGAAAGAGGGGGTCAAAGAAGAAAGGTCACCCGATAGTTGCAGTTGAAGTCGGAAGTTTACATACACCTAAACCAAATACATTTCAACTCAGTTTACACAATTCCTGACATTTAATCCTAGTAAAAATTCCCTGTCTTAAGTCAGTTAGGATCACCACTTTATTTTAAGAATGTGAAATGTCAGAATAATAGTAGAGTGATTTTATTTCAGCTTTTATTTCTTTCATCACATTCCCAGTGGGTCAGAAGTTTACATACACTCAATTAGTATTTGGTAGCATTGCCTTTAAATTGTTTAACTTGGGTCCAACATTTTGGGTAGCCTTCCACAAGATTCCCACAATAAGTTGGGTGAATTTTGGCCCATTGCTCCTGACAGAGCTGGTGTAACTGAGTCAGGTTAGTAGGCCTCCTTGCTCGCACACGCTTTTTCAGTTCTGCCCACAAATTTTCTATGGGATTGAGGTCAGGGCTTTGTGATGGCCACTCCAATACCTTGACTTTGTTGTCCTTAAGCCATTTTGCCACAACTTTGGAAGTATGCTTGGGGTCATTGTCCATTTGGAAGACCCATTTGCGACCAAGCTTTAACTTCCTGACTGATGTCAATATATCCACATAATTTTCCTCCCTCATGATGCCATCTATTTTGTGAAGTGCAGCAAAGCACCCCAACAACATGATGCTGCCACCCCCGTGCTTCACGGTTGGGATGGTGTTCTTCAGCATGCAAGCCACCCCCCTTTTCCTTCAAACATAACGATGGTCATTATGGCCAAACAGTTCTATTTTTGTTTCATCAGATCAGATGACATTTCTCCAAAAAGTACGATCTTTGTCCCCATGTGCAGTTGTAAACCGTAGTCTGGCTTTTTTATAGCAGTTTTGGAGCTGTGGCCACTTCCTTGCTGAGCGGCCTTTCAGGTTATGTCGATATAGGACTTGTTTTACTATGGATATAGATACTTTTGTACCCGTTTCCTCCAGCATCTTCACAAGGTCCTTTGCTGTTGTTCTGGGATTGATTTGCACTTTTCGCACCAAAGTACGTTCACCTCTAGGAGACAGAAGGTCGTCTCCTTCCTGAGCGGTATGACGGCTGCGTGGTCCCATGGTGTTTATACTTGCGTACTATTGTTTGTACAGATGAACGTGGTACCTTCAGGCATTTGGAAATTGCTCCCAAGGATGAACCAGACTTGTGGAGGTCTACAATTTTTTTTCTGAGGTCTTGACTGATTTCTTTTGATTTTCCCATGATGTCAAGCAAAGAGGCACTGAGTTTGAAGGTAGACCTTTAAATACATCCACAGGTACACCTCCAATTGACTCAAATGATGTCAATTAGCCTATCAGAAGCTTCTAAAGCCATGACATTTTCTGGAATTTTCCAAGCTGTTTAAAGGCATAGTCAACTTAGTGTATGTAAACTTCTGACCTACTGGAATTGTGATACAGTGAATTATAAGTGAAATAATCTGTCTGTAAATAATTGTTGTAAAAATGACTTGTGTCTTGCACAAAGTAGATGTCCTAACTGACTTGCCAAACTATAGTTTGTTAACAAGAAATTTGTGTGATTGAAAAAAGAGTTTCAATGACTCCAACCTAAGTGTGTAAACTTCCGACTCCAACTGTATATGGTAATTTAGCAGATGCAGTTCATAGTAACAGATAAAGTCAGTATATGACAGTAAACAACCAAAACGGGTACAATCTACAAATTAACAGTGTGGGTGTGGACTGTGTTGGTGTATTTGTGTGTGTGTCTGTGTGTATATATCGCAATCGTAGCCAGGGCTCACTCCCCTTTCAACAAGTCCACCGCACCCCTGGGTCTAACTAATAGACTTTTCCATCCAATCATGGGCTCTTGTTTCATCTCCAAATCCTGATTAATACACAAATAAGGGATTTACACTTTTCCTCCCCTCCCACTAGTCTGCCTAATTAAGCCCTGCTTTCAGGCTGAAAAAAGTGGGGCTTTTTTGAGAAGGTGAGTGCTTTCAGGAGATTAACGTTTCTGTAACATTGTATATTCCCCTATTAACCGTGTAATTAAAGTCGATAAATAGCCGTGTTGGCGGGAGGGGCCTGACGCGGGCCGCGCTTCAAATCTCTCCTTATCTGCTCTCTCAGGAGACTGCTTTGTACTCCAGCTAGAACAGCAGTCTGAAAACAGAAAGGTGGAAGAGGGTGTAGAGAAGGGGGGCACTACCTGAGATTGGTTTGTTGAAACTTTAAAGGTGATTTGAGAGCTCTGAAGACTGTTCTCAAAAAAAAAAAGGAGGGGGGGGGGGTTATGTTTGACATTCCCCCCCATCTCTACTCTACTGTGGCAGTTTTGGAACGTGGCTGTACCTTTCCGACAGGTATTGAATAATGCAGTGAGCCTGTTATGCGAGTTCTCTCTGCATCTCTGTGGGTGGGGGGGCACGGCCTCGACAGAGCTTGCTCTGCAGGTGTATGCATGTGATTGCAGGGCAATGTAAACAACTCAAGTGGTTGACCTAGTTAGTGAGAACTCCTGAAGTGCAGTGTGACTACTTTGGCTGATTGCCAATTTGCCGGTGTTGTGTTAATGTACTATATTGTCCGATGATTCAAGTGCTGTAAATCCCTACCTCTCTTACCAGCTCATTACAACCTCACAGTACACAACTCACTGACAGAATTCTGTGCCAAACAAACCTATAGACGTGCACCTAAAAAACAAACAAGACCACTGCAATCAAAACAGATATCACTGTAATACATAGTAATGTGTAGGTTATGACTGCAGGCATAATCCAATGCAAGCCACAAAAACCCAGATAAAAGCAGAAACATGTAGAGCATGGAGCAGAGGCCTTCTGAATGGAGTCTCTCAGAGCAGGCAGACTGTTGGCTCTGATTACACCCAGAGCTCCCATCAACACACACACCCTGACAGACATTAGGTCACCAGTGGAAAAGATGCCAACCCCAGTTAGGGCTGGGGTGTGTGTGGCCCGGTACACTGCATGTGTGTGTGTTTTTGTTAGATTATCTGTAAGAGTGTGATTTGTTGCTCTGTAGCCCAGTAGACAATACAAGCCCTCATGACTAGGACAGTCTGGTGACATTGGTCAGGTTTGGATCTTCTTTCTAACAACCAAATGATATTTCTAGTCTAACACTCATGACAGACACACTGCTATACCATTGAGGTGGCAAGCAGAGCAAAGTGTGTGTGTGTGTGCGTGCTCACAGGTGGCTCAGTAAAGGGGACGGTCTCTCCTGCGTTCCTGTACAGCACGGCAAGTCTCTTCAGACACAGCTCATCAGCCTCCACTCCCTCCGTCTGCATCTGCTGGTACAGGGCTTTAGCCGACACCAGGTCGTTGTCCACACCTGGGTTTGTGTGTGGATGCATTTGCAAGAGTGAGACAAAGTTGATGCATGAGGTCAAAAAGTGTTGGAAATAATACATACAATAATACATGAAAACAGTGTTAATATTACCACTGTTACCTCTGACCTCTTCTTGACCACCAGGAGAACAGTGTTAATATTACCACTGTTACCTCTGACCTCTTCTTGACCACCAGGAGAACAATGTTAATATTACCACTGTTACCTCTGACCTCTTCTTGACCACCAGGAGAACAATGTTAATATTACCACAGTTACATCTGACCTCTTCTTGACCACCAGGAGAACAGTGTTAATATTACCACTGTTACCTCTGACCTCTTCTTGACCACCAGGAGAACAATGTTAATATTACCACTGTTACCTCTGACCTCTTCTTGACCACCAGGAGAACAATGTTAATATTACCACTGTTACCTCTGACCTCTTCTTGACCACCAGGAGAACAATGTTAATATTACCACTGTTACCTCTGACCTCCTCTTGACCACCAGGAGAACAATGTTAATATTACCACTGTTACCTCTGACCTCTTCTTGACCAGCAGGAGAACAGTGTTAATATTACCACTGTTACATCTGACCTCTTCTTGACCACCAGGAGAACAATGTTAATATTACCACTGTTACCTCTGACCTCTTCTTGACCACCAGGAGAACAATGTTAATATTACCACTGTTACCTCTGACCTCTTCTTGACCAGCAGGAGAACAGTGTTAATATTACCACTGTTACATCTGACCTCTTCTTGACCACCAGGAGAACAATGTTAATATTACCACTGTTACATCTGACCTCTTCTTGACCACCAGGAGAACAGTGTTAATATTACCACTGTTACATCTGACCTCTTCTTGACCACCAGGAGAACAGTGTTAATATTACCACTGTTACCTCTGACCTCTTCTTGACCACCAGGAGAACAATGTTAATATTACCACTGTTACCTCTGACATCTTCTTGACCACCAGGAGAACAGTGTTAATATTACCACTGTTACATCTGACCTCTTCTTGACCACCAGGAGAACAGTGTTAATATTACCACTGTTACATCTGACCTCTTCTTGACCACCAGGAGAACAATGTTAATATTACCACTGTTACATCTGACCTCTTCTTGACCAGCAGGAGAACAGTGTTAATATTACCACTGTTACCTCTGACCTCTTCTTGACCACCAGGAGAACAATGTTAATATTACCACTGTTACCTCTGACCTCTTCTTGACCACCAGGAGAACAGTGTTAATATTACCACTGTTACCTCTGACCTCTTCTTGACCACCAGGAGAACAGTGTTAATATTACCACTGTTACCTCTGACCTCTTCTTGACCACCAGGAGAACAGTGTTAATATTACCACTGTTACCTCTGACCTCTTCTTGACCACCAGGAGAACAATGTTAATATTACCACTGTTACCTCTGACCTCTTCTTGACCACCAGGAGAACAGTGTTAATATTACCACTGTTACCTCTGACCTCTTCTTGACCACCAGGAGAACAATGTTAATATTACCACTGTTACATCTGACCTCTTCTTGACCACCAGGAGAACAATGTTAATATTACCACTGTTACCTCTGACCTCTTCTTGACCAGCAGGAGAACAGTGTTAATATTACCACTGTTACCTCTGACCTCTTCTTGACCACCAGGAGAACAGTGTTAATATTACCACTGTTACATCTGACCTCTTCTTGACCAGCAGGAGAACAGTGTTAATATTACCACTGTTACCTCTGACCTCTTCTTGACCACCAGGAGAACAATGTTAATATTACCACTGTTACATCTGACCTCCTCTTGACCACCAGGAGAACAATGTTAATATTACCACTGTTACCTCTGACCTCTTCTTGACCACCAGGAGAACAATGTTAATATTACCACTGTTACATCTGACCTCCTCTTGACCACCAGGAGAACAATGTTAATATTACCACTGTTACATCTGACCTCTTCTTGACCACCAGGAGAACAATGTTAATATTACCACTGTTACCTCTGACCTCTTCTTGACCACCAGGAGAACAATGTTAATATTACCACTGTTACATCTGACCTCTTCTTGACCACCAGGAGAACAGTGTTAATATTACCACTGTTACCTCTGACCTCTTCTTGACCACCAGGAGAACAATGTTAATATTACCACTGTTACCTCTGACCTCTTCTTGACCACCAGGAGAACAATGTTAATGAAATAGTCAGGTTCCCTGTAAGGCAGGCAGAACAGCAGGCCTGAAGTACTTCAGAATGTCGTGTTTAGCTGAAGCAGAACCAGTCATTAGTGAACATGTGTTCCTGTTCTCCAAAAACACCTCTCAGGTTCCAGCAGACGCCGTCTGCTCCCTCTCGCCCGATGCATATTTGATTTGCTAGCTAATGACGACTTAGCTACAGGCCAGCAAGCCGAATGACGCACCCTGCTTAAGTTGCCTCACTATAGCCTAGACAGGCCAGGGAGCCGAGCACCTAACTGATATACCGAAGCTCATTGTCCTGACCTCTTCATACAATGTGTGGCGTACTCTACCCAACGTCACTAAATTGTGTGATTTGACTGTATAGTACAAAATACAGTAAGCAAAATTACAGTAAAATACGTAAGTTGGATCATTTATATAGAGTATTTCCTAAATATGAGTGCATTATGTAAAATGCTCTAGTCCAGGGGGTCACCATTATTTTATTTTGGGGGGGGACATAAAAAAAACACAATTTGGAAATCTATTCCAAAGTATTCCCACGCATAGTAGAGAGATATATGTGATCGTATACAAACAAAAGCAAGGTTTGAAATGATTATGTTCAAGTCAATTATCTGTTTGGGCTTCTTGCGTTAAATTTGCGCTCTACAAGCTATTTGTAATTATGTTCCAGCCCCCTGACCATTCATTCAAGAAAAGAAAAGAAAAGTCCCTCGTCTGAATCTAGTTGATGATCTCTACTCTATTCTGAGCGTGGCTTTACACAACGTTTTACCATAGCACTTCATCAGGTAGGGATACAACGTCTCCTTCTCTGTGAAGTCAGGGATGAGAGTCATCAGGGTCTTGATCTTGCCCACCTATAACAGATAGACAGAGTTAGATAAATGCCATCAAGTCATAACACCCCTTAAATGATAATACTATAGGGATGCAGGTAACCTGCGAATAAGAACGTTGGGCCAGTAACCGAAAGGTCGCTGGTTAGAATCCCTTAGCAGACTAGGTGAAAAATCTGTCGATGTGCCCTTGAGCAAGGCACTTAATCCTAATTGCTCCTGTAAGTCGCTCTGGATAAGTGTGTTTGCTAAAAGACTCAAATGTCAAATGTAATGATGATGCATTTCTCCAGGCACTTTAAATGAAGGCAAATAATAAATAAGCCTTTGGTTCAGATATGATATAGTGTGGTTGAAGGAGATGGTTTTACCTGGCCTGGTTTCTGGGCCAGCCTGGACATGTAAGAGACCAGAATCTCCTTCTGTTCAGCCACAGCATTACAGCGCTAAAGAAAGAGAAGAGGGACAGGAGAGATCAGAGTCATGACTAACCAGGTTTCCATCCAACCTTTTATGCGAGCAAAGTACATGTAAAAAAAAAAAAAAAAATTATTCAACAACAGGAGTGATGGAAAATTATAATTTGTCGGTAAACTTTCCATAGGTCAAGAAATCCGAATACGCTAGACAAGGTGGGATCTTTTTGTGTCTGTAAAATTAATTATGTGAGAAATGGTGGTGGATATAATAGCCATCATATTGAAGTAAACTTCAGGTCATGCGATATTGCATATAGTCCTCCCACTACTTGGGAAAGCATGCAGTTTATTAGGCTACATATAACAAGTTATGATGAACTTCACAGGGTGGTGAAAGTGTACGGTGATGAGCTTGATGCTCCTTTCCAATAAATATCCAGGGTCTTATTCTGGTGACATGATGATCGATGCTTGCTCTTATCCATATTCTCATCATGTAGGGAGCCTACCCATACTGTCTGCAATATGTTGGATGGAGCACAAGTGCCAAGACCAGTGGGCACATTCGCTATAATGCAACATTTGTGACAAAACCATCAGCAGAGTTGAAAATGCGATGGAAACGCATGTAACTTGCTTTTTTGGTGGGGTAAATTTAACCGCAAAAGTTATTTTTAAGTGCACTACGTTGTCACACACAGCCTTTCCTCAACAACAAGCAAATTTGATGGATAATATCTCATGTTGGAAAATTCAAGAATATTCGCCAATTGGATAGAAACCTAGCTAATGACTGTGCAGAAACAAATGCAGACATGCAAATGTGCAACCACACACAGCAATTCAGGGACTTGTAAAAAGGGTACATGTACTGTAGGAGTGCATCTCTGCTTGTGAACAGGGTTCTACTTGCTGTGCCGTGCGTGTTTTGTGTCTTAAGTGTTTTTGAATTGCTTTAGGCCTTTTATTATATGCCCTGCACTCCAGACAGCGCTCTGCAGTTCTAGGTTCATTACACCGCCAACAGGGTGTCAGCCAGATAACTACTTATTTCTTTATCAAATTTAAAAATGTACAGTGCCTGTTCACTTTAAAGTATAATTATCTACACTTAGCAACATAAAGGGGCTGATTGGAATCTGTCCTACGCTGTAGCATTCTAGGGGGTAATTTACTTCACCACCTTTACTTTCTGTCATTAGCCAATTACCAGAGGCAGGAAGTGAGGTAGGGGAAGTAGCTCTCATAATGAGGAAAGAATGAGTGAAACCAACCAAGGTTCAAACCTACGAAAGAATGTATGTAAACAGGCTCTTTATCACAAAGCAGCCATTTTAAATTCAGGGCTACGATTTAGAAATACTTGTTTATATAAAACAATTAAGAGGGATTTGCTTTGGGCTAAAGATGTAACCTTAAAAAAATGGTAAGAAGTAAAGACTATGAAAAGTGTGAGTGCCGCATTAAACCCTGCCGTGCTCGGAGTCTTCTCTGGGTTCAGTGGCAATGAGGTCACATTACAAGCCATTCGTGAACGCCGTGTTTCTTTCCTTGGGTGGAATTAAAAGCGGCGGCCTCGGAGGCTTTTAACCGCAGCGCGGTGTAGCAGCGTATTAAACAGAGGGCCAGAGTCACTCAGCGGCAGAATGGCTTTAGTACAATCAGGCAATTAGAACAACACTCCTCTTCTCTCCAGTCGCTCGCTCTCTCCGCTAGGACCCGTTTTATCCAGAAGCCAGACTGGCCGTGACGCAACCCCCTGTATCCCTGATCCCAGACGAGCATACTCCCTCACGGCTGCTTAAAAGCTCTGGATAAGCAGGGAATGTCAGAATATCTCTACCCCCAACCCCCCACCTCCCAGAGCAGGTCTAGGAGGACCCTGCCTCACTGACTTCTGGTCCGACTCACTTCTTAATGACTTCATTCAACACACTTGTCATCTGCCTGGTTAAAAGCTTTTCAGAGTTTAGCTAACAGTTTCTTCTAGAATAGAATTGTTCCTCCGTTACAATAAACCTGGAAGAGGCCTGCAGAAATACCAGCCAAGTTGCTAAATATGCTCAAGTAGATGCATATTACACGAAACACGGATTCTTCTAATTTGGCTTTAATTTCTTATGAACTTAGAGTAGTATCTGTGTTCATTTCCGTGTCTCCGTTGGAATCAGCCATCTTGTTAATCATTGAGCAGCAGTATAATTACATGTGAATTCAAGGGGAACATGATCTGGAGGAGAGTGGCACCAGAAGGTCTCTTTTGATCCTTCTCCCTCTCAATGTTCCTGTGGCTCGAGCTACATTTAAATTACATATAACTGAGCAAACCGATCCATCTTGCATATTTTCAAAGTACATTATACTCATCAACCTTTGTGATGCGAAGGTGATCTATATTTCAATGTGACTGAGGGTGATTTGAAGTCAAAGTATGATAAATAACCTTTGTCTTCATTCAGATTGTGGATATATCGATATGTGCACGGAAATCAAAATATACTTATAAACACATTATTATACAACCCTTTTGCATTCAGAACAACCTAAATTTGGCGGTTGTCAAAAGCTTTCCACAGGGATGCTGGCCCATGTTGATGCCAATGCTTCCCACAGTTGTGTCAAGTTGGCTGGATATCCTTTGGGTGGTGGACCATTCTTGATCCACACGGGAAACTGTTGAGCATGAAAAACACAGCAGTGTTGCAGTTCTTGGCACACTCAAACCAGTGCACCTGGCACCTACTACCGTACCCTGTTCAAAGGCACTGTTCAATATTTTGTCTTGCCCATTCAATTGTCTCAAGGTTTCAAAATCTTTCTTTAACCCGTCTCCTCCCATTCATCTACACTGATTGAAGTGGATTTAACAAGTGACATCATTAAAGCTGGGTGTAGACTACACAACTTTCAAAATGCTAAAAATGGCTGAGCCTCTTACATTAAAGGACCAGCTTTCCTGTAGTGTTGCTCACACTAAACCATATGGGACAGACGGGGTGGTCGTGAGGGTTCTCGATACCACGCTGTCCCGCGAAAACAATGTGATTACACTTAACGTAGCTACAACAAGATCTGGCTCAAATCAGCCGCAAACGTTTTCAGTCAAATATTCACGCTTTCCATACGGAGTTCAAATATATAGCCAACATTTTAAATGGAATTACATTGCTTGTGAAATGTCAGCGCTGTAACGATTTGACACTTTGGCAAGAACAAACGCACACTAGTAGTGGTCATCGCTCCTGCTCAAGAGTCTACACATTCTGGGTGATGAAAAACAACTTCTCACTGGCTTCTTCTCTGGCGAGCTCTCATTGGCTACTGCTGATCATCGTGCTCAAAACGTGTTGTTGCACATCTCACACTACAAGAGCACTGCAGATTTTGTGCCGATAAAATAAAACATGTTTGAAAATATGGGGATGTCTGGGACTGCTCAAAGACGAGATCGGTAGCTCTCAGATTGAGTCTCTGACCCGTCGGTGACGACCACGCACCCCGAGTAGGCAACTACATCAACATTTTGTCCAGGAGCTCAAAAACTTGTCTGGGACTGCTAAATCCAGGCAAAAATCATGTTTGCGCACACATGAACAGACACACAGAGAGAGAAATAGATAGAAAGCCAGACACGAGAGCAACACCCACAGACTTAAGGAATCATAGCATTCACCTAGTCAGTCTATGTCATGGAAAGAGCAGGTGTTCCTAATGTTTGCCCACACATGAACACACACAGAGACAGAGAAACAGACAGACAGACAGACAGACAGGCAGCCAGCCAGCCATGAGAGCTACACACAGAGACAAATAACTCAAACTGATTGAATGTAGTGGATGATGTCACTGGGTGAGTGGGATACGTACGGCCAGCATGAACTTGGCGTCCTCTACCATGTTAGCCTCCAGCAGCTGTAGGAAGAGGTCTGAAGCAGCTCTGTACGATGAAAAGTGATTTGCCAGCCTCTCTGCCATGGCACTCACTACACAGAGACAGGATCACAATCAACAGAAATCTCACTCAGCAAGGTTAATGAGAAGATTGATCTTATAGGGTATACAGGTTGGTACACTGCTTGCTGATGGTCTGTTCCAAGAGTATCAACTACTGCAGTAAATTCTATATGAAAGCGGGGACCGTGTTGGACATTAAAGACACATTGTCTGAAGGTGGGGGCGGGTGAGGTTATACAGGTGTCTGTGTTCCTTACATTTATCCAGAGCAGCGCCATTGTTCTCCTCCAACACCTTCCTGAAGACAAAGGCCATGCTGGCAGCCGGACCCTGAGGCCCAGCACCCTGTGTGTAGATAGCCTCCAAGCCCTCCACTGCAGAGTCCAGGTCTCCACTGACAGAGAGAGAGAGAGACAGAGAGAGAGACAGAGAGAGAGAGAGAATATAGGCATTTCGCTAGGTCAAAAACAGAAAGAAACTAAGAATCCAATCTCTTCACTGAGACCTCAATGTATCCGCTGGGGGAAGTAGCAGCAGCAGGACTTTCTGGGAAAGAAATAACCAGTAAAACAAGACAGTAACAGAGATAGAGAGGTCGATGAGGGCATACAGGGAGGTATGATTAAATATTCTCTAAATATGCGAGGAGCATCCCCCTCATCATTCGTCCAAACACAGAAAGAGAAAAACAAAGTGCATCAAACTATTAACGGCTGCATTAGCATTCTCTCCGCTAACAGTGGCGTGGGGGTGTCATCCCCGCCTAGCTCCCAGGGCCAAGACGCAGGACGATAGGACAGCGGAAGTGAAAAGGCGCTCTCTCCCTGCTCTCTCGCCTGCCTGGGCCTGTCAGGAAGAACTCTGACCCCACCCCCACCACGATTGGCCTAAGCAGCTGTGACACGTGCGGGGCGGCACGATTTGAGCCGAGCTGACTGGTTAAGAGGGAAGGGTCCAGAAAGGAGCGCCACATTTAGAGATGGACCTCTGTAAATTATTCAGACTCAGTCACAGCGATCACAGTGGATTCAGGCACAGATTAAATATTCATGTGGGCTGGTGGAGAAGGAGAGGAAAGGATGTAGAGGGAGGGGGAGAACTAGAGGAAGGGAGGAGGGAGAAGGGTTAAGTGTTAGCTTGTTGGGGTCCCAGGTTAGGTTGTTCATATTTGGTGAGTTTAGCCTATTTGGTAGTGGCAACCTCTTCATAAACATTCCTCTGTGTGATCACATCAATGTTAACCAGGACATTGTGTGTCCTGTATTCCCCTAGGGTATTGTTAACCCTCTGGGTATTAGAGGCCAGGGTATTGTTAACCCTCTGGGTATTAGAGGCCAGGGTATTGTTAACCCTCTGGGTATTAGAGGCCAGGGTATTGTTAACCCTCTGGGTATTAGAGGCCAGGGTATTGTTAACCCTCTGGGTATTAGAGGCCAGGGTATTGTTAACCCTCTGGGTATTAGAGGCCAGGGTATTGTTAACCCTCTGGGTATTAGAGGCCAGGGTATTGTTAACCCTCTGGGTCAGGGAGCGTCACCTGGATTAAGCCGGAGACCATTTTTTCTTGAGCGGATGGTCGTGCAGCCGGAACATAATAAACATAATAAATTGAAGCCCAAACAGATATAATATGATTAAAACAATAATTTCAAACCATAACTACATTTGCGGACATTGCCTAGCGTAGGGTGCTGACTTTCGGATGGGACATTAAAACAGCTGTCCTGACTGTGGTCATTCAAAATCCCATGGCACTCGTAAGATTAGGGGTTTTCACCCCGGTGTCATGGCTAAATTCCCAACCTGGCCACATTCCATCATGGTTACCTGATCATCCCCCTCATTCCTAATTGGCATACAGTGCATTCGGAAAGCATTCAGACCGTTTGACTTTTTCCACACTGTTACGTTACAGCCTTATTCTAAAATTGATTTAATCCGTTTTTTTCGCTCTCATCAATCTACACACAATACCCCAAAATGACCAAACAAAAACAGGTTTAGACATTTTTGCAAATGTATTTAAAACAAAGAAAACTTAAAAATCACATTTACATAAGTATTCAGACCCTTTACTCAGACCCTGGCAACGATTACTGACTTGAGTCTTCTTGGGTATGATGCTACAAGCTTGGCATACCTGTATGTGGGGAGTTTCTCCCATTCTTCTCTGCAGATCCTCACAAGTTCTGTCAGGTTGGATGGGGAGCGTCGCTACACAGCTATTTTCAGGTCTCTCCAGAGATGTTTGATCGGGTTCAAGTCCGGGTTCTGGCTGGGTCACTCAAGGACATTCAGAGACTTGTCCCAAAGCCACTCCTGCGTTGTCTTGGCTGTGTGCTTAGGGTCAATGTCCTGTTGGAAGGTGAACCGTCACCCCAATCTGAGGTCCTGAGCGCTCTGGAGCAGGTTTTCATTAAGAATCTCTGTACTTTACGCCGTTCATCTTTCCTTCGATCCTGACTAGTCTTCCAGTCCCTGCCGCTGAAAAACATCCCCACAGCATGATGCTGCCACCACCATGCTTCACTGTAGAGATGGTGCCGGGGTTCCTCCAGATGTGACGCTTGGCATTCAGCAAAAGAGTTCAATTTTGGCTTCATCAGACCAGATAATCTTGTTTCTCATGGTCTGAGTCCTTTAGGTGCCTTTTGGCAAACTCCAAGGGGCTGTCAGGTGCCTTTTATTGAGGAGTGAAATCTATCTGGCCTCTCTATCATAAAGGCCTGATTGGTGGAGTGCTGCAGAGAAATGGCGCCGACAAAAGGGCTGCCTCACTTCTAGCTCTTTTATGTATTACTACTTACATCATTAGCCCAGATTTGTTTTGTGTTATTACATACAGCCGGGAAGAACTATTGGCCATCAGAGCAGCGGTAACTCACCAGCACTACAACTTTCCCGAAGCGGCTCCTTTGTTCGCACCCCCCAGGGCAATATCCTGCTAAAACACTTGACCACTGACACTCCAACTTCCGGGATGCCTACAACGCCCTCCCCCACCCTCCTTTCGGCAAATCTGACTTTGACTCCATTTTGCTCCTCCTTTCCTATAGGCAGAAACACACAGGAAGTACCTGTGCTAAGGACTATTCAACGCTGGTCTGACCAAATCAGAATCCACGCTTCAAGAATGTTTTGTTCACCGGACTGGGATATGTTCCGGTTAGCTTTCGAGAATAATATTGACGAATATACTGATAATGTGACAGAGTTTATCAGGAAGTGTATAGTAGATGTTCTACCAACGGCGACTATTAAAACCTACCCTAACAAGAAACCATGGATAGATGGCAGCATTTGCGCAAAACTGATAGCGCGAACCACCGCATTTAACCATGGCAAGGTGACTGGGAATATGGAATAATACAAAGTGTAGTTATTCCCTCCGCAAGGGAATCAAACAGGCAAAACGTCAGTAAAGAGATGAGACAAAGTGGAGTTGCAATTCGACGGCTCTTCAGACAATTACGGACTACAAAAGGAAAACCAGATGTCTTGCTTACCGACAAGCTAAACACCTTCTTCGCCCGCTTTGAGGATAACACAGTGCACCGGCGCGGCCCGCTACCAAGGACTGTGGGCTCTCCTTCTCCATGGCCGACGTGAGTAAGACATTTAAGCGTGTTAACCGTCGCAAGGCTGCCGGCCCAGACGGCATCACTAGCCGCGTCCTCAGAGCATGCGCAGACCAGCTGGCTGCTGTGTTAACGGACATATTCAATCTCTCTCGAACCCAGTCAGCTGTCCCCACATACTTCAAGATGGCCACCATTGTTCCTGTACCCAAGAAAGCGAAGGTAACTGAACTAAATGACTATCGTCCAGTAGCACTCACTTCTGTCATCATGAAGTGCTTTGAGAGACTAGTCAAGGATCATTTCACCTCTACCTTACCTGACACCCTAGACCAACTTTGCTTAACGCCCAAATAGATCCACAGACGATGCAATCGCCATCACACTGCACACTGCCCTATCCCATCTGGACAAGAAGAACACCTATGTAAGAATGCTGTTCATTGACTATAGCTCAGCATTCAACACCATATTACCCTCCAAGGTCATCATTAAGCTTGAGGCCCTGGGTCTGAACCCCGCCCTATGCAACTGGGTCCTGGACTTCCTGACGGGCCGCCACCAGGTGGTGAAGGTAGGAAACAAGACCTCCACTTCACTGATCCTGAAGACTGGAGCCCCACAAGGATGCGTGATCAGCCCCCTCCTGTACTCCAAGGACTGCATGGCCAAGCACGTCTCCAACTCAAATCATTATGTTCGCAGACTACACAACAGTAGTAGGCTTGATTACCAACATTGAGGGGACAGCCTCCAGGGAGGAGGAGGTGGCGGCTCGGAGTGTGGTGCCAGGAAAATAACCTCTAAATCAACGTCAACAAAACTAAGGAGCTGATCGTGGACTTCAGGAAACAGCAGAGGGAGCACCCCCCTATCCACATCGACAGGACCGTGATGGAGAAGGTGGAAAGCTTCAAGTTCCTTGGCGTACACATCACTGACAAATTGAAATGGTCCACCCACACAGACAGTGTGGTGAAGACACAACAGCGCCTCTTCAACTTGAGGACGCTTGGCACCTAAAAGTCTCAAACTTTTACAGATGCACAATTGAGAGCATCCTGTCGGGCTGTATACCACATGGTACGGCAACTGCACCGCCCGCAGGGCTCTCCAGAGGATGGCACGGTCTGCCCAACATCACCGGGGGCACACTGCCTGCCCTCCATGACACCTATAGCACCAGATGTCACAGGAAGGCCAAAAAGATCATCAAGGACAACAACCACCCGAGCCACTGCTTGTTCACCCCGCTATCATCCAGAAGGTGAGGTCAGTATAGGTGCATCAAAGCTGGGATATTTGTCCTTCTGGAAGGTTCTCCCATCTCCACAGAGGAACTCTAGAGCACTAATCAGGTTCTTGGTCACCTCCCTTACCAAGTCCCTTCTCTCCCGGGCCGACAAGCTCTAGGAAGAGTCTTGGTGGTTTCAAACTTATTCCATTTAAGAATGATGGAGGACACCGTGCTCTTGGGGACCTTCAATGCTGCAGGTACCCGTCCCCAGATCTGTGCCTCCACACAATCCTCTCTCGGAGCTCTACGGACAATTCCTACGACTTCATAACTTGGTTTTTGCTCTGACATGCACAGTCAACTGTGGGACTGGTGTGCATGCCTTTCCAAATCATGTTCAATTAATTGAATTTACCATAGGTGGACTCCAATCAAGTTGTAGAAACATCTCAGAAACTCCCCAAATACAGGTGTGCCAAGCTTGTAGCGTCATACCCAAGAAGACTCAAGGCTGTAATCGCTGCCAATGGTGCTTCAACAAAGTACTGAGTAAGGGGTCTGAATACTTCTGTAAATGTGATGATTATTACAAATAAAAAAACTTTGCTAACATGTCTACAAACCTATTTCTGCTTTGTCATTATGGGCTATACTCGGCCTTGTCTCAGGATGGTAAGTTGGTGGTTGAAGATATCCCTCTAATGGTGTGGGGGCTGTGCTTTGGCAAAGTGGGTGGGGTTATATCCTGCCTGTTTGGCCCTGTCCGGGGGTATCGTTCGGATGGGGCCACAATGTCTCCCGAACCCTCCCGTCTTAGCCTCCAGTATTTATGCTGCAATAGTTCATGCGTCGGTAGCTAGGCTGTTATATCTGGAGTATTTCTCCTGTCTTATCCGGTGTGAATTTAAGTATGCTCTCTCTAATTCTTTCTCTCTTTCTTTCTCTTTCGGAGGACCTGAGCCCTAGGACCATGCCCCAGGACTACCTGGCCTGATGACTCCTTGCTGTCCCCAGTCCACCTGGCCATGCTGCTGCTCCAGTTTCAACTGTTCTGCCTGCGGCTATGCTATGGAACCCTGACCTGTTCACCGGACGTGCTACCTGTCCCAGACCTTTTCAACTCTCTGGAGACTGCAGGAGCGGTAGAGATACTCTGAATGATCGGTTATGAAAAGCCAACTGACATTTACTCCTGAGGTGCTGACCTGTTGCACCCTCGACAACCACTGTGATTATTATTATCTGACCCTGCTGGTCATCTATGAACATTTGAACATCTTGGCCATGTTCTGTTATAATCTCCACCCGGCACAGCCAGAAGAGGACTGGCCACCCCTCATAGCCTGGTTCCTCTCTAGGTTTCTTCCTAGGTTCTGGCCTTTCTAGGGAGTTTTTCCTAGCCACCGTGCTTCTACACCTGCATTGCTTGCTGTTTGGGGTTTTAGGCTGGGTTTCTGTACAGCACTTTGAGATATCAGCTGATGTAAGAAGGGCTTTATAAATAAATTTGATTGTGTGTAGATTGATAAGGGAACAAACGATGTAACAAATTGTAAAATGCTGTAACGTAACAAAATGTTGAAAAAGGGGTCGGAATACACACTGAATGCACTGTACATAAAGCGCCAGTAGGCAGAAAAGTGCTATATAAATCCAATCAATTATGAATGATTATTTGTATACAATCACCTCTATTATGCTTGGGAATACTTTGGAACAGATTTCCAAAATTAAAATGAATTGGAGCTGATTTCCTGGTGTTTTTACAGTGTTTTATGTACAACAATGAACATTTTTGCTCAGGAAACTTGGGGGACCAAATAAAACCACCCGCAGGGCGCCAGTTGGGTAACCCTGCTGTGTATTGGAGGCCAGGAGATTTTTAACCCTGCAACCAAGTGGTAACAGAGAGCGTAGAGAAACAGGTTCACTGCAATGCTACTGAAACCCATGATAACGGCATGACAATACCCCTTCATAAAGCTGGGCGCGATTGAGTGCTAAGTAGGTGAGTTAGATGAACCTTACTTTTTGATGTGTGCCATGGCAGTGTTGTTGAAAAAGACCATGCTTGACAGGTTGAGGGGCGTGCCCAACCCCTTCATCAGAACCTCCACTTCCTGGATGCCCTGGACATCCCCATGGCTACCAAGGGATTGCACCAATCGTGTGACGGACAGTTTTGAGGGCACCTGGTCTCCCTGCAGCATGGACTTGAGTGTGGACATGCCATCTAAGGGTGGGAGGAAGGCAACAGAATGTATGCAACAAAGAAACTCAGTGTGTGTTTGTGCGCGCGTCACGCAAAAACCCACCTTTGGCTAGCCCTCTCTTGACCTGTGTAATGATGAGGAGGCTGTTGGCTATGTCATTCAGCTTGAACCCTGGGACACGGCCTACGGCACTGAGGAACAGAGAGACAGAAGAACAGACATAAGTCAACCAGTGAACAACCCTCCACTCCACTGAAATGGGCATAGAGAGAAGAGGGGGAAAATAAGACTGAAACAGAGGGACAGAGTGAAAGTGAGTCCGATTGCCAATCAAGTCTGGCCATAGAAGTATTACAAAACAACCGGGTGTTCAGACTACTCCCTCTGAGGTCCTATCCAGCTCCGAGTGTGGGGGGCTGTGAGTCTCCTCTGGGGCTGGGCAGGGAGAGAACAGCTGCTGCAGTGATGAGACCCTAGGTAATGTCCCTTTCCCTCCATCCCTCCCTCCCTCAGTCTATCCCGTTGTCCTTTCAGACATCTTTTTTCCCCATTTCAGAGCCACTAATACCTCAATCAATCTCTCTTTTATTATTACAGTCTCTGACCGGATTAATCTGGCTGCTCAATTGAGCGTTGGCCTCATGCTCCTTATCGCCGGGCCGACCAACCACCAGCCCTCCGCTCACTCGGACAGATTGCTGCGGAAACCTCGGTCAGAGTGATTCTTATCAATCCCAAGGAAAGAAAATCCCTCCTGTCGCTGCCCTCTAGCCTCCCCATCTCTCGCACTCTTTTCACCCTCTCTCTGGGGTCTCCCCCCTCCACCCAACTCCGCTCTGACCCTCCCACATTTCTCTCCATCCCAATCCCCTTAATCTCTGCTAAGCGCCCCACTGCTCAGTTATGATGCAGCCCCTCCTCCTCCTCCTCCTCCTCCTCCTCTCCCCAACCCAGCCTTGGGCCCCATCTGGCTCCAGCCCTGTCTAAGTCATCCACACGCAAGAGACTGGGCTTTATACACACTAGCGGAATTATTACTGTACTGGCGTCTTGATCATCTTCCCACATGATTAAACCAACCCCCCTGCCTCCCTCCCTTCTCTGATAAATGCAAGGTCCCTCACAGGACTAAAAAACCCTGGGTTAAGTCATGCCCTATACTGGCCTGACGTAGGGGTACCTAAAGTTCTGGAGCGAAGGGGGACAGGTGGGGATGAGATGTGATGTGTGTAATGTGGAAGGTATGCGTTGAGTCCTTGTGGTAATTCTACTAACTGTTCATAAACACACAGACAGACACACGTAGGGAACTTCAACAGCCACCCGAGGGCAGTGAGCAGGGGAAAAGGAGAGGATTATACAAAGACTCTGCTTGAAGGGGACAGATCATCAGTCATGTGTTATGAGCGATGAGAACCTAATTTCGCTCTCGTTTTTAAAAGGGATAACTCCTGCTACTAAGATCCCAGGACAACCAAAAAACACACACACGATACATTACTAATCAGCAGAAGATTGTCATTTTTGTGCAAAGTCATCCGCTTCCCAGAAAACCAAATTAATCTGTGACGATAGGAAGGGGCTCAAGCGCTTCCGAGGCTTACCAGACCACTGCTGTTCACATCCAGCAGGGTTAAGGGTCAATTCACAATCACTTGGTAATCTCAAACCTAATTCAAGAACCCTGGCTGCCCTGTATACTGTAAGCTTAACCTGTGACAAACCAGAATTTGGCTCCGAGTGTGGAAGTAGCCCACTGTAAAAGTGTGTGGTTTCTTTGTCAGGACCACTGGCAGATAGAGAGGGGGAGTGAGGGAGAGGACACAGGACATACTGACTGGTGAACACACACGATAGACAAACTCACATCTCTTTGACCACCATGGCGTCCTCCATACTACCCTCGGCCAGCAGAGCCCGGATCAGACTGTCGTAGGGGGCCGGGCCCAGGGTCACACCTTTCCTATCAATATCCTTCAGCATATCATAGGCCTCTGGACAGACCAACAGAGGGAGATGGAGGGAGAGAGAATGAGAAATGTAGCAGGAGAGAGGGATTGATAGAGATCACCATCAGGAAACATATGAAAAGCAGTCAACAATCCACCATGTCAACGGGACAACCAAACATGTTTCGTAAAACATGTCTCAGTGGTCATGGGACAGTCTGTAGAATAGATGTTCCTGTATTAAGAGAAGCCCAGGAAATCCCCAATATTACCAATGGAGGTCTGGCAGCAATATAAACTCCCCAGGGCTGCGTACCTTTAGCCTTGCCCTTCTTGCAGAGGGTGAGCAGTCTGAACTGGTAGTCAGCAGGGCTGTTCTCTACAGTAGCAGCCTGGGTGCTGGCTGACTTGGTGGCTTTGCCCTTTGACCCTTCAGGCTTGGTCTCTGCCTGTGCTTCTCTGTCTGCAGCCTGCTCATACCACACCTATGGAAAGGTAGAGTACAACATACTGTGAATAACTACTATCAAAACAGCCACTGGTAACATATGGGTCAATATTCACACGATACAAAAACAACGGTCCCTATGGTACAAAAACGATATGAACACAAGAGCATGCTTATCCCATAGAAAAAGTGTGCGCGTGCGCAAGTGAATCTGTGTTTCATAATTCTACAATGAAGCATAGAAACAGAGTGAGTCGCAAATTGCATATCACAACCCACTTACAACAGATCTGGGTGATTGGTGCATGTCTGTGTCGAGTTCAATGTAAAACTGATTTTAGTACTTCACTTAATTTCACTATTTTTCATTGTCATGGCAATTCTGAATCATGAAAACACAAAATCAACCAAAGCAAAGTAGGTAGAATGTTTGTATTGAGAATGCTTGGTTAAGAGCCACAGCGTTGATTTGCAACTCAGTTTTGGTTGCAACAACACCAAGACTAGACGACTTGCTTCTGCCGTCGAAGATTCTACATTTTTCTAAAATGAGCTTTTACACCCAGCAATTTCATCAGTCCGGACCATGGATGGCACATCAATATCTCCTTGCAAGACCATCAAATATCATTGACAAGGGTAAGAATTAAATAGTGTATTCTCACCAGGATTTGGTTTATTGCCATTTGTGTATTTCTCAACATTCCATGTTTAGAATGCATTAAGGTACATCGAGAACTGGTTGAACATGTGGCTTTGGGTCAGGTCCTCCCGGGTTTCTCAGAGATCTGGGATTGTGAGTGGTACTGGAAGTCTGTTCCACAAGCACATGGAAATGAAGCGCAAGGTGGAGTTTCACAGGAGAGTGAGGAGGGAGTTTTATGAGCAGCGAGTGTCTTTTTACTGACGGAGAGACAGAAACTGGAAGCCATGTTGAGTTGGCTGCAGAGAAGGGCTTCTTGTGAATCTCTGATGTATTTAGTAGAAGTAGTACTAAGAGAAGATAAGGTAGAATAAGATAGGATTGGTAGGTATAATACGTTTATAAGTATTGGTTATTCACCTTCGCTTTGCCACAGTATATAGTCATGAACCTCAAAGTCTAAGCAGTTGTGTTGGGGGGGGGGGGGGGTTCTACTAAGACAACATTTTTAGATAGATAAATGATCCATGGTATGACTATTAGGAATAAGGTTTTGAAGTGCCTGCCCTATATCTAGGAGATATAAGAAAGCTCAGGAAATATGTTTGTTTTTTACCTTCAGATGAGTCCCGTGACACTTGTGAGGGTTGTAGAGCAAAACGGAGAAGACCATCGTGAGAGTCTCCCCTTTCCATAGTGGGGTTAGTTTGTAGCCCAAAATGGTTTGGATGCTACAGACAGAACCTGGCACATCAGTGTTACTGACTTGTGGGGGGGGTCTTCGAGCAAAACGGAGAATAGTGTTCGTGAGAGTCCTCATCTTTCCATATTACACTGCTCAAAAAAATTAAGGGAACACTAAAATAACACATCCTAGATCTGAATGAATGAAATATTCTTATTAAATACTTTTTTCTTTACATAGTTGAATGTGCTGACAACAAAATCACACAGAAATTATCAATGGAAATCAAATTTATCAACCCATGGAGGTCTGGATTTGGAGTCACACTCAAAATTAAAGTGGAAAACCACACTACAGGCTGATCCAACTTTGATGTAATGTCCTTAAAACAAGTCAAAATGAGGCTCAGTAGTGTGTGTGGCCTCCTTACAACGCCTGGGCATGCTCCTGATGAGGTGGCAGATGGTCTCCTGAGGGATCTCCTCCCAGACCTGGACTAAAGCATCCGCCAACTCCTGGACAGTCTGTGGTGCAACGTGGCGTTGGTGGATGGAGCGAGACATGATGTCCCAGATGTGCTCAATTGGATTCAGGTCTGGGGAACGGGCGGGCCAGTCCATAGCATCAATGCCTTCCTCTTGCAGGAACTGCTGACACACTCCAGCCACATGAGGTCTAGCATTGTCTTGCATTAGGAGGAACCCAGGGCCAACCGCACCAGCATATGGTCTCACAAGGGGTCTGAGGATCTCATCTCGGTACCTAATGGCAGTCAGGCTACCTCTGGCGAGCACATGGAGGGCTGTGCGGCCCCCCAAAGAAATGCCACCCCACACCATGACTGACCCACCGCCAAGCCGGTCATGCTGGATGATGTTGCAGGCAGCAGAACGTTCTCCACGGCGTCTCCAGACTCCAGTCACATGTGCTCAGTGTGAACCTGCTTTCATCTGTGAAGAGCACAGGGCGCCAGTGGCGAATTTGCCAATCTTGGTGTTCTCTGGCAAATGCCAAACGTCCTGCACGGTGTTGGGCTGTAAGCACAACGTCGGGCCCTCATACCACCCTCATGGAGTCTGTTTCTGACCGTTTGAGCAGACACATGCACATTTGTGGCCTGCTGGAGGTCATTTTGCAGTGCTCCTCCTGCTCCTCCTTGCACAAAGGCGGAGGTAGCGGTCCTGCTGCTGGGTTGTTGCCCTCCTACGGCCTCCTCCACGTCTCCTGATGTACTGGCCTGTCTCCTGGTAGCGCCTCCATGCTCTGGACACTACGCTGACAGACACAGCAAACCTTCTTGCCACAGCTCGCATTGATGTGCCATCCTGGATGAGCTGCACTACCTGAGCCACTTGTGTGGGTTGTAGACTCCGTCTCATGCTACCACTAGAGTGAAAGCACCGCCAGCATTCAAAAGTGACCAAAACATCAGCCAGGAAGCATAGGAACTGAGAAGTGGTCTGTGGTCACCACCTGCAGAACCACTCCTTTATTGGGGGTGTCTTGCTAATTGCCTATAATTTCCACCTGTTGTCTATTCCATTTGCACAAGAGCATGTGAAATTTATTGTCAATCAGTGTTGCTTCTTATGTGGACAGTTTGATTTCACAGAAGTGTGATTGACTTGGAGTTACATTGTGTTGTTTAAGTGTTCCCTTTATTTTTTTGAGCAGTGTAGTTTGTAGGCCAAACCGTTCGGACGTGTTGTGGAAATTCTTACACAGGGACACTCAAAGTCCATCTTAAATGGATCATTGTTAATTATCTGTACACTGGAGAGGTTCCAAAAAAAGTAATGCACTTTAATGAACGTCTGTCAGAAGCTCTTATTATCCAAATATCAATCAGCTTATTATCCAAATTTCAAATCAGCTTTACATGTCATATCTCACAATCACACAACTTCACATCCACTTAGTACCATTCCCAAACACACTCGGTAATCTCCCTTATTACCCATGTGCATCTTCAACGATTCTCTTGTTGTTACTTGCTATTAACCTTATGTAGCGTCAACGGTTCTCTTGCCACTACTTACTATACATATAAATAACACCTCGTATTCAAAAACACCTTGTGTTATTTTGTAGTGGTTGCAGATCACAGACATTTCTTCTAAATGCCTACAGACAGCTGTCAGCGAGGCTTTCCATGGCACCATTACACCCTCGCTCTAGTTCTCTCATAAAACTAGTGAATAGTCTTCTCTCGATAAGACAAAAATATTTTTTATTTATGAATTCTCTATTATCAGCGCGTTGGACAATTTTTTCGTCTTGAGCGGATAGTTATGCTCAATATCACCTCCTCTTGGTGAAACTTGGACGTGTTCTATGGCTACAAAGAGCAGGGAGGAAGGTGAGCCATGGTTGGCTTCGATGCAGTGGCGCGCAATAGCATAGTCTGTTCTTATTTCTAATAGCAGCCTTAAGTTCTGCGATGCGATGTTTCAATGCTCGCTTAGTTTGACCAATATAAACAGCAGCACAGATGCATTTGAACATGTATAGGACTTTTGTGGTGCTACAATTAATGAAGCTTTAGATTTTGTATTCTTTTCTTTGTTCTTGGGTGATATTTTTGTTGTTGTTGTATCAGTCATATTGTCAATGTACAGTGGCCACACTTGTAATTTCCATTGGGAGGGCCTGGGAGCCTAGCGTCACGCTTCTTGGTTTTCTGCATGCTAGATTGCGCGCACGGCGAACACAAATTCGAGGGGGACATGTTGTGAACTCTGGTAGATTTGGATCACATTTGAGGATGTTCCAGTGTTTCAATACAATGGATTTGACCCGACCGGCACATGGGCTGTACTCCGTGGAAAAACACAAACGTGGGGGTGTTTTGTACTGGTTTCTATTCGTGCTAGTGACTAGGCTTTGTCATTCAGTCTCTCTAGCACGGGTATAGGCCTGTTCAATGACACTAACTACACCCACGTTGGAGGAACCTTTTGCGCATGTCATGCGAAATGTCCCTTTAAGTATAAGAATTGCGATGCGTCTTTTTTGAGTGAGGTATGTGTTAAATAGACTGAGTAGGGCCCCTCAATCTTCAGTCACCCGTTCAGCGACCGGGGGAGGGGGTTAAGCTACGCTGGCCAGGGGTAAATTAGGCTAGGCATACGGGCCGGGGAGGCTAAAAGGGGGTGTGGGGGTTGACAACTCCAGGGCGCCTCAGGTCACAAGGGTCATCTCCAAGGGCTAAAGCCATCACTTTGAGTCTCATCTCCCTCCAGGCCTCCTCAACAAGCCAAACAAACATGGACACAACTGGAAGGAAGCTGGAAAATAATGTATTCCAATGGAGAAATAATGTATTTTGAATCAACAGAGGAAACGGGTGCAGTCAAGCGGAGGGAATGCTGGGTAATTTGGTCACATCTTTCCAGTAGCCTCTGCCAGAGTCCAAAAGAGACTTGTGCTAAAGTCCACTAAGCAGCAGAAAACATGGTGTTATTTAGCAGTGGCTGAATTATTTGGGCATTAGGGGCTAGTATTAATTCCTGTCCCAATGATCATCCCAAATTAAAATTTACCCTAGCTGTAGCTAAAATACAACGATTTGTTGTTTCAGACGGACTGTCGCCAGAGGTGTGGAGAAATCAGACTAGTTCAGGGATTTCAACCAACTACGAGTCAACCAGAACAGAGGGGGCACCATGGCAAGCCAATGATAATGAAGCCTATAATAAACTCTGAGGTACTAAAAAGGTAGCGTCCTGCCCGCAATTCACTGTGCAACAAACTGAACATTAGCAGAGAGGATGAGCTTTAATGAAGCAAACACTGATTTGGGAAAATTACTGATTTGATGGAATAGAAATAAAAGGAGAGCTGTGCTTACTAGTGGTGGCAGAGCGGTAAGTGATTTCAGAAGGCTTTTTACCTCAGGCACCTCGAAAGGCACCTCCTGTCCATTACTCTTGAGTATGTCAGCCAGTATGCGCAGGGTCCTCTCTCTTGGTATCACGTTCTCCTCCTGCATCTTGGTCCAGGTGGCCTCCGCCTTGCGCCAGTCGTTTGTGTCCTCTGAGGGTGAGAAAGAACATGATCACATGTACGCACACACACAAACTCTTGAAAAATTTATTTTATAAACGAGACTACTTGGATAAATAAAAGGTTAAATTTAAAAAATAAAACACGCATACGAACGTGTATACGCACACAGACATCAAGATTCCTTGTTGACACTCATGCTGCTTAATGCTGAGAGAGCAATCAGGCAGAAAAGGCCTAATCTGCTCATCCTCCTCAGCTAGACACTTAACTCTGGGCTGATTTGATTTGTATCCAGGCAGGCTTTATCTGACCCAGGCTGAATTGGGAAAACAGTTCCAAAAAGCTCAATCTTCCAATCACGAGATGTAATCTAATCATACACTATCTGTGGATACTGGGATTCTGAACCCATTCTCTCGCACACAAAATGGCCCTGGGGTTACGCCACTGTTCACGCCACATTGCTGCCAGGGATTTGGGGGGGGCAAAGGTTAAACGGTCACATGAGAAGAGGAGATGGAGGTAAGTAGTAGTGACTTTTGGGATAGTTGGGGGGGGGGGGGGCTTAATATAACCAGTCAGGGGTAAAGTGAGGTTCATAAACTTCCCCTATTGGAGAATGTAGATCCAGTCAGTCCATCCATACAGCGATGGTGAGATACAGGAAAGACCTTAGAATTATGAATTAGAATCAGGGTTGGGCTCTATTCGAATTGAAGGGAGTCAATTTAGGAAGAGATTTGACAAATATCATATCCTTTTCAGTTTATCGAGAAGCCATGAAAAATAGATGCCCCTTTTTCAATCATTTATTTGAAATGTTTACTTCCTGAATTGACTGCCTTTGATTCAAATTGAGCCCAACCCTGATTAGAATACTAATAGAATAGTAACTTAATAGGATGTCGACAGGAAAGCCAGCCAGTCAGAGAAGAGTAGGGATGGAGGTTGAGGGGGACTTACTGCAGAGCCGCAACACGTAGTGATACAGCTCATCTCGGTCACATTCAAACAGCTTGGCTGTCATATCCACCATGCTCTCCAAAGACTCCATCTACACAGGGACACAATACTTTAGACGTGGTGTGTGCGCATGTGTGTGCGCGACTGTGTGTGGTCTCTCTCTCACCTGGTTGCCGTTAATGCATTTCTCAGCGTACCACTGAAGGCGTCCTGGTCTAGCCCTTAAACCTGGAGTCTGTGGGACCAACAGAAAGGACTTATTTAAAACAAATACAGCGTGGTTTATGTTAAATCAACTAGTGCCTGATAAACCTTTCTGTATTGCATACTGTTCAGAGTACATCAAAAATCCAACAAGCTGAAACATACAGGGACCTCCATTTCATACCTCATAATAAACATTAAACCCATAAATTCCTGTCATTTCCCAGAAGTGAATATCTGAACTCTAGAACAATCCCCCTGTGAGTTATCCAAGAAAGTAATATCCAACAGGCTCAAAATGACCAGAAACAAAATCACATATGAAAAAGATAGAAGATGAAGGGTGTATATGGATAATACCAGAGCCATATAATAATGGTTCTGGATAATACTATGGTATGATGCCCTTTGGACACGCACACTGAGAGGGTGGCATAAGCACACTGTATTTTTGGAGTGATATGTGTTCATATGGGCTAGGGAGGGTGGAAGTGGTTAGAGATGGGATAGCATTTCATCAGTGCTCCAGTCAATCAGAGTGAGATAGTCCCTTGGTTCTTCCCCTCTGCCCTGACATGTTAATCTGTCTATGACCAAGATCTCTCAATCCCCCTGTGCTGCAGGACCATGGCTACTTGATCAAAAAAAGACTACGCATTATGGTCTTATACAACCAGCCAAAGGACAAATTACAATTTGTTCTGTTCTCCGCCGCCGCGTCTAATCTGCTTAGTAAATAAGGCCGAGCGCAAGTGGTACATATTTTTTCTACAGCAAACAGGAACCCCCCCCCCCAGCCCAGCTTGCTACCCCCCACCCCTCCAGCCAGGGATCTAAGCCCCCCGAGGGCAAATCTTCCCGGGCATAAAATCCATGGTGATAAGTCCCTCTTCCTCCCGCTTCACCCACACACACTCTCTACTTTTCACTTCCAGCACATATCCCAATCCCCAAAAGGACATCTAGGTCAGATTATTAAGACAATCTCCTGCCTGCTGCTTTGTGGTTTATGAAACTCAGCCCCTTTGACTATGCTGTCTGGACTAGAGTGCCACAACAAGCTCACATCACACACACACAGCAAAGACAATGTAGTAGTGACTGTTGCGCAAACTCACATAGCCTTTCTATACTCATCCTCATGTAGTCATACTACCCTCTCACAAATTATGCTCAACAATCTCAATTCCTTGTATTTGACACTTATAATTAATACTCCCCACTTACACAAAACTCACCGTACCCTACACACACACCTACCTACCTAATGGTGCCCACCCCTTAACAAAACCACCTAACCTTAACCATAACCAAAAAGTGGTACCCATTTCTATTGTATTTCATTTAATTACCTGCAATTAAAAACCTTGCAATTATACAAAACAGAGTCAGCGGCTAGCCTCTCTGTTCTGACACTTGAAGCTCCACTGAAGAGGAAAGGTCTCTGTGATAGATCTCCGTCATCCATCTGACCTCCCAGATATCACTCATTTTAATTAGTGGGCAGAGTTAGGGGGCAGAGTTCACATGGAGAGGATATCTGGCTGGGGGAACGAGAGCTTTTTCTGATTCTGACCTACCGGTCCGACATGAGACCACTTCGCTGCTATTTATACACACAGACCAGGTAGAGAGTTCTCTTCTACGTTTAGCCTCAATACAAAGCTCTGCACAATATGGAGACATTAAGCACAGTACACAACAACATGTAGTCAGTCACAAGTTCACAAAAAAACAGAAAGGAGACTCCCTTTAGGCCTAAATCCAACTGCCCACATTTGAAACAGATTATCACAAACATACAAAACCAGAAGAATGTCAATGGAACTGAAGGGCATTTCATGTCAAAACAAAAACCCAAAAGAAGATATTGAAGTTGCAATGTATAATACTAAATGTTTTGTGTTGGTCTGGTATCATCTGAAGCTTGTCGGAACCTCCCCTTCTAAGATGACATGGGACAGGGACTGTACGTTCCATTCTTAGAGGGGTATTAGTACACAATAATAGCATGTCAATATTTAAGAGGGTTTGCGAATCATAGTTCATGTCCTAAATCCTCCTTATAGAAACTCAGAGGGGACAAGCAGCTTTTGGCAAGCCCTGTCACAGGGCCAGGACACCATGATACATAGATGATCTGGTAAAGTTGAAAGAGAGAGCGAGAGGGAGAGAGAGCGAGAGCCACACAGTTCCAGCAGACAGCATTATTCTCATCCTGAAGAATCAGGATATTAAAAGGCGTTCAGGGCCAAATAACTAAATCGCCTGCTCCCCTCCTTATCGAGTGACCGTCCCTCTACTGTCGATCCATCCTCACCGACATCATTTTCATCTTATCCCCCCCGGACCAAAGCCTCCTCATCTGATGAGTTTTTAATAACCAGGAAGAGGCTTAGGATGGGCCCTGCCAGCCAGCCTGCTGCAGCCCAGAACAACAATAACAACCACCACTACATCTACCTAACTTTAATAAGGATCGTATGAGGGCACAGTTCTGGAAATGGTAAGGGTGTAATCCTAAACGGCATGGATTGTGTCTATGGTCAAATTAATATCTGCATTAAGACGCGCACATATGGTTATAGCATCTGCGTTCCAGCTTCCGCCCCACATACAACACACGCTACACAAATACCCCCATTTGACTTAAAACAAGAATACGCACAGACACACACCTCATGGCACTAATCCGTACTAACTGGTATCCATCCAGTCATGCAAGTGGACAGAGTAGACAGGGGAATTGAGCTGGGAGATTAGGATGGTTGGATAATTAAACATCTGAATGGTTTTGTCTAAATAAATGTTCAGTGAGGAAGAATAGACTCCTGAGCTGCAAGTGTTTGGAGTGTGTCGGGGGAACGGCCTGAAAGCAGAGACGGCGGATGGATTGACACGAACAAAAGACACAGAAAACGAATCAAGAAAACAGGACTTGTACGGAGCGCTTCTTCCCTAGGTACCTTCAGCTAATAGAAGCTCTTCTCCACTCCAGCCGCAAAACATCTTCAATATGCAGCTCTGCTGAACCCTAACCCTGCCCCCAGAATGATGTACCCCCTCAAACCTAACGAGTAACCACCTCACAACAGCCCAATTAGCACCCCTCTCCTGAAACAGTGTTCGCTGGCCATCTCAGAAGATGGCTATATCATAGTAATGTGGTTCCTGAGACGTTCAACACCTCCCCAGAGTTTTAGGCATTAACCTACCCCTTAACACCACAGCTATATACAGCAATGTGTTCAGGAATGTGCCTGTCCCCTCTAGCCAGTTAATATGCAAATACAAAAACACAGTCAATCCTTCAAATCAGAACTGTAGCTTAACCCCTGACCTGTTAGCTCCCAGGAAATTCACAGAGATAGGATTGGCTCCAATCTCTTAATAGAAATGGGAAATAAGTGACTGCTTTTCATATAAACCACTGGCCACATCCAGCCCGGAACACGCTCAAACACACACTCCTCTGCTTCCCCCACCTGTTCTATTGTGTTGGTGGGGAATGGCATTAGTTCAGATTTAGACCCAATCTAATTTAAAAAGAGGGAACTTATTACTGCCGTCTAATTAAGTATCTTTAAAATAGCTGTGTGCTGCATGCAAACACAATGGGAGGTTGTGTGGTGGTCCCACCTCAATGATTTTGCGGGCCTCCCGGTGGCGGCCGGTCTGCATGAAGGCGAAAAAGAGGTCGTACAGCATTGTCATCTCGCCTCGCTCCTGGCTCACAAAGTCCATCGCTGTGGGAAGAGGAGAGGGAGAGCGAGGAGAGAGAGGTATGAGAGGCTAAACAAAACAACACACACACACTTGCAGAAAGCTTTTCCCCGCATTCTTCCAGTCCCATTAGAATGGCTATAAGCTGCTTGGCTTTCAGAGCTGAAACTTCTCAAAGAGCTGCTCTCAGCAGTCTGCTGCCAATCTCCCTCTATCAGGCACTGGCCAGGTGGAGATGTGGGGGCTCATCTGCATACACACCAGCACACACACACAGTCTATCCATAGAGAGACTCAAAACTAGTACCAATGCAAACCTCACACTCTTTAACAATCTGTACATTTGAAAAAAGGGACAAACACACAGAAAGCCATTTCCATCCATTCAGAAGTTTGCTGAGGGATAGAAATGAAGTGAATTCTTGATAACCGACACCATATGTGGTTTCCAGGCAGGGTGAGAGGACAGAGCAGCACAGGGGTGTGTGTTTAAGGGGAGCCCTGTCTGACCCTGGGCAGGGGCAGTGCCACTCACAGGGTGAGAGAAGAGGGCATAGGGCCAGGGGATGTAGAGTGGTGCTCAACAGGGGGGGCCACTCAAACCCACTCACCTACAGCACACAAAGGACTTAACCCCTTCACCACCCTTTTGTCAAGAGGAGGAGCCATTAAAATCATGATCGCCAGCATCCTCCACAGTGACCTGGGGACCGTTGTCAATGGTGGGCTCTTAGTAGACACTACACAGTGACTACGGGCTATCCTGGGAGTGTACATTGTACATCACACACATTGTTGCACTACATGTCATGAATGTGAGGATGTAGGGAGGAGGGATGGATGAAGAGTTGAGAGACAGCCCAGTACAACACTGGGGACGAGCTCCCTGCCATCCAGAGCCTCTATATCTGAGGAAGGCCTGAAATTGCCAAAACTCCAGCCAGCCAAACCATAGACTGTTCACTCTGCTACCGTCTGGCAAACGGTACCGGAGCATCGACTCACGGACCAGCAGTTTTATGGCTTGGGGATAGAAGCTAAATAGTCAACTAATGATACCTGAACTATCTGCACTGACCGAGACTATAAGCAGGGACTGTGAAGTAACACAAACATACGCACTATACACACACGATAACATACGCACTATACACACACGTACGCATGGATTTTGCATTGTAGATATGTGGTAGTGGAGTATGGGCCTGAGGACACACACTTTGTGTGTTGTGAAAACTGTTATGAATGTATTGTAATGTTTTTAAAATTGTATAACTGCCTTAATTTTGCTGGACCCCAGGAAGTGGGGATCCATAATAAATACAAATATGTACACATTCACTAGACACATATACACACACAAACTACACAAAACCCTCACACATTCACAAACGCATCATTTGCTGCTGCTACTCTGGTCTTTATTTTACTCGTATTATCCATCTTGATGCCTAGTCATTTTACCCTGCCTTCATCTACACATCTACCTCAAATACCTCGTACTCCTGCACCAATGATCTAGTACTCCTGTATATAGCTCCATTCTAGTGTATTCCTCGTGTTAGTTACTATTTCATTTAGTATTATTATTTTTAAACTGACTCGTTGGGAAAGGTACGTAAGCAAGCATTTCACTGTAACGTCTACACCAGTTGTATTTGGCGCATGTGATCAAGAAATTTGATTTGTGGTGGTGGCATTCACCTTTCTGTAGGAGCTCCGTGTCTCCCCTCTCCACCAGGCCACAGATGACGTCGTGTATACGTGGGAGTTGTCCATACTGCTTCTGACACTCCATAGCTGCCTCCAGAGCCCCGCCAAGGTCCTTACTGGTGAGACACACAGAGAGAGAAAGAGAACATTCATTTAAAATCAAATCTATATGGCTGAGCGAAAACAAGACTATTCCAGGCCTTTGACCTCCGTCACAAATGACTGACCTCACAACAATGGAGCCCTTTTCAGCCCTGACAGGTCAACCAGGAGATGAGGCAATTGGCCACGTTCCTTTGACAAATCTCTCTGGTAGAACAAATGATTCAAAACATTGGGCTTTTCCAGGGTGAATGGATGAATAGACGGGAAACAACCTCTTTTGTGATCTTTAGCCTTCTCTCCTGTTCTCCAACGCTTTCAGCATCCCTCACCCCCCTCACCTCACCCCCAGCTGCGCAATTTAGAGGAATATGGCAACAAAATTAGAGCGCTCCCCGTGCCATCTCCACCCTCCTCCCGCTCCTCCCCCTGAACAAAGAGCCTGGGAGTGGGGCTGACAGAGGGCTGACGGAGAAGACAGAAAAACACCACTCCAATCCCTTCTATTGTGACTGTGCCGCCATCAATCTGTTGATTGGGTAATTACCATGCCAATCACACAGAGGTCACAGCGGATAGGGCACTGTTGGGAGGGGTCAGGTGGGGTGGGATAGCGAGCCAGAGAGAGGGGAGGGAGTGAGTAACAGGTATAATTTCTGTAGTGTTTTCTACTCTTGAAGATTATACAGCCGCCGGACAAGGAAATGTGCCTCCCACCCCAAAAAAGTCTGACCTTGGTATGGGCAGAATGGAGAGGGGGAGGTGGGTACGGGCAAAACACAGGATGTGATTGAGCTTGGAACAAACTGGGCTCAGGCAATCGGTTTTAATTGAAATGAAGAGCGACAACATTATTCATCAAGCAGGAGTCAAGAGGCAATTCAACCACTCGCTTCCTGATTGAACAGGCACTCTCCAGAGAATGAGAGAGCAGCAGAGAGAGGGAGAGAATGTGTAATTTATTCCAAAAAAAAGTGAGGGAGAAACTTTTACTGGACAGGAATATAGTGACCTGTGATCTACCTGCCAGGCGTGTGGATATGAATCCTCAAACTGGAGTTAAGTTACAGCCATACATACACTCAGTCAGTGTTACCTCGTTTCAAAGGTATTCTGTAAAATTCTACAGAATCATTTAATTCCAAGACGGTCGATCAGACATTTACACCACCCTCCCTCCATTCGACGACACCTCCATTCCGCCCACCCAAATACCTCAAACCCCTTCTTACAGGAAAAAACGGCTTTAGAAACTCCCGACCAGCATCGCAATTACAGCGCCCTCTCCTCCCATCTCCAACCAAAAAGAGAATTAACCATGTTGAAGGCTTCATAATTTCCCTAGGTACAATTTAGCTGTCACTTGCGCTCCGATTTACTCAAACACGTTCCCCCGTTAATGTCACCAACTTTGCATGTCAAGCACTTTCCAGCCAATTAAGTCCTGAAAAAAGATGGTGGCAGCGAGTGCTTTACGCACAGAACCTGAAGGATTAGACAAGAAAGATCACTTCTTTCCATCCTTTCATTATTTCTTTGCACGCCTCTCCTTCCCTCCTTCCTCTCCTCCGTCCCACTCTTTTGTTCCACAGAGATTGGCATTCACGTTATCACACCACTGTCCCCTGGAAGGAAGGGAGGGAGGGCTGATCAGAAGAGGGTGTGTGTAGGGGAGAGTGTGTGTGTGTGTGGGGGTGTGGTGTTTGATCGTGACACCTCTAGCCTGCTGTTATGAGTTACATTAGTACACGGCTGCTAAGCCACAACATACAGTATACTCTGTACACACAGTGACAGACATATTGATTAATCTGTGGTCAAGTCCAACTTAATGGCTAGTCTGTCTCGGTTCCCCATTTCTGTTGTACAGCTGCACTTACATACTCCACTCCCAATTTGTCCCTCACCCACTCTCTCGCTCACGCACACACACTAGGAGTGAATCCAGTTCTCCATCTCAGGCCGCAGCCGCCTGACAGCTCTCCTCCGTCTCATCTCCAACTGTAATACCCCCCCCCCCCACTCCTCTCCAAGACTTGTCTCTCCCACCTCCCATTGTTAGGCTCATTAGCATTGCAGGGGTGCTAATCAAGGATATGGATCCAGTAAGGCAGTTAGCTAGCGGTTAGCGTCTCTCAGAGAGAGAGAGCCAGTGTGTTGGAGCGGTGCTCGGCGGCTAACTGGCTAGGCTGACGGGCTGTCAGCGTTAATCTGGGGGAGAAGTGTTCATTAAGTCATTACTGCTGACACTGTGATGAGACAGCGTCGCCAGAATGACACGTAGCGCTTTGTCCTCCGCCGCCAACGCCTCCCTGACTGACGGCACCAACAGAGAGAAGAGAAAGAGGAGGGGATGAGATGGAGACCGAAAAGGAGGGATGAATAGTGGAGGAGATGGGAAGGGATAAATATGGAGAAGAAAGGGGAAAGCGATAGATGTGGAAAAGATAAAGGGCAGAGACGTGAAGAGAACGGGAAACCTTACTCTGGGGATGGCAATAAATAAGACAAAAATCCTTAACTTACGTCTCTAAACTTTGTCTTTGTGCCAAGAAGAGGTCTAGGCTATACTACGCCACAGAGAGACCTTTACAGGTCTAGAAATCCCTCTATAAAGCATTCCTCGCCCTGGGTTTTGTATTGTGAGCCCAGTGAACCCCAGTCATTCAGCGGTGAACGTGGCTCTGCTCTGTGCAGGGAGAAGAGAGATCCCTTGTTTTCACTGCTGCTAATGAACCTGGGGAAATTACCAAGCTAATCTCAGAGCAGGCAGCAATTAAGGCATGAACCTCCACGGTGTGTTTGTGTTGAGCACTGACTGACAGCAAACAAACAGCCCCAGGGGGGCGCTTGCACCACACTGTTGTATGTGTCAAACGTCCATGTGTGTAAAGGTACACCCTTGGTACACCCTCTCCCAGAGCATGTTAGGGGAAAAGGGTGTGTGTGTGTGTGTGTGAGGTGGGGGCGAAGGGGGGTTGTTTCGAACAGTGCGCCGCATGGCTGTGGCAAATCCAGCAATTAGTGCTCTGTACATAATTAACATGCAAATGAGCTGATCTACTTAAAAGCGGTTCTCACAAATAGACCTGAACAGGGGCTGAGGGGAGGGGCCATGGGGCCGCGGCTCCCAGAAACACAGGTTTTTCCCCCGGACTGATTTGCATATTACATTTTTAGCGAGAAGGCATCGATAGCCATCTCAGAGAAGCGGAGCGTGATTCAGAGTTATGTAAATAGGGGTCAGGAGGGGGAGGCTAGGGTTGTTAGGGGTACAGCAGCTGGCCCGATCCCCAAACATATACACACACACACAAAACCTCGCAAACTTAGAATGAAGGATTACTATGGGACACACACACACACACAATGCAAATAGTCTGGGTAGCCATTTGATTACCTGTTCAGGAGTCTTATGGCTTGGGGGTAAAAGCTGTCGAGAAGCCTTTTGGTCCTAGACTTGGCGCTCCGGTACCGCTTGCTATGCGGTAGCAGAGAGAACAGTCTATGACTGGGGTGGCTGGGGTCTATGACAATTTTTAGGGCCTTTCTCTGACACTGCCTGGTGTCGAGGTCCTGGATGGCAGGAAGCTTGGTCCCAGTGATGTATTGGGCCGTACGCACTACCCTCTGTAGTGCCTTGCGGTTGGAGGCCGAGCAGTTGCCATACCAGGCAGTGATTCTAGTGGTATGCTAGTCAAACCTGGGTTCAAATACTACTTCAAGGTAAAATATTGAGATATACCCAAATACAAATAAATACTCCCATGCATTTGAACCCAGGTCCTAGGAGTATTTAAAATATTTTCAAATACCATAAAACTTCAAATAAACAGTCTCAAATAGCCGCTTGTCTCTGTGCCTGGCAACAGCACACATATCAGCAAATAAACGGCTGTTTCAAATAAAACACAGGGTCTAAATGAATTGTTACATTAAATAATTCAGTAATGACTCGAAAAAATTGCTATTATCAATATTTAAAAATCGGCAGTAAGAACTACTAGCCAGTGGCTGCTAACTGCGGAGAACTGCTAGCTAACTGGCAAGTTCAAACAGTCACTTCAGAGTACAGACACCTAGAAAATTGGCAAATCGCCATCTATTCACAAAAGTAAGAACTGACAAAAATGGACCGTCAAAGTGGAGAATAATAATATACAGTAGCAGTCAAAAGTTAGAACACCTACTCATTCAACCTACTCTACATTGAAGAATAATAGTGAAGACATCAAAACTATGAAATAACACATATGGAATCATGTCGTAACCCAAAAAGTTAAACAAATCAAAATATATTTTATATTTGAGATTCTTCAAAGTAGCCACCCTTTGCCTTGATGACAGCTTTGCACAATCTTGGCATTCTCTCAACCAGCTTCATGATGTAGTCATCTGGAATGCACTTCAATTAACAGGTGTGCCTTGTTAAAAGTACATGTGTGTAATTTCTTTCCTTCTTAATGCGTTTGAGCCAATCAGTTGTGTTGTGACAAGGTAGGGTTGGTATACAGAATATAGCCATATTTGGTAAAAGACCAAGTACATATTATGGCAAGAACAGCTCAAATAAGCAAAGAGAAATGACAGTCCATCATTACTTTTAGACATAAAGGTCAGTGCAGTCGCAAAAACCATCAAGAACTATGATGAAACTGGCTCTCATGAGAACCGCCACAGGAAAGGAAGACCCAGAGTTACCTCTGCTGCAGAGGATAAGTTCATTAGAGTTTACTGCACTTCAGATTGCAGTCCAAATAAGTGCTTCAGAGTTCAAGAGACACATGTCAACAACATCAACTGTTCAGAGGAGACTGCGTGAATCAGGCCTTCATGGTCGAATTGCTGCAAAGAAACCACTACTAAAGGACACCAATTAGAAGAAGAAGAGACTTGCTTGGGCCAAGAAACACGAGCAATGGACATTAGACCGGTGGAAATCTGTCCTTTGGTCTGATGAGTCCAAATTTGAGATTTTTGTGTTCCAACCACCGTGTCTTTGTGAAACACAGAGTAGGTGAACGGATGATCTCCGCATGTGTGGTTCCCACCGTGAAGCATGGAGGTGTGATGGTGCTTTGCTGGTGACACTTTCAGTGATTTGTTTAGAATTGAAGGCACACTTAACCAGCATTGCTAACACAGCATTCTGCAGCAATACACTATCCCACCTGGTTTGCGCTTAGTGGGACTATCATTTGTTTTTCAACAGGACAATGACCCAACACACCTCCAGGCTGTGTAAGGGCTATTTGACCAAGAAGGAGAATGATGGAGTGCTGCATCAGATGACCTGGCCTCCACAAATCACACGACCTCAACCCAATTGAGATGGTTTGGGATGAGTTGAGTGCAGAGTGAAGGAAAAGCAGACAACAAGTGCTCAGCATATGCGGGAACTCCTTCAAGACTGTTGGAAAATAATTCCAGGTGAAGCTAGTTGAGAGAATGCCAAGAGTGTGCAAAGCTGTCATCAAGGCAAAGGGTGGCTACTTTGAAGAATCTCAAATATAAATCAAATTATATTTTAACACTTTTTTGGTCATTACATGATTCCATGTGTTATTTCATAGTTTTGATGTCTTCACTATTATTCTACAATGTAGAAAATAGTACAAATAAAGAAAAACCCTTGAATGAGTTGGTGTCCAAACTTTTGACTGGTACAGTATATATATATATATATTTTTTTTTATGGAGGCATACTAAGACAAAAACGAATAATAACACATTGCATGAAATGAAGAAATTCATAAAAAATGCTGGAAGTGAAAACTGAAAAAAAACAATTAACTATGCAAATGAGCCAAAGCTGTGTGCATTATGGAAAAAGACACCTGGCTCAAATAGAAGCCTGTCTCTAATAAGCGCCTGTTGTATTCAGTGATTTAAACAAATAAACGCCCGGGTTATTAATTTAAGTTTTAAGGACAAAATTTAAAAATGGCCACATTATTTGAAAATACGCTATAAGTTAATATTTAAATAAGAAATAATTAAATAAATGTATTTGAACACAGGTCTGATGCTAGTATGCAGTCTGGACACGAGTCTAGCCCACAAGTCCTATAGGAGTACCTGACAGCTGTTAGGACAGGAGGAGGGAGTACTACTCACGTCTCCAGGTGGGCTGAGACCAGCGGGGAGCAGAGGTTGGCGGTGGGCGTGGCCAGGCCAAGGGTGAAGATGGTGTCTTGGAGCCTGCGGACAGCTGCCACGTCCCCCTTCATGGCCGCAGCATTGAGGACGTGGAAGAGCAGGGTAACTGTGGTGTCCCTCACAACCACCTCCTTCTCCTTCATTTCCTTCAGCATGTCCACCGCCTCTGTGATTTTGGGGGAGAGATGGAGAGTGGGGGGGGGGGAGATAAAGTCAACATGGGAGCTGGCCAAATGCATGTTGATAAAACTACAAGCAAATGCCAACATCTGACACAATTACTCAATAAATGTCAGCTAGTATTATAGTCAGTTACTTGTGGCTTAACTGCCTTGTCCTAGAGAGACTTAGGGGGCCAGGAACTACAATGGGGTGGTTAAAATAAGTAGTCAGCGCCCAATCCCACTTGATGGGAAGACTCCAAATGAAAGAGGGAGGGAAGGAGGAGACAATGTGAGAGAGAGAATGAGAGCGAGATGGGGAGAAGGTGATAAAAGGCCCCTTAGATAATTTCATGTGGGGAAAACAAACCGCTATTAAAACAGCATTTTACACCCAGCAGGAATGCAAATCGGCCCGTATAATGCCAATTTCCTGCTAATTGCTACTTGCATTTCTAAACGAGACTACAATTACCGGGCCGCTTTTTCCCGTCCCTGTGCCGAAAGCGATGGGGCTAAATTATAGGTGTGCGGCGAGTGCCCGGCGTGCCCTGGCCCCGGGTCCTACAGAGGTAATAATGGAGGCTTTTCAGCAGGCCGGGCACCCATCTGGCTGACTGGGCCATGCGGAGTGAACACTCTCCTCTTCTCATCTCTCTCCCCCGGCAGCAGTCAGCTGCTCTGTGGCAGGGCCAGACAATTAAGATGTGTTTACACTGTGTTTAGAGGCGTGCTAATGGGCTGATACCGATAGGGTCTGTTTACACCGGTGATACTAATCATCACAGCCTGGTCAGAGAAAGAAAACATCTAGCTCGCCAGTACCCACCCCATGTAAACACACAAACTAACTATTATTGGCTTTGGCCCTCAACTACCACGCATATGTGAGTTCTGGCCTCATTTGGACTCAAACCCCAATTGCTACTCACAGTGTGAGTGCTGTGGCTAGCAGACTCAATAACAGCCAGAATAGAAAGGACCCTGTGTTGACCACTACAGGTGAGTGCAGTTGGATCCCACCATCCCTCCAGTTCTGGCAGTCTAGTTCTCTGGCTAGCTATTATACCTCTTCAACCAGAGTGTTCTCTCAGGGATGAACACTCCAGTGACACGACAGCACACACACACACTGGTGTGTGCTTTGGCATCCAAATTCCAGTCTGCCTCTCAATCTCTCCCTCCCCCCTCATTTTCACGTGTTGTTATGCAAATGAAGCAAGGTCTGTGACTGTCACAGATTTAATGAAGCAAAAAGGGAAATTGGAAAGGGGAAGAGGGGTGGGGGTTCATGTGGGTCACACTGGGTTTCTAAGAGGCAGCTTTTGTTTTGTGTCTGGGGCTCATTCTGTTCTCTCCCCGGGGCGTCAGGATGGGGTGGATATGGATCTGAACAGGGCCCAGTTGGGCCATGTCCCTCTGGGGTTGGGGTGACCCTACATGTACCTGTGGACATCCCCTTCACTGGATCTCTGAATATATTTCTCTATAGGATGATACTGTGGAGAGGAATCAAAGCCTTGACAAATGACAAAGAAAGCCTTGGCTGCTGTTCCCCAGAATGGTTGGGTTTTCTGCCTGCAGGCCACGGCCTCATTGTGATTGAATGGTATTGGATGAAAACCTGCAGACAACTGACGAAGAAAACATGGAAAACCAGCTGTGTGGTTCTATGAAATCGATTGATAAATCAAGTACCAAGTATCAAGGGGTAGGACACCAGCAAACACTGCAGCTCTTGAGAACTGGACTAAGAGGCTAGAGTTGAATTCCTTAGCTGTAGGTATGAACTCACTGGGCCAGGGATATTTTTTTACATTTTATTTCACCTTTATTTAACCAGGTAGGACAGTTGAGAACAAGTTCTCATTTACAACTGCGACCTGGCCAAGATAAAGCAAAGCGACAAAAACAACAGAGTTATACATGGAATAAACTAACGTACAGTCAATAACACAAAAGAAAAATCTATATACAGTGTTCCAATGTAGTAAGATGAGAGAGATAAGGCAATAAATAGGCCACAGTGGCAAAATCATTCCATTCAGCATTAACACTGGAGCGATAGATGTGCAGATGATGTGCAAGTAGAGATACTGGGGTGCAAAAGAGCAAAAATAAATAATATGGGGATGAGGTAGTTGGGTGGGCTATTTACAGATGGGCTCTGTACAGGTGCAGTGATCGGTAAGCTGCTCTGACAGCTGATGCTTAAAGTTAGTGAGGGAGATAAGACTCCAGCGATTTTTGCAAATCATTCCAGTCATTGGCTGCAGAGAAATGGAAGGAAAGGCAGCCAAAGGAGGAGTTGGCTTTGGGGATGACCAGTGAAATATACCTGCTGGAGTGCGTGCTACGGGTGGGTGTTGCTACGGTGACCAGTGAGCTGAGATAAGGTGGGGCTTTACCTAGCAAAGACTTATAGATGACCTGGAGCCAGTGGGTTTGGCGACGAATATGAAGCGAGGGCCAGCCAACGAGAGCATACAGGACGCAGTGGTGGGTAGTATATGGAGCTTTGGTGACAAAACAGATGGCACTGATAGACTACATCCAATTTGCGGAGTAGAGTGTTGGAAGTCAAAGTCAAGGATCGGTAGGATAGTCAGTTTTACAAGGGTATGTATGAGGGTATCACTCAGCATGAGTGAAGGAGGCTTTGTTGCGAAATAGGAAGACGATTCTAGATTTAATTTTGGATTGGAGATGCTTAATGTGAGTCTGGAAGGAGAGTTCAGTCTAACCAGACACCTAGGTATTTGTAGTTGTCCACATATTCTAAGTCAGAACCGTCCAGAGTAGTGATGCTAGTCGGGCGGGCAGGTGTGGGCAGCGATCGGTTGAAGAGCATGCATTTAGTTTTACTTGCATTTAAGAGCAATTGGAGGCCACGGAAGGAGAGTTGTATGGCATTGAAGCTCGTCTGGAGGTTTGTTAACACACAGTGTCCAAAGATGGGCCAGAAGTATACAGAATGGTGTCGTCTGCGTAGAGGTGGATCAGAAAATCACCAGCAGCAAGAGCGACATAATTTATATATACAGAGAAAAGAGTCGGCCCGAGAATTGAACCTTGCGGCAACCCCATAGAGACTGCCAGAGGTCCGGACAACAGGCCCTCCTATTTGAGACACTGAACTCTATCAGAGAAGTAGTTGGTGAACTAGACGAGGCAGTCATTTGAGAAACCAAGGCTATTGAGTCTGCCGATAAGAATGCGGTGATTGACAGAGTCGAAAGCCTTGGCCAGGTCGATGAAGACTGCTGCACAGTACTGTCTTTTAATCGATGGCGGTTATGATATCGTTTAGTACCTTGAGCGTGGCTGAGGTGCACCCATGACCAGCTCGGAAACCAGATTGCATAGCGGAGAAGGTACGGTGGGATTCGAAATGGTCGGTGATCTGTTTGTTAACTTGGCTTTCTAAGACTTTAGAAAGAGTGTCTCCCCCTTTGAAGAGGGGGATGACCCGCAGCAGCTTTCCAATCTTTAGGTATCTCAGATGATACGAAAGAGAGGTTGAATAGGCTAGTAATAGGGGTTGCAACAATTGCAGCGGATCATTTTAGAAAGAGGTTCCAGATTGTCTAGCCCAGCTGATTTGTATGGGTCCAGATTTTGCAGCTCTTTCAGAACATCAGCTACCTGGATTTGGGTGAAGGAGAAGCGGGGGAGGGACTTGGGCAAGTTGCTGCAGGGGGTGCAGAGCTGTTGGCCGGGGTAGGGGTAGCCAGGTGGAAAGCATGGCCAGCCGTAGAAAAATGCTAATTGAAATTCTCGATTGTCATGGATTTATCGGTGGTGACAGTGTTTCCTAGCCTCAGTGCAGTGGGCAGCTGGGAGGAGGTACTCTTATTCTCCATGGACTTTACAGTGTCACAAAACGTTTTCGAATTTGTGCTACAGGATGCAAATTTCTGTTTGAAAAAGCTAGCCTTTGCTTTCCTAACTGACTGTGTATATTGGTTCCTAACTTCCCTTAAAAGTTGCATATCGCAGGGGCTATTCGATGCTAATGCAGTACGCCACAGGATGTTTTTGTGCTGGTCAAGGGCAGTCAAGTCTGGAATGAACCAAGGGCTATATCTGTTCTTAGTTCTACATTTTTTGAATGAGGCATGCTTATTTAAGAGATGGTGAGGAAAGCACTTTTAAAGAATAACCAAGCATCCTCTACTGATGGGATGTGGTCAATATCCTTCCAGGATACCCGGGCCAGGTCGATTAGAAAAGGCCTGCTCGCTGAAGTGTTTTTGGGAGCAATTCACAGTGATGAGGGGTGGTCGTTTGACGGCTGACCCATTACAGACGCAGGCAATGAGGCAGTGATCTCTGAGATCCTGGTTGAAGACAGCAGAGGTGTATTTAGAGGGCAGGTTGGTCAGGATAATATCTATGAGGGTGCCCGTGTTTACGGATTTAGGGTTGTACCAGGTCGGTTCCTTGATAATTTGTGTGAGATTGAGGGCATCTAGCTTAGATTGTAGAACGGCCGGGGAGTTAAGCATATCCCAGTTTAGGTCACCTAACAGTACAAATTCTGAAGATTGAAGGGGGGCAATCAATTCACATATGGTGTCCAGGGCACAGCTGGGGGCTGAGGGGGGTCTATAACAAGCGGCAACAGTGAGACTTATTTCTGGAAAGGTGGATTTAAAAAAAGTAGAACCTTGAACTGTTTGGGCACAGACCTGGATAGCATGACAGAACTCTGCAGGCTATCTCTGCAGTAGATTGCGACTCTGCCCCCTTTGGCAGTTCTATCTTGGCGGGAAATGTTGTAGTTAAGGATGGAAATCTCAGAATTTTTGGTGGGGGAAATCTGACATTTGGATTGAACCCAAGTTAACGAGAGTGTGGGGGGGGTTAGGGGGGAAAAAAAGTTACCCGCTCCCCGACTGCCCATCAGCATGTTACACACACCAGCAGAGTCGTACTGGGGGAAGGAACATGTTAGCTAGCCTGCGAGGGAATGAGCATCCATCAGAGGAGAGACAGCTCATCTCTTCTTCTCTCCTTCCTGACGGCACCACTAATCACCACGACCAGTGGCTCGGCGCTAACATGACCAAATGGAGGCTAGGTTGTCCAAGCAGACGGAGTGGTATGTATATCAGCCAAGCCAGCCAGCCAGGGATCTGAAACTCATCCAGCCACATACTGCCACGGCCAGGTAAACAAATATCACACAGGCCATTAATCCCTCTAATTTCCCTGCCTTGCGTTCCACTAGGCCCCTGCACACCCAGGGCTGTGTTTACCGGTGGACCCCACAGAGGCTTTAGCTATCCCTATGCAGGGGGATGAAGGGAAAGGTGGAGAGGTGAAGGTGGAGGTAAAGGAAGGAAGTAAGGAAAACAACAAAGCCATTAAAAGCGGGGAGCCAGTGAGCGGTCCTGCCACAAGTCATGATCTTCAGTGAGGGCCTGGCTGTCTGTAGCGCGGCCCGGTAGACCGGGGCAGCGAGGTGTGCTAATGTGGATGACAAGCCGCCGCCGCACTCACTGGGGCTAATGGCCAGCTAACCCCCCCCCCCCCCTCCCTTCACAGCACCTCTGCTTGAATTCACATGCAAATTTGTGTGTGTGAAATGTTCAAGCACTTTCCCGGACATGATATGCCATTAGTATCAGGACGGATTTCTGTAATTCTGTTAAAGTAGCGCGAGTCCTGTAATTTTCTCTCGCTCTCTCTCTGTGACGGGGGGAGACAAGGCGGACAGAAGGGGGGGGGGGGGGGGGGGGGTGAGAGTGACACGCATCTTGAAGGAAAGAGAGAGAGGTAGCGTGAGAGAGACGGGGCACACATTTACGCTGTCACTGTGTGCACAAAGCAAAGAAGAAACACTTTTATTGTAATTGGGTCTTACATGGGCAGGCAGAAACCCACCGTGGCATTCAGATAATGGCTGGTTAATGTGGGCGTCCTGAGAGTGAGAAAAAGGCGGCTGCTGCCTGCTCCTCGCCACATGCATACAGCCTGCTCTCTGAGAAAATAATTACTCCTTCAGCAGACATTTAACTGCATCAAACACTTCCTTCACTCAGGAGTTGAACTTTGCTGTTCTTTCATATGGCTTATGGATATAGGCATCTTGTAAAGATATATATACAGTTGAAGTCAGAAGTTTACGTACACTTAGATTGGAGTCATTAAAACTCGTTTTTCAAAATTCCAGAAAATGATGTCAATTAGCCTATCAGAAGCTTCTAAAGCCATGACATCATTTTCTGGAATTTTGGTGTATGTAAACTTCTGACCCACTGGAATTGTGATACAGTGAAATAATCTGTCTGTAAACAATTCTTGGAAAAATCAAGCAAAACTAATCAAGCAAAACTATAGTTTGTTAACAAGAAATTTGTGGAGTGGTTGAAAAACGAGTTTGAATGACTCCAACCTAAGTGTACGTGTACCTGTGGATGTATTTCAAGGCCTACCTTCAAACTCAGTGCCTCTTTGCTTGACATCATGGGAAAATCAAAAGAAATCAGCCAAGACCTCAGAAAAAACATTGTAGACCTCCACAAGTCTGGTTCATCCTTGGGAGCAATTTCCAAACGCCTGAAGGTACCACGTTCATCCGTACCAACAATAGTACGCAAGTATAAACACCATGGGACCACGCAGCCGTCATAACGCTCAGGAAGGAGATGCGTTCTGTCTCAGAGATGAACGTACTTTGGTGAGAAAAGTGCAAATCAATCCCAGAACAACAGCAAAGGACCTTGTGAAGATGCTGGAGGAAACAGGTACAAAAGTATCTATATCAACAGTAAAACGAGTCCTATATCAACATAACCTGAAAGGCCGCTCAGCAAGGAAGAAGCCACTGCTCCAAAACCGGCATAAAAAAAACTGACTACGGTTTGCAAAAGCACACGAGGACAAAGATCGTACTTTTTGGAGAAATGTCCTCTGGTCTAATGAAACAAAAATAAAACTGTTTGGCCATAATGACCATCGTTATGTTTGGAAGAAAAAGGGGGAGGCTTGCAAGCCGAAGAACACCATCCCAACCGTGAAGCACGGGGGTGGCAGCATCATGTTGTGGGGGTGCTTTGCTGCAGGAAGGACTGGTGCACTTCACAAAATAGATGGCATCATGAGGGAGGAAAATTATGTGGATATATTGAAGCAACATCTCAAGACATCAGTCAGGAAATTAAAGCTTGGTCGCTAATGGGTCTTCCAAATGGACAATGACCCCAAGCATACCTCCAAAGTTGTGGCAAAATGGCTTAAGGACAACAAAGTCAAGGTATTGGAGTGGCCATCACAAAGCCCTGACCTCAATCCCATAGAAAATGTGTGGGTAGAACTGAAAAAGCATATGATAGCAAGGAGGCCTACAAACCTGACTCAGTTACACCAGCTCTGTCAGGAGGAATGGGCCAAAATTCACCCAACTTATCGTGGGAAGCTTGTTGAAGGCTACCCGAAACGTTTGACCCAAGTTAAACAATTTAAAGGCAATACACTCAATTAGTATTTGGTTGCATGTAAACTTCTGACCCACTGGGAATGTGATGAAAGAAATAAAAGCTGAAATAAATCCCTCTACTATTATTCTGACATTTCACATTCTTAAAATAAAGTGGTGATCCTAACTGACATAAAACAGGGAATTTTTACTAGGATTAAATGTCAGGAATTGTTCAAAACTGAGTTTAAATGTATTTGGCTAAGGTGTATGTAAACTTCTGACTTCAACTGTAGATGTACAGGCTTAACCAAACCACACATTTATCCCTAAAATATGACTGACCGGGAACAAGTCTGGTGTTAGCCTGCTGAGCTAAAGCCAAAGTATTAGCTCGGGGAGCTAACGGAAGTCTTCAGGTCTTAAGCATGGTGACTTTTCAGGCAAGGTTTCTCAGCAACTAACAGAAAGCAACTTCCCTCGACTATGTTGCCCTGACAGTGTCTAACGCCCACTCACCTTCCAGTCTGCCCTGCTTGGTCAGGACCTTGACTAGAGCCACGTACTTGCTGGAATCCAGAGACACAGAGGAATCCTTACGGCTCCTAGACATGGGGGGTTGAGAGAGTTAGACCAAAGATTAGAAAAATGTAAAAAAATAAAATAAAACAATTGGTGTGTGAAAGATCTCGAACGTGGCTGATGCAGTTCATGTCACAATTGCAACTCCCATCTCCCTACAATTCAGATTCCTCTACCCCCCCCTCCCCCTCTGATGAAGCAGTGCATGGGAAAGGGAGACAGAGATTGGAGCTGAAGGTGAGTGCAGCACCGAGGCCTTTCTGTTTCTGAAAGGTTACAGATGCAGGGTGTGGGGCGAGGAGAAGAGATGGGGGTACGTACGCACCGGATTCATCAGAACACCCCTGTCCACTGCACTGCAGTGCATTAACGTCTCTCCTAATCCAGCTCATGTTCAACTTTAATGCTTAGCTGGACCGAGTATAGGGGAATGTGTGTGTGTTTCCCAATCCACTTACAGCTCTCTTTTCAAGTTCAGCGCCTCTTCCACATTGTCATGGCGACAGCAGAGGTGGATGAGGGTGGCGTAGCTCCCGGCAACCATGTCTGCCTCGTGTTGTTTTTTCAGCTCCAGAGCCCTGTCCAGTTTCTGTCAGAAAGACAAGACGTCTTTAAAAATCAACCTTCATCTCAAATGCTTAATCCTAAGGCTGGACTCATAGCTCACAACTGCAGAGCCGCAATAGTCAGCCGGCCCAGTAGGACATTAACAACCCTCATTTAATTGTCTCTTACTGTCGAGCAGCAGACTATCACTCTGGAACTGAACCAGGTTTAAGCTTAACAAGCATTACCCGAAAGAGAGAGGGCATGTGTGCTGAGACTGTACCTCCTCGGCACACAGAGTGAGGATGAGTTGTTTCAGGGTAGCTCCTACTGGTTTACTGTCAGCCTTCAGCTCAGCCAGCCTGCTCTCCAGCACCAAAACCTTGCCATCCAGACTCTGAAAGGTAGACAGGAAAACATTACACACACTCTCCCTAAATGACCATCACCTATATCTCTAAAACCCAATGAATACACTCACAACGATTCTGTTGTCTGAGAAGTTCAGAGGTTCTTGGCTGTCCACCAGGGCGATGACATCCTAAAAGAAACCAAAAGAACCACGTAAGAAAGAAACCAAAACTGCATCATTAAGAATACCTTCACATACAGCAGCTGTGAGTCAGTGATTTAGGACAGATACCTTGATGAGCTCAGGCACGTGATAGGAGTCTAGCAGGTTTCTGATCCCTCTGTAGATGTTCCCTGGGATGATGATACCCTGCAGGTCAAACACGGGAGAACAGGATTAAAATAAATTATCTTTCACCTTGGGTTGTCCATTTTAGGAGGGGGCAGATTGCTAATCTGAAATTTGAGATTTGGGACATGGGTAATCTGAATCTCATTATCCGCATAGACAACTCTTAATCTGAGATCAATGTGTGTAAGCCTGTCAGAGGGGTTGTATTTATGAATGGGATGAGTCAAATATCTGTGTGTGTGTACCATGCTCTTCAGCTGGTTGAAGTACTGCCTGAGCTTGTCCTCCTGAGCCTGCACCTCTGCCTCAGTCATGCTGTCCATCAGGTTATAGAGAAAGTAGGACACAGCCTCTGTAGAGATGGAAGAGAGGAGTGATGTTATACTTGCACACACACAGATGGATACAAGGACATAGAACGTGGTCCCAGGATAATGGCTGTGTGTGTGTGTGAGAGAGAGAGTAGTGCTGACGGTATTCTTTGAGTGAAGCGAACAGTAATGCGTGTCGGGCGGGTGGCAGTGGGTGACAGCCTCGCACTCTGGGGCGGCCGTGCGGAGGACACAACGGGAAGTGACACGGATAACTGTCTCCATCTCTCCCACCAGCACTGCAGCCCGGTCAGACCACACACACAGACACGGAGAGACACAGCCGCGCCACACACACTGAAAGACACACATTCCTGACAAACTAGACTGAGACGCAGGCTGTTTGTTCAGCACTGTGTCAGCAGCCTGGGCCCATTTCCCCTGACAGACAGGCTGTCCCTCTGGCCAGGTCTCACACCCACCCTATATCTAGGGCAGGACATGAACGTGCAAACAGTCTTCATAACGCAGAGTGAGCGCATCGGCAGACTCCTGCAACGGAGACTGCAGATATATACGCAGTGAACGCAGAGACAGACACAGTGGCCTCAGAAAGTATTAATACCCCTTGAGCACCCACCACCTTTTGTTTGTTATAACCTGCATTTGAAAAAGGATTCAATTGAGATGTGCCACTGATCTACACACAATAATCCACAAATGTCAAAGTGGAATTTTGTTTAAGAAATGTTTACAAATTAATGAAAAATTTAAAGCAGAAATGTCTTTAGTCAATAACCTTCAACGCCTTTGTTATGGCAAGCCTAAATAGATTCAGGAGTAAACATGTGCTTAACAAGTCACATAATAAGTTGCATGTACTCACTGTGTGCAATAATAGTGGTTGACATTATTTTTTTATGAGTACTCCATCTCTACCCCACACATTCAATTATATGTAAGGTTCCTCAGTCGAATAGTGAATTTCAAGCAAAGATTCAACCACAAGGGAGGTTTTCAAATGTCAAAGAAGCGCACCTATTGGTAGATGGTGCATCAATACACCCAGTCACTACAAAGTAACCGGCAACTGAGTTAGGAAGGACACCTGAGGAAGGAAACCACTCAGGATTTTCACCATGAGGCATATAGTGATTTTAATGGCTGAGAGAGGATGGAACAACATTGAAGTTAGTCCACAATACTAACCTAAAATGACAGTGAAAAGGAAGTATGTACAGAATAAAAAAAATTCAAAAACATGCATCCTGTTTGCATTAAGGCACTAAAGTAATAATGCAAACAAAAAGAAACTTCAAAGAAATGTACTTTTTGTCCTAAATACAAAGCATGATGTTTGGGGCAAATCCAACACATCACTGAGTACTACACTTCATATGTTCAATCATGGTGGTGGCTGCATCATGTAATGGATATTCTCGTCATCGGCAAGGACTAGTTAAAAAAAAAAGTAATTGAGATACGCACAGCGAAACTCCTAGAGGAAAACCTGGTTCAGTCTGCTTTCCAACAGACACTGGGAGACAAATTTACCTTTCAGCAGGACAATAAATTAAAAAAAACACAAGGACAAATCTACACTGGAGTTGCTTACCAAGATGACATTGAATGTTCCTGAGTGGCCTAGTTACAGTTTTGACTTAAATTGGGATGAGAATCTATGTCAAGACTTGAAAATGTCTAGCAATGAACAACAACCAACTTGACAAAGCTAGAATAAAAATGGGCAAATATTGTACAATTCAGGTGTGCAAAGCTTGCAGAGACTGACCCAAAAAGATTCACCGCTGTAAAAAGGTGATTCTAACATGTATTGACTCAGGGGGTTGAATATCTAATAAAGATAGTGTTTTAATTTTTCATGAATCTTTAAAAAAAAAATTTAACATTTTCTTCCACTGACAGAATTGTGTAGATCGTTGAAAAACAATTAAATCCCAATTTCTAACAAAATGTGGAAAAGGTCAAGGGGTGTGAATACATTCTGAAGGCACTGTACAGACATGCACACAAATACTTGACTGTCCCGTGTGGCTCAGTTGGTAGAGAATGGAACTTGCAACGCCAGAGTTATGGGGCACCAGCACAAATAAAGTATGAAAATGTATGCGCTCACTACCGGATTAGAGTATGCTAAATGAGTCCAACGTTAAAAAAAATAAAAAATAGATAGTGTTCTTATGGCCAGATTTTCATCCATTCACAAATGATCTTACCAGCAGATCCTGTAGCTCCCTGAGAAAAACGATCATCTTTGTACAGCAGCTCAGTGATCTGAAAACAAACACAACCTTAAGAGATGCATCTCATACAAAGACACACCTACATACAAATCGCACAGCATCACACCTGAATAGTGAAAACTCATGCCCCAGAATTATATAGCAGTCATATTGTTGCCTTTTAAAATGCATCAATACAATCAACAGGGGAACGGTTAGAAAAAAAACATTGCAGAAATAAATATCTATAAAACTGGGTAATAGTCTAGAGGTCATCCAAATTGCAATCAAGATTTTATATATGTCATACATTTCTACCTGCAACATTCTGAACCTTCCACCTGCTTCAATAAACCCCTGAATGTTTCTCCCAGCCGATTATGAACAGAGCTGAAACCAAGCAGCAGTGCTGTGCATTGTCTTACCTTGGCCATGCTCTCCAGATCGTCAGACCTGTAGGGGGCAGCAGAGGACAAGACATCAGGATACAAGGACACCGACAGAAATAAGCACACAGAATCAGGATACTTTGGCTGACAGAGGCAGCCCAATTCTGAATTTTCTTTACCTAGTTCTCAAAACATATATCTGATGTGATTGGTCAAAGACCAATTTGTGGAGAAAGAAATTATGAGAATTAGGTTGCCTGTGTAAGCGCAGCCACATACAGTACTAGTCAAAAGTTTGGACACCTACTCATTCATGGGTTTTTCTTTATTTTTACTATTTTCTACATTGTAGAATAATAGTGAAGACATCACAACTATGAAATAACACATGGAATCATGTAGTATCCAAAAACGTGTTCATTAACCTAATGAAAATATATTTTATATTTGAGATTCTTCAAAGTAGCCACCCTTTGCCTTGACAGCTTTGCACACTCTTGGCATTCTCTCAACCAGCTTCATGAGGTAGTCACCTGGAATGCATTTCAATTAACAGGTGTGCCTTCTTAAAAGTACATTTGTGGAATTTCTTTCCTTATTAATGCGTTTGAGCAAATCAGTTGTGTTGTGACAAGGTAGGGTTGGTATAGAGAAGGATAGTCCTATTTGGTAAAAGACCAAGTCGATTTTATGGCAAGAACAGCTCAAAAAAGCAAAGAGGAACGATAGTTCATCATTACTTTAAGACATGAATGTAGTCATCTTCAAATGCCCAGAAAAGGCTACTCTCCTCGATGTTATCCTCACAAATAATCCTGATAGGTATCAGTCTGGTGTTTTCTGTAATGACCTTAGTGATCACTGTTTTACAGCCTGTGTTCGTAATGGCTGCTCAGTGAAAAGACCTGTCCTGATTTGTCATAGACACTTGCTAAAAAACTTTAATGAGCAAGCCTTCGTTCATGACCTGGCCTCTGTAAATTGGTATAGAATCAGCTTGATCCCTTCTGTCGAAGACGCTTGGACCTTTATTTTCGATATTTTCAATGATATTGTTAACAAACACACACCCATCAAGAAAATGAGAATTAAAAACAGGTTCAGCCCCTTGTTCGACCGTGATCTTGTGGAGTTACTACACCTCTAGAATTGCATTTGGCGAAAGGCTCGGCACACTCATACTCAGGCTGACTGGCTCTCGTTTAGGCAAATGAGAAATAAGTGCACTCAGGCTATCCGGAAGGCCAAAGTTAGTTACTTTAAGGAGCAGTTCTCTCTCTGTGGGTCTAACCCCAAGAAGTTCTGGAGAACGGTTAAAGACATAGAAAATAAACCCTCCTCCTCACAGCTGCCCATGTCCCTTAATGTTGATGATGTGGTTGTTATTGACAAGAAGCACATGGCTGAGCTCTTTAAATCACCACTTCATTAAGTCAGGATTCAAATTTGACTCAGCCATGCCTCCCTGCCCATCCAACATTTCTTCATCTCCCACCCCTTCTAATGCGACTATCCCCGATGCTTCTCCCTCTTTTCCCCCTGCCCCGCTATAAAGTTTCCCCCTGCAGGCAGTCACTGAGTCCGAGGTGCTAAAGGAGCTCCTTAAACTTTACACCAAAAAAACATCTGGGTCAGATGGTTTAGACCCTTTCTTCTTAAAAAAGTTATTTATTTATTTATTTAACTAGGCAAGTCAGTTAAGAAAAATATCTTATTTACAATGACGGCCTACCCCGGACGACGCTGGGCCAATTGTGCGCCGCCCTAAGGGACTCCCAATCACGGCCGGATGTGATACACCGCCAAGCCCGTCTCTCCTTTCTGGGGAGGTTCCCATTGCTTGGAAGGCAGCCACAGCTCGTCCTTTACTTAAAGGGGGAGATCAAGCTGATCCAAACTGTTATATGTCTATTTCGCCCTGTTTATCAAAAAAGTTTTGGAAAAACTTGAAAATAAATTAACTGACTGGCTTTCTTGATGTCTATAGCATTCTCTCGGGTATGCAATCTGATATCCACTCAGGTTATGGATGTGTCACTGCAACCTTAACGGTCCTCAATGACATCATCATTGCCCTCGATTCTAAGCAATATTGTGCTGCTGTTTTTATTGACTTGGCCAAAGCTTTTGATATGGTAGACCATTCCATTCTTGTGGGCTGGCTAAGGAGTATTGGTGTCTCTGAGGGTCTTTGGCCTGATTTGCTAACTACGTCTCTCAAAGAGTGTAGTGTATTAAGTCAGAAAATCTGCTGTCTCAGCCACTGCCTGTCACCAAGGGAGTAGCCCAAGGCTCAAACCTAGGAACCACGCTCTTCTCAATTCACATCAACAACATAGCTCAGGCAGTAGGAAGCTCTCTCATCCATTTATATGCAGATGACAGTCTTAAACTCAGCTGGCTCCTCCCCGGATTTTGTGTTAAATGCTCAACAACAAAGCTTTCCTAGTGTCCAACAAGCTTTCTCTACCCTTACCCTTGTTCTGAACACCTCCAAAACAAAGGTAATGTGGTTTGGTAAGAATAATGCTCCTCTCCCACACTGGTGTGATTACTACCTCTGAGGGTTTAGAGCAGGAGGTAGTCACCTCATACAAGTACTTGGGAATACGGCTAGACGGTGCACTGTCCTTCTCTCAGCACATATCAAAGCTGCAGGCTAAAGATAAACCTAGACTTGGTTTCCACTATCGTAATCGTTCCACTTTCACCCCAGCTGCCAAACTAACCCTGATTCAGATGACCATCCTACCCATGCTAGATTACGGAGACATAATTTATAGATCAGCAGGTAAGGGTGCTCTCTAGCGGCTAGATGTTCTTTACCATTCAGTCATCAGATTTTCCACCAATGCTTCTTATAGGACACATCACTGCACTCTATACTCCCCCGTAAACTGGTCATCTCTGTATTCCCGTCGCAAGACCCACTGGTTGATGCTTATTTATAAAACCCTATTAGGCCTCACACCCCCCCCCCCATCTGAGATATCTACTGCAGCCCTCATCCTCCACATACAACACCCGTTCTGCTAAAAGTCCAAAGCATACACATCCCTGGGTCGCTCTTCTTTTCAGTTTGCTGCAGCTAGCGACTGGAACGAGCTGCAACAAACACTCAAACTGGACAGTTTAATATCAATCTCTTCATTCAAAGACTCAATCATGGTCACTCTGACTGACAGTTGTGGCTGCTTTGTGTGATGTATTGTTGTCTCTACCTTCTTGCACTTTGTGCTGTTGTCTGTGCCCAATAATGTTTGTACCATGTTTTGTGCTGCTACCATGTTGTGCTGTCATGTGTTGCTTTGTTCTGAAAGGATGATCTCTGTATGTGTGGTTCCCACCGTGAAGCATGGAGGTGGTGTGATGGTGCTTTGCTGGTGTCAACTGTCAGTGATATATTTAGAATTCAAGGCACACTTAACCAGCATGGCTAACACAGCATTCTGCAGTGATATGCCATCCCATCTGGTTTGAGCTTAGTGGGACTATCATCTGTTTTTCAATGACCCAACACACCTCCAGGCCAGGTAAGGGCTATTTGACCAAGGAGAGTGATGGAGTGCTGCATCAGAGGACCTGGCCCCCACAATCACTCGACCTCAACCCAATTGAGATGGTTTGGGGTAAGTTCGACCGCAGAGTGAAGGAAAAGCATCCAGCAAGTGCTGAGCATATGTGGGAACTCCTTCAAGACTCATGAAGCTGGTTGAGAGAATGCCAAGTGTGCAAAGCTGTCATCAAGGCAAAGGGTGGCTACTTTGAAGAATCTCAAATGTTTTGTTTTTTGCACTTTTTTGGTTACTACGTGATTCCATATGTGTTATTCTATAGTTGACGTCTTCACTATTATTCTACAAAGTAGAAAATAGTAAAAATAAAGAAAAACCCTTGAATGAGTAGGTGTCCAAACTTTTGACTGGTATTGTACATACACAGGAATCAGCACAGAGACATACAGCAAGCTTCTATAAGAACAATATGACAGATTACTGACATATGAGTCCCAATGGAACATGACAACTCTGTTAATGTCACATGGCAAATCACTAGTAAACAGACAGGGATGACAAGAGCCTGGGCCTTCTGAAGGAGCAAACTATCAATTCTGAATGCTCTAACAGAGATACATGATCACTGAAAACAATGCAACAGGGATAGAGATATATATATATATACACACACACACACACACACACACAGGACAGAGAAGAGGACTGCCACTTTGCCTTGACAAATCATCTGAGGAAGAGAGGAACTTGACTGAAGGGAAGAAAAGAGGCACCCTACACAATATTTAGATGAATAGTCACCCGAAAACCATGTCAGACACACGCACCCACACAAAACGATTCCTAAATTATGATGACACAGCCGTGCGTATGTGGCGTTGTCAGCTGGTTTAAGAGAGGCACAGAGACGAGAAGAGGGTGGAGGAGGAGCGGGGGTCTTTAATGATTAAATTATCCCTTGACCTTGCTCTGACACAAGCAGGTTGTGGAGTGTAGTGACATGGCTCTGACACAGCACACCCTACCCAGTGACACCCCGCTCTTCTTTGGCGTCAACCCCAATTATGGGCATAACAGGCCGCCTGCCAACGACAACACCACGAGGCTCACAGCTGAATCTATAACAGACAGCCAGTCTACCAGGAACATCGTCCAGAGACCAGTGAGAAACGAGTGCAGATGTAGTCGAAATCATTCACATGACATTCATCTAGAAACTTGTCAATCTTCCTCCTGAGGAGGTGATGATGTTTCTAACATCTGCAATATCAGCCCTTTTAACTATCATTTCATAGTCATAACTAACGAGTGTGTGTATATTGGTGTGAGGGGAGGACAGTACAGCAGCGCACAAACACCAGTAAGTATGCCAGGACCTCTGGGCTCCCTGGGGGGGTCAAAACAGATGAGGGCAGGAGGAGTGGGTGTACAGCGTAAACATGTACATCATTGCCCTCCTGCCTGTAGCCTGCCTACAGACCTCAGGCTGGGTAGGGCTCAGAGTACCCTCATTAACATATATCCCAGGGTGCTACTGGGCCAGGGCTGCAGGTCAGGACCACTGACTGACTGTGTCCATATGCATGAGGCGGCCAGGGCCCGGGAACTGGGTGACCTGCTACAGGGAGAACAACACTGCAGACTAACTCACTGACAGAGGGGGAGAAGGCAAACCAACACATTTACACACACACACTTTACACTTGTAAAGACAACCAGAGCACTCTTACTCTAAAAACAGTTACCACGTAAGAGAACTCACCTTCTGAAGCCCTGGATGAGACTTCCTCTGAAGGTACTCAGGTCCAGGGCAGGGAAGGAGGGAGCAGACACTGGAGAGGGAGTGAGAAACAGACACATTCTGAGGAGTACACTAAGGATGTTTGGTTTCCCAAAGCCTTTATAGATAGAAGTGACATGTCAATGTGGTGTGAAAGACCAATAAGACTAAAGAGAAATATCCAAGCAACCAGATGGACAAAAAAAGGTGTGTGACAGATTAAGTGAATGAGAGCAAACGGGTAGAGCGAACGAGCATCCATTATTAAACACCCCTCCACCTCATCCCCTCCCATCGCTCTTCACCTCCACCAGTTTAGGCGCGTTGCTCCCTCGATCCCCCGCTCCGCCAAACATATTCACACACACTAATCACTTAAAAGCCCTGATGAGCTAGGAGTGTACGCGGAGCGGAGAGAGAGCGAAAGAGAGAGAAGAGCAGGCGAGAGACCGCTCTCTGATGGGGCAATTAGGCTCCAGGCAAAACAGAGGCCAGATGCTGATGACGAGAGTCAACTCCCCGGTGCATCCTGCATAACCCAACCCTGGGCCCAGAGAGTTACGCTAGGTAGATAGTGCCTCTTGAACGTCACTGTGAACTATGAGTGACTAGGAATGGGGCCATCATGAATGTATGTTGGTGTACATAAGTGAACAAAGAAGGTGCATTAGACATGATTACGGGCATAACGACCTGTAATAGATGTATGTTGGTGTACATGATTGAGGATAACAACTAATACAGTAAAGATAGTGATGAAAACAAGGGAAGTGCATTAGACATGATTATCGGCATAATGACCTGTAATAGATGTGTGTTTTGACATGTTGAATGGACAGAGGAAGCCATTAAGACAGAGTTGAAATACATGTAGATACTCACTCATAACCAACAGTCCTGCCAGGTTCCCACTACCAGCCTTAGAGCGCATCTCAGAGGACAAGAAACCCTCAGACTCCAAGGAGCAGCCCATTTCCTACAACAAATACACACCATCCACATGAACACATAAAAATATATAAAATGCAACCGTACACACACACACAGAAATGAGCAACACACGTACACATCTCATCTTGGCTGTCCATTGAAGACGATGAGGGATGCTCCTCTTGTGCATGGGTGGGGTAGCGCTTCAGGCACTGGTGCCACTTCATGTGGAGGCCACCCACCCTACACACCCACCCACCCTGCACACCCTACCTTGAATGCGTCCCGGGCAGCGTCTATGTTCGGGAAAGCAGGCAGGACGTAGAAGGACATTGTCTCTACATCAGCTGGTACATCCACTTCCTGCATGCCCTTCAACACCTCCATGATCCCTGGAGGAACATCAACACAGACTAGCATACCCAGCTCTGCTACAGCACAGACTAGCATACCCAGCTCTGCTACAGCACAGACTAGCATACCCAGCTCTGCTACAGCACAGACTAGCATACCCAGCTCTGCTACAGCACAGACTAGCATACCCAGCTCTGCTACAGCACAGACTAGCATACCCAGCTCTGCTACAGCACAGACTAGCATACCCAGCTCTGCTACAGCACAGACTAGCATACCCAGCTCTGCTACAGCACAGACTAGCATACCCAGCTCTGCTACAGCACAACAGTGGACATCAGGGATAGTGTCAATCCCATTTCCAATTCCAGTCAATTCAGGAAGCACACTGAAATTCCAATACCAATTTCCTTTAATGCTTTTGAGTGAGGAACATTTGGAATAGGGTTTACTTTCGGAGGTGACGGGAATTTAAATAGAAATGGACCCCAACCCTGCAGCATCCAGTGGTTGAGGGGCCGGGCTCCAAACCCATTACCACCACCCTGCTCTCCTCGCAAGCCTCCGCCCCAGGTACACATGCATATGGAACAGGCACTTTGCTGCCTAGGCCTGGATGGACATGAGGCCAAGAGTGGAAGGAACCAGTGTGACTGTGTGCGCGCGTTTCTCAGGGTGAGAAATACCTAGCTATGTTTTCATGTATGTTTCCATGCAGACTTCAGCAAAAGGGCAGGCTAAGTGTTTCAGTGATGTATGTGAGCGCAGAGACATATCCTGGCTCCCTCACTCTGTGTGTGTGTGTGTTTACACTCCACTCAGGCCCACACAGCTCTCTGTATCTCAGTCCTCTTGGGAAGGTCTCTGTTCACCTGGTAATACCCTCCACTGCCCCAAAACACACCTGAATAAAAGATAAGGACCTGCTTTTATCCACCATTAAAACCTAACTTAGGAGCCCCAGCCGGGGGTGTAGAAGGAGAGAGGGGTAGCATTAACCAGGTAGGCACCTGGCTCACTCAGGCCACTCCATCATATGTCCTTCATTCACCCCTCTCTCCCTCACAGCTCACTGCCCTCACTGCTTTCAAGAAAAAAGAAAGAGAAAAAAAGTCGATCTGATGCTTTCTTCTCAATGGAGCCTGTGAGTGTCCTCTCCTCTCATCCTTTCTTCATTTTTTTATGAAAGGAGAAGAACACCTGTTTTCCTGTTGAATAATCTATGATCCATTTCTGGGCGAGCCAGACTGATAGAAAACATGTCAATGGAGCTGGTAAGTGTCAGTCCCATGTTTTATGAGCTGAAATAAAAAAAGAGCCCAGAAATGTTCCATACGCACAAAAAGCTTATCTCGCTCAAATGTTATGAATACATTTGTTTACATCCCTGTTAGTGAGCATTTCTCCTTTGCATGTTGACTGCAGGAATGTCCACCAGAGCTGTTGCCAGAGAACTGAATGTTAATTTCTCTACCATAAGCCACCGCCGTCATTTTCAAGAATTTGGCAGTACGTCCAACCGGCCTCACGTATAACCACGCCAGCCCAGGACCTCCACATGCGGCTTCTTCACCTGCAGGATCATCTGAGACCAGCCACCCGGACAGCTGATGAAACTGAGGAGTACCTCTGTCTGTAATAAAGCCCTTTGGTGGGGAAAAACTCATTCTGATTGGCTGAGCCTGGCTCCCCAGTAGGCGGGCCAGTCATATAAAATCCATAGGTTAGGGCCCTATTAAAATGATTTAAATTGACTGATTTCCTTATATGAACTGTAACTCAGTCAAATTGTTGAAATTGTTGCGTTGGTATTTATATATTCAGTATATACTGTATATGACCTGGTTCTCACATGAGATTCTAGAATCAGCACTTTTTCACTAATGCAAGTGTGCGAGGGAGTGAGTTGCTTTTAAAAGCAGCAAGGTAGGCGCTGGTTCAGTGGTTACTTGGTGAACTAACGCCAAACATCGTGGTTACAAACAGGCTTCATATACACGTTCATAAACTCACTGCATAAAGTAGAATTAATGATCCTTTTGATATTTAGGTAAAAGGTGTTAAGACAGGTTAGCGAACATTTCTTTTTAGCTTTTTCCAAGTGCACTTCATCTTACAAATTAAGCAGGATTCACACTGTGGGAATATCTAGCCCTCTAATATTGCACAGGTGAGGCATGAGACTGGCTGGAGCACAGCAGAGGAACTTCACAGTGACTGACAAGACTGACTCCTTGGGACTGAAGGCTTACTTCTCACCTTAGACATCCTGGTACATGCGCAGGCCAGACTATAACTACATGTCCACTGAGGCAGAGGAGACTAGATGAGAAGCCCTCTGAGTCAAGAGATTGACAAATAGAAAGGGAAAATGAAAGAAGAGAATAGCAAGGAGAGGACCAGAATTAAGTGAACTGGTTGCTATTTCTTACACTCCTCCTCTGTCCTTGAAATGAGTACCTGTACCTTCTCTGCCTCGCTCTCCCCCTCTCTCCCTCCATCCGTCGCTCTCGGTTTTTGTCTCTTGGAGTACAGGTGGCTGTGACGATGTCAGATGGAATCACTTCTTGTTCCATTAATTACCACACTAACACTCACAGGGTGGACTGAGGGATGGCAGGAGAGGAAGTGGCGAGAGCTGGGTTAGAGGGAGAGGGGGCATTTGTTGAAGAGGTCGAGGAGAGTTGGTTGGGGGGGGGGGGGGAATAGACTGGATGCCTGGTGGCAGACAGGGGGGCTTTAATCGGCACCTCACAAAACATAAAAGCATCTTCGTAAAGCAGAGGCGAACAGAGGCGGCTCGCCGCACCACTTTCTCGCTCTCTCCCTCTCGCCGTTGTCACAAGTGATAAGCGCGCGATCCCTGCTCGGGAGTGACAAGCCGGCCGTGGCTCACGGCTGGTGGGAACAAAAGCAGAGCATATGCTTCCTCAAACTCGCCTGCCCAAATCCACACCTCATCAAAATGCTAAGTTTTTTTGCCCCCGCTCCTGCCCGCCAGTGACACCTGTGGACAGAAAGTGACATGGCGCTTAATATTTCATGCCGGTGCACAGTGGTGCGGGTAATCCAAAGTGAATTCCCTCAGAGCGCTCGCATTTACATGAAATCAAGTCACTCCGCATCAGTCACATCACCTCCACCACGCTGACCCCGAACGCTTTTACACACACACACGGATGGACACAAACACGCCCCTCCTGCAGCCATAGAGCGGCTGCATCATTCATGAGGGTTAACGCTAACAACACAGGGACAACCAGAGTATAAAAGAAAGAGAAGTTTCTTTGTTTCCGCTAAGCGGTCTGACAACTAAATGGATGTCCGAAATGTTCAAACCAGGGTGGAGTCTGCTAACACGCTACTCAACCTTCTGAAGCAGACATTCTCACCTATAACTAAGACTCAAAAAACAAAAAGACTATGTATCGCTTCTCAAAGGCAGAACATTTTGTGACATGACGATGTCCAAATGTGGTCATTATGACACGAATTTGAACTGGCCTTGGACCATTTCAGTCTAGCCATTTATCTTTCTGAAATAAAGTAGTAACACATTCAATCATTTTCTATATCAGTATATGAAAACACTCCCAATCACTGTTGAAGGATAAACTGCTCCTAAACCCCCTTCTCCCATGAGGCCTTGTAGTTTCTTCAGGGCTGAAACTGGACTATAGGAAACTAGAGGCTTCCACAGCCACTGTAGCAGAATGACCTGTGACCCCTACGCCCACAGCCCCCAGGAGTAGGTAGGGGGTGGGGGATTAAACCCCTCAGGCTACCGTCCCCCAATCCCCACCAAAAAGGGGGACCCAATCCTTTCCCCCTCAGGGCAGGGTAGAGGTCACATCAGCCTCCTCCTCATATGAGAGAAGAGCATCGCTTAGATAAACCTGCCATTATGCTAATTCACCGAGGGACGTTGAAAAGGAGTGAGGTAGCGCGAAAGATGGAGTGCAGCAGAGCAACAAAAGGGGAAGAAAGGAAAGTACAGTTTGACAGTCAGACAACCAAAACAACTTCCAGTCCTGGGCCTGTTTTAGTCTAGGAGGAGAATAAGAACGTACATTAGTTATCCTGCGACCTTCCTTGACCTTTACCAAGATCTATTCCGAGAGGTCATCTGTTCCGTTCTGCCGGGAGTGCCCTCTCTCCATCTCAGGCTCAGATCCGACCTCTTTCCCCCCACTTGACCCCAAACCAGTGAAATCGTTCCAGGGTGGACCACTCTGGCCCATAAATATTTGACAGGCCCTGCTCTTCTAAAAGCCCCTTACGAAGGAGTGGTCTGGAGAAGTCATAACCTGGCCAAGGCCTGAGTATGCTGTGGGCTCCGAGAGTCTCTCTATCCAGAGAGTACTACATAAAGCCTGTATCTCTACAGTAGACAGACACACAGCAGCATTGGCCCTCAGGACATCACATTAGGCTCTCACATACACATATGCCTTTCTACCACAGTGACTTAAAACCAATACCTCAACTATCTTCAATCCCTTCTAAAAATGCACACATTTTAGAACAACTATTTCAAGCATCAGAGCATCTAGTTCCAGGAGTGCCTCTCTCATAAAATATATGGATGGTATTGGAGCGACAGAGAAGTCTGTGGGTGTACGTCATGTGAGTGACCTCTCAGACAGTGACATCAGACAGGTCCCATCATGCCCTGTGGTGGGTTAGGGATCAGACCCGGCGCCCACCAGGGAGTGGTATGGAGGCGTCGCCATCCACAAAGCCGTGACGGACAGCTTCCTCACTCATTCTGAACCCTGTCACTCTCTGTGTTAGCCCCGTGAAGAGGAGAGCGACCCAGGGACACACTGGCAAGTGAAGCTAACATGGGTGGTCAACTTGGAACGTCAATCTACTACAATGGTCAGTCCAGAGGGTGGTACTGGTTCATATCTGCATCTCCAACCACAAAGCATGAATGGGCTAAACAAATGAAGATGAAGGGTTCTATCGAGAGAACACTGGAGCTGAAATGACCCATCCAATCCCTATTTATCAGTATTTTATTTCAAATGGTTTCGTGTTTGTAGGTTTTAAATCACATTTCAATACCTGTTGTGTTCTGGTCCTTGGCATGTTGTGTGAGGAGGGGCCAAAAGTAGTGGGGTCTGATGGGTTGCCCCTGTTCCTTCATCATCTTCATCACCTCCACTGCAGTAGCTGGAGAAAAGGAGGGAATATTAGAGAGATGAAGAACTCCCTCGGCTGTGTAGCCTCCTACTCCTTCCTGTGCATTCCTCAGAAGGATGTAGCGTACCAGTCTTCTTGGCCTCCAGGCAGCAGTAGAGGGTGAACTGCAGGGGAGTAGCGTGGTAGCTAGAGTCCTGCAGCTCCTTGCAGTAGCGCGCCATCTTATCCACTGGCTAAAAACACAGACAGATGGACATTTATTGAGCAGCTCATTTGTAGAATCCGGTGTCGTAGATAAGGGTTGGAACTAAAGTGTGCAGAAGGGTAGCTCTCCAGGAGGCGAGCTTGGGCAATCCTGGTCTAGAACCATTGTTTCCCCTAGGATTGTTTTCAACAGTGGTGGCAAAGTTAGCGGGGGGAACGTGGTGGTGGCCGTGGCCAACGGTGCGGTTTTAGAGGCTCCCCTCTTGACCGCAGAGGCAATTTGTTGTTAAAGCTAATTTCCTGCAATTCTACACATTTGGCCATGGCTTACGCCTTGTTGTTATGCTATCTGAGTAACTCAAGCATTATAACAAAGATTTTCCCCGACTGTCTAGTTTTCATTTAGGTAATTGTTAGTTCTCAAAGTATATAGCTCCATTATCTTTTGCACATACTTTATATATGTTTGGAATTGTTTAAGTTTACTCTAAAAACGTTATACCATCACGAAATTGATTTAAACTTTGTTGTTTTTTTTGCAGTGGAAACACTAAAGCCTTACCTTGTCCATGTTGACACAGTGGCGCAGGAAGAAGTTGCCCAGGGTGGGGGAGTCTCCACTCTGGGTCTCTTGCTGCAGGGTGGGGAAGGTCTTCAGCACGGTGAAGGCTGTGTCCTCCTGGCCCTGGGTGATCAGGCTCAGACACAAGTTCATAGCATCTACAGGGAGAGAGGACAAGAGAGATGGGTTGACTCATCCAATTGACATTCAATTCATCAATATCATAATATTTGTTATCTCAACAACGCATAACCAGAATGTTCAGGGGTAGTTTCAGTCCCTGCACCATCTAGTACAGGACACCTCAACAATAAAGTGTTAAACCTTCACTTGCATTGCAAGTTCCTGAAAAATCACTGTAAAAAGTGCTAGTTCTCCAGAGCTGATCATACCTGGTACATATCCTCTCTCGTGTCTCATACGCTCCACTATCTCTGGTACGTGCTGCTGATGGCCTGCCTTGGACAAGCTGAATACCACCTGCATCAGGTCTCTGTCCATCAGACTGGTGTCTGTGTTCTCCACAGCCTCCAGAGTCTGGGGATGGGACACACGGGAGGGTCAGTTCACACTCACACACACCAGGGTTTCTGTTGACCGACAACATGTTAATTTACCGGACCCATATGCATTGTGTGTGTAATCTGATTAGGGTATCCACCCATGGTTCTCAGAATGACAAATCACAGTTAGAATATGGTAATTACCAGAACATGCAAGTCGAGGATGAAACGATGTGGGGTCCTTCTTATTGAATTCTTATGTGCACTTTAAACATGTTAGACTGTCCACATGGACTTTTTCTCAGTCAACAAGATGAGTAATGAACAGCAAAATCACTAGCCTATGTCAATCTACTATAGTAGAACAGTCTAAGGTAATTATTCTATTGGTCAGCTTGTCAAGAAAGAAATAGCCTATTCCAAACAGCTTCTGGGACAGTTTTGGTAAGACACGTCTCATAATATATATTAATTGTTCAGGTTTCAAACAATTAAGTATATAGGTTTTTAAAATGAATACTGCCTCCAGCTCATTGCAAAGTGATGTGTGACGCACTGATTAAGCCTGCTTTCCATTGCCGTTTGATGCCGCGTTCAATACAAATGGGAGCTCGGAAATCGCAGACTTCAGTGTGTCCAAGAACACTTGGGGGGGGTGGGGGGGCTCCGACTGGGAAAAATCTATTTGAACGGTCATCCAACTCGAGAACTCGGGCCTCTTTCTATAGCTCTGACTTTCCGACAAAGATCACTGACGTCATGATTTGACCTAATATTTTTCAGAATTCCCAGTTGTCCAGAAAGCCTAATTCTAAAATGGATTCAATCGTTTCTCCCCCCAAATCAATCTACACACAATGACAAAACAAAAACTGAAATATCACATTTACATAAATATTTAGACCCTTTACTCAGTACTTTGTTGAAGCACCTTTGGCAGCGATTACAGCCTCAAGTCTTCTTGGGTATGACGCTACAAGCTTGGCACACCTGTATTTGGGGAGTTTCTCACATTCTTCTCTGCAGATCCTCTCAAGCTGTCAGGTTGGATAGTGTCGCTGTACAGCGTCGCTGCACAGCTATTTTCAGGTCTCTCCAGAGATGTTTGATCAGGTTCAAGTCCGGGCTCTGGCTGAGCCACTCAAGGACATTCAGAGACTTGTCCCCAAGCCACTCCGTTGTCTTTGCTGTGTGCTTAGGGTCATTGTCCTGTTGGAAGGTGAACCTTCACCCCAATCTGAGGTCCTGAGCGCTTTGGAGCAGGTTCTCATCAAGGGTCTCTGTACTTTGCTCTGTTCATCTTTTCCTCGATGCTGACTAGTCTCCCAGTCCCTATCGCTTAAAAATATCCCCACAACATGATGCTGCCACCACACTTCACCGTTTCTTCACCAGGTTTCTTTCAGACAGGAAGAATGGCATTCAGGCCAAATAGTTCAATCTTGGTTTCATCAGACCAGAGAATCTTGTTTCTCATGGTCTGAGAGACTTTAGGTGCCTTTTGGAAAACTCTAAGCAGGCTGTCATGTGCCTTTTTACTGAGGAGTGGCTTCCGTCTGGGCACTCTAACATAAAGGCCTGATTGGTGGAGTGCTGCAGAGATGGTTGTCCTTCTGGAAGGTTCTCCCGTCTCCACAGAGGGACTCTGGAAAGCTGTCAGACTGACCATCGGGTTCTTGGTCACCTCCCTGACCAGGCCCCGATTGCTCAGTTTGGCCGGCGGCCAGCTCTAGGAAGAGTATTGATAGTTCCCAACTTCTTCCATTTAAGAATGATGGAGGCCACTGTGTTCTTGGGGACCTTCAATGCTGCAGAATTTTTTTGGTACCCTTACCCAGATATGTAATTATGTAAATATGGTATTTCTGTTATTTATTTTTAATACATTTGCAAAAAAATGACCAAAAACAGGTTTTGCTTTGTCATAATGGCGATTGATAAGATTTCTATCAATTTTAGAATAAGGCTGCAACGTAACAAAATGTGGAAACAGTCAAGGGGTATGAATACTTTCCTAATGCACTGTACATAATGAAAATACTCCACACACGGGCCAATTTAATTCCACTAAATTATGCAAATGAACCTATAGACCGCCGATAAGCATGATCAGTTAAATCTATTTCCATCAATGAATAGGCTAAAAAGCATTATTTCGCTAAAATATTTTTTCTTCTCCCAGATAATTGGCAGGCTGCAATTTTCTTTATCGATTTTTTTTTTTTACACAAAAAGCCAGCCATTACTGGCTGATGGAAACCCTGACATACACACTACAAGGTGACATAGTGCACTTACCTACTAGATCTTATCCACTCACACAAACCCAATGGTCCACTCACCTGTTTGATCTTGTCCATATCTCCTTTCTCTGCATAGGCGTTGAGCAGTGCCACATATGTGTCAGGGCCCGGCTCGATGCCTGCCCCCTTCATGACTTGCAGGATGCTCTCTGAACTCTCCATGTCACTGTATGGGCACGAGACACACACAAGTCAACACAATAAGACTGATGGGTTCAGATTTGTAAACGTGACAATTTTGTTAATCACTAGTTATACTAGAGACATGAGGGGTGCCATAGTCTAGGGCAGTGGTGCTCAACAGGTTTTGCCTGGGGACCCAAATTTGACAATAACAATTGAGTCACGACCCAATATTATGGACTGTTGATGATTACATTTTGCAGCTGCATTCTTGGGCAGGCTTCACTTGCAAAATAGACTGTCTCACTGGCCTACTATTATGGTATTAAAGAAAGTAATTACACAGCCAAATTAACTTAGAAAACAAATTCAAGAGAATAAGCCATTTTAAATTAAGAGACCAGTTCAGGAGTGGGGTGTAATACATTACCAGACTCAGAACATGACATCAAAACCAGTCCAATAATGTTAATGAACAGTAACACATACCAGTTAAAATAGAAAAAACAACAATCATTAGGAATTCTTAATCATCAATTACCATGTGAATAGTTTCACAACCTCAAAGTATTTTTTTTTAAAGGTGTAAGTTTAACCAGTTCAATAACATGTAATATGAATGTCAGAATTAGTTAATAATAATTACCCTAGTGAACAATAACTCATTAACCTGTTTATGTATTGTGTGTGTGTGTGGCCTATCAGTGGGAAAGCTGGGGGTGTTTCTTCAGTTTGATAAGTTTATTGAAGTCTGGGGTGATGGTTGACAGGAAAACTCGGAGGCCATGCTGTCTGTCCAGTTTATTTCTGCTTTTAGTTCTTTTCAGCACGGCCATAGCAGAGAACACACTTTCACACAGATAGGTAGAACTGGAGCATGATTCTGATTGCATGGCAGGCGAGAGCAGGATACTCTCCCACTAAGCTGCACCAGAACTGTGGCAGTGTCATTTCCGGGATGCGCATGCTCAGTTGGCGATCGAATGACAGCTCCACCAGCTGATCCTCTTCATTGCTGGGCAATGTGACGCTTCCCATCTCTACTCGAAAGGGGTCCCCGTATCCAGTCGTCGTCTTATGTTCTCCTTCGGGAAGTAGTCACAACATTTTCCCTGCAGCCTGACAAGATGCTGTTTAACGTTTTTTTCCCCCAGTGTGTCGCCGTGCGCTTTGTTGATCAGATTGTGGGCATTGGGAAACATGTCAATACTCCTGTTAGAAATATGATTTGCCCAAATGGTAAGCTTCATCTTGAAGGCATCCACTTTGTCCCTCTTTTCAAATCAATTGCGCCCCCTCCCTTGCATTGACACATTGAGCGAATTCAAATTATCAAAAATATCTGCCAGTTGGGCAACCTATGTGAGCCATTCCTCACAATCAAAATGTTCGGGTAGAGATGACTTATTTTCCTAAATAAACGCAGCAATCTCCGCTCGAAGCTCATAAAAGCAAGCTGGCACTTTACTCCTGGAAAGCCAGTGGACCTCTGCATGATAAAACACCTGCTGGTGCCCACTCCCCACAGAAGGCCTGGAAACACCTTTTCTTTTTGATATAGTTGACACACATCTTGGATAGTGTCGTGGAGCTCAGGCACCATGTCCTCCGCTGCCAATGCCTCCCTGTGTAGGAAGCAGTGGTTCCACGTTGCACTCTGCGCTTCCTCCAGGATCTGCTTTACTACTCCTAAGTGCTATCCCGTCATGGCAGCTGCCCTATCAGTGGTCACACCGACGCACCCATCCCAGACCAGTCCCACGGAGCCCAGGTGCATATCAATTGTGTTAAAGACAGCCTCTGTAGTGGTGGGCAAATCAGCACTAAAAAGGAACTGCTCCTCAAAGTTATTATCCCACACTTGTCTAACATAGACCATTAGAATTGCATGCTTTGCCACATCTGTGGATTCATCAAGCTGCAGTGTGTAATGGCCATTTTCACTGAAGCGCTCTGATGTCCTCAGACACGTCCTGGATTCTCCTCCTCATGGTGTCATTGGATAGGGGTATAGTTTTAAGTTTGTTGGCGGCTGACTCTTCCAAGATTTCAGTGAACATATCAATCGCAGCAGGGAGTATAAGATCCTCTGCGCTGGTGTGGGCTTTTTTGCACTTACCTTGTGGCCCAGCGCATTGCTAAACATTTTTTTTTTTAAAGTCAGCTGTCTTATCTTTGTGACTTGGATGCTTGGTGTCCAGATGCCTTTTCATTTTGGAGGGTTTCATTAGCTAACAGTCTGTCTTCTAAAACCATAATTGATGAAGTCGGGGTCATATTTTCTCTTCTTGACAGGGACTGGGTTACCTGCCTTGTTGTTGACATTGGAAGCAGCAGTAGATGAAGAGGGAGCTGAATGTTTTAAAAACTTGTCCATTATTTTACTCTGACAGCTAACCTACATGAGTTAAATGACAGCTAACTATCCACATGTGCAAATCCTGCAGAACACATCTGCATAGTTAGCTGTCAATCAAACTAGCTGTCAGAAGATCTGTATTATCTGATTGGACGTGTCACATTTAAAACGAAATAATGTTGCAGAGTGACATTTTTATTGGATTAGTGTGTGTGTGTGTGTGTGTCGAGAAATCCGCCATTTCATTGGATCAGTGTGTGTGTGTGTGTGTGGGGGGGGGGGGGGGTCAGTGAGTGTGTGCAGCGATTAAACCCTCCAAGTCCGAACGTAGCTAGTCATTTCAACACTGCTGACGCGCTGCACGTGTAAAGTCAGCAACAATAAGTGGTGCAGTGCACGCACACCAGTGTGTCGCGGTAACGTTGTGAAAGTCAGCATCAATATGCGGCGAGGCCGTATCCTTTCAATATAAAAGTTTCAGTGCGGCGGTTGCCTTTCTAAATATTAATTACATTTTTTATATTCTTGCAAAAGTCCCATGACCCCTTAAAATCATCCTACGACCCCCATGGGGAGGGGTCGCGACCCACCAGTTGGGAATCCCTGGTCTAGGGTCTACACCAGAAGTTAATGGTTATCTGTAGCAGGAAGATGATCACATGTTGGCAGGCACTGATAAGGGTGGAGAGATGTGGATTAGTGAGGAAGGGGGTTTGAGGTAAGGTCACATGAAGGGAGAAGGAACAGTTTATTGCCCGTATCACTTAACTTCCTGCCTAGCAATAAAGATGTAATGTTTAGAGGAGAGACTACCCAAATTGGGGTATATACATACTATCACTGGTGGAACCATATCTTTGTCTTATGCAGCTCTATTGACCCAATAGGTGAATAAACTTGGTTGGAGCTTTCATACTGTCTGTCAACTTCTTACTCTGATATTTACAACCTAACAAGACCAAAACACAAAGAATTAGGCAGTAGGGGCACATTTATACTTATCATTGACATGCATTATAAATACATAACCTACAACACAAGCAAGGGTTCAAATATGACACTCACCCTGCACGTGCATGACCTGTCACTAAGGCGTTGAAAACAGCCTCTGTGATTGGCAGGTCCTTGCTCTTCATGAAACCCAGGATTGTACTGAAAGGGAGTGTGATGAGGACACAATAAACAGTCCTTCACTTCACATTGCTCCGATATCAAGTCTCTGTCTTAATAAACTGGTAAAAGTCTGTCTTACCTGGCACCCTCAATGTCCCCATCATGGCAGTAGGCTGCAATCAGTCTCTGGAAGGTCACCTAAACAGGAGGAGAGCTGTCATCTCAAGCTTTCATCTATATCGAAGACCTTCATCTTAGCATGACGTAAGTGCTCAGTTACAATATACAAAGAAAGACAGCTAAAAAAGAAAAGCAAGAACAAAGTTCCAGTTCATTTCCCCCCGTAAAAGTCATAACAAAGAACATCAAGATAATAGATAAGATGCAGTGAATCTACTCACTCTGTTGGGCTGCACACCAGCTGCCTCCATCTTGGCCAAGAACTCTGTGGGGGAGAACTTGAACTCGTTCTGCAGGTATACCTTGAGCAGTGCGTTGTAATGACTGGCATCGTATGAGGCACCTTGACAGTAAAAAAGGAACATTTACTAATCACCAACATGACCACAAACTAGTCAGCCAATTCATTTTGTCATCTCAATACCCTATTTTTCTTCCTACAGCACTGTTAGTTTCAGTCGGACCTCCATCCACCCTCCATTTTCATTGTCCTCTGACCCTCCTACATCCACTGATAATTTCTTCCCAGTGCCCTGTCCCAATAATGCCCTCTGGGTTTGGGTTCTATGCCCGCAGCCTTATACCCAGCTCCTGTAGCTTGTCCCAGATTCGGTGCGCCAGCTCAGTGCGTTCCGCCAGGGGCATCTCAGGCAGTAGAGAGCCACAGCTCCGCAGGAGGAGCAGGGCCTGGTTCCCACTAGGGTAGCCTTGAGAAAGAGAGAAAAAAATAGAAGTACAAGCCATGTGTTAGTTGGAGGGGAAGCATGTCAAGGTGTAGAAGACATTTTTTTAAATCAAAAAAGCAGTGAGGTGCTAGTCTGAGGTTCTCAAAGGAAGGAGGAAAGTGGTCAAGGTGCTTAACTATTTACCTGTTCGGCAGATGTCGTGGAAGATGCGCAGCAGCAGGGTCTTGGTGATGCGTCCCGTCCTCCTCACTGAACTGTCAAGCTTTGCCAGGGCCCAGTCAAACTGCTGGGCCTGCTTAGATCGCACACCCAAACTGGACTCATCAGTGGGTAGCCCCCGCTGCTCTGTGACCATGGCGTAGTGACGTACCCCTGCATAGGGCCACGCACACCTAGCAGAGGAAAGACCGGGCAATGGGTTATACATGGTTTATGGCAATAGGCTATAAGGTTTACAGCAAAGATAACGTTTTGGATCTCCCATTAAAGGCCACAGTGCCACAAGAATGACCTTGACCTGAGCACCCATGCTTCCTTACCTGATCCGAAAGGCACTCATCACCCTATACAGGCCTGTGGGCCTGAGTGTAGTCACCAACTCCTTCAAATTACATAATCGAACCCCTCCCGGGCTAGCTAACGTTATTTTAATGGAGCAGAAGATGCCGTCAAGCCCTCAGATTGTAGCCATCAGTTCTCTGTATATTCATTGTGCAGAATCAGGGTTACTAGTTTAAATACAATTAGTTAATAGTCGTCCCATACAACATAGATAGCTAGCTAACGTTACATGATTTTGTTATAATTAACTATGTGAATTGAACGTCATTAGGACTTATGCAAGGAGGCCATATTTTTATTACATACTAGATTGTTGACTAAATAATACAGGCTAATACCAGTATATAACACACATACACACACATATCAAAACATTTGCTCTCATGATAACCGGTCATATTAATGTTTAAGTACATTACTATGACTGTCATTGAAGCTCAATGACAACCGTAGGGTGCCAATCCAGCATGGACCGGCTAGCCAGCATTACGCTACCTGTGTACACTGTATGGGCCTGGGACGATTTGTCTTGAACAGACTCCGGAGCCTTTACCACCGATCGTTCCACTGTACAGTCGACTGAGCTGCGGTCCATTTCTGTTCGTCCCTGTTCTTTGAAGAAAGCCCGAAGGCGAACATTTCAGAAGTCGTGCAGATCTCAAGAGTGCTGCCATGTTTAACCTAAAGTGCGAGGAATGGAAGGGCATCCGCACCACGTGACGGGTTCAAAGGCTAACGGTCGAGAACAAGAGATCAGTAGAGGGGTTTTGCTTATTGTCGAGTTATATTATTCCCCCAGTTTGAACCAATCTGAGAAGTGTTATAATTTTACATGATAGACATTTGTAAATGTACATATTATGACCATTACTTGCCTATTTTCTATCTTACATTGCATTGTCTGGATTTATTATACGGCAACACCCCCAACAATAAAGTTATTCTATTGATCCACCTCCGTTTCATTACATGAGGACAAGCACGAAGCGTCTTAGTCTGGTCATGAATGTATACTGAACAAAAAATATAAATCCAACATGCAACAATTTAAAGATTTTACTGAGTTACAGTTAATATAAGTTAATCAGTCGATTGAAATTAATAAATTAGGCCCCTATGGATTTCGCATGACTGGGAATACAGATATGCATCTGTTGGTCACAGATAGTTAAAAAAAAAAAAGTAGGGATATAGATCAGAAAACCAGTCAGTCATTTGACCACCATTTTGTCTCATGCAGCACAACGCATCTCCTTCGCATAGAGTTGTTGATTGTGGCATGTTGTCCCACTCATCTTCAATGGCTGTGAGAAGTTAAAGGATATTAACGGGATCTGGAACACACGTCGATCCAGAGCATTCCCAAATGTTTTTATTTAACCAGGCAAGTCAGTTAAGAACGAATTCTTATTTACAATGGCAGCCTACGTGGGAACAGTGGGTTAACTGCCTTGTTCAGGGGCAGAACGACACATTTTTACCTTGTCAGCTCAGGGATTCAATCCAGCAACCTTTCAGTTACTGGCCCAACGCTCTAACCACTAGGCTACCTGGCGCCCCAAACGTCCTCAATAGGTGACATGTCAGATGAGTATGCAGACCATGGCAGAACTGGGCCATTTTCAGGTTCCATGAATTGTGTACAGATCCTTGCAACATGGGCCTGTGCACTTTCATGCTGAAACATGAGGTGATGGCTGCGGATGAATGGCACAAAAATGGGCCTCGGGATCTTGTCACGGTATCTCTGCATTCAAATTGCCATTGATAAAATGCAATTGTGTTCGTTGTCCGTAGCTTATGTCTGCCCATACCATAACCTCACCGCCACCTTGGGGCACTCTGTTCACAACGTTGACATCAGCAAACTGCTCGCCCACACGATGCCATGAACGTGGTCTGCGGTTGGGAGGACGTTTAGACGTACTACCAAATTCTCTAAAATGACATTGGTTAATTTCTTGTATTGTAGAGAAATTAACATTCAATTATCTGACAACAGCGCTGGTGGACATTCCTGCAGTCAGCATGCCAATTGCACGGCCCTTCAAAACTTGAGACATCTGTGGCATTGTGTTGTGTGACAAAATTGCACATTTTAGAGTAGCCTTTTTTTGTCCCCAGCACAAGGTAGACCTGTGTAATGATCATGCTGTTTAATCAGCTTCTTGGTATGCCACACTTATCAGGTGGATGGATTATCTTGGCAAAGGAGAAATGCTCCCTAACTGGGATTTAAACAAATGTGTGCACAAAATTGGAGAGAAATAAGCTTATTGTGCGTATGGAGCATTTCTGGGATCTTTTATTTCAGCTCATGAAACATGGGACCAACACTTTACATGTTGTGTTCATATTTTTGCTCGGTGAAAACTGGGAGTTTATACATAAGTGTATATGGAGTGTGTGACTCTCTTTGTTTTATTGCTAAAAGTATACTTGAAACACATTATAAATACACTTTTTTTCGTAAAGAAAATACAGGAATTCAAATACCATTTTAGTGTACAGTATTTCTAAGTTATGAGAAATATACATAAAATATATATTTTATATATACTTAAGTAAATAAAAAGTGTCCCAATTTAGAGCATTTTAATAATTGTAAATGTATTTAATATACTTCATGCTAATAAAATACAAATAAAATTGACATAAATACATTAAATGTAAAATATGTTACTGAAGTATGATTTTTTTCATCTGCTTGGGTGAGGTGGCAGAGTTCCATTTAGTCATGGCTCTATTTAATACTGTGTGTTTCCCAGCCTCTGTTCTGGACCTGGGGACTGTGAACAGATCTCTGGTTGCATGTCATGTGTGATACCGATAAGTGTCCGAACTGTGTGCCAAATGCTTGAACAGACAGTTCGGTACCTTCAACACCTCGCACCTCAATTTTGAGCCAGGAGAGATTGACATGCATGTCATAGGGCTACTTAATGTTAGATCCCTCACTTCAAAGGCAGTTATAGTCAATAAACTAATCACTGATCATAATCTTGATGTGATTGACCTGACTGAAACATGGCTTAAGCCTGATGAATTTACTGTGTTAAATGAGGCCTCACCTCCTGGTTACACTAGTGACCATATCCCCTGTGCATCCCGCAAAGGCAGAGGTGTTGCTAACATTTACGATAGCAAATTTCAATTTACCAAAAAAAAAGACGTTTTTGTTTTTTGAGCTTCTAGTCATGAAATCTATGCAGCCTACTCAATCACTTTTTATAGCTACTGTTTACAGGCCTCCTGGGCCATATACAGCGTTCCTCTCTGAGTTTCCTGAATTCCTATCAGACCTTGTAGTCATAGCAGATAATATTCTAATTTTTGGTGATTTTAATATTCACATGGAAAAGTCCACAGACCCACTCCAAAAGGCTTTCGGAGCCATCATCGACTCAGTGGGTTTTGTCCAACATGTCTCTGGACCTACTCACTGTCACAGTCATACTCTGAACCTAGTTTTGTCCCATGGAATAAATGTTGTAGATCTTAATGTTTTTCCTCATAATCCTGGACTATCGGACCACCATTTTATTACGTTTGCAATCGCAACAAATAATCTGCTCAGACCCCAACCAAGGAGCATCAAAAGTCGTGCTATAAATTCTCAGACAACACAGATTCCTTGATGCCCTTCCAGACTCCCTCTGCCTACCCAAGGACGTCAGAGGACAAAAATCAGTTAACCGCCTAACTGAGGAACTCAATTTAACCTTGCGCAATACTCTAGATGCAGTTGCACCCCTAAAAACTAAAAACATTTGTCATAAGAAACTAGCTCCCTGGTATACAGAAAATACCCGAGCTCTGAAGCAAGCTTCCAGAAAATTGGGACAGAAATGGCGCCACACCAAACTGGACGTCTTCTGACTAGCTTGGAGAGACAGTACCGTGCAGTATCGAAGAGCCCTCACTGCTGCTCGGTCATCCTATTATTCCAACTTAATTGAGGAAAATAAGAACAATCCGAAATTTCTTTTTGATACTGTCGCAAAGCTAACTAAAAAGCAGCATTCCCCAAGTGAGGATGGCTTTCACTTCAGCAGTAATAAATTCATGAACTTCTTTGAGGAAAAGTTCATGATCATTAGAAAGCAAATTACGGACTCCTCTTTAAATCTGCGTATTCCTCCAAAGCTCAGCTGTCCTGAGTCTGCACAACTCTGCCAGGACCTAGGATCAAGAGAGACACTTAAGTGTTTTAGTACTATATCTCTTGACACAATGATGAAAATAATCATGGCCTCTAAACCTTCAAGCTGCATACTGGACCCTATTCCAACTAAACTACTGAAAAAGCTGCTTCCTGTGCTCGGCCCTCCTATGTTGAACAAAATAAACGGCTCTCTATCCACCGGATGTGTACCAAACTCACTAAAAGTGGCAGTAATAAAGCCTCTCTTGAAAAAGCCAAACCTTGACCCAGAAAATATAAAAAACTATCGGCCTATATCGAATCTTCCATTCCTCTCAAAAATTTTAGAAAAAGCTGTTGCGCAGCAACTCACTGCCTTCCTGAAGACAAACAATGTATACGAAATGCTTCAGTCTGGTTTTAGACCCCATCATAGCACTGAGACTGCACTTGTGAAGGTGGTAAATTACCTTTTAATGGCGTTAGAGCGAGGCTCTGCATCTGTCCTCGTGCTCCTAGACCTTAGTGCTGCCTTTGATACCATCGATCACCACATTCTTTTGGAGAGATTGGAAACCCAAATTGGTCTACACGGACAAGTTCTGGCCTGGTTTAGATCTTATCTGTCAGAAAGATATCAGTTCGTCTCTGTGAATGGTTTGTCCTCTGACAAATCAACTGTACATGTTGGTGTTCCTCAAGGTTCCGTTTTGGGAAACATATTGTTAACTTTCACTGCTATGCGGATGACACACAGCTGTACATTTCAATGAAACATGGTGAAGCCCCAAAATTGCCCTCGCTAGAAGCCTGTGTTTCAGACATAAGGAAGTGGATGGCTGCAAACGTTCTACTTTTAAACTCGGACAAAACAGAGATGCTTGTTCTAGGTCCCAAGAAACAAAGAGATCTTCTGTTGAATCTGACAATTCATCTTGATGGTTGTAAAGTCGTCTCAAATAAAACTGTGAAGGACCTGGGTGTTACTCTGGACCCTGATCTCTCTTTTGACGAACATATCAAGACTGTTTCAAGGACAGCTTTTTTCCATCTACGTAACATTGCAAAAATCAGAAATTTTCTGTCCAAAAATGATGCAGAAAAATTAATCCATGCATTTGTTACTTCTAGGTTAGACTACTGCAATGCTCTACTTTCCGGCTACCCGGATAAAGCACTAAATAAACTTCAGTTAGTGCTAAATACGGCTGCTAGAATCCTGACTAGAACCCACATTTTTTATCATATTACTCCAGTGCTAGCCTCCCTACACTGGCATCCTGTTAAGGCAAGGGCTGATTTCAAGGTTTTACTGCTAACCTACAAAGCATTACATGGGCTTGCTCCTACCTATCTTTCCGATTTGGTCCTGCCGTACATACCTATACGTACGCTACGGTCACAAGACGCAGGCCTCCTAATTGTCCTTAGAATTTCTAAGCAAACAGCTGGAGGCAGGGCTTTCTCCTATAGAGCTCCATTTTTATGGAATGATCTGCCTACCCATGTGAGAGACGCAGACTCGGTCTCAACCTTTAAGTCTTTACTGAAGACTCATCTCTTCAGTGGGTCATATGATTGAGTGTAGTCTGGCCCAGGAGTGTGAAGGTGAACGGAAAGCCTCTGGAGCAACGAACCGCCCTTGCTGTCTCTGCCTGGCCGGTTCCCCTCTCTCCACTGGGATTCTCTGCCTCTAACCCTATTACAGGGGCTGAGTCACTGGATTACTGGTGCTCTTCCATGCCGTCCCTAGGAGGGGTGCGTCACTTGAGTGAGTTGAGTCACTGACGTGATCTTCCTGTCTGGGTTGGCGCCCCCCTTGGGTTGTGCCGTGGCGGACATCTTTGTGGGCTATACTCAGCCTTGTCTCAGGATGGTAAGTTGGTGGTTGAAGATATCCCTCTAGTGGTGTGGGGGCTGTGCTTTGGCAAAGTGGGTGGGGTTATATCCTTCCTGTTTGGCCCTGTCCGGGTGTATCATCGGATGGGGCCACAGTGTCTCCTGACCCCTCCTGTCTCAGCCTCCAGTATTTATGCTGCAGTAGTTTATGTGTCGGGGGGCTAGGGTCAGTTTGTTATATCTGGAGTACTTCTCCTCTCTTAACTGGTGTCCTGTGTGAATTTAAGTATGCTCTCTCTAATTCTCTCTTTCTTTCTCTCTCTCGGAGGACCTGAGCCCTAGGACCATGCCTCAGGACTACCTGGCATGATGACTCCTTGCTGTCCCCAGTCCACCTGGCCGTGCTGCTGCTCCAGTTTCAACTGTTCTGCCTGCGGCTATGGAACCCTGACCTGTTCACCGGACGTGCTACCTGTCCCAGACCTGCTGTTTTCAACTCTCTAGAGACTGCAGGAGCGGTAGAGATACTCTTAATGATCGGCTATGAAAAGCCAACTGACATTTACTCCTGAGGTGCTGACTTGCTGCACGTTCGACAACCACTGTGATTATTATTATCTGACCATGCTGGTAATTTATGAACATTTGAACATCTTGGCCATGTTCTGTTATAATCTCCACCCGGCACAGCCAGAAGAGGACTGGCCACCCCTCATAGCCTGGTTCCTCTCTAGGTTTCTTCCTAGGTTTTGGCCTTTCATGGGAGTTTTTCCTTGCCACTGTGCTTCTACACCTGCATTGCTTGCTGTTTGGGGTTTTAGGCTGGGTTTCTGTACAGCACTTTGAGATATCAGCTGATGTAAGAAGGGCTATATAAATACATTTGATTTGATTTGATTTGATTGACATTCGCCCTCCATGTACATCTAAGTGCAATACATGCTGCTCTGTTTTGGACCAACTATGTCCTTCTTCGTCGCACCTGACAACACAACTGGACAGTAGTCAAGGTGTGACAAAACTAGGGCCCGTAGGACCTATATGGCTGACTGAGATATCAAGAAAGCAGAGCAACACCTTATCATGGACAGACCTCTTCCCATTTTAGTAACCATTGAGTCTATATGTTTTGACCATGATAGCTTGCTATCTAGGGTGACACCTAGCAGTTTAGTCTCTTCAACTTGCTCAATAGCCACATTATTCAAAAATAGATCAAGATGAGGTTTAGGGTTCAGCGAGTGATTTGTTCCAAAAATTATGCTTTTATTTTTTGAGATATTTAGCACCAGCCTATTGCTAGTTTCCCATTCTAAAACTGACTGGAGATCTATGTTAAGGGTATCAGTTATTTATTTAACTGTTGCACACAGGTTTTATTAAAGGTCAGTGGAAGGTCATTAGTAAAAACAGAAAATAATAATGGTCCAAGCCGGCTGCCCAGCGGTACACCACACTCAACCAAATTTGCATTAGAGAGGCTTCCATTAAAGAAAACCCTCTGTGTTCTATTTGATAGGTTACTGTACATCCATGAGGGTGTTAATCCATAAGACCTACATTTAGTCAGCAATAAGTTATAATTAATGATATCAAAGGCTGCACTGAGGTCTACCAAAACAGCTTCCACAATCTTCTTCTTATCAATTTATTTCAGCCAATCATTGTGTAAGTGCATAGCATGTTGAGTGCCCTTCCCTATAAGCATGCTGAAAGTCTGTTGTTAAATTGTTTTCTGTAAAATAACATTGTATTTGGTTGAACACGATTTTTCCCAAAAGTTTGTTAAGCACTGGTAACAGGCTGATTCGTCTGCTGTTTGAACCATTAAAAGGTGCTCTGCTATTCTTGGGCAGTGGAATTACATTTGCCTCCATCTAGACCTCAGGGCACACTCCGTCTTCTAGACTTAGATTGAAGATGTGGCAAATAGGAGTCGCAATGTATTCCCCTACCAACCTCAGTAATTTACCTTCCAGGTTGTCGGTTCCAGGTGATTTGTCCTTATTTATAGATAGCAATCAGTTTTTCACCTCTTCCACACTAACTTTGCGGAATTCCAAGCTACAGTGCTTGCCTTTCATTATTTGGCCCGTTATACATGAATATGAAGGCTCAGCATTTGTTGTTTGCATGTCATGCCTAAGTTTGCTAATCTTGTCAACAAAAAAAAGTAATAAAGTGGTTGGCAACATCAAAAGGTTTTGTTATGAATGAGCCATCCGCCAGTCAGTGAAGGGTGGAGCTGAGTTAGCTTTTCTGCCTAGGATTTCATTTAAGGTCCTCCAGAGCGTTTTACTACAATTCTTTATATAATTTATCTTTGTTCCATAGTATAGTTTTTTCTTCTTTTTGTTTAGTTTAGTTATGTGATTTCTCAATTGACTGTATGTTTGCCAACTTACTGTGTTGCCAGACTTATTGGTCATTCCAATAAGACAAAGTTTTTTAATTCATCATCTTTCCATGGGGATTTGGAAGTTTTAACAGTCAGTTTCTTTATGGGTCCATCACATGCTTGTCAGTAACTGGAAGAAGCAATTTCCTAAATGCTTCAAGTGCAGTGTCAGGATGTTCCTCATTACAGACATCAGACCAACAAATATTTTTCATATCTTCAACATAGAAATCATTATTTATTTGTTTTTTCTTGTGAAGCACATTGCGTCGCATTCCATATCTGAAATGTGCTGTATAAATAAAGCTTGATTTGATTTGATTGTAAAACCTCTTGTATGATCGCTTATACACTATTTTAGGTCCAGTCTTTGGAACATTGATTTTCCTAGATATGTCTATTATATTATGATCATTACATCCGATGGGTGTGGATACTGCTTTAGAGCAGATTTCTGCAGCATTAGTTATGATTGGGTCAATACAAGTGGATGATTTAGCTCCTGTTCTGTTTGTAAGTACCATTGTAGGTTGACTGATAACCTGAACCAAGTTGCAGGCACTGGTTACAGTCTGAAGCTTTTTTTTTGAGTGGACAGCTTGACGAATATAACCTACTGTCGCATTTCCAAGGAAATCCAGTTGGGGACGCTCTTGCCCCATAGAATTGGGTGAGGTGAGTGATAAGACAGAGGCCCTTCAGTGAGACCAAACTACATGGTTGGCAGAGAACAATGACAAGTTACAATTCCTAAATTACAATTGTAAACAAAAGTTATTGTTCCTTGTGTAAAAATTGCCTCAAATAATAATATTTATTAAAGTAATACATGTTCAAGGTTGGTTTCGTTTACAGAAACAAGGCATGTCTGACTTTTGTTAATAGGAAGGAAATTGTCCAGGCCACATTTAGGTCTATTTTATCTTTATGCATGCAGCAGCATCTACACATAACTAGATGCTGTTTTCAATTGTGCCCCTAGGTTTATTACTGGTGATGGTTATAGAACTCAGCATTGTGTTTTGTATCAAAAAGTGGGTTGGGCCTCTTTGTATGTAAGGAGAGAGCAGCATTCTCTTATGTTTATTTACAATGCACTCATGCAGAAACTGTATCAATCATCATTAATTAAATGTACACTTACAAATGACCAAACACAGTCACAGGCTTGGATAACACTGGAGGCCCCTTCGGTCTCCCCTTACACTGAACAAAAATATAAACGCAACAGGTAAAGTGTTGGTCCCATGTTTCATGAGCTGAAATAAAAGATCCCAGAAATGTTCCATATGCACAAAAAGCTTATTACTCTAAAATGTTGTGCACAAATTTGTTTAAATCCCCCTTAGTGAGAATTTCTCCTTTGCCAAGATAATCCATCCACCTGACAGGTGTGGCATATGAAGAAGCTGATTAAACAGCATGATCATTACACAGGTGCACTTTGTGCTCGGAACAAGAAAAGGCCACTTTAAAATGTGCAATTTTGTCACACAACACAATGCCACAGATGTCTCAAGTTGAGGGAGCGTGCAGTTGGCATGCTGACTGCAGGAATGTCCAGCAGAGCTGTTGCCAGAGAATTTAATGTTCATTTCTGAGCAAGTTTGGGATGCTCTGGATCGACGTATACGACAACATGTTCCAGTTCCCGACAATATCCAGCAAACTCTCACAGCCATTGAAGAGAAGTGGGACAACATTCCACAGACCACAATCAACTTTATGCGAAGGAGATGTGTTGTGCTGTATGAGGATGGTGGTCACACCAGATACTCAATGGTTTTCTGATCCACCCCCCTTTCTTTTAAGGTATCTGTGACCAACAGATGCATATCTGTATTACCAGTCATGTGAAATCCATAGATTAGGGCCTAATTCATTTATTTCAATTGACTGATTTATGAACTGTAACTCAGTAAAATCTTTGAAATTGTTGCATTTTCAGTTGTTCAGTATGGTTGGATAAAGCTGCTTTGACTTTATGTGGAAGATCTCACATAGATATCTGAAGGAAGATGATCTGATCCCCCTTGGTCAATTCAGAGAAATGATCAGAGACCTCTATGTTGAGAAATGTGTCTCTTCTTCTTAATATGTTTTGTAATTTTGTATATTGTATGTTGTATATGTGTTTGATGTATTTATGCAGGGCTCATCTGAAAAAGAGACCCTAGTCTCAGGATTACTTCCTGAGGTTTAACAATACACATCAATTACACAATACATGAAAAGCAAACACGAAACATGAAAGCAAAACACAATCATGTGAAACAAACGCATTCATTAATAAAAAGGCATCTGCCTGAATTGCCCGAAAGGCACCACTCCACAATCTTTAAAGAGTTATGGAGATCATTCCACATGAGGCGCAAAAAAACGAAATGCAGATTTACCTAACTGGGTGGTGATTGATGGACACTTATACGTCTGAAGGTTAACAATGAGGTAAGGTATGGCGAAAGTTTATGCAAGAGGCCTTTATAGACAAAAAGAGCGCAATGCATCTATCTACGAGACTTCAAAGAGGACCCGCCTACTTTCTGATACAAAATGCAATGATGTGTTCTGAACCTATCGCCCGAAATAAAGCGCAATGCGCTTTGATATACTGCATTCAATTTCTTCAATACAGCTGCATTCATATAGATGATATCAACACATCACCGGGGGCACACTGCCTGCCCTCCAGGACACCAACAACACCCGATGTCACAGGAAGGCCATAAAGATCATCAAGGACATCAACCACCCGAGCCAGGGACTGTTCACCCTGCTATCATCCAGAAGGTGAGATCAGTACAGGTGCATCAAAGCTGGGACCAAGAGACTGAAAAACAGCTTCTATCTCAAGGCCATCAGACTGTTAAATAGCCATCACTTGCCGACTACCACCCAGTTACTCGACCTGCACCTTAAAGGCTGCTGCCCTATGTACATAGACATGGAATCACTGGTCACTTTAATAATGGAACACTGGTCACTTTATTAATGTTTACATACTGTTTTACTAATTTCACATGTATATACTGTATTCTACTCAATGCCACTCCAACATTGCTCGTCCTAATATTTATATATTTCCTAATTCCTTTCTTTTACTTTGAAATTGGTGTGTATTGTTGTGAACTGTTAGATACTAATGCACTGTTGGAGCAAGGTGTAACGATCTTCTTCGTCTGATGAACAGGAAGGATCGGACCGAAACACAGCGTGGTTAGTGTTCATGCTTTATTGAAAACTGAACACTAAATACAAAATAAGAAAGTGAATAAACGAAAATCGAAACAGCCCTGTAAGGTGCTACAACACAAAACAGAAAAAATAGAACAGAAAACATAGAATGCCCACCCCAACTCACGCCCTGACCAAACCAAAATAGAGACATAACAAAGGAACTAAGGTCAGGGCGTGACACAAGGAACACAAGCATTTTGCTACACCAGCAATAACATCTGCTAGATATGTGTATGTGATCAATAACATTTGATATGATTTGATCACCATAGTCAGTAACCAGAATTCGTTTTCTGCTATATTTAACGCAAGACAACTTGTTCCTATAAAAGAAGCCTATTTGAATTCTTAATTTCTTAACTAACTCATCAACAGGCTTTTTGAAAGATAGCTTTTCATCAATCCAGATCACAGGAGGTTGGTGGCACCTTAATTGGAGAGGACAGGCTCATGGTAATGGCTGGAGAGGAATGAGTGGAATGGTGTCAAATACGTCAAACACCTGGTTTCCATGTGTTTAATGGCATTTCATTCGCGCCATTCCAGCCATTATTATGAGCCGTCCTCCACTCAGCAGCCTCCTGTGATCCAGATATTTATAAGCGGGGACGCGGTCAATGAGGCTATGCATTGGAGCCCTCTACATAGAAAATATGTGTCAACAGCATAGAGCATTCTCAAGTCAGATTGTCATTACCGATACCATTTACCACAGTACCCCCTCAGTGGTAAATGCTCAACCTGTCAGACGTCAGCCGCAAGCTGCTGCTGTTTGTTTTTAAAGTGGCGTGTTTACCATGGGGCTGTGAGCAGAGGCTGATTGGCTTCTACTAGGGGTCAAGTTGGGTAAAGGTCACCCAGGTGGTGTGTTGGCAGGCGTGGGTCGACGCCCTGTGGGTCGCTGTGGAGCGTCAGAGCCGGTGGAGGTCCGGTGAGGTTGACGTGTGCCATGCCTTCCCCGGCTCACCAGGGTGACATTTGCCCCCGGTAGTCACAGCCCCCATCTCCCCCCACCCCATGCTGTATGGCATGCCACCTCGCATGGTGTTACCCAACTGACAGGTGACAGTAAACAGGCTCTGCCTGCCAGGCACGTCCACCCCTGCTGGAGCTGTCCTCTCTCTGTCTGAGCCTCTGCCCGTCTAGACCCACCCGTCTGCCCACCCAGAGAGGGCCAGAGGGAAGAGGGGGAGGGCGCTTTGGCAAGGCATGGTGAGGCAGCTCAACCTGATGGCACAAATACCAACCAACACACAGCCTTAGTCACCGTGCCTTATCTTGAGAGAGATTAAACCAGAGTCACACCATGGACAGGTCTAGTAGTAGAGGGAAATTGAACTCTTTTGAATGATGAATGTGTTTCCTAATGGCCCAGTGAGTGTAAGTGATGCTGCTGTGTGCCATGTGGTGACATGAGCATATTAGAACATTTGAGCTGCCTGTATTTCCCCTCTAGCAACTAGAGCACATCTTTCCCCCAGGATGAGTGCAGCTCCTATTCTTCAGTTTGTTTATGCTCACTGTGTTATGCCGTATTCCCTGTGTATCCCCTATCAGTGCTGTACTGTGAGATAACAGAGAACAGCCTCAAACATACACCACTGGCTTCCTTGTCTCTCCTAGATCACACCGCCTCACTCTTTTATAATTTAGCCAAAGAAAATATTCCTCCTGATCATGCATTAAAGATACACTGGTTTATAACTGGCGGATGAGAACAGTACATTATGTGTGAGGGAGCTTTTTCTATCTCGTCTCTTGAAACTGTCTTCCTGTCTGATCGCAGTAAGCATGATAGGCAGCTACTGTACCACAGACAGGGGGATAGAAAGATTTAGGCAGAACCATAATAGATGATGGTATTAATGTTAGTTCACCAGTAAGGTGCTACAGATGTAGGATCTTAATATGATCACCCTGTTGCAGGAGAACTTTGCTGCAATGCAGGAAATGTAAAACTTGTAGTGTATTTGAGGTTTTTAAAGGCTTCTGAAGATTGTAATTTCTACTTTAACATTTCAGATTTGATTTTCCCTTTACACAAAAATGTATCAAACCCTACAAAAATGTCCATTAATTATGATCCACATAATAAATCACATTTCCTGTTGCTGCAGTATTGTTTTCCTGCTGTAGCAAAATGGCTCAAATTAACCCGTGTGTCAAAAATGACCCGACACTATGTTTAACAGCAGAGAAAACCCCCTAAATTATATATTTTTTTACTTGAAATTTGATGACTTTTTCTAGAGTGACCCCAACATTAGAAAAAGTGAAACATCGCCTTTGTTCATATTTCCATGAAAGCTGTACACCACCAGGGTACAAAGATTGTCTTAGGGTCATTTTTGACCCAGCAGTTATAAAATAATTTACACACCACAAAAACCACAAAGACACACACACACACACACACACACACACACACACACACACACACACACACACACACACACACACACACACACACACACACACACACAATGAGAAATTAAGAGTATGTGTGCTACTGATTGAACTCAGACAAAACTAAAACATTCTTGTGCATGTGCAGCATCTCCTCTCCACGATCCCAAACATGACTCAAGTTCACAGACAAAATAAAAACTATTTCAGACAAAATAAACAACATTTCAGACAATGCCCAACAGGTCATAGATCTGATTTTCTCAGATGTCCAGGAGGAACAAGAGAACAATGATTTAGAAGAGGAGGAGGTATCTGAAGAAGAAGATGGGGAAGAATACAACCCAGAGCACAATGCATCATCTTCAGATGAAGAAGAAATCCCCAAAGCTGAAAGAGAGACATTTTTGTCAAAGAACAGCAAAATAACATGGTCCTTGTCACCATATGACAACCAGGGAATGATGGCAGCACAAAATGTCATAAGGATAATCCCAGGGCCCACAAGACATGCAGTTGCCCATGCCCAGGACATCGCCTCAACATTCTACATGTTCATCACACTAGCCATCGAAAAAATCATCCTGGAGATGACAAATTTGGAGGGTTTCCGTAAAAATGGAGACAACTGGAAAAGGATGGATGAGATTGACCTGCCTACATAGGGCTGCTAACCTTAGCGGGTGTGTAGGTCCCGAGGCGAGGCTACATGTAGTCTCTGGGATGCAGAGAGTGGAAGGGCGATTTTCTGTGCCACAATGCCACTGAAAGTCTTTCACACGTTCTCAAGAATGCTACGATTTGATAACTGTGAGTCAAGACCTGCAAGATGTGTGAGAGACAAACTTGTGTCCATAAGAGAGGTCTGGGAGAAGTGGGTGGAGCCATACCTCTACAACCCTGGGCCTGAAGTAACAGTGGATGAGCAACTGGTTCCATTCAGAGGTACATTTCTATTTTCATATCTGTAATGTAAGTGATTTTCACTGTTCATTTTATTATGTATTGCTGTAATATCATTGATTTATGTGATTGTTTTCTGTGACACTGATACTAATTACTGATAGTAATCTCTTTTGTCAAAAGGTCGCTGTGCTTTCAAGCAGTATATGCCCAGCAAGCCAGCAAAGTATGGCATCAAGATATGGGTGGCCTGTGATGCACAATCCAGCTACGCTTGGAAGATGCAAGTCTACACAGGGAAGCCGACCGGTGGATGCCCGGAGAAGAACCAGGGGATGCGGGTTGTGCTTGATGTGACAGATGGACTGAGGGGGCACAATGTCACGTGTGACAATTTCTTCACCTCTTATGAAATTATGAGCTCCCCCCTGCACTCCTCGCAACAAGGGTGGAGAGGCCTTCTCATCAACGTTTGCCTTCACCCCCACCATCACTCTAGTTTCTTACCTCCCAAAGAGGAACAAGAATGTGGTCCCCCTGAGCACACTGCACAAAACGACTGATATCGTGAGGACAGGAAGCCAGCCATCATCCTGGACTACAACCACAACAGAGGAGGAGTGGACAACCTGGACAAGGTGATTTGAACTTACAGCTGCAGGAGGATGACTGCCCGCCGGCCCCTGGTCATCTTCCATAACATCATTGATGTGTTCTCATACAATGCCTTCGTAATATGGAACAAGATCAACCCTACCTGGATGCCTGATAAGTGGAAAAAGAGGAGGGTGTTCCTGGAAGAGCTGGGAAAGGGAGCGCCTCCCTCGCACAGCAGCCTCTGCAGTGCTTGTGAAAGCTGTTCAGGGGCTGAATCTTGATCCACCTGAGGCTGCAGCTGGTGCAGGCAAGAGGAGGAGATTCCAATTCTGTCCCCCAAAGAAGGACTGTAAAACAAATACTATGTGCTGCACATGTGAGAAATACATCTGCGAAGTCCATGCACACACACTTGCATACTGTCCTAAATGTGCTAATTAGAGTTGATTGATTTATGTTCTTCATGTTTTTGTTTTGTATTTATTATCTCATTTTATTCTTATTTATTGTTGTTGTTTATACACCTTGTGGGTGGGGGCAATGGTAAAAAAAAATGGGAGAAGACTAGTATTTTGTAGTTGAATTCCTTAATGTACAGTATATAAGAATATATCACTATGTTGCCAAAAAAGTTCAAGACTTATTGTTTCCCTTCAATAAAAATTATTCAAAACTACTTTCTGTACATTTCTGCTACTTTCTTAGGCGATAAAAGTGCTATCTCGTGCTAAAAAATGTATGTTTACACCTATGCAGTACCTTTAGCAATAATAATAATAATAATAATAAACCTCTACTTTAGTAAAGAAAACAATTATGACAGGTGTGTTGTAATAAAAATGAGTGGTGTCCACTGATTGAATGCAGTCTTTCTGCATTGTGAAGTGGGAAAACCCAGATATTCACAAAGTTTGTGATGAATGACAGGTTGTTTCTTCATGCAAAAAAAGATTTGGGGTTTAACATTCAATTAAGCTGCTTTATTATAGGGGTTTAGTGAAGGCGGGTCATTTTTTACACTTAGGACAAGGGGAGTATACAGAATGTTAAGACTACACAAGGGTTAAGATCATACATCTGTAACTGTGGGACTGAAGTAGTAGCTCATCCTGTCCTGTAGGAGCATCTCTCTATTTACTTGTGTTTTTACTGGCCTGCTTAAGAATTGATTGCTGTCACCACCACCTGCCCTTCTCCTGCTTCAGAACGACGAGTGAGCGTGTGTAACGGCTCCGAAGTGAACATGCCAGGCAGGCTCCAGGGTCCAAAGGGCCATGTGAGCTAAAAGTATGATGCGGAGGGGGAGAAGGAGGATATCTCAAGGTCACTGAATAATGAAGGAGGGAGGGCACCACCAAGCAAAGCCCCCACTCTACTCTACTCCTCTTTCTTTTTTTTCGCTGAATGAACTTGGGAAAGGCCTGTTCTATTTTTCCACAGCATGAATGCATTTGTGTAAGTGATCTATAATTCATCACTATTATCCATTATTTACTGATTATTTTCTTTTCTTTTCTAAAAGATTTTTGCCCTTAGTCTTACATTTGCCCGGCTGTCCCCTAATTGATAACCTGGGCCAGTCGATTCATATAAACAAACCTCTTTCCCTCCTGCCCAGGACCGGAGGTTTTCCCATCTGTGTAGTGCAGCGTGAACTGTGCTAAAACACAGGTAGATGGAGCACTACCCTCTAAGTGACCTAAAGTATGTGTTGACAGGCTCTGCTGTCCAGGTGAGGTCCCAGCACTCTGCTGCTTGTTGGTTATATCCAAAAGGATTCAGCGCTCCTGTTTCTGTCCTGTGCCTACGCCAGCGCTTTCTTGCCTGATAGTGGCAGGTGTCTGAGAGTATCCATCCACCATCACACCATCCCCTCGAGACCAAACCTTGACACTACTATATCACATGACTCAATGTCACCCCCGCACCCCGCACCCCGTCCCCCCCCACCCCCAAGAGGGAGAGGGAGATATGGAGAGATGGAAGGAAGGAGGGAGAGAGACATGGAGCACAAACAGAAATGGAAAGAGAGAACTGTGTCTCCCTAAGGAGTGGTTGCTGTCCATCTGCATCAGGAAGTGTGAATGTGAAGGCAGCAGGAGAACTTTCCCCAGTGTGAGGACAGTTGTTATCCTCCAACCCCAGAGAGCTCAAGTGTCACATATGTGAAGATCGCAGGTTGAGCTGGTGGCAAATCAGACACTACAAACACAGTGTGTGTGTGTATATGTGTGTGCGTGTGTGCGTGCGTGCGTGCATTTATGTGTCCTATGAGACATTATTGGGGTATTCTTGTTTTTCTATGGTGATTGTGGAAATTGAGATTGTAACAAGCGCTGTGGGTGGACCAAAAAATGGACAACTGTGCCATATAAATTAGTTGGGAAGATATTTTTTTTTATAGTTGGGAAGAGATTTTCAATGTACAGATTCCATGGCACTTGGTTTATGAACTATATGCAAAATGACGCCGGATTCAAACGTTGAATTTTTCTATTTAAATTATTATACAAAATTCTTGCAACCAATAGAATGTTATATACATGGGGGATACAACCATCCCAGCTCTGCAGATTTTGCTGTGAAGAGACAGAGTCATTAGATCATTTATTTTAGTACTGTGCATATGTAGCTTGTTTTTGGTCACAGGTCCAGGAATGGCAGAAGAATTGTAACATTTACCTGGAGCTAACGCTGCAGATAGCAATACTGGGTGATTTGAAAAGTCCTAGTCAATCGATCAATAATATTATAATATTTTTAGCAAAAATGTTTATCTTTAATTTAAAATCTGTAGAAACTATGAGAATAGAAAGGTTCAGAACTTTTGTGAAATATCACAGCACAGTTGAAAAATATATGGCAAATAGAAATCCAATATGGATGGTGTTAAGAGATAGATGGGAGGAGATGAATTGCGCTGAAGGGTGGGACTAATAACAACAAGATAACAATTTTAAAATATACTGTGTCTGTAAAATATATATAGGTTCAGAACTTTTGTGAAGCAGCACAGTTAAAAATATATGGCAAATAGAAATCAAACTGGATGGACATCAGAAATAGATGGGAGGGGTTGAGGGTAGCTGAAGGACTAAAATCAAACAAAAGATAACTGTTGTAAAATATACTGTGTCAGTAAAATGTATATAGTAGGTATAATCTGGAAGTAGAAGTCTAAGTGTTGTTGTTCATTAGTTTACTCCAATTAGGGGAGGGGTGGTAGGCTTAGGGGGAAATAATAAAGGAAAACATATTTTTAAAAGATATATATACAGTACCAGTGAAAAGTTCAGAAACACCTACTCATTCTAGGGTTATTAGAGTCTTTATTTTTACAATGTTCTACATTGTAGAATAACAGTGAAGACATCAAAACTATGAAATAACACATATGAAATCATATAGTAACCAAAAAAGTGTTAAACAAATGATAATATATTTTATATTTGAGATTCTTCAAAGTAGCCTCCCTTTGCCTTGATGACAGCTTTGCACACTCTTGGCATTCTCTCAACCAGCTTCACCTGGAATGCTTTTCCAACAGTCTTGAAGGAGTTTCCACATATGCTGTGCACTTGTTGGCTGCTTTTCCTTCACTCTGCGGTCCAACTCATCCCAAACCATCTCAACTTGGTTGAGGTTGGGTGATTGTGGAGGCCAGGTCATCTGATGCAGCAAATAGCCCGTACACAGCCTGGAGGTGTGTTGGATCATTGTCTTGTTGAAAAACAAGTGATAGTCCCACTCAGCGCAACCAGATGGGATGGCGTAGTTTTGATATCTTCACTATTATTCTACAATGTAGAAAATGGTCAAAATAAAGAAAAACCCTTGAATGAGTAGATATATAAATTTACAAAAAATATATATGGGGGATTAGAAATGATGCAGACAATTACAGTGATGGAAGCTACAATCTATCTGCAATATGAAAGCTGATCTACCCCCCCCCCCCAAAAAAAAAAAAAATGTTTTAAAAATAAAGTGCTGTGGGTGTGATATCTTTGTGAGGATCCTCATGGCAAAGGCATTTGTACAGTAACTCCCCCTTACCCAGTAGCCCAAGGCCCAGCCAAGCCATACTGACAAACGTATCAATTCCTCTATTATAAATATACCGAATACTGTACATTGAGACAGGCACATCTATCTCACTGTTTCTCCTGTTTCCCTCTAGCACATGCTATCTTTTCCTCTCTCAAGTACATTTTCTTTACATGCACATTCTAAACCATATACAAAGACTCTTCCTCTTTATATTTATCCTGTGGATTTCTACTTTTTATTCTCTCTCATCTCCCTCTGTGTGCTCCTACGCGAGGAGTGACTCACATCTCTGTCTCGGTGGAGCGGAGGTGGAGATGACCATCCTCCACTGATCCCAAAACACAGTGACATTCAGCCCCATGCAAGTATCATTAGCACCATCATTATATCGATATTAGCCCAGTGGATCAGTTCACGCTCCACCACCTAGCACCCTCACCGCGTGGCGTCTGCGCTGTCTATGTCACCACTCATCAGGGTCCTCAGAGAGACTGCACTTCTCTCCCGCCCTGCGGAGCGTGATGGAAGGATGGCAGAGGGGAGATATGTTTTATCCACACCTCTGTCTTATAGCCGTGCCAGCCCTGTGCCATCTTGGGGATTGTGTAACCCTGGGTTGTTCTCCTTATTAACTCAGCAGAAGGGGTGGTTAAGTCGACCTTGAGTGAGGGAGAGGGAATCAAAGGAGGATGGAGGGAGGGAGGCTGGAGGGGGCAGTGTATGCCCATTCCAATGATGCCCCAGGGCCCAGGCCTGGCTATAATCACTTGAGGATTAAATCTGCCTCCCTGGTCAGCGGCTCTTGCTCGTCTCTCTCCCAGTGCTATATCCATCTAATTTCTGATATTCTGTGAGGCAATCCAGCATGAAGAAATTCCTACACACACTTCCTCGCCATCTCACCTTAGTCTCTCTCCATGTGTGCAGCTGTTATGAGCAAATACAGTTCATGGTTGTTACACTACTGGAGAAGTGAGTTGTAGTGGTGTTAAGCATGTGTCAAACTCATTCCATGGAGGGCCGAGTGTCTGACTGAACCAGCCAAAAGAGGATTGGCTCCCCGTCAAGGGAGTTTTTTTGCTTGCCACCGTCGCTTCTGCTTGCTCTTCTGTGGTCTAAGGTTGGTTCACTCCGTGGGTATCTCGTCCGTATGCCTGTACTACCTCAACTATATCGCCAAGCATTCAGCACCTGCAGCTCACTTCTTCTCAAGGGTCCAACTAACTTGCCGTTCTTTTTTGGGGGGGATTTGCCTTCACCGCAGCAGTGATGTCTACCTAAGACCCTACAGCACGTAAAACCCATTCCACGGAGGTCTGTGGGTTTTTTGCTCCTCCCTTGTACTTGATTAATTGAATTAAGGTCACTAATTACACTGAACAAAAATAGTTACAGATCATATAAGGAAATCGGTAAATTTAAATAAATAAATTAGGCCCTAATCTATGGATTTCACATGACTGGAAATACAGATATGCATCTGGTCACAGATGCCTTTAAAAAGGAAAGGTAGGGGCGTGGATCAGAAAACCAGTCAGTATCTGGTGTGACCACCATTTCCCTAATGTAGCATGACACGTCTCCTTCACATAGAGTTGATCAGGCTGATTGTGGCCTATGGAATGTTGTCCCACTCCCCCTCAATGGCTGAGAAGTATTGTATTTATTTAGCTAAATTAAGGCAGTTATACAATTTATTAAACATTACAATACAGGCCCCTATCCTCAGGCCCCTACTCTGCTACCACATCTACAACACAAAATATGTGTGTATAGTGCATATGTTATTGTGTGTGTGCTTCACAGTCCCCGCTGTTCCATAAGGTGTATTTGTATATTTTTTTTAAAATCTAATTTTACTGCTTGCATGAGTTACTTGATATGGAACACAGTTATCAAGGCACAAGGCGAGACCCAAACGCAGACACAGGACGCAGATGGTTGGAGTCTTAAAATGTTTATTAATCCAAAGGGGAAGGCAAGAGAATGGTCGTGGACAGGCAAAAAAGGTCAAAACCAGATCAGAGTCCAGGAGGTACAGAGTAGCAGACAGGCTCATGGTCAAGGCAGGCAGAATAGTCAGGCACGTGGGTGCAAAGTCCAGAAACGGGCAAGGGTCAAAACCGGGAGGACTAGAAAAAGGAGAATACAAAAAGCAGGAGAACAGGAAAAACCGCTGGTTGACTTGGAAACATACAAGACAAACTGGCACAGAGAGACAGGAAACACAGGGATAAATACACTGGGGAAAATAAGAGAAACCTGGAGGGGGTGGAGACAATAACAGGAACAGGTGAAACAGATCAGAGTGTGACAACAGTTCCATTTAGCCATGGCTCTATGTAGTACTGTGTGCCTCCCATAGTCTGTTCTGGACATGTCTTGTGGAGTATGCATGGGTGTCCGAGCTGTGTGCCAGTAATTTAAACAGAAAGCTTGGTGCATTCAACATGTCAATACCTCTCACAAATACAAGTAGTCATGAAGTCAATCTCTCCTTCACTTTGAGCCAGGAAAGACTGACATGCATATTATTGTTAGATCACTGTGTACATCCAAGTGCCAGCCGTGCTGCCCTGTTCTGAGCCAATTGCAATTTTCCTAAGTCCCTCTTTGTGGCACCTGACTTCACAATTAAACAGCAGTCCAGGTGCGACAAAACTAGGGCCTGTAGAACCTGCCTTGTTGATAGTGCTGTTAACCTCTCTAGGGTACGCAAACGTCCCACCTGACCAACATCCAGTGAAAGTGCAGGGCGCCAAATTCAAACAACAGAAATCTCATATTTTAAATTCCTCAAACATACATGTATTATACACCATTTTAAAGATAAACTTGTTCTTAATCCCACCACAGTGTCCGATTTCAAAAAGGCTTTATGACAAAAGCATACCATGCGATTATGTTAGGTCTGCACCTACTCACAAAAACACAGCCATTTTTCCAGCCAAAGAGAGGAGTCACAAAAAGCAGAAATAGAGATAAAATGAATCACTAACCTTTGATGATCTTCATCAGATGGCACTCATAGGACTTCATGTTACACAATACATGTATGTTTTGTTCGATAAAGTGCATATTTATATCCAAAAATCTCAGTTTACATTGTCGCGTTACGTTCAGTAATGTTTTGCTTCCAAAACATCCGGTGATTTTGCAGAGAGCCACATCAATTTACAGAAATAGTCATCATAAACTTTAATATAAGATACAAGTGTTATGCACAGAATTAGAGATATACCTCTCCTTAATGCAACCGCTGTGTCAGATTTAAAAAAAACTTTACGGAAAAAGCAAACCATGCAATAATCTGAGTACAGCACTCAGACAGCAAATCAAGAGCCATACAGATATCCGCCATGTTGGAGTCAACATAAGTCAGAAATAGCATTATAAATATTCACTTACCTTTGATGATCTTCATCAGAATGCACTCCCAGGAATCCCAGTTCCACAATAAATGTTTGATTTGTTCGATAAAGTCCATCATTTATGTCCAAATAACTCCTTTTGTTAGCGCGTTCAGTTCACAAATCCAAACTCACGACGCGCAGGCAGGTCCAGGCGAAAGTTCAGAAGAAAAGTCATATTACAGTTCGTATAGAAACATGTCAAACGATGTATAGAATCAATCTTTAGGATGTTTTTATCATAAATCTTCAACAATGTTCCAACCGGAGAATTCCTTTGTCTTCAGGAATGCAATGGAACGCAAGCTAACTCTCACATGAACGCGCGTCACGAGCTCATGGCACTCTGGCAGACACCTGGCTCAAAGAGCCCTCATTCCCCCCTCCTTTATAGTAGAAGCATCAAACAAGATTCTAAAGACTGTTGACATCCAGTGGAAGCCTTGGGAAGTGCAAAATGACCAATATCCCACTGTATCTTCAATAGGGAATGAGTTGAAAAATAACAAACCTCAGATTTCCCATTTCCCGGTTGGATTTTTTCTCAGGTTTTTGCCTGCCATATGTGTTCTGTTATACTCACAGACATCATTCAAACAGTTGTAGAAACTTCAGAGTGTTTTCTATCCAAATCTACTGATAATATGCATATCCTAGCATCTGGGCCTGAGTAGCAGGCAGTTTACTCTGGGCACACTTTTCATCTGGATGTGAAAATACTGCCCCCTACCCCAAAGAAGTTTTAAGGCAGAGTAGCGCTTTATTATGGACAGACTTCTCCCTATCTTAACTACTGTTGTATCAATATGTTTTGACCATGACAATTTACAATCTAGGGTTACTCCAACAGTTTAGTCACCTCAACTTGCTCAATTTCAACATTATTCATTACAAGATTTAGTTGAGGTTTAGTGAATGATTTGTCCCAAATACAATGCTTTTAGTTTTTGAAATATTTAGGACTAACTTATTACTTGCCACCCATTCACAAACTAACTTGTTAAGCGTTGCAGTCATTTCAGTTGCTGTAGTAGCTGACATGTATAGTGTTGTCATCCGCATACATAGACACACTGGCTTTACTCAAAGCCAGTGGCATGTCATTAGTAAAGATTTTAAAAAGTAAGGGGCCTAGTCAGCTGCCCTGGGGAATTCCTGATTCGACCTGGATTATGTTGCGGAGGCTTCCATTAAAGAACACCCTCTGTGTTCTGTTAGACAGGTAACAAGTAACACATGTTATCCAGACACTGACTGTTAGCACTTGGTGGTCTATAGCAGCTTCACACCAGAATGGGCTTTATGTAAGGCAGATGAACCTGTAGCCATATTACTTCAACAGTATTTAACATGAAATCCTCTCTAAGCTTTGCAGGAATGTGGTTCTGAATATAAATCGCCACACCTCCAATTTTGGCATTTTTGTATTTTCTGTAAATCTTATTAGCATGTATTGCTACCACTGTATCATCAAATGTATTATCTAAGTGAGTTTCAGAGTTTGCCAGGAATAGCTATTCCTTATGTCAATCTGCTCCGATCCTCTCGCAGTCACTCCCGTTCCCTTTCACCATGTTGCTAGATATTGGCAGGAACTGGAACATGTTGATCCAGAGCATCCCAAACATGCTCAATGGGTGACATGTCTGGTGAGTATGCAGGTCATTGAAGTATTGGGGCATTTTCAGCTTCCAGGAATTGTGTACAGATCCTTGTGACATGGGGCTGTGCATTATCATGCTGAAACATGAGGTGATAGCGGCAGATGAATGGCACGACAATGGGCCTTAAGATCTCGTCACAAATTGCCATTGATAAAATGCAATTGGGTTCATTGTCTGTAGCTCATGCCTGCCCATACCATAAACCCATAATCATGCTGTTTAATCAGGTTCTTTATATGCCACACCTGTCAGCTAGAGGGATTATCTTGACAAGGGAGAAATGCTCACTAACAGGGATGTTAACAAACACATTCATAACATTTGAGAGATATAAGGTTTTTGTGCATATGGAACATTTCTGGGATCTTTTATTTCAGCTAATAAAACATGGGACCAACACTTTACATGTTGCATTTATATTTTTGTTAAGTGTAGTGAAGAACTCTGCTCACCTGGTTGTCTAGGTCTTAATTGAAAGGAAAAAACAAAAACCCACAGACACGAGGCCCTTCATGGAATGAGTTTGACACCCCTGCCCTACAGAGTCCACCCCCCTGGATCTTCATCTGTAGCCCTCGGCTTCATCCGGTCCATTCTCATTCCCCCCCTGAATCCTCATTCTCACATCCATTCCATTTCCTCAATAAATATTCAAAACCAATGTAATGTCTGGTCCTTAAACTGGTGTTAAGGATTAACAAAAATGCAGGAGAGCGGAACAGACGTGAATGTAAAACTTAAATTGTTGCCTTGAACGCAGCTCCCTAGCAAATCAACAAGCACCAGCTGCTTACCATTGCCAATTAGCCTCCACTACCGTTTGCAACACTTAACTAGTTGCCTGGAACGCAACTCTTCAAACAATCTCCAGCTGCTACTAACTGCTAATCAGCCTCCACACCTCACTCTCCTTTATCACCACTTCTACCCTTAGACCACTCCCAAGTGGCGCAGCGGTCTAATGCAGTGCTAGCGGTGTCACTACAGCCGTGATCGTGAGTCCCATAGGGTGGCGCACAATTGGCCCAGCATCGTTCGGTTTAGGGGAGGGTTTGTCCGGGGTAGGACGTCATTGTAAATAAGAATTTGTTCTTAAAGGATCTTAACCCTCTTTTCAATTTTCACCTAAAATGACATACCCAAATCTAACTGCCTGTAGCTCAGGACCTGAAGCAAAGATATGCATATTCTTGATACTACTTGAAAGGAAACACTTTGAAGTTCGAGGAAATGTGAAATTAATATCGGAGAATATAACACATATTTCATCATCGTTGAAATGCAAGAGAAAGGCCAATATAAACTCAGCTAAAAAAGAAACTTCCCTTTTTCAGGACCCTGTCTTTCAAAGATAATTCATAAAAATCCAAATAACTTCACAGATCTTCATTGTAAAGGGTTTAAACACTGTTTCCCATGCTTGTTCAATGACGGTCGTTAAGACACTAACAGCTTACAGACGGTAGGCAATTAAGGTCACAGTTAAGGTCATAAAACTTAGGACACTAAAAAGGCCTTTCTACTGACTCTGAGAAACACCAAAAGAAAGATGCCCAGGGTTCCTACTCATCTGCGTGAACGTGCCTTAGGCATGCTGCAAGGAGGCATGAGGACTGCAGATGTGGCCAGGGCAATAAAGTGCAATGTCCGTACTGTGAGACGCCTAAGACAGCGCTACAGGGAGACAGGACGGACAGCTGATCATCCTTGCAGTGGCAGACCACGTGTAAAAACACCTGCACAGGAAAGGGTACATCCGAACATCACACCTGCGGGACAGGTACAGGATGGCAACAACAACTGCCCGAGTTACACCAGGAACGCACAATCCCTCCATCAGTGCTCAGACTGTCCGCAATAGGCTGAGAGAGGCCTGTTGTAAGGCAGGTCCTCATCAGACATCACCGGCAACAACATTGCCTATGGGCACAAACCCACCATCGCTGGACCAGGCAGGACTGGCAAAAAGTGCTCTTCACTGACGAGTCGTGGTTTTGTCTCACAAGGGGTGATGGTCAGATTCGCGTTAATCGACGAAGGAATGAGCGTTACACTGAGGCCTGTACTCTGGCGTGGGATCGATTTGGAGGTGGAGGGTCCGTCATGGTCTGAGGCGGTGTGTCACAGCTTCATCGGACTGAGCTTGTTGTCATTGCAGGCAATCTCAACGCTGTGCGTTACAGGGAAGGCATCCTCCTCCCTCATGTGGTACCCTTCCTGCAGGCTCATCCTGACATGACCCTCCACCATGACAATGCCACCAGCCATACTGCTCGTTCTGTGCGTGATTTCCTGCAAGACAGGAATGTCAGTGTTCTGCCATGGCCAGCGAAGAGCCGGGATCTCAATTCCATTGAGCACGTCTGGGACCTGTTGGATCGGAGGGTGAGGGCCATTCCCCCCAGAAGTGTTTGGGAACTTGCAGGTGCCTTGGTGGAAGAGTGGGGTAACATCTCACAGCAAGAACTGGCAAATCTGGTGCAGTCCATGAGGAGGAGATGCACTGCAGTACTTAATGCAGTGGGTGGCCACACCAGATACTGACTGTTACTTTTGATTTTGACCCCCCCCCTTTGTTCAGGGACACATTATTCCATTTCTGTTAGTCACATGTCTGTGGAACTTGTTCAGTTTGTGTCTCAGTTTTTGAATTTTTGTTATGTTCATACAAATATTTGCACATGTTAAGTTTGCTGAAAATGAACGCATTTGACAGTGAGAGGACATTTTTTTTTTTGCTGAGTTTATGACTTTCACAAGCACAATTGTGATTTTGGCCACTAGATGGCTGCAGTGTATGTGCAAAGTTTTAGACTGATCCAACAAACCATTATATTTCTGTTCAAAATGTTGTATCAAGACTGCCCAAATGTGACTAATTGGTTTATTAATACCTTTTCATGTTCATAACTGTGCACTCTCCTCAAACAATAGCATGGTATTATTTCACTGTAATAGCTACTGTAAATTGGACAGTGCAGTTAGATTAACAAGAATTTAAGCTTTCTGCCCATATCAGATATGTCTATGTCCTGGGAAATGTTCTTGTTACTTAAAACATCACGCTAATCACATTAACGCACGCTAGCTCAACTGTCCCGTGGGGGGGACACTGATCCCGTAGAAGTTTTAACTGACCTGCCTAGTTAAATAAAGGTTACATCAATTATTATTTTTAAAGCTGACCAAACAGTCATTCATCCTCTCTGGGGGGGGGGGGGGGGGGGGGGGATTGCCTTCACCACAGCAGCCTAACTACCACATCCTGACAGTGATGTCTACCTGAGACGCCAAGCCAAACCTTACAGACTCCACCCCCCAAGTCCTTCATCTGCAGCCCGCGGCTTCCTCTGGTCCATTCTCATTCTCACAGCCATTCCATTTCCTCAATAAATATACTAAACCCATTTCATGTCTGGTCCTTACCCGTTAACTGCCAAACACAAAAACGACATTCACTCATTACTTTAATGCACAAGTGACATAAGACCACGTCGACAGTGGTCATGGAATATAGTCGATTTATTATAAACTCTATGAGGGAAAGCGCAATATAAATCCTGGAGGGCTGTTGCAGACAGAGAGAGGGGTGTACTTGTATTTTGGGGCTGTGGAATGCACACACACATACACACAGTGTTCCTCTCACAATACGTTAGTGGTAGCTGGAAAAGGTTGTGGGGAAGCTGGTGTGACAGCAGTAGGGCCCTGGCTGTGCCCCTGACACAGGAGGTATGGGGCACATCCAGACAGGTTTGGGGAAGGAATTAGGAGGTGTGATATTGGGTATTGCCCCAAGCTCTGCAGGTGAGAGGGCTGGTGTGTTGTGTGTTGTGGGGGTTGGTTCTTCTATCCTTGCCAGGACCTAAAATCCCCCAAAGTCCCCACAAGGATAGTAAAACACATCCCCATGAGGACAAAGGTGATTTGAAGTTTGGGCAGTTTAGTTAAGGTTTAGGGTTATGTGTTAAGGTTAGGGTTATGTGTTAAGGTTAGGATTAAGGTTAGGGTTAAGGGAAGGGTTAGGGGTTAGAGAAAATAGGATTTTGAATGGAAATACATTTTTGGTCCAAATGAGGATACAAGAAGAAAATATGTTTGTATGTCACTTTACCCTAGTCACTTTACCCTGCCTTCATGTACATATCTACATCAAATACCTCGTAGCCCTGCACATTGATCTGGTACTGGTACTCCCTGTATATAGCTCCACATTGATCTGGTACTGGTACTCCCTGTATATAGCTCCACATTGATCTGGTACTGGTACTCCCTGTATATAGCTCCACATTGATCTGGTACTGGTACTCCCTGTATATAGCTCCACATTGATCTGGTACTGGTACTCCCTGTATATAGCTCCACATTGATCTGGTACTGGTACTCCCTGTATATAGCTCCACATTGATCTGGTACTGGTACTCCCTGTATATAGCTCCACATTGATCTGGTACTGGTACTCCCTGTATATAGCTCCACATTGATCTGGTACTGGTACTCCCTGTATATAGCTCCACATTGATCTGGTACTGGTACTCCCTGTATATAGCTCCACATTGATCTGGTACTGGTACTCCCTGTATATAGCTCCACAGTGATCTGGTACTGGTACTCCCTGTATATAGCTCCACATTGATCTGGTACTGGTACTCCCTGTATATAGCTCCACATTGATCTGGTACTGGTACTCCCTGTATATAGCTGCACATTGATCTGGTACTGGTACTCCCTGTATATAGCTCCACATTGATCTGGTACTGGTACTCCCTGTATATAGCTCCACATTGATCTGGTACTGGTACTCCCTGTATATAGCTCCACATTGATCTGGTACTGGTACTCCCTGTATATAGCTCCACATTGATCTGGTACTGGTACTCCCTGTATATAGCTCCACAGTGATCTGGTACTGGTACTCCCTGTATATAGCTCCACATTGATCTGGTACTGGTACTCCCTGTATATAGCTCCACATTGATCTGGTACTGGTACTCCCTGTATATAGCTCCACATTGATCTGGTACTGGTACTCCCTGTATATAGCTACACATTGATCTGGTACTGGTACTCCCTGTATATAGCTCCACATTGATCTGGTACTGGTACTCCCTGTATATAGCTCCACATTGATCTGGTACTGGTACTCCCTTTATATAGCTCCACATTGATCTGGTATTGGTACTCCCTGTATATAGCTCCACATTGATCTGGTACTGGTACTCCCTGTATATAGCTCCACATTGATCTGGTACTGGTACTCCCTGTATATAGCTCCACATTGATCTGGTACTGGTACTCCCTGTATATAGCTCCACAGTGATCTGGTACTGGTACTCCCTGTATATAGCTCCACATTGATCTGGTACTGGTACTCCCTGTATATAGCTCCACATTGATCTGGTACTGGTACTCCCTGTATATAGCTCCACATTGATCTGGTACTGGTACTCCCTGTATATAGCTCCACATTGATCTGGTACTGGTACTCCCTGTATATAGCTCCACATTGATCTGGTACTGGTACTCCCTGTATATAGCTCCACATTGATCTGGAACTGGTACTCCCTGTATATAGCTCCACATTGATCTGGTACTGGTACTCCCTGTATATAGCTCCACATTGATCTGGTACTGGTACTCCCTGTATATAGCTCCACATTGATCTGGTACTGGTACTCCCTGTATATAGCTGCACATTGATCTGGTACTGGTACTCCCTGTATATAGCTCCACATTGATCTGGTACTGGTACTCCCTGTATATAGCTCCACATTGATCTGGTACTGGTACTCCCTGTATATAGCTCCACAGTGATCTGGTACTGGTACTCCCTGTATATAGCTCCACATTGATCTGGTACTGGTACTCCCTGTATATAGCTCCACATTGATCTGGTACTGGTACTCCCTGTATATAGCTCCATTCTAGTGTATTGTATTCCTCTTGTGTTACTATTTGTATTTTTTATTCTATAATTGTTTTACTCTGCATCGTTGGGAAGGACATTAACAACGTCTTGATGCCCCTCTTGTCTGTATAATGGCCAATATCACTATGAGGATATCTCTTCTACTGAGAACCATGAAATATATTAGACAAATAAAACCTTATGGCACAGAACAGAGATGATCAATAGAGGAAAATAAACGGTAAACAATATGATAATGCAATAATGTGAGATATTATTGAGTTTGGCTCATTATTTTTACTGTTTACTGAATAGTATGAATCAGGTACATTCAAATGATTGTACCTTAATGTTTAAAGCCACGAGAGGAGCAGGTTATTCTCAATTATTGATTGTGTACATGTACAAGTTGTTTACAATGGATGTACATATCTAGTGTGTAGTCTATGCATACAGTATGTGAGTGTGTGTATAGCTATAGTATTGGTGTGCTGCTGGGTTTGTGCATTATACAGTATATGTTACACACACACACACATGCACAAACACACACGCACACACACACAGGCTAACAAATATACATTCATTCCTACCTCCAGCCTTTCCCACCCTGCATTAGCATAATATTTTAATGGTGTTGATTACTAATAAGTAATTAAAGGGAGGAGTGGAAGGGAGTGAAGAATGTAAAAGAGGGAGAGAGGGAGAAAGGAAGGGTAGGCCAGGGGGAGATGAGTGTTCAGTCATGCACAGGCAGCAGAGTGTCTGACATCAGTGTGAAAAAGCCCTGTGAGCAAGCACACACACACACACACACACACACACACACACACACACACACACACACACACACACACACACACACACACACACACACACACACACACACACACACACACACACACACACACACACACACACACACACAGTCTCACAAGACCCTGAAAGACCTCCTCTGGCAAGGCCTGGAAACACTACACACATTTGCATACACACATACACACTCATCAGCATACATACCCACACAACCACTCATGTCCATCTGCTTAATGTACAATGTGCATTCACTTTGATACCACAGTACTATTTGCTGTACGGTTGACACCCTATCCAGGGTCTGTTGACACCCATTTGTTCTATGGCTGACTTTTGGCAGCCATTTTACCTGTACAGCTAAACACCTGCAGGTCTCAAGGGGTTCTCTGTTTCTCAGGTGACAAGGTGACGTTCCTCAGACAGTATCCTCACCTCCCCATCTCCCTCTCTTTTTTCTACCTCTTCTTCCCTATCACAGATTTCCCTCTCTCTCAAACACAATTCTTCAAATGTTCCACACATCTCTCTGCACCTTTGACCCCCACAGCCCTGAGCTAAATGACATTTGGAAAACTGTCCCTTTATGTTCCTTTTTCAATTTCACTATTTCGGCTTTTGCCTTTGTCCTTTTCTCCCCCTCCATATCTTGACAACATTTTGGGAAGGTGAGGATCGCCACCTGATCTGACCTTTTCCCACCTTCCACCACAGCCAATAGCAACAAGGCTTCTTGTTCTGTCCTGCGCCATTAGAAAGCGTGACCTTTAGAACTTCACCACCAGGATGGCATTTCTGTTAATCCATCTCTCCAGCTTCATAAATTGGTAATGTCTAGAAATATGTGGGGTAAATCGTTCAATTGAATTAAAATCACAGGTGGCTCTTCAAATGAATGAACATACAATATACTGTAAGTAGTATCTGAACATTCCCCCACGGTGAATGAAAGATCCTGTTTGGTTGCTGTTTATTCTGCATCCATATTCAACTCCAACTACCTCTAATCTCTAACTCACTCTGTGCTCTGGTAGACTTAAGGATGGAGGAAAAGAATAGTAAACAAACAAACAAATAAATCATTAAACACAGCTATAGCCATTATAATCCAAGGAACAACCGAGGGCATAATCAAATTGCTCCACTGAGAAACGAAAAAGTAAACAAAAATAAATTGGGAAAGATGAGAGAGAGAATGTACCTGGCCCCTTGACCTGTACAATCTTTGTGGCCCCTGGCTCCTTGAACTGTACCCTGTCTGTGGCCCCTGGAGAAGGATAGGTGCATTTCGATATTCCCACTGAGGCCTCTCTCTCCCTCTATCTTTCTTTCTCTTCCTCTCCCCCCCCTCCCTCTTGCTCTGCAGTCAGACTGTGAAGTCCTCTCTGTGATTTGTGGCGGTGTGTAATGTCAGTCGTGTCGCCTCGCATTACTTTTCTGCGCTGTGAGGAGACGCCGCGTGCCATCGTGCTCCACTGAAGACGCCACTGACAGAATCAGTCCCCCCGCTCTGTGGCACTTATCAGTTAGAGTCTGCGTTCCCGGGGGGAGGGAGATTACTGTTGCGCTGCTTCTGCATTCTGCTGCGTCGTGAAAACAGGGCCCTGGGGGCGTTTAGCGGCAGAGGTGGGGGGGGGGGGTTGTGTTTTTAGGAGCTCATGGAGAGATACCTTTATTTTTTGGAGGCAGAGGAGGCGAGGATAAAACCCATTGTTCTGTGATCTGGCTCATACATATCACCACTTCTACATCTCCTGCTTCGCTATGATCAACACATTGGCCCCAGAATAACCCTGATCATCACTGCACCCATCTCTCATATAATCTTACTTAACCAAGAAGTAAAATATCTAGTAATCACACATAATCTGTCCTCGTGAGATTAATGTACGTATAATCCCCCCTTTCTTTTTCTCTCTCTGTCAGATTGTTGCCCATACTTTACACAATGTCCATCCCCTCTTTATTTTTCAACATCTGTCAAATAATTCCTCTGCTCTTGTTTTCTCCCCTCTCCGTCTCTCCCTTCCACCTTCTCTTCCTCTATCCCCTCCCCTCAGACTTTGGAGTGTTCACTGAATCTCATTAGCTAGAGATTGAACCCTCTACTCATGTCATCTGTCTCGTCTGTCAGAGTAGAGCACTCACTCCCTCACTCAGCCTCTCCTAAGGGATGTCTCAAACTTCATCAGCACTCCTCTCGTCCTATTCTTCTCTTCCTCTTCCTGTGTTTCTCTTACAACTCTGAGCTGATTTACATTCCACCCCATAGCACAACACAGCAGACCTGTCCAAAATGGCCACCGCCATCTACACCCTCCACCTGGCCTTAGGTGCCTTGTCCAACCCTGTATCTGTCTGCCCTTTAGCCTCAAGTCAATATCTCTGCCCCTCACTCATTTCATCCATCCATCCACCCATCCATCTATTCCTCCATCCCTCCATCCATGGGCCCAGTGGCCAGGCAGATGTGTTAGGCCCCTGACAGGATGGCTGTCACTCAGGATGTGGTGGGGGTGTGAACGGAGCCGTCACGCTCTTTCAGGATCATATGCTGGGTGTCAGCCACATCGCAAGGAGACCCACACCCCCCTCTCATGACCCCTGCTGCATCATATCCCCTACGCATACACACACACGCGCGAACACACACACGCAATCACACCCACGAACTCACACACCCACGAACTCACACACCCACGAACTCACACACACACACACACACACACACACACACACACACACACACACACACACACACACACACACACACACACACACACACACACACACACACACACACACACACACACACACACACACACACACACACACACGCTATACACTCCCTGACACGTTCACGCCCCCACACAAACCCAGAGAAACCCTCACACCCCAGTGCCCTGAAGAAGAACTTTCACACTGATACTCCCCTGGTGGAGAAGCTCCATGTGAATGATGGGACAGTGGTTCACTCCATTACAGTGTGGGAGTGTGAATGATGGAACAGCGGTACACTCCATTACAGTGAGGGAGTGGGTCTGTGAATGATGGAACAGTGGTACACTCCATTACAGAGGGTAAGTGGATCTTGTTTTTGTCTCCAGTCTGTGAGGTCTCTCTCTAGAGATGGTCAATGTCCCTGGTCTCAGACGTCTGGGTAAAGAAGGCCATAACAGATTCACACTCCAGTGATCATGGCATCGATCCCTCTCCCTCATCAACACACCCCCACGTCCCTCCCTCCCTCCCACCCCCCATGCCAACCTGCCAAACCATACATCCCATGGGGGCTGTGTGTGTTATGACTGCACATCAACATTTGAAGAGAGGGTTTAGGGTATGTGTGTGTGTGTGTGTGTGTGTGTGTGTGTGTGTGTGTGTGTGTGTGTGTGTGTGTGTGTGTGTGTGTGTGTGTGTGTGTGTGTGTGTGTGTGTGTGTGTGTGTGTGTGTGTGTGTGTGTGTGTGTGTGTGTGTGTTTGCCCACGTGTATGTGTGTGTTTGCCAATGTGTGCGTGCATAGTGTGTTTTATAGATTTTTTGGGGTGTGTGTGGGGGGTCTAGGTTTAGTCCAAGGAGACAGACGAGATGGAGAGGTCCTCGTCAGATGGCCAGCTGTCGTTTCGGGTTAGCCTGGGTGAGAGGCGGACAGAGCAGAAGACAGAGCAGAGGATGAATAAGTAAAGAAGCAGCAGACTTGGCTCATGTGAAATGTAGAAGGGGTAACAGATCAGACTGCTGCCCAGGTTGCTGAGCCTGTCTCTGGGTGAGTATTAGACAGTCCGGGGGCAGGTTGCGGTAGCGGAGGCCTGCTCTAGTGGCGTGTGTGCTAATTGGGAGCTCAGCGGGACAGGGAGCAGTTCTGGCGTAATGCAGCGTAGAGTGCTCCAGCCTCCGCACTGGGCCAGGACCCCAGAGAGTGCCCTCAAACCTGCCTGTCAGCTGCTGTTAGATCACAGCTGTGATCGCAGCTATGCACCGCCACCACACACACACACACACACACACACACACACACACACACACACACACACACACACACACACACACACACACACACACACACACACACACACACACACACACACACACACACACACACACACACACACACACACACACACACACACACACACAGGTTCATTTAGACACATGGAAAACTCCATAAAATTTGCATAACCCTCTGCTGAAATACCTTTACATGTTCACTCACCCATAAATTCCCATATACATGTTGGCAAACTCACTAAGAGACATCACTCCCTCACAGAAACTCCATCATAGACATCACTCCTTCACATAAACTCCATCATAGACATCACTCCTTCACAGAAAATCCCACATAGACATCACTCCCTCACAGAAACTCTCTCATAGACATCCCTCCCTCACAGAAACTCCCTCATAGACATCCTTCTCTCACAGAAACTCCCTCATGGACATCACTCCCTCACAGAAACTCATTCATAGACATCATTCCCTCACAGAAACTCATTCATAGACATCATTCCCTCACAGAAACTTACTCAGATCAACAACTGTACAGTGAGACACACTGACTGCACCTTAAATAAACAAAGAACTACAGCATGTGAACAGTAGTAACTTACAGTAATTCACAATGTTTTGTCAATTATAGAGAAATTATAATTGTGTTGGAGCAGAATTTATAAGAAGAAGTTTCAGTGTCTCTCATCCTCTCTTATTTCAGTTCTCACCTTTTTGGGAATGAGAAGGGAAGGAGTGCTAGTGACACAGCGGGTGAAACATGCTCTGCCGCCTTGCCTGTTTTGTCCTTGTGCATATTTAAATGACATCATCAATAATGGACGGGCCCTATCAGTGGCAGTGCAGGCTGAGATCAGAATGGGAAGGGTTCATCTCAGAACCCGCTCTATGTAGGTCAGACTGCAGTCTGAATCTTTAATTAAATCTACAGCTCATTAGGCCTTGTCTGCCTCACCGGCCATGGACCCTCAGAGTGCTCCAACTCACTCACCACTCTGCATTTAAGGGAGTTGTGACGCATGACAAGATGCCAACTCTTTGCATGTTTTATGCAATCATGAAGAATGCACAAAGAGAGCATGTGTGCATTTGCATTTCTGTCTGTATATCTAAAAAAAGGCAGCACATATCTTATCATGTTAACTGAGATTACCTAAGTGATTATTATGAGAATAAATAGTGTGAATATTTTTTTCAGTTTTGCGCAACTACTTTACTACTTTCAACATTTCAAGAGCAGAATTCAGCTTCACATAGTTTAACATACTTTATAAACTGTCCCTTTCCACCCACTGCTCCCATTCCACCTAAGGGTCAATGTTACTGCTGCTCACTGCTATGAGGTGGATGAGAGAAGACAGAACCTGTAGCTATTCCTTGGAGATCACTCTCTGTATCGGTCTTTGCCATCCCATTACTCCTGGTCCTCCCTGGATCTTTACTCCTCTCTGTCATTCCCCCTCTTCGTCTCCAACGGCTCTCCTGAACTCTCCCTGGTTCTCCATCCCCATGCAGACAAACAAATACGCCGTGTTTTCCTATCCAGATCAATACACAGTGAAATGTCATGGTGAGACAGTCAGAGGTGGCCCTGTGCATGCTTAGGGAAAAAGGCTGCCCTTGCTTTGTTAAATGATTTCTTCCGGTTGAACCATTCTCAGTCGGAGAGGCCTAGATACTGTAGGTGCAGGTTAGAGGTTAGAGTTCCCCAGAGTTCCCAGGTCACCTTGGCATCCTACTCCTGGTCATCACTTCACCTCCCTGTCATTCCTGTCCTACTCATCTCCTTCCATCAACCCTGTTCTGATAGTACTCTTAAAACATAATTAGAACCGTTAGGTAACCATTACACTACTGTGCTGGTCTACATGGCAGTACTACCTAGTACCACTAGATGGTGCTGTCATGCTGCTGATAGATACTGTAAAACAGATTCTATTACAGCAGGTCAGACCAACATTCAGCATGCCATTGCAGACTTTAAAAAAAAATATATACTTTTATTTAACTAGTCAAGTCAGTTAAAAACAAATTCTTATTTACAATGACGGCCTACACCAGACAAACCCGGACCAATTGTGCGCCGCCCTATGGGTTGTTTAGCACACTTACAGACACGTTTTATTTATTGTTCCTTTATTTAACTAGGCAAGTCAGTTAAGAACAAATTCTTATTTGCAATGACAGCCTATGAACAGTGGGTTCACTGCCTTGTTCAGGGGCAGAACGACAGATTTTTACCTTGTCAGCTTGGTGATTCAATCTAGCAACCTTTCGGTTACTGGCCCAATGCTCTAACCACTAGGCTACCTGCCGCCCCATGTCCCACACTTTAGGTAAATGTATCCTTGTGTAAGTTACTTCTAGTAAGATTGACTGTAAAAATAGATACACTTTCCCGTTGGGGTTTGTCTTTCAGGGTCTGGTTGGTTTCATTGAAAGACCCACAACTGAAACAATGGGAGTCACCATGACAATGGCATTCAGTCAGATCATAGTCACAACATGACAGTGATTGGTGACATCCTCATTTTGTAAAGTTCTGTCGTGATTTTGATAGCTGTGGTACTTATAGGAAAAACAGAGCGTATGGCACACACATATAGGCCACTCTGTTAACGCAATCTTTATAAACCTTTCCCAGTTTATAACACATGTTATGAGACTGGGTGTGTCAGAACATATGTCGGTGAATGTGACATACAAGCAAGTGATTTTTTGTGGGGAGCCTGTCCTCTCGGAGTAATCCTCTCGCATTGGGAAGCTGTGCTCGTTCCTATTCAACCCCACAGAACTAACCCAGGCCCGCTGATTACGGATCAAAAAGGTCCGGAAAAATCCTGGGAATGACACAGAGAGGTCCACTGCCATTTAACAAACAGCTGTTTAATGAGTGTAATCCCATTATGGAGGGGAAGCAGCCGTTAACCAGTGGAATCAAAAAAGCCCCATAACATCAGACATCCATCACCTTGTTTTAACATGGGTATGAGGTACTTTTATGCATATGCTTCTGTTTTTCAATGACAAACCCACTACTGGTGTGTGTGGCCAAAGAGCTCTATTATCATGTCATCTGACCATAGCACAAGTTCCAGCATATGCAGCATATCAAGCATTTGCACAAAAGTACCTCATACCTACATGAAAATATGGTGGTGGATCTTTGATGTTATGGGGCTATTTTGCTTCCACTGGTCCTTGTTAAGGTCAACGGCATAATTAACTTTATCAAGTAACAGGACATTTTAGTCAAAAACCCGGTTGACTCTGCCAGGAGGCTGACACTTGGCCGCAAGTGGCTCTTCCAGCAAGACCACTAATCAAAATCCACATAGAAATTGTTAATTGACCACAAAATCAACAAACAGCCTCTAGATTTGAACCCCATTGAAAATCTGTGGACGAAGAGCAGATGAAGGATATCAAGGATCTGGAAAGATTCTGTATGGAGGAATGGTCTAAGATCATTCCCAACGTGTTCTTCAATCTCATTAAACATTTTAGAAGAAGGCTGAGTGTCCTTATCCTCACAAAGGGAGGGTGCTAGAGTATTGAAAACAAGGGTGCCAATAATTTTGACCCCTATCTTTAATTTAAAAAAAATATATATAACTTTTTTTTTAAATCTCTTTCTCTGAGCAATTGTATTAGTGAAAAGAATATAATTTCCACATTTTTTGGATCATACAATATAGTTTTTGTTCATCTTTTTTTCCATCTTTATCAAGAGTGCCAATAATTACGGACCTGACTGTACATAAATGTAAAGAGTCTTCACCCTAAATAACTAATAAGAATGTACACTGAGTGTACGAAACATTAAGCCTCAATTCGTCAGGGCATGGACTCTACAAAGTGTGGAAAGTGTTCCACAGGGATACTGGCCAATGTTGACTTCAATGCTTCCCACAGTTGTGACAAGTTGGCTCGATGTCCTTTGGGTGGTGGAACATTCTTGATACACATGCGAAACTGTTGAACGTGAAAATCCCATCAGCGTTGTAGGTCTTGACACACTCAAACCGGTGCTCCTGGCACGTACTACCATACCTCATTCAAAGGCACTTCAATATTTTGTCTTGTCCATTAACACTCTGAATGGCACACATACACAATCCATGTCTCAATTGTCTCAAGGCTTAAAAATCCTTCTTTAACCTGTCTCTTCCCCTTCATCTACACTGATTGAAGTGGATGTAACTGATGACATCAAGAAGGTATCATAGCTTTCAGCTGGATTCACCTGGTTAGTATATGCCAAGGAAAGAGCAGGTGTTCTTAATATTTTGTACACTCAGATTAAAGTGATTATATAAAGTCTTGTGAGTACGCATAGAGTCAGTACAAGATAGCGTCAATGCAGATAGTCTGGGAAATCATTTAATTAACTATTTAGCAGTCTTATTAAGCAGTTTCATGGCTTGGGGGTGGAAGCTTCCTCGTAGCCTGTTGGTCCGGTACCGTTTACAGACAGTAGCAGAGTGAATAGTCTATGACTTGGATGGCTGAAGTCTTTTTCGGCCCTTCCTCTGAAACAACCTGACATAGAGGCCCTGGATGTCAGGGATCTCAGTCTCAGTGATGTACTGGGCCGTCCGCACCACTCTCTGTAGCGCTTTGCGGTTGAGGTTAGTGAATTTTCCATACCAGGTGGTTATGCAGCCAGTCAAGATGCTCTCTATGGTGCAGATGTCAAACTTTTTGAGGATCTGAGGGCCCATGCCAAATATCAGACTCTTGAGGGGGTAGAGGAGCTGTCATGTCCTCTTCCCGACTGTGTGGGTGGGTGTGGACCATGTTAAGTCCTTAGAGATGTGGACGCCAAGGAACGTGAAGCTCTCGACCTGCTCCACTACAGCCCCGTCGATGTATTTGTACTTGAATTTGTATTTATTATGGATGCCCATTAGCTGCAGCCAAAGAAACAGCTACTCTTCCTGGGGTCCAGCAAAATTAAGGCAGTTTATACAATTTTAAAAACATTACAATACATTCACAGATTTCACAACACACTGTGTGCTCTCAAGCCCCTACTCCACCACTACCACATATCTACAGTACTAAATCTATGTGTATGTATAGTGCATATGTTATCGTGTGTGTGTGTGTGTGTGTGTGTTTATGCATGTGTCTGTGCCAATGTTTGTGTTTCATCAAGGATCTCTCTGTACTTTGCGTCGTTCTTCTTTTCCTCAATCCTGACTAGTCTCCCAGTCCATGCCGCTGAAAAACATCCCCACAGCATGATGCTGCCACCATCATGCTTCACAGTAGGAATGGTGCCAGGTTTCCTCCAGATGTGATGCTTGGCATTCAGGCCAAAGAGTTCAATCTTGGTTTCATCAGACCAGAGAATCTTGTTTCTCATGGTCTGAGAGTCTTTAGGTGCCTTTTGGCAAACTCCAAGCGAGCTGTCATGTGCCTTTTACTGAGTGGCTTCCGTTTGGCCACTCTATCATAAAGGCTTGATTGGTGGAACGCTGCAGAGATGGTTGTTCTTCTGGAAGGTTCCACAAAGGAATTCTGGAGCTCTGTCAGAGTGACCATTGGGTTCTTGGTCACCTCCCTGACCAAGGCCCTTCTCCCTCGATTGCTTAGTTTGGCCGGGGGCCAACTCTAGGAAGAGTATTGATGGTTCCAAACTTCTTCCATTTTTGAATGATGGAAGCCACTGCATTCTTGGGGACCTTCAATGCTGCAGACATTTTTTGGCACTCTTCTCCAGATCTGTGCCTCGACATAATCCTTTTTCGGTGCTCTACAGACAATTCCTCATGGCTTGATTTTTGCTCTGACATGCACTGTCAACTGTGGGACCTTATATAGACAGGTGTGTGCCTTTCCAAATAATTTCCAATCAATTGAATTTACCACAGGTGGACTCCAATCATGTTGTAGAAACATCTCAAGGATGATCATTGGAAACAGTATGCACCTAAGCTCAATTTTGAGACACATAGCAAAGGGTCTGAATGTAAATAAGGTGTTTCTGTTTTTTATTTTTAATACTTTTGCAAAATTTTATTACAACCTGCTCTCCCTTTGTCATTATGGGGTATTGTGTGTAGATTGATGAGGAAATACATTATTTAATACATTTTAGAATAAAGCTGTAACATAACAAAATGTGGAAAAAGTCAAATACTTTCCAAATGCACTGTATCCCCAAACCCAGCATTGGTTCCAAGGCAACTTGTCAATCGTCAAGCTCTTGATTTTGCCTGTATTGTATGGCTAAGTGAAGGGGCAGGTAATGTGGATTGAACCCTTACGCTCTCATTCCATAGGAAAGTAGGTCTCAGTGTAATATGTATGCCTGTCTCTCTTGTATGGTGCTCTCCACTTTCCTCCTTCTACAGCTAGATGGACAGCATACACTGTGGGGTCCATTAGTGACTGCCATTAAACAGACATTGCTATGGAGACCATGGAGTGAGAGCCTTTCATTGCTATGGAAACTGTGAAATGCAGTCTCTAGATCTTTATTTTTCACAAAACCCTCTGCTCTCTACGGCGGCCTAAGCTCTGTAGCTCTGACTGCCTGTCCCTCCTCATGCATACTATTCTTTCAGATAGAAGTTCTTATTTCTCTGAATTTTGCAGGACATCAGTGCATGAAAATGTGAACACAGTAGGGAGAGTGGAGTAAGTTGGTCATAAAGTCAGTCTCATCTAAAACTGAGTTTGGAGCCTCAGTGCGTCACAACGAGTGAATAAAGATTGGTTTTGAATTACAATTACATTATGTCAACAAATCATGCCCCCTTTTTCCAAGCTCCACGTGCAAAGCTCCACATACAAATCGCCCCTCCGCTTCCCATCATTGAGTGGGGGACCGTTGTTTCATATTTTCAAGCAACACGTTCAAAGGATAACGGCCGTTTGAGACTGAAAAGCCCTATACGGATTGACCATGCAATGCATGCGTCCAGGAGGATGCACAGCCAACAACTATGGTTTGCATGCCCTGACGAAGGAACCTATAATGCAGAATAGTTGGTTGGAGTTTGTTGGTCCCCAGTAGTCGTGAGTATACCGGTAGCTAGACCTTAGACTGTTGGTTATCTATCTGGTTATGTATATTTTGATAATAATTATCACTATCATCGCTAGCATAGCTGATGTTTGCTAGCTAGCTACCAACTATCAACCAAACTAGCTAGCTACCTAGCTGGCTAACATTAGTCTATTTCAATATAATTCGGATTTGATATGGAAACACGACAACATTTCAAAAGAAAGCAAATAACAACAGTGTACTAACTAGCAGCAACAAACTCAAGCAAACCCAGGGCCATAGCAAAACAGCGGAACGGCGTCACCTGAATCTAATGCAATCTGGAGCCATTCAGTCTGTAAAGCATAGAATTAGCTTCCAAACGATTACGTTATTTCTCAAGCTATGTTTATAATTGAGGGATTATGAGAATCGTTGACCCTGTTTTTCTATTAGATAAAGTGCACAGTTGGGTGCCAGACTGATCCCCTGGTCAGGAACGGATGCCGGGACCTACCAGGAGGAACAAAAGTGGGTATCGTAACATGTCCAGCAATGTGATCGTTCAGCGACCCCCAAAAATTATTTAATTCACTGTTCACTTGCTATTTTCACAGTTTTTCAGGCAAGACAAAGGAATAAAACATTTACATTTACATTTAAGTCATTTAGCAGACGCTCTTATCCAGAGCGACTTACAAATTGCTGCATTCACCTTATGATATCCAGTGGAACAACCACTTTACAATAGTGCATCTAACTCTTTTAAGGGGGGGGGGTTAGAAGGATTACTTTATCCTATCCTAGGTATTCCTTAAAGAGGTGGGGTTTCAGGTGTCTCCGGAAGGTGGTGATTGACTCCGCTGACCTGGCGTCGTGAGGGAGTTTGTTCCACCATTGGGGTGCCAGAGCAGCGAACAGTTTTGACTGGGCTGAGCGGGAACTGTACTTCCTCAGAGGTAGGGAGGCGAGCAGGCCAGAGGTGGATGAACGCAGTGCCCTTGTTTGGGTGTAGGGCCTGATCAGAGCCTGAAGGTACGGAGGTGCCGTTCCCCTCACAGCTCCGTAGGCAAGCACCATGGTCTTGTAGCGGATGCGAGCTTCAACTGGAAGCCAGTGGAGAGAGCGGAGGAGCGGGGTGACGTGAGAGAACTTGGGAAAGTTGAACACCAGACGGGCTGCGGCGTTCTGGATGAGTTGTAGGGGTTTAATGGCACAGGCAGGGAGCCCAGCCAACAGCGAGTTGCAGTAATCCAGACGGGAGATGACAAGTGCCTGGATTAGGACCTGCGCCGCTTCCTGCGTGAGGCAGGGTCGTACTCTGCGAATGTTGTAGAGCATGAACCTACAGGAACGGGTCACCGCCTTGAGAGTGATAAAAGTTTGTCTTACGACACAAGTAGTACACGTGCCAAAGTCTCCCTCGACTCCTATGAAAAGCACACTCCACTCTGATAGTGATCCGACTTTTATTGCCCTGATGACATTTATTTTGGGATTTTAGTGCGCAATGAGACAAGGACATCCCCCCCGGCCAAACAACGCTGGGCCAATTGTATGACGCCCCATGGGTCTCCCTGTCGCGGTCGCCTGCGACAGAGCCTGGACACGTGCCCTGATGACATAGATGGTTTCATCAACAACGACAGGTAATGTGTGTTATGTGAATAGTTGTATTAAAAAATACCAGGCTTGATAAAATAGTAGGCTAATTCCCCAGATTCATAGATTAGGTGTACATTTGACAAAAATGTTGTTTAATATCAATATTATTTGTCTATATCTGTCATGTAACTGTGAATAATGAATAACATCAGTTTAATATTTATTCTAGGATTTTTTGCAGGCAGATTTTTTGCAGGCAATCTCAACGCTGTGCGTTACAGGGAAGACATCCTCCTCCCTCATGTGGTACCCTTCCTGCAGGCTCATCCTGACATGACCCTCCAGCATGACAATGCCACCAGCCATACTGCTCGTTCTGTGCGTGATTTCCTGCAAGACAGGAATGTCAGTGTTCTGCCATGGCCAGCGAAGAGCCCGGATCTCAATCCCATTGAGCACGTCTGGGATCTGTTGGATCGGAGGGTGAGGGCTAGGGCCATTCCCCCAGAAATGTCCGGGAACTTGCAGGTGCCTTGGTGGAAGAGTGGGGTAACATCTCACAGCAAGAACTGGCAAATCTGGTGCAGTCTATGAGGAGGAGATGCACTGCGTACTTAATGCAGCTGGTGGCCACATCACATCATGGTTCCCAGGCAGCTGCCTGCCTGCCCAGCGCCATCTGAGCCATCCGTCTGCCCAGCGCCATCTGAGCCATCCGTCTGCCCAGCGCCATCTGAGCCATCCGTCTGCCCAGCGCCATCTGAGCCGCCTGTCTGTCCCGAGCCGTCAGAGCCGCCCGTCTGTCCCGAGCCATTAGAGCCGTCCGTCAGTCAGGAGCCGCTAGAGCCGTCCGTCAGTCAGGAGCTGCCAGAGCCGCCCGCCAGTCAGGAGCTGCCAGAGCCGCCCGCCAGTCAGGCGCTGCCAGAGCCGCCCGCCAGTCATGAGCTGCCCTCCAGTCATGAGCTGCCTGCCAGTCATGAGCTGCCTGCCAGTCATGAGCTGCCTTCCAGTCATGAGCTGCCCTCCAGTCATGAGCTGCCCTCCAGTCATGAGCTGCCCTCCAGTCATGAGCTGCCCTTCAGCCCGGAGCTGCTCTTCAGTCCGGAGCTGCCATTAGTCCGGAGCTGCCCTTCAGTCCGGAGCTGCCCTTCAGTCCAGAGCTGCCTCTCTGTCCTGAGCTACCTCTCTGTCCTGAGCTACCTCTCTGTCCTGAGCTACCTCTCTGTCCTGAGCTGTCTCCTCAATTTAGTGGGGACCTTGGTGAAGATTCCTAGGCCAAGGTCGGGGGCGAGGGTCACCACTCAAAGGACGCTAAGGAGGGGGACAAAGACAATGGTGGAGTGGTGGCCTCGTCCTGCACCGTAGCCGCCACCGCGGACAGATGCCCACCCAGACCCTCCCCTTGAGTTTTAGGGGTGCGTTCGGAGTCCGCACCTCAGGAGGGGGGTACTGTCACGTCCTGACCATAGTTCTTATGTGTTTTGCTTGTTTTAGTGTTGGTCAGGACGAGAGCTGGGTGGGCATTCTATGTTGTGTGTCTAGTTTGTCTGTTTCTGTGTTCGGCCTAATATGGTTCTCAATCAGAGGCAGCTGTCAATCGTTGTCCCTGATTGAGAATCATATATAGGTGGCTTGTTTTGTGTTGGGATTTTGTGGGTGGTTGTTTCCTGTCTCTGTGTTTTCTCTGCACCAGATAGGGCTGTTTCGGTTTGCCACGTTTGTTATTTTGTAGTATTTGTAAGTGTTCACAGTATTCGTCTTGTTAATTAAACATGTTGAACACGAGCTACGCTGCGTCTTGGTCCGATCCCTGTGTGACGACCCTCCCACTCTGTCTGCCGTATTCTCTCTTTGTTCTTGTTTCCTTATTAGGATGTCGGTGGGCGGAGTTGGGAGGGTCGTCGGCTACATGGGAAACACCTGGGCCCGGTGTCTCCCAGGATAAATACACCACTTCCCCATTCATGGAGGAGACTCTCTCCATGCAGACACCGTCATAGATTTTGTTGTGGTTTTTTGTGACTTTTTGGTTGTTTGCTTTAGCACCTTTCAACACACTGCATTATCACATTCATGCATGCAAACCACTCACTTACACTACTGATTACTGATTACACACACCATTGTTAATTGCATTTAGGTTACTTTATTTAATAAATATATTTTGTTACTCCATATCTCCACGTTGTCTCCCTTTTGTTACGGGCTTTGAGCCGGTTCGTGACACCCTGTTACACTCTCTCTTCTCGTGAAGAGAGGGAAGGCTGCCGTTACACCTACTCAAGGTTTTTCTTTATTTGTAAAATGTCCTACATGCAGAATAATAGGGAAGACATCAAAACTATGAAATAACACATATGGAATCATGTAGTAGGAAATGCTTCAGAGTTCAAGTAACAGACACATCTCAAAAGCAACTGTTCAGAGGAGACTGCGTGAATCAGGCATTCATGGTCAATTTGCTGCAAAGAAACCACTTCTAAAGGACACCAATAATAAGAAGAGACTTGCTTGGGCCAAGAAACACGAGCAATGGACATTAGACCGGTGGAAATCTGTCCTTTGGTCTGATGAGTCCAAATTTGAGATTTTTGGTTCCAACCGCTGTGTCTTTGTGATATGCAGAGTTGGTGAACGAATGATCTTCTCATGTGTGGTTCCCACCGTGAAGCATGAAGGAGGAGGTGTGATGGTGTGTTTTTTTGTGGCTGCTGGTGACACTGTCAGTGATTTCTTTAGAGTTCAAGGCACGCTTAACCAGCATGGCTACCACAGCATTCTGCAGCAATACGCCATCCCATCTGGTTTGCGCTTAGTGGGACTATCATTTGTTCTTCAACCGGACAATGATCCAACACACCTCCAGGCTGTGTACGGGCTATTTGACCAAGAAAGTGAGTGATGGAGTGCTGCATCAGATGACCTGGCCTCCACAATCACCCGACCTCAACCCAATTGAGATGGTTTGGGATGAGTTGGACCGCAGAGTGAAGGAAAAGCAGCCACCAAGTGTTCAGCATATGTGGGAATTCCTTCAAGACTCATGAAGCAGGTTGAGAGAATGCCAAGAGTGTGCAAAGGGTGGCTACTTTGAAGAATCTCAAATATAAATATATTGAGATTTGTGTAACACTTTTTTGGTTACTACATGATTCCATATGTGTTATTTCATAATTTTGATGATCTTCACTATTATTCTACAATGTAGAAAATAGTAAAAATAAAGAAAAACCCTGGAATGAGTAGGTGTGTCCAAACTTTTGACTGGTACTGTGTATATATATGTATTTTTTTGTTGTTGTTGCCTGTTTACATGTTATATTGGCAATAATACGTGTCACATATCAGTTTGCAAACAATGTAAAAAATAAATCAAAAAGTGTTATTAAAGCCGCGTACTAACATGGTCTCTTTTTTGCTTTCTTGAGTAAGGCAGCTCCAAAATGCAGGTTTCAGTCTAGCTCAGTGCTTTCTGTGGTGGTGGGGCAGCCAGCGGAAAATATGAAGGGGTTGGTAATGTTATCTAGTTGCGCCGTGATTGGCTCAGTGTTCTGTCACTCATGGGGACACTACATCACCGCTAAATCTACAGGTAGAGCTTGAAAATTCAAACACCTTGGGTGCTGCCATAGAGTTCCATTAGAAGTGCCCATCCAAGAAGGCTCAAGGTCATTGACCACAGATAAAATTACGTCAAATCACGTTATATCTACCATAGCTTTGATTGGACTGATCATGTCAACGTAATACTTTCAAAATCTCAGCTAGCAAGCTAGACAAGCAGTCATCATCATGAATCAAGTCGACAATCTACTGGCAAATCCTTTTTAATCCTTGTCATATGAAGAGAAATTATAGATAAAACGTGTCGGTGCACATAGGCCATTGGACAAACATTACACAACAAGTTGTGTGCTCTAGTGACTACTTGTGGTGGGCCAGGCACCTGCAAGCTGACTTCGGTCGTCAGTTCGACGGTATTTCCTCCAACACATTGGTGCGGCTGGCTTAAGCGAGCAGTGTGTCAAGAAACAGTGTGGCTTGGCTCTCGACCTTCGCCGAGTCCATAGGGGAGTTGGAGCGATGAGACAAGGTAGTAACTTCTGGCCCATGGCGTTTCATGTGAATGTTTAATAAAATAGTATTATATATTTATTTTTTTATCCCCAATTTCGTGATATCCAATTAGTAAATCAAATCAAATCAAATCAAGTTTATTTTATATAGCCCTTCGTACATCAGCTAATATCTCGAAGTGCTGTACAGAAACCCAGCCTAAAACCCCAAACAGCAAGCAATGCAGGTGTAGAAGCACGGTGGCTAGGAAAAACTCCCTAGAAAGGCCAAAACCTAGGAAGAAACCTAGAGAGGAACCAGGCTATGAGGGGTGGCCAGTCCTCTTCTGGCTGTGCCGGGTGGAGATAATAACAGAACTATGCCAAGATGTTCAAAATGTTCATAAGTGACAAGCATGGTCAAATAATAATCATGAATAATTTTCAGTTGGCTTTTCATAGCCGATCATTAAGAGTTGAAAATAGCAGGTCTGGGACAGGTGGCGGTTCCATAACCGCAGGCAGAACAGTTGAAACTGGAATAGCAGCAAGGCCAGGTGGACTGGGGACAGCAAGGAGTCATCATGCCCGGTAGTCCTGACGTATGGTCCTAGGGCTCAGGTCCTCCGAGAGAGAGAAAGAAAGAGAGAAGGAGAGAATTAGAGAGAGCCAAGATTTTCAAAATGTTCATAAATGACAAGCATGGTCAAATAATAATCAGGAATAAATGTCAGTTGGCTTTTCATAGCCGATCATTAAGAGTTGAAAACAGCAGGTCTGGGACAGGTAGGGGTTCCATAACCGCAGGCAGAACAGTTGAAACTGGAATAGCAGCAAGGCCAGGCGGACTGGGGACAGCAAGGAGTCATCATGCCCGGTTTACCGTGACGTATGGTCCTAGGGCTCAGGTTCTCCGAGAGAGAAGAAAGAAAGAGAGAACGAGAGAATTAGAGAGAGCATACTTAAATTCACACAGGACACTGGATAAGATAGGAGAAGTACTCCAGGTATAACCAACTGACCCTAGCCCCCCGACACATAAACTACTGCAGCATAAATACTGGAGGCTGAGACAGGAGGGGTCAGGAGACACTGTGGCCCCATCAGAAGAAACCCCCGGACAGGGCCAAACAGGAAGGATATAACCCCACCCACTTTGCCGAAGCACAGCCCCCACACCACTAGAGGGATATCTTCAACCACCAACTTACAATCCTGAGACAAGGCCGAGTATAGCCCACAAAGATCTCCACCACAGCACAAACCAAGGGGGGGGGCGCCAACCCAGACAGGAAGATCACGTCAGTAACTCAACCCACTCAAGTGACGCACCCCTCCCAGGGACGGCATGAAAGAGCACCAGTAAGCCAGTGACTCAGCCCCTGTAATAGGGTTAGAGGCAGAGAATCCCAGTGGAGAGAGGGGAACCGGCCAGGCAGAGACAGCAAGGGCGGTTCGTTGCTCCAGAGCCTTTCCGTTCACCTTCACACTCCTGGGCCAGACTACACTCAATCATATGACCTACTGAAGAGATAAGTCTTCAGTAAAGACTTAAAGGTTGAGACCGAGTCTGCGTCTCTCACATGGGTAGGCAGACCGTTCCATAAAAATGGAGATCTATAGGAGAAAGCCCTGCCTCCCGCTGTTTGCTTAGAAATTCTAGGGACAATTAGGAGGCCTGCGTCTTGTGACCGTAGCGTACGTATAGGTATGTACGGCAGGACCAACTCGGAAAGATAGGTAGGAGCAAGCCCATGTAACGCTTTATAGGTTAACAGTAAAACCTTGAAATCAGCCCTTGCCTTAACAGGAAGCCAGTGTAGGGAAGCTAGCACTGGAGTAATATGATCAAATTTCTTGGTTCTAGTCAGGATTCTAGCAGCTGTATTTAGCACTAACTGAAGTTTATTTAGTGCTTTATCCGGGTAGCCGGAAAGTAGAGCATTGCAGTAGTCTAACCTAGAAGTAACAAATGCATGGATTAATTTTTCTGCATCATTTTTGGACAGAAAATTTCTGATTTTTGCAATGAAAAAAGCTGTCCTTGAAACAGTCTTGATATGTTCGTCAAAAGAGAGATCAGGGTCAAGAGTAACGCCGAGGTCCTTCACAGTTTTATTTGAGACGACTTTACAACCATCAAGATTAATTGTCAGATTTAACAGAAGATCTCTTTGTTTCTTGGGACCTAGAACAAGCATCTCTGTTTTGTCCGAGTTTAAAAGTAGAAAGTTTGCAGCCATCCACTTCCTTATGTCTGAAACACAGGCTTCTAGCGAGGGCAATTTTGGGGCTTCACCATGTTTCATTGAAATGTACAGCTGTGTGTCATCCGCATAGCAGTGAAAGTTAACATTATGTTTTCGAATAACATCCCCAAGAGGTAAAATATATAGTGAAAACAATAGTGGTCCTAAAACGGAACCTTGTGGAACACCGAAATGTACAGTTGATTTGTCAGAGGACAAACCATTCACAGAGACAAACTGATATCTTTCCGACAGGTAAGATCTAAACCAGGCCAGAACTTGTCCGTGTAGACCAATTTGGGTTTCCAGTCTCTCCAAAAGAATGTGGTGATCGATGGTGTCAAAGGCAGCACTAAGGTCTAGTAGCACGAGGACAGATGCAGAGCCTCGGTCTGACGTCATTTACCACCTTCACAAGTGCAGTCTCAGTGCTATGATGGGGTCTAAAACCAGACTGAAGCATTTCGTATACATTGTTTGTCTTCTGGAAGGCAGTGAGTTGCTGCGCGACAGCTTTTTCTAAAATTTTTGAGAGGAATGGAAGATTCGATATAGGCCGATAGTTTTTTATACATTCCGGGTAAAGTTTGAATACATTGGCCATTTTGTCAATCCAGCATGACTTCAGAACAACTGGAAACTCAGGAATTGGGAAAACTCAGACTTCAGTGAGTTCAAGACAACTAGCTCAGACTGGGGAAAATACTGAAACATTTTTTGAACGGTCATCCAACTCGGAATTCCAATTTGGGAACTCGGGCCTCTTTCTAGAGCCCACATGAAGGACCGCCGCACCACCTTCCTATTCAAGTGAGCACAGCACAACAAGGTGAGTCCAAAAATGTATTGTATGCTGCTGCATAAATGATGTAATATGCCAAGGAGATATGTATACTGTAGCCAAGAAAGTTATACTAAGTGTATGCTGTGGAGTAAGCTGTTAGTAGCCCATGTGCCCCACCCTAATAATTTGGTCCCTTTCCCCCCTCATAATTTAGCTGACTTTGTAACGTCCTGACCAGAGTTCTTATGTGTTTTGCTTGTTTAGTGTTGGTCAGGACGTGAGCTGGGTGGGAATTCTATGTTGTGTGTCTAGTTTGTCTGTTTCTGTGTCCAGCCTAATATGGTTCTCAATCAGAGGCAGCTGTCAATCGTTGTCCCTGATTGAGAATCATATATAGGAGGCTTGTTTTGTGTTGGGATTTTGTGGGTGATTGTTTCCTGTCTCTGTGTTCGTGTTCTGCACCAGATAGGTCTGTCTCGGTTTTCACATTTGTTATTTTGTATTTTGTATAGTGTTCACGTATTCGTCTCTTTGTTTATTAAATATGTTGAACACTAGCCGCGCTGCATTTTGGTCCTCTCCTTCACCAATGGAATAAAACCGTTACAGACTTGGTGGTGCACATGTAGCCTATAGCCTGTTTTATAGAAATGTCATCATCGAATATTGTAAGAGCTTTCATTGTCAGCTTATATAACCCTTTAATTTATCCTACAGTTCTGACTTGGTGTACAGGGAGAATACTATAAGAATGGCCCATGTTCTGAATTCTGTCGCTGTAAATTTCACAATTTAACAAATAATAATATTGACTACGTCTGTTCTTGCTCGCTCATTAATGCCTTAATTGAAGTTATGGATTGCCTCTTATCCGCTCGTCATTCCCAGCTCTGCTGTTGATGTCACGTTCCTGACCTTTTTTCCCTTGTTTTGTATTTATTTAGTATGGTCAGGGCGTGAGTTGGGGTGGGTTGTCTATGTGTCTTTTTCTATGTTGGGATTTTGTGTTCGGCCTGGTATGATTCTCAATCAGAGGCAGCTGTCAATCGTTGTCCCTGATTGAGAATCATACTTAGGCAGCTGGGGTTTCACTTTTGGTTTGTGGGTGTTTGTTGCTGTCTGTGTTTGTTCGCCACACGGTACTGTCTCGTTTCGTTCGTGCGTTCATGTTTTATGTTCTCATGTTCAGGTCTGTTCACGGTGTTTTGTAGTTTATCAAGTGTTTTTCGTCTTCGTTGATATTATTAAAAGTATGTATTCAAACCACGCTGCATTTTGGTCCGATCCTTGCTCCTCCTCAGACGAGGAGGAAGACGAGCGTTACAGTTGGGACAGCTTTATGTATGCCCTAACAGTTTGTGGGCACCACTTAATTAATTTATTGTTTAGTGTTGTGTTGTGTAGTGTAGGGGCTTTGCTGGCATGCATCCCCCATTTTTTTCATGTTTGCCCAACCAAGATTTTACATGCTAAAATCGCCACTGGTGCTCAGACAGAAAATCACTTACTTCGGTGAGCAGATCAAAAAGCATCTGGTGTTTTCCCTCTGGATAGCCATCGGATGTCAGTGTGAAGCTGTAGCTGACTGGATAAAGTTAATCACTTTCACTGCTTCATTCAAAACATAATGTAACTCAGAACTCATTCTCTTGAAGGCCAATGTGTCCGTGTGAATGATACAATAATTCCATTCAACATCGGGATTTAACTTCTTTATATGGGCAATTAATCCTTTCAATCTCCAAGTCATGAATTCCGCACCATCAGTGCAAACATGAACACAGGATTTCCAATCCAGATTGTGCTCTGAGGAAAAGCTGTCAATAACGTGAAACACATGTAGTTATCACCGTTAGCTTTTATTTGCTATATTTGCTATATTTGCTATTATTATTTGCTGCAGAGGAAACACATTGGCTTAGGCGGCTCCGTAGGTGTGGAGGTGAAACCGAAAACAACATACTGTTCATGAAATTGACAGTACTTTGACTTGTAAAACGTATTTATTTTTTTCCATGGGTTCACTTGAGCTGGTGCTAGCGCTGTTACTGCTGCTTGGAACAGTGCGTTTCAGCCATTGATCCACAGCTAGTTTCTACTGAAAGCTAGCTGAAATGGTGAGCCACTCTAGCACGCGGAGCAGAGGATCATGTGCACTTGGCACAAGCAGAGGATCAATGGGCGGAGGCCAGGGAGACCAGAGCAATACGCACGCACTGAAACTAAAGTAAAAAAGTAGGCCTATAAATATAAAATAAACTGGTATTTTCACACCAGTGACGTCAGTAAATGTTTACCTGCCTATTAAGATAGAAATAACATGAACATATCAATATATATTTTTTGTACATTTAAAAAAATCTTCCCATGTACCCTCTGGGGACTGCCCACATACCTCTAGGAGTATGCGTCCCCCAGTTGGGAAACATCTCAACCTCTCATCTCAACATCTCAATATTATCTCACCCTATCACAGGCTCTCCCAGTCAACACCACCTCATAAGATTGCTTGCTGCTGCAGTTGTTTGAGAGATTTTCATTTTGCAGCCCAACATGCAGCGTAGAGAAGACCAGCAAGGTGAGCATTCCCAAGAATATAACAGACAGCCACATGTTGGCAAGTATCCGGCCAGCAACCTTCACCTGTCAGTAGCAACAGCTTTCACAGGCTCATCATTTGTACAAATACAGAAGGTAACCCACTTCAATAATTTGATACATTTGATAAACCAATTGTGAAACATAATTTATGTAGTCTGACATTAGGGCTCCCGAGCGGCGCAGCAGTCTAAGGCACTGCATCTCAGTGCTAGAGGTGTCACTACAGCCCCTGGTTTGATTCCAGGCTGTATCACAACCGGCCATGATTGAGAGTCCCATAGGACGGTGCACAATTGACCCAGCGTCGTCCGGATTAGAGGTTTGCCAGGGTTTAGACCATCATTGTAAATAAGAATTTGTTCTTAACTGACTTGCCTAGTTAAATAAAGGTTCAAACCAGGGGCTGTAGTGACACATCTAGCACTGAAATGCCGTGCCTTAGACCACTGCGCCACTCGGGAGCCCCCTAGGGCACTGGCAAAGACCTCACCTCCAGCCTCACCACTTGCCTGCTCACCGATCGTTGATGGGGAGAACAGAATTAGGTAGGGTTAGTCTGACTTGTTTAAACTTCAATATAGGATAGTTAATATCTGACACAAACATACACTAACTGCTATTGGTAATAGAACAGCAGTCTAAGGCACTGCATCTCAGTGCTCGAGGTGTCACTCCAGACCATGGTTTGATTCAAATCAAATGTTATTTGTCACATACACATGGTTAGCAGATGTTAATGCGAGTGTAGCGAAATGCTTGTGCTTCTAGTTCCGACCATGCAGTAATATCTAACAAGTAATCTAACCTAACAATTTCACAACAACTACCTTATACACACAAGTGTAAAGGAATGAATAAGAATATGTACATAAAAATATATGAATGAGCGAGGGCCGAACGGCATAGGCAAGATGCAGTAGATGGTATAGAGTACAGTATATACATATGAGATGAGTAATGTAGGGTATGTAAACATTATAAAAAGTGGCATTGTTTAAAGGGGCTAGTGATACATTTATTACATAAATGTTTCATTGTTAAAGTTGCTAGAGATTAGTCAGTATGTTGGCAGCAGCCACACAATGTTAGTGATGGCTGTTTAACAGTCTAATGGCCTTGAGATAGAAGCTGTTTTTCAGTCTCTCGGTCCCCGCTTTGATGCACCTGTACTGACCTCGCCTTCTGGATGATAGCGGGGTGAACAGGCAGTGTCTCGGGTGGGTTGTCCTTGATGATCTTTTTGGCCTTCCTGTGACATCGGGTGGTGTAGGTGTCCTGGAGGGCAGGTAGTTTGCCCCCGGTGATGCGTTGTGCAGACCTCACTACCCTCTGGAGAACCTTAGGGTTGTGGGCCGAGCAGTTACCGTACCAGGTGGTGATACAGCCCGACAGGATGTTCTCGATTGTGCATCTGTAAAAGTTTGTGAGTGTTTTTGGTGACAGGCCGAATTTCTTCAGCCTCCTGAGGTTGAAGAGGCGCTGCTGCGCCTTCTTCACCACGCTGTCTGTGTGGGTGGACCATTTCAGTTTGTCCGTGATGTGTACACCGAGGAACTTAAAACTTTCCACCTCCCTCTGCTGTTTCCTGAAGTCCACAATCATCTCCTTTGTTTTGTTGACATTGAGTGAGAGGTTATTTTCCTGACACCACACTCCGAGGGCCCTCGCCTCCTCCCTGTAATCCATCTTGTCGTTGTTGGTAATCAAGCCTACCACTGTAGTGTCGTCTGCAAACATGATGATTGAGTTGGAGGCATGCATGGCCACGCAGTCATGGGTGAACAGGGAGTACAGGAGAGGGCTGAGAACGCACCCTTGCGGGTCCCCAGTGTTGTGGATCAGCGGGGTGGAGATGTTGTTACCTACCCTCACCACCTGGGGGCGGCCCGTCAGAAAGTCCAGGACCCAGTTGCACAGGGCGGGGTCGAGACCCAGGGTCCCGAGCTTAATGACGAGTTTGGAGGGTACTATGGTGTTAAATGCTGAGCTGTAGTCGATGAACAACATTCTTACATAGGTATTCCTCTTGTCCAGATGGGTTAGGGCAGTGTGCAGTGTGATTGCGATTGCGTCGTCTGTGGACCTATTGGGGCGGTAAGCAAATTGGAGTGGGTCTAGGGTGTCAGGTAGGGTGGAGGTGATATGGTCCTTGACTAGTCTCTCAAAGCACTTCATGATGACGGAAGTGAGTGCTACGGGGCGATAGTCATTTAGCTCAGTTACCTTCGCTTTCTTGGGACCAGGAACAATGGTGGCCCTCTTTAAGCATGTAGGAACAGCATATTCCAGGCTGTATCACAACTGACTGTTACTGGGAGTCCCTAGGGCAGTGTGCACAATTGGCCCAGTGTCGTCCAGGTTAGGGTTTGGCTGGGGTAGGCTGTCATTCTTTGGACACTGTGTTAACAAACCTCCAAATGAGCTTCAATGCCATACAACACTCCTTCAGTGGCCTCCAACTGCTCTTAAACTCTAGTAAAACTAAATGCATGCTCTTCAACCGATCGCTGCCCGCACCCACCCGCACGACTAGCATTACTACTCTGGATGGTTCTGACTTAGAATCTGTGGACAACTACAAATACCTAGGTGTCTGGCTAGACTGTAAACTCTCCTTCCAGACTAATATTAAACATCTCCAATCCATTAAATCTAGAATCGGCTTCCTATTTCGCAACAAAACCTCCTTCCCTCACTCTGCCAAACATACCCTCGTAAAACTTACTATCCTACCGATCCTCGACTTCGGCCATGTCATTTACAAAATAGCCTCCAACACTATTTTGCAATAGGTGTTGTATGTGGAGGATGAGGGCTCCAGTAGGTGTCTCAGATAGGGGGAGTGAGGCCTTAGAGGGTTTTATAAATAAGCATCAACCAGTGGGTTTTGCGATTGGTAAACAGATGTTACCAGTTTACAGAGGAGTATAGAGTGCAGTGATGTGTCCTATAAGGAGCATTGGTGGCAAATCTGATGGCCGAATGGTAAAGAACTTCTAGCCGCTTGAGAGCACCCTTACCTGCTGATCTATAGATTACATCTCTGTAATCTAGCATGGTCAACTGAACCAGGGTTAGTTTGGCAGCTGGGGTGAAAGAGGAGCCATTATGATAGAGGAAACTAAGTATAGATTTAACCTTAGCCCGCAGCTAAGGGAGGAGGAGAGTGTAGCCATACTTCCAAGTACTTGTATGAGGTGACTACCTAGAGCTCTTAACCCTCAGAGGTAGTAATCACACCAGTGGGGAGAGGGGCATTCTTCTTATCAAACAACATGACCTTTGTTTCGGAGGTGTTCAGAACAAGTTTAAGGGCAGAGAAAGCTTGTTGGACACTAAGAAAGCTTTGTTGTGGAGTGTTTAACACAAAATCCGGGGAGGAGCCAGCTGAGTATAAGTCATCTTCCTTCTAAATGGATGAGATACAGTGCCTTGCAAAAGTATTCATCCCCATTGGCATTTTTCTATTTTGTTGCATTGCAACCTGTAATTTAAATTGATTTTTATGTGGCTTTCATGCAATGGACATACACAAAATAGTCCAAATTGGTGAAATGAAATGAAAAAAACTACTTGTTTCAAGAAGATTCTAAAAAATAACAAACTGAAAAGTGGTGCATACATATGTATTCACCCCCTTTTCTATGAAGCCCCTAAATAAGATCTGGTGCAATCAATTACCTTCAGAAGTCACATAATTAGTTGAATAAAGTCCACCTGTGTACAATCTAAGTGTCACATAATCTGTCACATGATCTCAGTATATATACACCTGTTCTGAAAGGCCCCAGAGTCTGCAACACCACTAAGCAAGGGCACCACCAAGCAAGCGACACCATGAAGACCAAGGAGCTCTCCAAGCAGGTCAGGGACAAAGTTGTGGAGAAGTACAGATCAGGGTTGGGTTATGAAAAAATATCCGAAACTTTGAACATCCCACGGAGCACCATTAAATCCATTATTAGAAAATGGAAAGAATATGTCACCACAATAAACCTGTCAAGAGAGGGCCGCCCACCAAAACCCACCGACCAAGCAAGGAGGGCATTAATCAGAGAGGCAACAAAGAGACCAAAGATAACCCTGAAGGAGCTGCAAAGCTCCACAGTGTCACGCCCTGACCTTAGTTATCTTTGTTTTCTTTATTATTTTGGTTAGGTCAGGGTGTGACATGGGGGATGTATGTGTTTTGTCTTGTCTAGGGGTTTTGTATGTTTATGGGGTGTTTACTAGTCTAGGTGTTTGTATGTCTATGGTTGCCTAGATTGGTTCTCAATCAGAGGCAGCTGTTTATCGTTGTCTCTGATTGGGAACCATATTTAGGCAGCCATATTCCGTTGGGTATTTCGTGGGTTATTGTCTATGTATTTGTTGCTTGTGTCTGCACTTTATATATATAGCTTCACGTTCGTTTTGTTGTTTTGATTAGTTTGTTTAAGTGTTCTTCGTTTCGTTATTAATAAATAGAAGAATGTATTCGTATCACGCTGCGCCTTGGTCCTCCTCTCTTCCTCCATACAACGAACGTGACAGAATAACCCACCACAACCAGATCAAGCAGCGTGTAAGGAAGGAACAGCGCTTTGTGGAGCAATGGACTTGGGAGGAAATATTAGACGGCAAGGGACCATGGGAACAGCCGGGTGAATATCGCCGCCCCAAGGCAGAGCTGGAGGCAGCGAAAGCCGAGATGCGGCATTATGAGGAGCTGCTCGGCAGCGCGGCTGGAAGCCTGAGGCAGCCCCAAAAATGTCTTGGGGGGGGCACACGGGGAGTGTGGCGAGTTCAGGTAGGAGACCTGCGCCAACTTCCTGTGCTTACCGTGAGGAGCCGAAGATGGAACCAGACAGTCGGGGTGGAATTGGAGGTGAGCAAGGGGAGTGAAACAGAGACTGTGAAGGAATTAATGGGGAAATTGGAGGAGAGTGAAATGAGGGAGTTGCTGTGTTGGTGCATGAGACACGACATCCGCCCGACGGAGCGTGTCCGGGATTTGATGTTACCTGAGTCAGCTCTCCATACTCGTCCTGAGGTGCGTGCTAACCATCTGGTAATGACAGTGCCAGTCCCACGCACCAGGCCTCCTGTGCGCCTCCCTAGTCCTGCACCTCCTGTGGCAGCCCCATGCACCAGCTCTCCTGTGGCAGCCCCTCGCACCAGTCCTCCGGTGCCGGCGCCACGAACCAGGCCTCCAGTTCCAGCACCCCGCACTCGGCTTGAGGTACGTGTCCCCAGCCCAGTACCACCAGTGCCAACACCACGCACCAGGCTTCCTGTGCGTCTCCAGAGCCCTGTACGCCCTGTTCCTCCTCCCCGCACTAGCCTTGAGGTGCGTGTTCCCAGCCCGGTACCACCAGTTCCGGCACCACGCACCAGGCTTCCTGTGCGCCTCCAGGGTCCAGTATGCCCTGTTCCTGCTCCTCGCACTCGCCCTGAGGTGCGTGCCCCCAGCCCGGTACCACCAGTGCCGGCACCACGCACCAGGCTTATAGTGCGCCTCGGCAGTCCAGTATGCCCTGTTCCTTCTCCCCGCACTCGCCTTGAGGTGCGTGTCTCCAGCCCGGTACCACCAGTTCCGGCACCACGCACCAGGCCTACTGTGCGTCTCCAGGGTCCAGTACTCCCTGTTACTGCTCCTCGCACTCGCCCTGAGGTGCGTGCCCCCAGCCCGGTACCACCAGTGCCGGCACCACGCACCAGGCTTATAGTGCGCCTCGGCAGTCCAGTATGCCCTGTTCCTTCTCCCCGCACTCGCCTTGAGGTGCGTGTCTCCAGCCCGGTACCACCAGTTCCGGCACCACGCACCAGGCCTACAGTGCGCCTCGGCAAGCCTGAGCCGCCCGTCTGTCCTGAGCCGTCAGAGCCGCCCGTCTGTCCTGAGCCGTCAGAGCCGTCCGTCTGTCCTGAGCCGTCAGAGCCGCCCGTCTGTCCTGAGCCGTCAGAGCCGCCCGTCTGTCCTGAGCCGTCAGAGCCGCCCGTCTGTCCTGAGCCGTCAGAGCCGCCCGTCTGTCCTGAGCCGTCAGAGCCGCCCGTCTGTCCTGAGCCGTCAGAGCCGCCCGCCAGTCAGGAGCCGCCAGAGCCGCCCGCCAGTCAGGAGCCGCCAGAGCCGCCCGCCAGTCAGGAGCCGCCAGAGCCGCCCGCCAGTCAGGAGCAGCCAGAGCCGCCCGCCAGTCAGGAGCCGCCAGAGCCGCCCGCCAGTCAGGAGCCGCCAGAGCCGCCCGTCTGTCCTGAGCCGACAGAGCCGCCCGCCAGTCAGGAGCCGCCAGAGCCTCCCGCCAGTCAGGAGCCGCCAGAGCCGCCCGCCAGTCAGGAGCCGCCAGAGCCGCCCGCCAGTCAGGAGCAGCCAGAGCCGCCCGCCAGTCAGGAGCCGCCAGAGCCGCCCGCCAGTCAGGAGCCGCCAGAGCCGCCCGCCAGTCAGGAGCCGACAGAGCCGCCCGCCAGTCAGGAGCCGCCAGAGCCGCCCGCCAGTCAGGAGCCCGCCAGAGCCGCCCGCCAGTCAGGAGCCGCCAGAGCCACCCGCCAGTCAGGAACTGCCAGAGCCGCCCGCCAGTCAGGAGCCGCCAGAGCCGCCCGCCAGTCATGAGCTGCCCGCCAGAGCCGTCCGCCAGTCAGGAGCCGCCAGAGCCACCCGCCAGTCCGAAGCCGCCCGCCAGTCCGGAGCCGCCCGCCAGTCCGGAGCCGCCCGTCCTGAGTTACCCCTCAGTCCTGAGCTGTCCTTCAGTCCGGAGCTGCCCGTCAGTTCGGAGCTGCCCCTCAGTCCTGAGTTACCCCTCAGTCCTGAGCTGTCCCTCAGTCCGGAGCTGCCCTTCAGTCCGGAGCTGCCTTTCAGTCCTGAGTTACCCCTCAGTCCGGAGCTGCCCGTCAGTCCGGAGCTGCCCTTCAGTCCGGAGCTACCCCTCAGTCCGGAGCTGCCCCTCAGTCCGGAGCTGCCCCTCAGTCCGGAGCTGCCCCTCAGTCCGAAGCTGCCCCTCAGTCCGAAGCTGCCCGTCAGTCCAGAGCTGCCCCTCAGTCCTGAGCTACCCCTCAGTCCGGAGCTACCACTCAGTCCGGAGCTGCCCCTCCATCCAGTGGCGCCCTCTACGATGGTCTTCAGTCCGGGACTCGCTGCAAGGGTCCCCGCTCCAGAGGCGCCACCAAAGCGGGTAATGACTATGGTGGAGTGGGGTCCACGTCCCGCACCCGAGCCGCCGCCGTAAGAAGGCCCACCCGGACCCTCCCCTTCTGTGTCAGGTTTTGCGGCCGGAGTCCGCACCTTTGGGGGGGGGGGTACTGTCACGCCCTGACCTTAGTTAAAACCTGTTGAGGCCAGGGGTTCCGCTAGCGGAACTCCTCCCACATTCCACTGAAAAGGCAGAGCGGCAAATTCAAAAAAAACATTTTTTTTAAATATTTAACTTTCACACATTAACAAGTCCAATACAGCATATGAAAGGCAGACATCTTGTGAATCTAACCAACATGTCCGATTTTTAAAATGTTTTACAGGGAAGACAAAATATGTAAATCTATTAGCTAACCACCTTAGCAAAAGACACCACTTTCTAACACCAACGTCCATCACCAGCTATCACTAATTCGACCAAATGAAGATATATATATAGCCACTAACCAAGAAAACAACTTCATAAGATGACAGTCTGATAACATATTTATTGTATAGCATTTTTTTTTTGTTGAAAAATGTGTATATTTATGGTATAAATCATAAATTACATTTCAGCTACAATCAGAAAGCAGCCATAACATTTACAGACACCAACATCAAATACCGAATTACTCCTCATAAAACATTTCTGAGAAATACATACTGTGCAGCAATTGAAAAACAGGATTCTTGTGATTCCAGACAATATTTCCGATTTATTAAATGTTTTACATCGAAAACTAAATGTAGCGCTAAATTAGCATAGCCACGCCAGACAGACACACTTGGGCGCGCGCGACCAGTTGACATGCACGACAGATATATGAAATAACATTATAAATTTGGTCTTACTTTGGCTGATCTTTCATCAGAATGTTGATCAAGTTGTCCTTAGTCCAGAAGAGTCGTTCAATCCATTCAGAATGGCAACTTTCCATCTTCATTTAGCAGGGGTACTGGTCGAGTGGCACGGAACTCTCCAACGTAAACAAAGTAAACATTACGGAACACGGCAAAACTCCCGAAAAAATTCAAATAATCTGATTAAACTATATTGAAAAAACATACATTACGATGACATGGTCTCATTTATCAAATCAAATCCGAGCTGGAGATAGTTCACATCCGAAACGGCAGCAAAACAAAACATGATATCTTTCCAAGTCGCACGCTTCTGACTTCCTGAAATTGACGGTCACGTCAAAGAAATAGGTCTTATTTCACGTCAAAACAAGATAAACGCATGATTTCTCCTCTGACGTCCTCTAGACACCCAGAGGAAGGCGTACGAGGTGTGTTTCGGGTCATAAGTGGCATGACCATGTATAGGCAGAGCGTTGAAGCGAGCATAAACATCTTGCATTTTACTTCCTGGTCGGGGAAAGTGCTGCCAAAGGACTTGTGTTCCACTTAGAGAAAAAATTAAAACGGTTTTAGAAACTTGAGACTCTTTTCTATCCAATACTATTAACAATATGCATATTGTAAGAGCAGAAATTGATTAAAAGGCCGTTTGAAAATTTGCGCATATTTTCCAGTTTTTCCAATTCGCCCCCTATAGCCCAAACAGGTTAACTTTGTTTTCTTTATTGTTTTGGTTAGGTCAGGGTGTGACATGGGGGATGTATGTGTTTTGTCTTGTCTAGGGGTTTTGTATGTTTATGGGGTGTTTACTAGTCTAGGTGTTTGTATGTATATGGTTGCCTAGATTGGTTCTCAATTAGAGGCAGCTGTTTATCGTTGTCTCTGATTGGGAACCATATTTAGGCAGCCATATTCCGTTGGGTATTTCATGGGTTATTGTCTATGTATTTGTTGCTTGTGTCTGCACTTTATATATATAGCTTCACGTTAGTTTTGTTGTTTTGATTAGTTTGTTTAAGTGTTCTTCGTTTCGTTATTAATAAATAGAAGAATGTATTCGTATCACGCTGCGCCTTGGTCCTCCTCTCTTCCTCCATACAACGAACGTGACACACAGAGGAGATTGGAGTCCTGTCCATAGGACCACTTTAAGCCATACACTCCACAGAGCTGGGCTTTACAGAAGAGTGGCCAGAAAAAAGCCATTGCTTAACGAAAACAATAAGCAAACACATTTGGTGTTTGCCAAAAGGCATGTGAGAGACTCCCCAAATATATGGAATAAGGTACTCTGGTCAGATGAGACTAAAATTGAGCTTTTTGGCCATCAAGGAAAATTCTATGTCTGGCGCAAACCCAACACCTCTCATCACCCCAAGAACACCACAGTGAGCATGGTGGTGGCAGCATCATGCTGTGGGGATGTTTTTCATCGGCAAGGACTTTGAAACTGGTTAGAATTGAAGGAATGATGGATGGAGGGAAATTCTTGAGGGAAACCTGTTTCAGTCTTCCAGAGATTTGAGACTGGGACGGAGGTTCACCTTCCAGCACGACAATGACCCTAAGCATACTGCTAAACCAGTGGTTTAAGGGGAAACATATCCATGTCTTGGAATGGCCTAGTCAAAGCCCAGACATCAATCCAATTGAGAATCTGTGGTATGACTTAAAGATTGCTGTACACCAGCAGAACCCATCCACCTTGAAGGAGCTGGAGCAGTTTTGCCTTGAAGAATGGGCAAAAATCCCAGTGGCTAGATGTGCCAAGCGTATAGAGACATACCCCAAGAGACTTGCAGCTGTAATTGCTGCAAAAGGTGGCTCTACAAAGTATTCACTTTGGGTATTTCTTGTTTGTTTCATAAGAAAAAATATTTTGCATCTTCAAAGTGGTAGGCATGTTGTGTAAATCAAATGATACAAAGCCCCAAAAAATCTATTTTAATTCCAGGTTGTAAGGCAAACAAAATAGGAAAAATGCCAAGGGGGTGAATACTTTCGCAAGCCATTGTAGCTTCCTACTTCCTATTCATTTTTCCCATAGAGGATTTTAGAAGCACTTCAAATAAGTGTATTAAGGGCCTCCCGAATGGCGCACTGCATCGCAGTGCTAGAGGTGTCACTACAATCCCGGGTTCCATCCCAGGTTCAATCCCAGGCTGTGTAACAGCTGGCTGCGACCGGGAGACCCATGAGGAAGGGCCCAGAGTTGTCCGGGTAAGGGGAGGGTTTGGCTGGCTGGGATCCCCTTGTCCCATTGTGCTCTAGTGACTCCTTGTGCCGGGTCGGGCACATAACGGCTGACTTCGGTTGCTAGCTGTACAGTGTTTCATCTGACACATTGGTGATTCTGGCTTCCGGGTTAAGCAAGCAGTGTGTCAAGAAGCAGTGCGACTTGGCAGGGTCGTGTTTCGCAGGACGCATGGCTCTCGACCTTCACCTCTCCTGAGTCCGTACGGGAGTTGCAGCGATGGGACAAGACTGTAACTACCAATTGGGGAGAAAAAGGGGTGTAAATTACAAACAAAATAAATAAATAAATAAATAAATAAATTAAACCAGCAAACAGGGCTGGTTTTTCTGTAGCCTTGCCCTGGCGTGACATTTTGATAACTGTGTAAATCTCTCTACGACAAGGTGGCTTTTATCAATATATTTGCCTGTATTTACCCCACAAAATGAAATGCTAATTAGTTGCTAATGTGGCTATCATAAAGAACTACAAATGCCATGATGATGTGGACAAGATTTTAAGAATCTCTGGATTATCTATCTAATGTTAGCTAAATTTAGTAATGAATAAATTGGCTAAATTTTGCTAAATTGACAATTCTTTGAACTGTTATCAAAGGTGTCAGCTAGAGATCACGTGCAGGAGCTTGCAGACATTTGTAGTCTTGCATGATGTTTACTTTGATGCTAATTAGCATGTTAGAATCGGAGAGTAAATCGAGCCGAACATACTGATAAAAGTCATGCTGTCCGAGAGAAATTTACAGTACATGGTTATCAGAACGTCGCGCCATGGTAACCCAACACAAAACACAGCCCTTATTTTAAATGTTTCTAAAATTCCATATGGGAAAAATGGATGGTGGAAAAACGATTGGAACCATTTTCCTCTTTTACTGCTATGCTTCAAGGGTATTATAACACCTCCACTGTGGGGCTCTATTACCCATATTTTTTATTTAACATTGCTTTCAGGAAATATTCCAACATTTTGAAAATGAGCTATTGTGCTCCATAAGGGCAGGGATATTAGTGATTTTAATAACTATCGCCTAATTTCAAGGCTTCCTTGTCTAGCTAAGATTCTTGAATCCTTGGTAAATGTACAACTTTGCACATTTTTGTATGATACATTTATTTTGAATGTAAACCAATCAGGGTTTAGGCCTGGGAATAGCATTATTTCAGCAATCCCTTTAGTTTTTAATGATCTTGTCAATTCTTTAGACACTAAAATGAAATGTGCTGCTTTGTTTGTGGACCTTTCAAAAGCTTTTGATACTGTTGGTCATCGTATGGTCATCGTAATACCAACATGTTTCAAGCAGACCACCATAGTCCCTGTGCCCAAAAACACTAAGGTAAACTGCCAAATGACTACCGACCAGTAGCACTCACGTCTGTAGCCATGCTTTGAAAGGTTATGGTTATGGTTATGGCTCACATCAACACCATTATCCCAGAAACCCTAGACCCACTCCAATTTGCATACCGCCCCAATCGATCCACAGATGATGCCATCTCTATTGCACTCCATACTGCCCTTTCCCACCTGGACAAGAGGAACACCGATGTGAGAATGCTATTCATTGACGACAGCTCAGCGTTCAACACCATAGTGACTTCAAACCTCATCACTCAGCTAAGGACCCTGGGACTAAACACCTCCCTCTGCAACTGGATCCTGGACTTCCTGACGGGCCACCCCCAGGTGGTAAAGGTAGGTAACAACACATCCACCACGCTGATCCTCAACACGGAGGCCCCTCGGGGGTGCGTGCTCAGTCCCCTCCTGTACTCCCTGTTCACTCATGACTGTATGGCCTGGCATGACTCCAACACCATCATTAAGTTTGCTGACGACACAACAGTGGTAGGCGTGATCACCAGCAACGATGAGACAGCCTATAGGCAGTGTCGTGCCAGGATAACAACCTCTCCCTCAACGTGATCAAGACAAAGGAAATGATTGTGGACTACAGGAAAAGGAGGACCGAGAACTCCCCCATTCTCATCGACAGGGCTGTAGTGGAGCAGGTTGAGAGCTTCAAGTTCCTTGGTGTCCACATCACCAACAAATTATCATGGTCCAAACACACCAAGACAGTTGTGAAGAGGGCATGACAAAACCTATTCCCCCTCAGGAGACTGAAAAGATTTGGCATGGGTTCTCAGATCCTCAAAAGTTCTACAGTTGCACCATCGCCAGCATCCTGACTGGTTGCATCACTGCCTAGTATGGCAACTGCTCAGCCTCCGACCGCATGGCACTACAGAGGGTAGTGCGTACAGCCCAGTACATCACTGGGGCCAAGCTTCCTGCCACCCAGGACCTCTATACCAGGCAGCGTCAGAGGAAGGCCCTAAAAATTGTCAAAGGCTTCAGCCACCCTAGTCATAGGGTACCGGAGCGCCAGGTCTAGGTCCAAAAGGCTTCTCAACAGCTTCTACCCCCAACCCATAAGACTCCTGAACAGAATAAAAGTAAGATAATAAGGTTTTAAAATACACTGTCCTGTAGATTGTAATGCAGCCTATCTCAGATAGGCCCGATCTTTCCAAACCCCTCTATTTCTATTTGGAAAATGTAAAATAATATATAGTGGGGGGGGGGGGGGGGGTATACAGTTAATATCCTAGGCAATCAATCAAACAATGTTTATACAATATTTTGCCTCAAAGGGTAGCTCACAATGTAATTTGACTGACAAATTTAAATACCAATCTCAGCTCAAATTTGTAGTTGACTTGGACCAATGACTGTAAAGAGTGGAGAGAATGTCACTCCCCTGGAGCTGGACATCGAGCAGAGCTCTGCTGTGCTTTGGCCCATCAATGGAGGAAAGAACGTCATCTGTTTCATACATTTAGTTAGCTGCCAAATCAGTTCAGTTCTTCCATAAACTAGTATTTTTATCCCACAACACATTGTTTTTATAGCGCTGTCTCTTTTGTGTGCCAAATATACATAAAAAAGACAACAGTCAGTGCCAGGAAATGTTGAAAGGGGAATTCGTGTAAAGGCAAGTGCTAGCCTTGCTATCTTGGTTAGCTAGATAGCTACAATTCTGATCAGCTAGCTAGTTCAAGAAACCGAATTAAAACCAAAAATTCATATCCAAGTAAAGAAATATTCAATTGCAACCAGACGAGGGGCTATTTGAAGCAAACTCAATTTCTGCTAAAACGTAAGTAGAGAACTATTTCACTTTCAAGTGGATTGTATTTAGCCAACTTGCTAGCTAGCATGTTAGGTAACTAGCTAACGTTAACCAGCTAGCTAACGTTAACTAGCTAGTATCGTTAACTAGTCAAATTTCAGTCACACTCAATCATGACTTTCACGCTAATTATTTGCTAGTTATGTGTGTAGTTAGTTATGGATACCATAGTTCATTTAATTTATATAGCGAAAACAATAAATGGCCATTGATTGAAGTCGACCTTTGCTTGTAGGTAACATACCGGTATTTGGCTAGCTGGCTAGCTGTTGTTGTTGACAACATAGAAAATGTCCCCACAGTACATTAGTTAGATAGCTAACTAGCCCATTGCCACAGGAGCCACACTGGTCCTTGTTGTTGGCTACAGAAAGCTAGCCAGCTAAGAATACACGCTAATTTGTTTGGCATCCATGTTGGACATAGAGGGGCTATAGACAGCCAGCAAGCTAGCTTTGATTGTGGTTATGCTATCTACCGTTACACTAATTTACTCTGTAACTTAACTCAAATAAACAACATTAGCTAACTACAAACATTGGTCGACTGCAATTCTCCTGGTAATTTAGCGGAAACCCCCCGCCTAAACTATAATGAGGGGTTTAAACCCTAAATGTAACACTAAACCTCCGAGATTTAGCCTATGGCAAGTTGTTTAACATAATGAACCATCGTGATTTTATTGTTCCTTATTAGCTATCCCAGGATCAACAGTGCCAGGACAGGTGGATATAGCTAGCTAAGCGAGGACTACAACCAAATGCAAACTGACATGGTGTGTTTTGTATCCTTGACTAACTTGTTGACCTTTGTAACTTGTGTGAAAGCAGTGGCCTTCAGTGGAACTCCTGTTGCCGGGGATGTATTTATTAGTTGGACACCATTGCAAAACGTCTTACTCCAATCTGTTTGGTTCCAGGTGAATACACCCCATTTATGCAACACAATTGTGAACTGCACTTGTTGTCACACAGGTGTAGTCCCTTCATTCCATCTCAGAGAGAAAGTATTATTTCTAAAAACAAACAGGTGCAGCTAAAGACAAATAGTTTAGGCTTTACTGGTAGTTATATATATTGTACAACTATTAGGCTAAGTGCAAGTACTGGCAGGACCAGAAATGTTTAATTGTAGGCTAACTCTTCTCCACCACGTGAGATCTGAACGGTCACACCTGCTTAGATTATGGATGGGTGCACCATATGGTTCCCCCCTTCAGGTTTCAGTGGAGGTGACTAGGGCTGTTGCGGTGACCGTATTACCGCCACACCGGCCATCACGAGTCATGAAGGCAGTCAAATTCCACATGACCGTTTAGTCACGGTAATTAGGCTTCTGCAAGCTCTGATGCTGCTGCTGGTCATTAGTAGTCTAACAAACTTGCTAACTGCCTGGTACGCAGCACTCTATTCTCCCTCAAATCACTCTGACATCAATGCAAATGTATTTGAAAATCGAATCAAAAACTTCATGAGAGCTCAACATTTCTTTAGGCTATGCAATTGTGGGAGAAAACAGAGTGATGGTCGCTAATAAAAAGACGAGGATCCCATCAGCTTTCTATAGGCTAGGCCTACTATATTTATTTCTCAGTTTTCCTAATATTAAGCACATTGCTTATATTTACAACAGGAATATAGCCTTTCTGGCTGGCTACGGGGAAAAACATACTCCGTTTGTTATTTAAGTGCATAGATGACATGTATTTTTTTCCCGCTGCCCCGTTTTGATACAGTTGCATGATAATGGTAAATTCTAAATCAAAACAAATGTCGCACATATGATTTAGTATGATTTATGATTTATCGCACATATGATTTAGAATATGTGAAGACAATATTCAATTGAAAATAGTCTGATGGGTGACAATATTAGCCTATCACTTGTGAATTATATACTATCACTTGTGAATGATGTCCAGCGTAAGAAACAATGCCTTTTTTTTGCGACTTGTTTGAATAATTTTTTATTTTTATTTTTCATCTTTATTTAACCAGGTAGGCCAGTTGAGAACAAGTTCTCATTTACAACTGCGACCTGGCCAAGATAAAGCAAAGCAGTGCGACACAAACAACAACACAGAGTTACACATGGAATAAACAAACGTTCAGTCAATAACACAATAGAAAAAAATGTATAGTCGAACACCTCATGTAGCCTAGCCCATAGGCCTATATGTTTTAATAAGGTTTGTATCGGAATTGGATAAGGACTCACGCAGTTGCGTCCCCGATGTGTCTGTCTTAACTTGTAGCCTATGAGAAAGACATAATCACGTGACGTAGAGCCGTGTGAGTGGGAGACACTTCGGCTTGCGCAGCACGCTCAGGGAGATGGTCACAACGCAACTCCAGGCTGCAAAAGGCATGGATTTTTAGGGTGCATTACGGTCACAAAGGGGATGCCACCGTGAAATTCGAGGCATTATCAAGTGCTTGTCAAAATGTGAATGAGAGGCTGATGAAGTGTGTAAATCCTGCGCAAAAAACAGAGCTCATGCCTTTCAAGTTACTTTTTTCAAATCATCATTACTCATCATGCAGCCTCACAATGTATTATAAAATCAAAACATATAGCCCAACGTTTGTAGAACTACTAAAGTTACATTAATAACTCTAAATTAAGCATATAGGAGTACCTATTTCTTTGTTTACCGCTCAGCACAGAATAGCCGCATGTGCGCACTCCCTCAAATCGTTTGGAGAAAATATATTTGATTCAGCTTTGTTCAATTGTATTGTTCATTCTATAAAATAATGCCACGGAATTATAAGCAAATCTTGCCTGCTAAATGAACTAGTGTGGCCCACAGCCATTTGGCACATCAGGACCTAACATAAGGACAACTCAGAGTATGCTATTCTTTTCTTCTGAAATAGACTACATTTTCTTCATATCAGCTTTAGACCTGTCTAAAATAAATAATGGATTTATTGTGATGGTGTAGGCTACATTACATGGATGTATTAGACTTTTTAAAAAGGGTTTGTAGGCTATGTGTGGAAGCCAGGAGATGCTAAATGTGTTTATGTTAATTAACGGTCAATTACCGTGAGACTGTCAAGCAAATAACTGTCAATCACCGGCTGATGAAATTTCATGACCGCCACAGCCCTAGAGGTGACAATGACTTATTGTGTTGTTGGTACTGACCACTAACACCCTGGGGGAGGATCAGCTTTGTGGATGAAATTTAAACATCATTGACATGTTTATATTGACACTTTGGTGCAAAATGCTGCCCTTGTCCCACTGTAAACATCACTTCTCTCAGCCAGAGGGGAGGGGAAAGGGACGTTTGTTGGCCAGAAGCTCTCAACATCCTTGTGCTAGATGTAAACGTGACTGACCAGTGCCATCCTGTCACTGCCAACACAACAACCAAGTAGAATTCTGTTTAGTCTGCCTGTGTCAACTGTTAAATGTGTTGATGTAGCCTGAACCTTTCCAAGACAAAGCTGGGACATTGGCAGACTTTCATGTGTGTCAGATGGGAGCTATTACATTGATTATTATTCTGTTGAATCCACTTGCCTTTACATGAGTCGATAAATAGTCCTAGTCTATTGTAATATCCTTTATACAGAGGTCACTGACAAGAAGAGGGAGGAAAAAGGAAAGTAGCCTAAGTAGTTGCTGACAGTGATAAGTGATGCGATCATGGTCTGGAATGAAGGGAGATAGAGAAGTCTGATGTTCACGTCAATGACATCTTTTGAAATCCCATAAGCCTGCAGTTCAAGAGGACCAGAGGCCTCATTCATTCTGCTGCCCTGTAAAGTGAACTGAGAACTGCAGGTCTTTCTCTTGTAGGCCCTGAATATGTATATTTTTTATGTTGGTGTAGATGGGTCACACTCATGATGACTGAGATTCTCTATGATTAAGTGAAAGTGATTAGGCCTTAATAGCCCTGGGGCTTCAGATGACCTCTGGTGAGGTGGTGATGGAGTCAAAACAAACAGTGATGTCTACTTCCAAGAATGAGCCTTTCACATTCTTGGAAGGAAGGTAGCTCTCTGTTTGTTTTGATCCTGTCGCCTCAACTGCTATAGAGAATTAGTGGAAAGGGCAAGGGTATACCTAGTCAGTTGCACAATTGAATGCATTAAACCCAAATGAGTCTTCTGCATTTAACCCAACACCTCTGAATCAGAGATGCGGGGGGCTGCCTTAATCGGCGTCATCGGCGCCCAGGGAGCAGTTGTTGTTGTTGGGTTTAACGGCTTTGCTCAAGGGCAGAACTGCAGATTTTTCTACCTTGCCGGCTTGGGTATTCAAACACTCTTAACCTCTAGGCTACCTGAGGCCTCAAGGTGTCGTAACGTCCTGTTATCCTTGGTCTCAATAGTCCCTCATGAGGCTGATAGCCCAAATAGAGAGGATGGTACGTGGGAGATATATATTTTTTGCTGGCCTCTACTGATGGAGGAGAGGTTCATTGTTGATGTTCTTGACTCCTGGTCCTGGTTCTTATTGGTTAAGATGAAGTAGGTCTAGGCGTGTTCTCTTTTCACTGTATTTCAAAACATGTCATCCTTTTTTGTTGTTGCACAGAACCAAACACAACCCAGCTGCTGATTCAGTCTGTTATTCCCACTTAGCTCTAGAGCTGGTGTTTACGCTGGACGCGCACACATTTGGTCTCATTAATGGGATATGGAAAGCCAGCCTGTCGGTCTGACATGTTCATTGAACAGTATGGTTATTACCAGTGGTGTAACGTTTCTCAGTGTATCTCAATCTATTGGTCTCGGGGTGTTTCCAAGGGTATGGAAGTCAGCCATAATAACAGCCATCTTTAAATCAGGCGACCCTGCTGACGTGAGTAACTACAGGCCCATTAGTATATTACCTGTGGTGTCAAAGGTTGTTGAAAAGTGTGTAGCAGAACAACTGATTGCCCACCTCAACAACAGCCCCTTCACATTACATTCCATGCAGTTTGGCTTCAGAGCGAAACACTCCACAGAAACGGCCAACTGCTTTCTTCTGGAAAATGTGAAGTCCAAGATGGACAAAGGGGGCGTTGTTGGGGCTGTGTTTCTGGACCTAAGGAAGGCTTTTGATACTGTTAACCATGAGATTCTCATCACAAAATTGTCCAAGTTTAACTTTTCCCCTGATGCCTTGAGATGGATGAAATCATACCTTGAAGGCAGAACTCAGTGTGTCAGAGTGAGCAATGAGCTGTCGCCCACTCTTAGCTATGATGTGGGCGTGCTCCAAGGGTCAATACTGGGGCCCCTCCTGTTCAGCCTGTACATTAATGATCTGCCTTCTGTCTGTACTGGGTCTGAAGTTCAAATGTATGCAGATGATACAGTGATATATGTGCATGCAAAGAGCAAACAACAAGCTGCACAAGAACTCACTACTGTAATGGTCCAGATTACAAAGTGGCTCAGTGACTCGTGTTTGCATCTCAATGTGAAAAAAACTGTTTGCATGTTCTTCACAAAGAGGGCAACAGATGCTACTGAGCCAGATGTCTATGTGTCAGGGGAGAAGCTCCAGGTGGTATCTGATTTTAAGTACCTTGGCATCATACTTGATTCCAACCTCTCTTTTAAAAAGCACGTGAAAAAGGTAATTCAAATAACCAAATTCAACCTAGCTAATTTCCGATATATTCGAAATTGTTTGACTACAGAGGTAGCAAAACTGTACTTCAAATCTATGATACTCCCCCACTTAACATACTGCTTGACTAGTTGGGCCCAAGCTTGCTGTACAACAGTAAGACCTATTCAGTCTGTCTACAAACAGGCTCTCAAAGTGCTTGATAGGAAGCCCAATAGCCATCATCACTGTCACATCCTCAGAAAGCATGAGCTCCTGAGTTGGGAAAATCTTGTGCAATACACTGATGCATGTCTTGTATTCAAGATCCTAAATGGCTTGGCTCCCCCTCCACTCAGTATTTTTGTTAAACAGAAAACCCAAACATATGGCAGCAGATCCACAAGGTCTGCCATGAGAGGTGACTGTGTAGTTCCCCTAAGGAAAAGCACCTTTAGTAAATCCGCTTTTTCTGTGAGAGCTTCCCATGTCTGGAATACACTGCCATCAGACACACATAACTGCACCACATATCACACTTTCACAAAATGCTTGAAGACATGGCTTAAGGTCAAACAGATTTGTGAACATGGTCCCTAGCTGTGTGTTGCCGCTTTCCATGTCTGTTGTCTAACTTGTGAGGTGTGGAAACACTTTGTTGCTTTTATGAATTTTGTCTTGCTGCTTTTTGTTCTATGTTGCTCTGTCTGTATGCTACGTCTTGCTTGTTCTATGTTGCTATTGTCTATATTGTAATTGTTTTTAATAACCTGCCCAGGGACTGCGGTTGAAAATTAGCCGGCTGGCTAAAACCGGCACTTTTACTGAAACGTTGATTAATGTGCACTGTCCCTGTAAAAATAAAATAAACTCAAACTCAAACTCAGTGTAGACTCTCGTTAGTTTTTTATCTTCTGAGAAATCTAGGGATATGGGCCCCAGTCTTACCAACTGGGTGAGTGTGGGTTTATGGGTGTGTGCATAATGCAAAGAAAGTAATCAAATCAAATTCATTTAAAGCCCTTCTAAATCAGCAGATGTCACAAAATGCTTATACAGAAACCCAACCTAGAACCCCGAACAGCAAGCAATGCAGATGTAGGAGCATGATGGCTAGGAAAAACTACCTAGAAAGGCAGGAGCCTAGGAAGAAACCTAGAGAGGAACCAGGCTGTGGCCAGAGGTGTGGCCAGTCCTCTTCTGGCAGTGCTAACCTAATCAGGGATGTTTGTGTCTGTGTGTCACTAATTAAGTCATAGCGTGTTGAGAGTTAGCTAGCTAACTTTTTAGTTTGGATCCTGCGACACAGTTGGCATCAGTTGCAGGGACTGCTTGTCTCTATCCAGTGATCCTGCTGACCAAGGACGGGTCTGAGGAGCTATTTGACAGTCTCTAGCACAGGTGAAAGATCTTTTAAACGAACAAATAGAGTTCTACAAGCAGTTGTTACAACAAGAAAATAGCTTCAAGTGTTTTGTCCAAATACTGGTGGATTCAACTAATAGTAGAATGGACAACTTGACCAGAGAGGTCCAGGACCTGAAGAACAGTTTGCAGTTCTCCCAGGGTCAGCTCGATGAGTTGAAACAGGAGAACGGAAAGGTGAGCGAGGACATCAGTTCTGTGTGAATCCATGATAACAAAGATTGATAAATCCGACTCGGGACAATCAAGGCAGAACAACATGGTTGTGGACGGAATTGCAGCATCTCAACATGAAACCTGGACTGTGTCTTGAGGACAAAGTGAGGGAAATGATCTCTGAGAAATTGAAGATGGACCACAGGACGATTGAGGTGTGGAGCGCAACCACAGGACTGGAAAACCCACCACTGGCCCAGGTGACAGGCCCAGGCCGATAGTGGTTAAGTTTCTGAGGTTCAAGGACAAGGTAGCTGTTCTGGAAAGAGCCAAGAACTTGAGAGGAACTTATATATTCCTCAATGAGGATTATCCTGAAGCTGTGCGCCAGAAGAGGAAAGAACTGATCCCATGAAATCTGCTAGAGCGAGTGGGGACATTGCTTACATCTGCTATGACCGGTTCATTGTCCACCCTCCCTCCCAGAAGCCTGGAAGGGATGAGAGAGCCAAGCCTATGGGTCCGTAGCTTCAACCCCACAGCAAACTCACACACCAATTGATTAATGGCTGCTGAATGTATATATTGTTTTTCTCTTGCTTTGTTTGCTCTTTTCAGTATTATGTCTCTCTGATAAGCTACCCAGGAAAGGGCTGAAAATAGCCCATATGAATATTTGTAGCTTTGGAAATAAGGTTCATGAAATCTTTAACTTGCTAACATCAGATAACATTCATATTTTAGTCATTTCTGAGACTCACTTAGATAATTAATTTGATACAGCAGTAGCAATTAGAGGTCGACCGATTTAAGATACCGATTATTGGAGGACCAAAAAAAGCCGATACCGATTAATCAGACGATTTTTATATATATTTGTAATAATGACAATTACAACAATACTGAATGAACACTTTTATTTTAACTTAATATAATACATCAATAAAATAAATTTAGTCTCAAATAAATAATGAAACATGTTCAATTTGGTTTAAATAATGCAAAAACAAAGTGTTGGAGAAAGTAAAAGTGCAATATGTGCCATGTAAGAAAGCTAACGTTTAAGTTCCTTGCTCAGAACATGAACATATGAAAGCTGGTGGTTCCTTTTAACATGAGTCTTCAATATTCCCAAGTAAGAAGTTTTAGGTTGTAGTTATTATAGGAATTATAGGACTATTTCTCTCTCTACCATTTGTATTTCATATACCTTTGACTATTGGATGTTCTTATAGGCACTATAGTATTGCCAGCCTAACCTCGGGAGTTGATAGGCTTGAAGTCATAAACAGCGCAATGCTTGAAGCATAGCGAAGAGCTGCTGGCAAATGCAGGAAGTGCTGTTTGAATGAATGTTTACGAGCCTGCTGCTGCCTACCACCGCTCAGTCAGACTGCTATATCAAATCATAGACTTAATTATAATATAATAACACACAGAAATATGAGCCTTAGGTCATTTAATATGGTCAAATCCGGAAACTATAATTTCGAAAACAAAACGTTTATTCTTTCAGTGAAATACGTAATCGTTCCGTATTTTATCTAACGGGTGGCATCCTTAAGTCTAAATATTGCTGTTACATTGCATAACCTTCAATGTTATGTCATAATTATGTACAATTCTGGCAAATTAATTACGGTCTTTGTTGGGAAGAAATGGTCTTCACACAGTTTGCAATGAGCCAGGCAGCCCAAACTGTTGCGTATACCCTGACTCTGCTTGCACAGAACGCAAGAGAAGTGACACAATTTTCCTAGTTAAAAGAAATTCATGTTAGCAGGCAATATTAACTAGATATGCAGGTTTAAAAATATATACTTATTAGGAAAAAGGATTCTCCCCTTTTTTTTTTGTTGAAATGTTGACAATACAATTGGAGATATTTAATTTTATAAAGATTTGTAAATATGTGATTTATATATTGATTATTTATTGTTTGGGAATTTTGTTGCTTTTTTTTTTGTATCTCACATCTTCAAATAATATTTTTGCAGGAATCTCCTTGCGAATGATTTTGCCGAAGATGGTATCTCCGCCGGGCTGGGCAACCTGAGCTTTTGCTATCTCATCCGCCATGATTTTAAGAAAGACATTGATGTTTATGGTTAGGTACACATTGGTGCAACGACAGTGCTTTTTTTGCGAATGCGCTTGTTAAATCATCACCCGTTTGGCGAAGTAGGCTGTGATTCGATGATAAATTAACAGGCACTGCATTGATTATATGCAACGCTGGACAAGCTAGATAAACTAGTAATATCGTCAACCATGTGTAGTTAACTAGTGATTGTTAAGATTGATTGTTCTTTTATATGATAAGTTTAATGCTAGCTAGCAACTTACCTTGGCTCCTTGCTGCACTCGCGTAACAGGTAGTCAGCCTGCCACGCAGTCTCCTCGTGGAGTGCAATGTAATCGGCCATAATCGGTGTCCAAAAATGCCGATTACCGATTGTTATGAAAACTTGAAATCGCCCCTAATTAATTGACCATTCCGATTAATCGGTCGATCTCTAGTAGCAATATAAAGATATAACATCTATAGAAGAGACAGAAATGCTTATGGGGTAGGTGTTGCTGTATATATTCAGAGCCAAATCTCTGTAATGCTTAGAGGATATCTTATGTCAAGTGTTATTGATGTGTTGTGGTTGCAGGTTCAATTGGCACATCTAAAGCTTTTTCTTTTGGGGTGTTGCTATAGGCCACCAAGTGCTAACAGTCAGTATCTAAATAAGGTGTGAAAGGCTTGATAGTGTATATGATGTAAACAGGGAGGTCTACATTCTTGGTGACCTGAATATTGACTGGTTTTCATCGAGCTGTCCTCTCAAGAGGAAGCTTCTTACTGTAACCAGTGCCTGTAATCTGGTTCAGGTTATTAATCAACCTACCAGGGTGTTTACAAATACTACAGGAACAAGATCATCCACATGTATTTTTGTGTTTTTTATTATATATATTTTTTTACCCCCTTATTCTCCCCAATTTTTCTTGGTATCCAATTGATAGTTATTCTTGTCCTATCGTTGCAACTCCTGTACGAGAGCCGTGCATCCTCCGAAACACAACCCAGTCAAGCCGCACTGCTCCTTAACACAATGCCCACTTAACCCGGAAGCCGTGTCAGCATGCGTTGCGCCCGGACCTGCCACAGGAGTCGCTAGTACGCGATGGAACAAGAACATCCCTGCTGGCAAGACCCTCCCCTAACCCGGACGATGCTGGGCCAATTGTGCGCCGCCCCATGGGTCTCCCGGTCACGGCCGGCTGCGACAGAGCCTGGACTCAAACCAGGATCTCTAGTGGAACAGTTAGCATTGCGATGCAGTGTCGATCACATTTTTACTAAAAGCTGTATACGTGCCCATTGAATGCAGTGATCACAAATAGTGGCTATATACAGGAAAGCCAGAGTTCCAACAGCTGGGCCTAAAATAGTGTATAAGAGATCATACAAAAGATTTTGCTGGGACTCTTATGCGGATGATGTTAAAAATATTTGTTGGTCTGATGTGATTAATGAGGAGCATTGCTGCACTTGATACATTTATGAAATTACTTCTTCCAATTATTGATGAACATGCACCTGTTAAGGCTCCATGGATTGATGAGGAATTGAAAAACTGTGTGGATGAAAGAGATGGGGCAAAGGAGTGGCTGATAAGTCTGGCTGCACATCAGACTAGCTGATTTACTGCAAATTGAGAAATGTGACTAAATTCAACAAAAAGAAGAAACTGTTTTATGAAGCCAAGATCAATGATATAAAGAATGATGGGAAAAAAAACTTTGGAGTACTTTAAATAAAATTATGGGCAGAAAGACAAATTCAACTCCATCTTTCATCAAATCAGATGGCTTATTCATCACAAAACCATTTGATGTTGCTAAATTACTTGGCGTTACCTTAGATTGTAAACTGTCATGGTCAAAACATATAGATTCAATGGTTGTAAAGATGGGGAGAGGTCTGTCTGTAATTAAGAGATGCGCTGCTTTTTTGACACCACACTTCAAAAAACAAGTTCTGCAGGCTCTAGTATAGTCTAATCTTGATTATTGTCCAGTTGTGTGATCCAGTGCTGCAAGAAAAGACCTCGTTAAGCTGCAGCTGGCCCAGAACAGAGTGGCACGTCTTGCTCTTCATTGTAATCAGCGGGCTGATATAAATACTACGCATGCCAGTCTTTCTTGGCTAAGAGTTGAGGAGAGACTGACTGCATCACATCTTTTTCTAAGAAAATTGTTTGCATAGTCAACTTACACACAGCTCTGACACACACACACCTACCCCACCAGACAGGACACCAGGGGTCTTTTCACAGTCCCCAAATCCAGAACAAATTCAAGAAAGCATACATTATTATATAGAGCACTTATTGGATGGAACTCTGATCCATCTCCTATTGCTCAAATAAACAGCAAACCTGGTTTCAAAAAACAGATAAAGCAACACCTCACGGCACAACGCCTCTCCCCTATTTGACCTATATAGTTTGTGTGTATGTATTGATATGTAGGCTACGTGTGCCTTTTTAAAAACAAATGTATGTAGTTCTGTTCTTGTCTATTTAATGTTCTGTATTATGTCATGTTTCATGGTTTGTGTGGACCCCAGGAAGAGTAGCTGATGCTTTTGCAACAGCTAATGCTTATCCTTATAAAATACCCCAAAAATACCATGTCCTTGACAGTGTCACACAGACAGTCCTTTGGAGTTGAGTTTATTCAGGCAGTCTGCAAATCCATCTTTGGTCGTGCCAAAAATATTATGTTTGTTTATTGTATGGTTCACAAGAAAATATGAATGGCTTCTACCGGGCCACGATGCAAAAATGTTTGTCAAACAATTACTAGTTGACGTGATCGTTTATGATGTCACCAACAGAAATGGTGTCAACTGTGAGTAACTCCGCTCTGGCTGGCTCTCTATCTTCCAAATCTGATAGACCCGGTCTTCTCTGCCCATACGTGTCGGCACACGGAGTGTTGACTGGAGGGCTCAGAATAACTCTCAGATAAGTGTCAAGTGCTGGGTTACTTATAATGTTGAACAGGGTGGCTGTGTAAAGTGTGTTGTGTATCTGTGGGGAAAGAGATGAACGTGTCGAGAGGTCAGATAAGTGAACTCAAAATCAATATAAAGTGAAGCCCTAACTTAACAACACATTTTTTTTAAACATTTTTATTTCACCTTTATTTAACCAGGTAGGCCAGTTGAGAACAAGTTCTCGTTTACAACTGCGACCTGGCCAAGATTAAGCAAAGCAGTGCGACACAAACAACAACACAGAGTTACACATGGAATAAACAAACATACAGTCAATAATACAATAGAGAAAGTCTATATACAGTTTGTGCAAATGAGGTAGTATAAGGGGGGTGAGGCAATAAATGGGCCATAGTGGTGAAATTATTACAGTATGGCAAATTAAACACTGGGGTGATAGATGTGCAGAAGACTAGTGCAAGTAGCGGTACTGGGGTGCAAAATAAATAAAATAAATAACAATATGGTGATGAGGTAGTTGGATGGGCTATTTACAGATTGGCTATGTACAGGTGCAGCATGTTCATTTGCTTTGAGGGTTGTGCACCATCTGAGTGTGTGCTGGTGTATGTTGTATGTGCAATGTTGGGTGTTTTAGTGTGGAGAGCCCGGGGAGTCACTCTGATATTCACACCATTTTACAATGAAGCCTCTGAGGACCCAGGTTCTCCCAAAGAGGATTATTTCTCCTCGTACAAGTGTTGATTTAACTTTTTGCCCTCTGAAAAACATTCCATCTAGCCTAATATTCAAGCCAGTTGAAGCGGCTCCAGCTTTCTGCATGGGAGAGAGACTTGCCTCTGGCCCGGTCATTCCTGGGAACACTTTTTACTGGGCCATTGGGAGCAGTTCACTTATTACTGTGTAAGAATGTGAAGTTTTCATGGGCTTGACTGTAGATTTGTTTGTGCGTGTGTTTGTATAGGCCTATATTTGGATGATGAAATTAGGATCCGCTCTTCATCTAAGGCCAGACTGTGATTTCATGATTAGGCTAGTTAGTGCCCTGCAGGGGTGTTTGTTCTGAAGGAGTGACTGAGGATTTAGAAATAGCTTTCTTCATCTTACCGTGAAGATGTCTACTTTGTTGGGGGGAAAAGGGCTGTGATTCACCTCAATTAAGCTAACGTTGACTACCGCTCAACGTTCAACATCATAGTGCCTTCCAAGTTCATCACTAAGCTAAGGACCCTGGGACTGAACACCTCCCTCTGCAACTGGATCCTGGACTTCCTGGCGGGCCGCCCCAGGCTGTGAGGGTAGGCAACAACACATCCGCCACGCTGACCATCAACAAGAAGGCCCCTCAGGGGTGCGTGCTTAGTCCCCTCCTGCACTCCCTGTTCACCCACGACTGCGTGGCCACACAAGACTCCAACACCATCATTAAGTTTGCCGACAACACAACGGTGGTCAGCCTGATCACAGACAACTATGAGACAGCCTATAGGGAGGAGGTCAGAGACCTGGCAGTGTGGTGCCAGCACAACAACCTCTCCCTCAACGTCAGTTAGACAAAGGAGTTGATCTTAGACCACACATCAACGGGGCTGTACTGGAGTGGGTCTGGAGCTTCAAGGTCCTCGGTGTCCAAATCACTAAGGATTTATCATGCTCAACACACCAACACACTTTTGTGAAGAGGACACGACAATGCCTCTTCCCCTTCAGGAGGCTGAAAATATTTGGCATGGGCCCTCAGATCCTCAAAGTTCTACAGCTGCACCATTGAGAATATCTTGACTGGTTGTATCACCTCTTGGTTTGGCAACTGCTTGGCATCCAAACTCAAGGCGCTACTGAGGGTAGTGCATACGGCTCAGTACATCACTGGGGCTGATCTCCCTGCCATCCAGGACCTTTTATACCAGACGGTATCAGAGGAAGGCCCTAAAAATGGTCAGACTCCACCCACCCTAGTCATAGACTGTTCTCTCTGCTACCGCACGGCAAGCGGTACCGATGCACCAAGTCTGGAACCAACAGGACCCTGAACAGCTTCTACCCCAAGCCAAAACTGATATAGTTAGTTAACTGGACTATCTGCATTGACCCTTTTTAACACAAAATTTGACTTATCACATATCCTGCTGCTATTGTTTTATCTGTCACCTTAATTCCTAGTTATGTGTACATATCTACCTCAATTAGCGCGTAACCCTGCACAAATTTACTCTGTACTGGTACCCTGTGTATACAGCGCGTTCGGAAAGTATTCAGACCCCTTCCCTTTTTCCAGATTTTGTTACGTTACAGCCTTATTCTAAAATGGATTAAATAAAAATGTTCCCTCATCAATCTACACACAAAACCCCATAAATGTATAAAAAAAAATCTGAAAGGTTTGTAAATGTATTACAAATAATGTGTTCTTGCAGTCATCTTTGCAGGACGGCCACTCCTAGGGAGAGTAGCAACAGTGCTGAACTTTCTCCATTTATAAAAAATGTGTCTTACCGTGTACTGATGAACATCAAGGCTTTTAGAGATACTTTTGTAACCCTTTCCAGCTTTATGCAAGTCAACCATTCTTTAATCTTAGGTCTTCTGAGATCTCGTTTGTTTGAGGCATGGTTCACATCAGGCAATGCTTCTTGTGAATAGCAAACTCAAATTGTGAGTTTTTTTATAGGGCAAGGCAGCTCTAACCAACATCTCTAATCTTGTCTCATTGATTGGACTCCAGGTTAGCTGACTCCTGACTCCAATTAGCTTTTGGAGAAGTCATTAGCCTAGGGGTTCACATACTTTTTCCAACCTACACTGTCAATGTTTAAAGGATGTATTTAAATGATGTATTCAATATAGACAAGAAAAATACAATAATTTGTGTTATTAGTTTAAGCACTATGTTTGTCTATTGTTGTGACTTAGATGAAGATCAGATCAAATTTAATGACCAATTTATGCAGAAATCCAGGTAATTCCAAAGGGTTCACATACTTTTTCTTGCCACTGTATATATGCACACCTGTAGATATAGGTTACAAACTAAAGGTTACGTTTGTCTAGGCTTTACTTCTCCTTAGTTTCTCTGCTGATCTCCGTGGTCTTCTATGGTGGTTCTGAATACATCATGGGGCCAGTCCTAAATCACATTTTTTGTTAGTCATGCATTGAGGTCAATGGGAGACTAGCCTAAGTGAAATTTCATTTAAGTCAAAGTTATGATTTCCCCCCATGAGAGCTAGAGAAGAGCAGTGCCATGCATCCCTCCCTTTGGGCCGGCCACTGTTCAGAGGCTAATTTGCCACTGCATGGATCCAATGAGTAGATTACCAAATCTAGTTACCTTGTTAAAAGACACTCTGAAGTCCCCATGGCCAGAGATTTTCGCTTCTCCCAGTTAGAGCGAGGAAGTGGACATTTTAAAGCTGGTCCTTCTTATAGGTTCCTGGAGAACCAGGGAGGAAGTCTGCCGTCAAGGTCACAAGGGTGTGTGTCTGTCTTTGTGTTGGCTGTGTGTCTGTCTTTGTGTTGGCTGTGTGTCTGTGTTGGCTGGGTGCAGGAAAACAACACAGATGTGATGGTACTGAAAGGAAATAGTAGGGGACTGAGCTGTCCCATATGCTGTGAATTTAGAATGTCTCTCAGTAGTCCAGTGAGAATCCATACTACTGACAGAGAGGGATAAACACTTCCAGTAGTCCAGCGAGAATCCATACTACTGACAGAGAGGGATAAACACTTCCAGTAGTCCAGTGAGAATCCATACTACTGACAGAGAGGGGATAAACACTTCCAGTAGTCCAGTGAGAATCCATACTACTGACAGAGAGGGATAAACACTTCCAGTAGTCCAGTGAGAATCCATATTACTGACAGAGAGGGATAAACACTTCCAGTAGTCCAGTGAGAATCCATACTACTGACAGAGAGGGGATAAACACTTCCAGTAGTCCAGTGAGAATCCATACTACTGACAGAGAGGGATAAACACTTCCAGTAGTCCAGTGAGAATCCATACTACTGACAGAGAGGGATAAACACTTCCAGTAGTCCAGTGAGAATCCATACTACTGACAGAGAGGGATAAACACTTCCAGTAGTCCAGTGAGAATCCATACTACTGACAGAGAGGGATAAACACTTCTAGTAGTCCAGTGAGAATCCATACTACTGACAGAGAGGGATAAACAATTCCAGTAGTCCAGCGAGAATCCATACTACTGACAGAGAGGGGATAAACACTTCCAGTAGTCCAGTGAGAATCCATACTACTGACAGAGAGGGATAAACAATTCCAGTAGTCCAGTGAGAATCCATACTACTGACAGAGAGGGATAAACAATTCCAGTAGTCCAGTGAGAATCCATACTACTGACAGAGAGGGGATAAACACTTCCAGTAGTCCAGTGAGAATCCATACTACTGACAGAGAGGGATAAACAATTCCAGTAGTCCAGTGAGAATCCATACTACTGACAGAGAGAGATAAACAATTCCAGTAGTCCAGCGAGAATCCATACTACTGACAGAGAGGGGATAAACACTTCCAGTAGTCCAGTGAGAATCCATACTACTGACAGAGAGGGATAAACAATTCCAGTAGTCCAGTGAGAATCCATACTACTGACAGAGAGGGATAAACAATTCCAGTAGTCCAGTGAGAATCCATACTACTGACAGAGAGGGATAAACAATTCCAGTAGTCCAGTGAGAATCCATACTACTGACAGAGAGAGATAAACAATTCCAGTAGTCCAGCGAGAATCCATACTACTGACAGAGAGGGGATAAACACTTCCAGTAGTCCAGTGAGAATCCATACTACTGACAGAGAGGGATAAACAATTCCAGTAGTCCAGTGAGAATCCATACTACTGACAGAGAGGGATAAACAATTCCAGTAGTCCAGTGAGAATCCATACTACTGACAGAGAGGGGATAAACACTTCCAGTAGTCCAGTGAGAATCCATACTACTGACAGAGAGGGGATAAACACTTCCAGTAGTCCAGCGAGAATCCATACTACTGACAGAGAGGGATAAACAATTCCAGGTCTATGTTCTGTTCTATGTCTGGTCTAGTTACCCCAGTCCATGGGCCTGTACCAAGGACATGGACTGGAACTCTACCTCTTGGAGAGGGACCAGAAAGTCGTGGACAATGGACCGCAGCTCAAACACAAAGTCCGGGATATCAACTTCAAATAAATGTTGTTGAAATTCTATACAGAGAAATTAAATGTGATTTAATTATACCTCTATTTGAGGGACATGGACAATATCTACTTTGAAGACTACAATAAGCCACTCAGTATCATGAAAATAGCAGCGTAGTATGACATAACTTGGGGGCATTGTTAATTATGAGGCACTTCTCTGTATCTTGTCACCCTTCGAGTGGCTGCCTGCCCCTGGGGGGTGGGTGTGGACTGGGGCTGCATGGCGGTCACTTGTGGCCCTGTCCTGTTGTGGGATGCCCTCACCATCTTATCACATGGTGTTCATGGGACAGCTGGTCTGGATGATGCCATGCAGGCTTTAAAGAGGGGATCTCTGAGTAGCTTGGAAATGCCTCTCTGTTTATCTTTTATTTAGAATGGATTCCCCCCGGCATGGCCCATTTTTAATATGTTATAGAACTGAACAGAAGTCATCAGTGAGATGCTGTCTGGCTGCTAGCTAACGCTTAGACCTGCATGACCCTGGTGGGGATGTGATGAGCATATAAATTGGCTCGGATTAGAGTGTGGTAATGGGAATGAAAGGGCCAAATCAACGTTTATTTGTCACATATGCAGAATACAGCAGGTGTAAACCGTACAGCGAAATGCTCTTAGTCAACAAATGCGGAGTTCAGTATTGGTGTGTATAGAAGAAGATGAGAATACTTATTTTGCATCATGACTTCATAATCCTATGAATGGTCCTCTCAGCACCCAAACCCAGCAGGTCCTCAATTCTGGGTCTCCAGGGGGGACCCTGTGCTGTAGCCAGCCCAAGTCTGGCTCACCCCTTCCCAGCAATGAAATAAAGAGCGGGCGTGTGCACTAAGATCACAGCTCTGCTGAGCGGCAGCTGGGCCCGCTCTGCCAATACCCTGCCCTCACTGACTGACTGACTCTGACCTTATGATTGACTGACTGATGCCTAGGAGATTAAATCAACTGGACACACACTAAGGCACACAGAGCATAATTTACATGTAAGGTACAGCTCTAGGCTATATGCTCCCTCTGATTCATGTAGCGGTCACACACAGCTCTTAAGATACACATATGATCTTAAATATCATATTTTTGTCCCAAACCTTCAATTAATGATTGATAGTGAGAAAGTAGACAAGTTGTCCAGAAAATTTGGGACACATGTTAATCATTGGTGATGAGTCTTGTATTACCAAACAGATGAAGTTGTAGTCTTCATTGGCAGCGCTCATCACTGTAGGAATTGCCCTAAGGAAAAGAGGTATATCTGAATCTAAAAACCATCTTTGGTAATAAATCCCACTGAGCAGGCTATTCCTTAAATTGAATTGAATGTGCTGTGATTAAATAAATTAAATTAAACAGTGCTGTGATTAAATGAATTGATATCCAGGTGACTCACTGAGAGCTGTGTAATATGTTTGGGGGAGGTGGGACATGAATCCAAGCTGAGAGGTGTTATTACCTTACACTTGTTGTTGAAATACACTGGCTTACACTTAAACACAAGGATTCAGGGGGAGATAGGGTGACGACTGAAGTGTGTGTGTGTGTTGTTTATTTCCACAACACTCCTGTCATTTCAGCAAAGGAACAGTGCATGGTCAGGGGTTTGCTATGCAGCACTGCTGGAGCTCTCTGTCGAAACCACTTGGCTGCCACTCCAAGCCCTGTAACCATAGAGATGGAACACATGACATCAGCCCCAGAGCTGAAGCAGTCCTGTGGTTACATCACTGCAGTGCCACTGACTTCAAGAGTTTTCTGTAGTATTGTGTGGGAGAGCGAGAGAAAGGGAACATCTTGTAGTATGGGAACAGCTTTCAATTCATACACCATTTTATATCAGATATGTTTAGCAAGATAGGAATAACTTAAACAGGACAGTATGGTCTGCTTTTTGAGATAGTTGCCTGTTCTTGTTTACCTATCTGATTTGAGCTTATATGTTTCAAGGATGCCTTGCAGCAGGGCTCAATGCTGACCTTTTTTTTGTTGAAAAATGTAGGCGCACACAGAAATTTAGGAGCACAATGCAAAATATTAAAAGTAATAAAGCTAGAATCCTTTAAATGTTATTAGCGCACTGGTGCTCCTAAATAAAGATTCCAGCTCGCGCAGCAAAATCTTTAGGTGCATATGCGAGTAAAATGGTCGCACTGTAGAGTCCTGCTTGCAGTAATTTACAGTACTGTACAGCCTGTTTGCATTAGTCTTGTAACTGTATCCAGTCTACCTGCTGTGCAAGCAACGGCTGATTGGAGAGTAATAGTAATCTATATTAGAGTATTATATCAGTGACCCTATTCACCGCTCTGATTCAACAGGGCTTGAGGCTTTGTTGTCATTGCCGTAACAACCAGGAAAAAAAGAACACGCTATAAATGGACAAACATGAGAGGATGAAAGTCAGAGTGGGTGTTTGCTGTGGAACAAAGCACTGTGCTGCTGGCCCCGGACATCAGAGGTTTGTAAAGCCCAACCGTTTTGTCCCTGCGATGCCCGTCGTCAAAGAAACACACTTCAAACGGACAACACCGTCGCTCACTTCCTCCCCTTGACATTGCCTGATTAAGCGGTGTGTGTTTGGTGCTTGTCACACCACACACACACACATACACCTTCTCATACTCACACACACGCGCGCACACACACACATCCATAAGCAATGAGCAGAGCTGGGTTATCAAATCCAATTATTTTCGTCACATGCTTCGTAAACAACAGGTGTAGCCTAACAGTGAAATGCTTACTTACGAGCCCTTTCCAACAACGCAGAGAAAATAAATAAAATAAAAGTAATAACACATAATAATACACAATGAGTAATGAAAATTTTGCTATATACACGGGATACCATTACCAAGTCTGTGCAAGGGTACGAGGTAATTTACAGTTGAAGTCGGAAGTTTACATACACCTTAGTCAAATACAGTGGGGCAAAAAAGTATTTAGTCAGCCACCAATTGTGCAAGTTCTTCCACTTAAAAAGATGAGAGGCCTGTAATTTTCATCATAGGTACACTTCAACTATGACAGACAAAATGAGAAAAAAAATCCAGAAAATCACATTGTAGGATTTTTTATGAATTTATTTGCAAATTATGGTGGAAAATAAGTATTTGGTCAATAACAAACAAGCAAGATGTCTGGCTCTCACAGACCTGTAACTTCTTATTTAAGAGGCTCCTCTGTCCTCCACTCGTTACCTGTATTAATGGCACCTGTTTGAACTTGTTATCAGTATAAAAGACACCTGTCCACAACCTCAAACAGTCACACTCCAAACTCCACTATGGCCAAGACCAAAGAGCTGTCAAAGGACACCAGAAACAAAATTGTAGACCTGCACCAGGCTGGGAAGACTGCATCTGCAATAGGTAAGCAGCTTGGTTTGAAGAAATCAACTGTGGGAGCAATTATTAAGAAATGGAAGACATACAAGACCACTGATAATCTCCCTCGATCTGGGGCTCCACGCAAGATCTCACCCCGTGGGGTCAAAATAATCACAAGAACGGTGAGCAAAAATCCCAGAACCACACGGGGGGACCTAGTGAATGACCTGCAGAGAGCTGGGACAAAAGTAACAAAGCCTACCATCAGTAACACACTACGCCGCCAGGGACTCAAATCCTGCAGTGCCAGACGTGTCCCCCTGCTTAAGCCAGTACATGTCCAGGCCCGTCTGAAGTTTGCTAGAGAGCATTTGGATGATCCAGAAGAAGATTGGGAGAATGTCGTATGGTCAGATGAAACCAAAATATAATTTTTTGGTAAAAACTCAACTCGTCGTGTTTAGAGGACAAAGAATGCTGAGTTGCATCCAAAGAACACCATACCTACTGTGAAGCATGGGGGTGGAAACATCATGCTTTGGGGCTGTTTTTCTGCAAAGGGACCAGGACGACTGATCCGTGTAAAGGACAGAATGAATGGGGCCATGTATCGTGAGATTTTGAGTGAAAACCTCCTTCCATCAGCAAGGGCATTGAAGATGAAACGTGGCTGGGTCTTTCAGCATGACAACGATCCCAAACACACCGCCCGGGAAACGAAGGAGTGGCTTCGTAAGAAGCATTTCAAGGTCCTGGAGTGGCCTAGCCAGTCTCCAGATCTCAACCCCATAGAAAATCTCAACCCCGTTGAAAGTCCGTGTTGCCCAGCAACAGCCCCAAAACATCACTGCTCTAGAGGAGATCTGCATGGAGGAATGGGCCAAAATACCAGCAACAGTGTGTGAAAACCTTGTGAAGACTTACAGAAAACGTTTGACCTCTGTCATTGCCAACAAAGGGTATATAACAAAGTATTGAGAAACTTTTGTTATTGACCAAATACTTATTTTCCACCATAATTTGCTAATAAATTCATAAAAAATCCTACAATGTGATTTTCTGGATTTTTTTTTCTCATTTTGTCTGTCGTAGTTGAAGTGTACCTATGATGAAAATTACAGGCCTCATCTTTTTAAGTGGGAGAACTTGCACAATTGGTGGCTGACTAAATACTTTTTTGCCCCACTGTACATTTAAACTCAGTTTTTCACAATTCCTGACATTTAATCATAGTAAAAATGACCTGTCTTAGGTCAGTTAAGATCACTACTTTTATTTTAAGAATGTGAAATGTCAGAATAATATTAGAGTGATTTATTTCAGCTTTCATTTCTTTCATCACATTCCCAGTGGGTCAGAAGTTTACATACACTCAATTAGTATTTGGTAGCATTGCCTTTAAATTGTTTAACTTGGGTCAAACGTTTCGGGTAGCCTTCCACAAGCTTCCCACAATAAGTTAGGTGAATTTTGGCCCATTCCTTCTGACAGAGCTGGTGTAACTGAGTCAGGTTTGTAGGCCTCCTTGCTCGCACATATTTTTTCAGTTCTGCCCACAAATGTTCTATAGGATTGAGGTCAGGGCTTTGTGATGGCCACTCCAATACCTTGACTTTGTTGTCCTTAAGCCATTTTGCCACAACTTTGGAAGTATGCTTGGGGTCATTGTCCATTTGGAAGAGCCATTTGCGACCAAGCTTTAACTTCTTGACTGATGTCTTGAGATGTTGCTTCGTCCCTCATGATGCCATCTATTTTGTGAAGTGCACCAGTCCCTCCTGCAGCAAAGCACCCCCACAATATGATGCTGCCACCCTCGTGCTTCACGGTTGTGGAGGTCTACAATTTTTCTTCTGAAGTCTTGGCTGATTTCTTTTGATTTTCCCATGATGTCAAGCTAATAGGCCCCTCAAATAATGTAAATTAGCCTATCAGACGCTTCTAAAGCAATGACAATTTTCTGGAATTTTCCAAGCTGTTTAAAGGCACAGTCAACTTAATATATGTAAACTTCTGACCCACTGCAATTGTGATACAGTAGGTTATAAGTGAAATAATCTGTCTGTAAACAATTGTTGGAAAAGTTACTTGTCATGCACAAAGTAGATGTCCTAACCGACTTGCCAAAACTATAGTTTGTTAACAAGAAACTTGTCAGCACATGCTCTGAGTATGAGTCCTGGTAATCCATCTGGCTCTTGCTTAAAGGTCTTTCTCACATCGTCTATGGAGAGCGTGATCGTCTGGAACATTTGGTGCTCTCATGCATGATTCAGTGTTGCTTGCCTCGAAACGATCATAGAATGCATTTAGATTGTCTGGTAGGCTCGCGTCACTGGGTGGCTCGCGGCTGGGTTTCACTTTGTAATCCATGTTAGTATGCAAGACCTGCCACATCTGACGTGCTTCAGAGCTGGCATGTTAGGATTCGATCTTAGTCCTATATTGAAGCTTTGCCTGTTTGATGGCTTGTTGGAGGTCGTAGTGGGATTTATTACAAGCGTCCTGATTTAGTGTCCTGCTCCTTGAAAGCGGCAGCTCTAGCCTTTAGCTCTTGGCGGATGTTGCCTGTAATCCATGGCTTCTCTTTGAGATATGTATGTACAGTCACTATGGGGACAACATTGCCGATGCACCTTTTTAATGAAGCCGGTGTTTGATGTGGTAAACTCCTCAATGCCATTGGATGTATCCTGGAACATATTCAAGTCTGTGCTAGCAAAACAGTCCTGTAGCTTAGCATCTGCTTCATCGGACTACTTCCGAATTAATCACATCACTGGTTCTTCCTGTTTGAGTGTTTGCTTGTAAACAGGAATCAAGAGGATAGAGTTATGGTCAGATTTGCCAAATGGAGGGTGAGGGAGAGCTTTGTGTGCGTCTCTGTGTGTGGAGTAAAGGTGATCCAGAGTTTTGTCTCTAGTTACCCTGGTAACATGATTTTTTGGGGGGGGATAATGTTCTGTCATCAAAATGTCAGCATGGGATCAAAGCAGTCAGAGGAGGATGGAGTCAGGGACCAGGTGTGTGAAGGAGCAGGTGTTATTCTCTGAGACTGGACGAAGAATTGGGAAAAGCCACAATAAATTGTAAAAAAAGGTGTTGGACAAGCAGGTCATAGCTGCTATACAAACAGAATACCTTGAATGTGCCTCTTGCACGTGGCACCCCTCTTGGAGTTAGGTAATACAGGGAGGTTGAGGGAGGGCTCTGAGCTACCTTGAACATAACTGTTGCTTTTTTAACCACAGTGTCAGTGATGTCATTTCTAAGCCAGTCACAGTCTCCTCCCTAGGTACCCCAGCTCCAGGGTTAATGTCTCTGCCTTGGCACACGGGTCTGCTGGGGGACCGGGGAGGTTGCAGGAAGTGTCTTCCTCTGGGCCTGTCTGTCGGTACACTGGGTGAAGGGGACATGAGTGTGGAGTGTAACCCAAACCCTGTGGTATTTATAGCCTTGTGTTAGTGAGGCGTTGTGGGCACAGACAGGCACGGTGCTCCCTCTGTGACACCATAGGACAGACCACAGACAGACAGGCACGGTGCTCCCTCTGTGACACCATAGGACAGACCACAGACAGACAGGCACGGTGCTCCCTCTGTGACACCATAGGACAGACAGGCATGGTGCTACCTCTGTGACACCATAGGACAGACCACAGACAGACAGGCACGGTGCTCCCTCTGTGACACCATAGGACAGACAGGCATGGTGCTACCTCTGTGACACCATAGGACAGACCACAGACAGACAGGCACGGTGCTCCCTCTGTGACACCATAGGACAGACCACAGACAGACAGGCACGGTGCTCCCTCTGTGATACCATAGGACAGACCACAGACAGACAGGCACGGTGCTCCCTCTGTGACACCATAGGACAGACCACAGACAGACAGGGACGGTGCTCCCTCTGTGACACCATAGGACAGACCACAGACAGACAGGCACGGTGCTCCCTCTGTGACACCATAGGACAGACCACAGACAGACAGGCACGGTGCTCCCTCTGTGACACCATAGGACAGACCACAGACAGACAGGCACGGTGCTCCCTCTGTGTCACCATAGGACAGACCACAGACAGGACAGGCTAGAATTGGCTCACCCTTGCCCACTCAACTCAACTAATACCCCTTTTCACACTATCGTGCTGACCTGAACTGTACTCGTTCATATAGCCTATTTTCTTTTCACATTGTACTGCTTGGTATAAAACTGGTATAGTAGTAAAGTAGGTGTGTTACTGTTTAGCAGAACTAGTAGCCTAGCTTACGCTCGGTATGCAATGCCATTTGTGAACATAATGTTCTTCTACCTGTGTGAATAGAATAACCCGTCTTCTGCAGCGGATGGCGAGTTTTCATTTAAGCCTTAGATATACCAAGGATACTGACGGCCGAGAGATACTTGGCACCTCTGCCCAGGGTGTCGGGAGTACTTTTTCTGTTGATCACATAGCACAGTTCATCAGCCTCGTTAAAATACTCCAGACCAGAAGGTGCAGTAACGTTTCTTTCTTAAGCTATGTTTGACTTGTGCCTGCTTTCTAAATGTGTAGATAGCCAATGTTTCCTAACTAGCAAGCTGTGCTAATATTTTTGCTAGCTAGCAATAAGTTGTAGTAAGCCCATGTTTATACTAGTCAGATGGCCACAACTAGTTAGCTAGTTAACAATGTTGTAGCTAGCTAACTATGTTGTGCTAACTGGCAAATGGTGATACTAACCGTTTAGCTAACTTTAGCTAGCAAGTGAATTGACACTGGCAGTATGGGATAATGGAGACAGAATTACATGATGTATTTATCATCTTGCTAGATAGCTAGCTTGCTAAAACATTTAGTGTTGTGTGCATTTTTTGCACTTACCAGCCCCTTAATTTGTGTGTGACTGCCTGGCTTAGTTGGCAAGCTAACATTAGCTAGCTAACTAATGAGCAACTGCACATTTATCAAATCTAACAAAAAAGCTTATTCAAGAGCACCACTCCTTAGCTAGATGTATAGACTTGTTCCAGAAAAATATGTATTAGGCAGCTTTGTTTTAGTTAGAACAATTCTGATGAAAATGGAGTGAATTACACAGGGAGAAGTGCCTTAACCTTTTTGTTGTCACTCCTTTTGGCTCCCCTCTCGCGGCGGTCCTTGCTCTCTGATTTTCCTTAAGTCAAGGTGTCGGCCACTGTTGGGCAGGGCGATTCTACATGTAGAAACGGCCAGCTCGACCCTACTAGTTAGGTACCCAGCAGGCAGTGTCTTTTTTGTTTTAGCAAGAGAAGGAACGGCCTCCTACTGTGCTAATTACCTCTCGACCATCAGTTTTCTCGGTGTGTCTGACCTCTTAGGCCTAGCTTATACATCATTTTGGAAGGAAGGCTAGTTCACAAGTCTATTCTTGGTGCGTGTAATGTTCTTACCGGTCAGGTTTCACCAAAGGAGCATCAAGATGCTCCATTCATAATCTTGGAGTAGGCCTGTGACTGTCTCTGGATATCACTAGCTAACTTGGAGAGAGGACCATATGTTTTTACAACAATGGGTCTACACCATATTGTAGTGGTAGAAACCTGGAACTGCTGCTGTATGCCCACAGTAATGCAGGTCCAGTTGAAGATGGCCTACTCTCCTGACAGGCATAATGTCTAGTCTTCTGAAAAGAACATTCAGGCAAAACTACGATTGGAGGCACTGCTATGGTCCTCTAATTCAGATGGAAGGATTTAGATAGTTTGGCCTTGTTGCCCCTCCAACAACATTGTCAAAACGATTCTGTTTTGGAGGAAACAATCGCATTTTTTATTTTGTTGTATCTGAGACAATTTGTTTCCCTCAGTTATTTCCATGACTGATTTAAAACGTGTTTTCTCATGACTCTCTCGTCCCTCTGCAGCAGACATATGGTGTGCAATATGTTTGGAACATCGAATCGCAATAAAATCGGTGTCGCATCTTTATTTATTTATTTTTATTTAACTAGGCAAGTCAGTTAAGAACAAATTCTTATTTACTATGACGACCTACACCGGCCAAACCCGGACGACGCTGGGCGCCGCCCTCTGGGATGTCTAATCACAGCTGGTTGTGATACAGCCTGGAATCGAACCAGGGTGTCTGCAGTGACGCCTCTAGCACTGAGATGCAGTGCCTTAGAACGCTGCGCCACTCGGGAGCCCATCGCAATACATTGTGAGAATTGCAATATACAGTGGGGAGAACAAGTATTTGATACACTGCCGATTTTGCAGGTTTTCCTTCTTACAAAGCATGTAGAGGTCTGTAGTTTTTATCATAGGTACACTTCAACTGTGAGAGACGGAATCTAAAACAAAAATCCAGGAAATCACATTGTATGATTTTTAAGTAATTAATTTGCATTTTATTGCATGACATAAGTATTTGATACATCAGAAAAGCAGAACTTCATATTTGGTACAGAAACCTTTGTTTGCAATTACAGAGATCATACGTTTCCTGTAGTTCTTGACCAGGTTTGCACACACTGCTGCAGGGATTTTGGCCCACTCCTCCATACAGACCTTCTCCAGATCCTTCAGGTTTCGGGGCTGTCGCTGGGCAATACGGACTTTCAGCTCCCTCCAGAGATTTTCTATTGGGTTCAGGTCTGGAGACTGGCTAGGCCACTCCAGGACCTTGAGATGCTTCTTACGGAGCCACTCCTTAGTTGCCCTGGCTGTGTGTTTCGGGTCGTTGTCATGCTGGAAGACCCAGCCACGACCCATCTTCAATGCTCTTACTGAGGGAAGGAGGTTGTTGGCCAAGATCTCGCGATACATGGCCCCATCCATCCTCCCCTCAATACGGTGCAGTCGTCCTGTCCCCTTTGCAGAAAAGCATCCCCAAAGAATGATGGTTCCACCTCCATGCTTCACGGTTGGGATGGTGTTCTTGGGGTTGTACTCATCCTTCTTCTTCCTCCAAACATGGCGAGTGGAGTTTAGACCAAAAAGCTCTCTTTTTGTCTCATCAGACCACATGACCTTCTCCCATTCCTCCTCTGGATCATCCAGATGGTCATTGGCAAACTTCAGACGGGCCTGGACATGCGCTGGCTTGAGCAGGGGGACCTTGCGTGCGCTGCAGGATTTTAATCCATGACAGCGTAGTTTTTTTATTTATTTATTTTTTATTTAACCTTTATTTAACCAGGTAGGCAAATTGAGAACACGTTCTCATTTACAATTGCGACCTGGCCAAGATAAAGCAAAGCAGTTCGACACATACAACAACACATAGTTACACATGGAGTAAAACAAACATATAGTCAATGATACAGTGGAAAAAAAAATAAGTCTATATACAATGTGAGCAAGTGAGGTGAGATAAGGGAGGTGAAGGCAAACAAATATATGTATAAATAAATAAAAATATAAAAAGGCCATGGTGGCGAAGTAAATACAACACAGCAAGTAAAATAAAAACTAAAAACACTGGAATGGTTGGTTTGCAGTGGAAGAAAGCGCAAAGTAGAGACAGAAATAATGGGGTGCAAAGGAGCAAAATAAATAAATAAATACAGTAGGTAAAGAGGTAGTTGTTTGGGCTAAATTATAGATGGGCTATGTACAGGTGCAGTAATCTATGAGCTGCTCTGACAGCTGGTGCTTAAAGCTAGTGAGGGAGATAAGTGTTTCCAGTTTCAGAGATTTTTGTAGTTCGTTCCAGTCATTGGCAGCAGAGAACTGGAAGGAGAGGCGGCCAAAGGAAGAATTGGTTTTGGGGGTGACCAGAGAGATAAACCTGCTGGAGCGCGTGCTACAGGTAGGTGTTGCTATGGTGACCAGCGAGCTGAGATAAGGGGGGACTTTACCTAGCAGGGTCTTGTAGATGACCTGGAACCAGTGGGTTTGGCGACGAGTATGAAGCGAGGGCCAGCCAACGAGAGTGTACAGGTCGCAGTGGTGGGTAGTATATGGGGCTTTGGTGACAAAACGGATGGCACTGTGATAGACTGCATCCAATTTATTGAGTAGGGTTTTGGAGGCTATTTTGTAAATGACATCACCGAAGTCGAGGATTGGTAGGATGGTCAGTTTTACAAGGGTATGTTTGGCAGCATGAGTGAAGGATGCTTTGTTGCGGAATAGGAAGCCAATTCTAGATTTAACTTTGGATTGGAGATGTTTGATGTGAGTCTGGAAGGAGAGTTTACAGTCTAACCAGACACCTAGGTATTTGTAGTTGTCCACATATTCTAAGTCAGAGCCGTCCAGAGTAGTGATGTTGGACAGGCGGGCAGGTGCAGGCAGCGATCGGTTGAAGAGCATGCATTTAGTTTTACTTGTATTTAAGAGCAATTGGAGGCCACGGAAGGAGAGTTGTATGGCATTGAAGCTCGCCTGGAGGGTTGTTAACACAGTGTCAAAAGAAGGGCCAGAAGTATACAGAATAGTGTCGTCTGCGTAGAGGTGGATCAGAGAATCACCAGCAGCAAGAGCGACATCATTGATGTATACAGAGAAGAGAGTCGGTCCAAGAATTGAACCCTGTGGCACCCCCATGGAGACTGCCAGAGGCCCGGACAACAGACCCTCCGATTTGACACACTGAACTCGATCAGAGAAGTAGTTGGTGAACCAGGCGAGGCAATCATTAGAGAAACCAAGGCTGTCGAGTCTGCCGATGAGGATGTGGTGATTGACAGAGTCAAAAGCCTTGGCCAGGTCAATGAATACGGTTGCACAGTATTGTTTCCTATCGATGGCGGTTAAGATATCGTTTATGACCTTGAGCGTGGCTGAGGTGCACCCATGACCAGCTCTGAAACCAGATTGCATAGCGGAGAAGGTATGGTGGGATTCGAAATGGTCGGTAATCTGTTTGTTGACTTGGCTTTCGAAGACCTTAGAAAGGCAGGGTAGGATAGATATAGGTCTGTAGCTGTTAGGGTCAAGAGTGTCCCCCCCTTTGAAGAGGGGGATAACCGCAGCTGCTTTCCAATCTTTGGGAATCTCAGACGACACGAAAGAGAGGTTGAAAAGGCTAGTAATAGGGGTGGCAACAATTTCAGCAGATAGTTTTAGAAAGAAAGGGTCCAGATTATCTAGCCCGGCTGATTTGTAAGGGTCCAGATTTTGCAGCTCTTTTAGAACATCAGCTGACTGTATTTGGGAGAAAGAGAAATGGGGAAGGCTTGGGCGAGTAGCAGAGGGGAGGGCAGTGCTGTTGTCCGGGGTAGGGGTAGCCAGGTGGAAAGCATGGCCAGCCGTAGAAAAATGCTTATTGAAATTCTCAATTATAGTGGATTTGTCGGTGGTGACAGTGTTTCCTATCTTCAGAGCAGTTGGAAGCTGGGAGGAGGTGTTCTTATTCTCCATGGACTTTACAGTGTCCCAGAACTTTTTTGAATTTGTGTTGCAGGAAGCAAATTTCTGCTTGAAAAAGCTAGCCTTGGCTTTTCTAACTGCCTGTGTATACTGGTTTCTAGCTTCCCTGAAAAGTTGCATATCACGGGGGCTGTTCGATGCTAATGCAGAACGCCATAGGATGTTTTTCTGTTGGTTAAGGGCAGTCAGGTCAGGAGAGAACCAAGGGCTATATCTGTTCCTGGTTCTAAATTTCTTGAATGGGGCATGCTTATTCAAGATGGTGAGGAAGGCATTTAAAAAAAATGTCCAGGCATCCTCTACTGACGGGATGAGATCAATATCCTTCCAGGATACCTCGGCCAGGTCGATTAGAAAGGCCTGCTCGCTGAAGTGTTTCAGGGAGCGTTTGACAGTGATGAGTGGAGGTCGTTTGACCGCTGACCCATTACGGATGCAGGCAATGAGGCAGTGATCGCTGAGATCTTGGTTGAAAACAGCAGAGGTGTATTTGGAGGGCAAGTTTGTTAGGATGATATCTATGAGGGTACCCGTGTTTACGGAATTGGGGTGGTACCTGGTAGGTTCATTGATAATTTGTGTGAGATTGAGGGCATCAAGCTTAGATTGTAGGGTGGCTGGGGTGTTAAGCATGTTCAAATTTAGGTCGCCTAGCAGCACGAGCTCTGAAGATAGATGGGGGGCAATCAGTTCACATATAGTGTCCAGAGCACAGCTGGGGGCAGAGGGTGGTCTATAGCAGGCGGCAACGGTGAGAGACTTGTTTTTAGAGAGGTGGATTTTTAAAAGTAGAAGTTCAAATTGTTTGGGAACAGACCTGGATAGTAAAACAGAACTCTGCAGGCAATCTTTGCAATAGATTGCAACACCGCCCCCTTTGGCCGTTCTATCTTGTCTGAAAATCTTGTAGTTGGGGATGAAAATGTCAGAATTTTTGGTGGTCTTTCTAAGCCAGGATTCAGACACGGCTAAAACATGTAGTGTGTTACTAATGTTTTTTTTTGAGACTGTGGTCCCAGCTCTCTTCAGGTCATTGACCAGGTCCTGCCGTGTAGTTCTGGGCTGATCCCTCACCTTCCTCATGATCATTGATGCCCCACGAGGTGAGATCTTGCATGGAGCCCCAGACCGAGGGTGATTTGACCGTCATCTTGAACTTCTTCCATTTTCTAATAATTGCGCCAACAGTTATTGCCTTCTCACCAAGCTGCTTGCTTATTGTCCTGTAGCCCATCCCAGCCTTGTGCAGGTCTACAATTTTATCCCTGATGTCCTTACACAGCTCTCTGGTCTTGGCCATTGTGGAGAGGTTGGAGTCTGTTTGATTGAGTGTGTGGACAGGTGTCTTTTATACAGGTAACGAGTGAAAACAGGTGTCTTTTATACAGGTAATGAGTGGAGAACAGGAGGGCTTCTTAAAGAAAAACTAACAGGTCTGTGAGAGCCGGAATTCTTACTGGTTGGTAGGTGATCAAATACTTATGTCATGCAATAAAATGCAAATGAATTACTTAAAAATCATACAATGTGATTTTCTGGATTTTTGGATTCCGTCTCTCACAGTTGAAGTGTACCTATGATAAAAATTACAGACCTCTACTTGCTTTGTAAGTAGGAAAACCTGCAAAATCGGCAGTGTATCAAATACTTGTTCTCCCCACTGTATATGATATTGGCACCTAAGTATCATGATAATATTGTGAGTTCCCTGGCAATTCCCAGCCCTATTACATACCCAACTTCCCACTTAGCGAACTGCCTGCACTCAGTGTAGGCCTACTCTGGACAGATGGTGAAATAAAAGTTAGATATTTGAGGTACTCTTGATTTAGGCTAGCTTACCAAGTAGTGTATTTTTATTAAAACTTTTTTTTTACTTTTTTTTTTTTTAGACACAATGGTTTGAGAAATCAGCTGGAATACCATTATGCCAGGCCTCCAGGTGATTGTTGCTGCAATTATGCTAGTTAGATATTCCATCAACTCTGTTCGTAGTTGTCAAACCATATGGCAGTCTTTGGTCTCTCAAAGCCAGGCAGCTCTGCCCACTCAAGCCCCAGGCTTCAGACATCCAGGGGCCTGCCCTCCTCGCAGCCTGCCCACCATCAAAACACTAAGGGAGACATTTTCGTAGTGCAAAAGCAATGTGGTAAGTACTCATTGTAATCTGGCAGTGCGATTTAATTTGAAAATGTTGTGTTCCTAGCAGAGCTTTAAGAGCCAGGTTGTCTAAGTAGAGAAAATCCTGTCATCCTGTTGGGTGAGAGGTTTAATCTGTGTTACAGCAAGACCTACAATGGCTTCAGTGTCAGCTCCACTAAACCCAATCCATACTCACCCAGCCAAAAGAACACAATACAGAATAGTTACTAACACTAAATACGGTCATCTGCAGTTGACGAGTTGAAAAGCTGAGAAGTTATTTATTTATTTATATTTCTACCCTATGGCGATTAGATTTAATACACTATTCCCCTGAACCCCGTCTCCATCACTGTCTGGTGGGGTGCTTCTCTCTGAAATGTCTCTAATACTCTGAGCTACACTGAACAAAAATAAAAACGCAACATGTAAAGTGTTGGTTTCATGAGCTGAAATAAAAGATCAACAAAAAGGTGTAATGGGTTCGCACTTAAAAAGATGTCCCATAAAGCTTAATTATTTGATGTTTTTAATTATTTTCACTGCATCAGGGATAGCGTACACAGACATTTCCGCTTTACAGCCTTCTTCAGTGTGTAGGTACAATTTTTATTTGAATTCAAAACAGCATTTGTAAAGAACAACAGATGAGCAGCAGGTGGTTCTAATCAGGGTTGCTACTCACCTGCCAATCATGCATGTGGCTTTTCTGGTCTACCTGTATGCAAATTAGTCAAAAAGAAATACAGAATTATAGGGTATGGGAGCGGGCACGAAGAGAAATTCACGAATCAACCACCCCAGGTGTCCGCTCATCTAAATACATCATATCAATTCACGAGAGAGGACATCAGGCAAAGCCGTTAATAAACGTGGGGCCAACCCATAAATGATATGTAAAAATCTGATATGGACAGTGTTCATGTATAACAGCCTACATGTGGCTTATAGGAAGGAGGTGAAATCTAGTTCTTTGTTTAAACCGTGTGGAGATACACAATTGAATTGATATATCCATATGGCTTCTCTTTGAAGTAATCTGTTGTCATAGTCACCAACTTTACGTGGTGGATAACTTTTTTAATCCCATCGCAACTCAGTTCATTAATAGAATGTTGTTCTATAAAGTGTCTCTGATCTGGCGAGGTGATATCTTGACGTTTAATGGTGGATTTACGTTCTCCAAGACTTTCAAGGTGCGGGATGTTTTTCCTTTTCACACTATCGTATTTTATCTATGGTAATTTGAATGCACAGAGTTACTGTGACGAGATCCTGAGGCCCATTATCGTGCCATTCGTCCGCTGCCATCACTTCATGTTTCAGCATGATAATGCACGGCCCATGTCACAAGGATCTGTACACAATTCCTGGAAGCTGAAAATGGCCCAGTTCTTCTACGGCCTGCATACTCACCAGACATGTTACCCATTGAGCAAGTTTGGGATGCTCTGGATCGACGTGTACATCAGCGTGTTCCAGTTCCCGCCAATATCCAGCAACTTCTCACAGCCACTGAAGAGGGGGACAACATTCCACATGCCACAATCAACAGCCTGATCAACTCTATGGCAGGAGATTTTGCGCTGCATGAGGCAAATGGTGGTCACGTCAGATACTGACTGGTTTTCTGATCCAGTCCCCTACCTTTTTTAAAGGTTTCTGTGACCAACAGATGCATATCTGTATTCCCAGTCATGTGGAATCCATAGATTAGGGGCTAGAGAATTTATTTCAACGGACTGATTTCCTTATGAACTGTAACCCAGTAAAATCTTAAATTGTTGCATGTATATTTTTTGTTTCGTATAGAAATCAGATTTCAACATGACAAGGGTACATTTCTGACTTTTCCTCAGTATTACATTTTTTTAAATGTAATACTGAGTGCATCACTGAATGCAGTCTGGCATCCACGCCAACTAAGTCAATGTGTTGTAATCTCATTGTGTGGGTTTAGTTGTTGGTTGCTATAAAGACAAATGTGTTCTGTTCTGAATAGACATTCTCCGTAGACACCACAGCAGATGCAATGTGGGAGGCATCAGGAAACAAACTCCTATAGTGGTGTTTTCGTCTTTCACTTACTGTTGCCATTTAACTTTTATCAACAAGAATTGAATACAATCTGTTTTCAGTTGCTCTGTTTGGATAGGCCCATCTCAGAAGTGAAATGAATTATGTGTTTATATTTTTGCAAACTAACCAGTCTCATCATTCCCTCCCCCTTTCTCCTCCTGTCTCCTGTCCCCAGGTGGTGGCCTAAGCCATGGGGGCGTTCCTGGACAAGCCCAAGACGGAGAAGCACAATGCCCACGGTGAGGGCAACAACCTCCGTTATGGCCTGAGCAGCATGCAGGGCTGGCGGGTGGAGATGGAGGACGCCCACACCGCTATGGTGGGTCTACCCCATGGCCTGGATGACTGGTCCTTCTTCGCTGTCTACGACGGCCACGCCGGCTCCCGCGTGGCTAACTATGCCTCTAAACACCTGCTGGGGCACATCATCACCCACAGCATGGGTTCCCCGGGCCCTGAAGGTGTCACCCCAGCCCCCACCGTGGATGCGGTCAAGACGGGGATCCGCACCGGTTTCCTGAACATCGACGAGCACATGAGGAACTTCTCAGACCTGCGTAACGGTATGGACCGCAGCGGCTCGACGGCCGTGGCCGTACTGCTCTCGCCAGAGCACCTCTACTTCATCAACTGTGGTGACTCACGGGCCGTGCTCTACCGCAACGCGCACGTCTGCTTCTCCACGCTTGACCACAAGCCCTGCAACCCACGGGAGAAGGAGAGGATCCAGAACGCAGGTGGCTCGGTAATGATCCAGAGAGTGAATGGTTCCCTGGCCGTGTCCCGGGCCCTGGGAGACTACGACTACAAGTGTGTGGATGGGAGGGGTGCCACGGAGCAGCTGGTGTCACCAGAGCCCGAGGTGTTTGAGATTGAGAGGGCCCCAGAGGACGAGTTTGTGGTGCTGGCCTGCGACGGTATCTGGGACGTGATGAGCAACGAGGAGCTGTGCGAGTTTGTCAAGTCCCGTCTGGAGGTGTCCCACGACCTGGAGAAGGTCTGCAACCAGGTGCTGGACACCTGCCTGCACAAGGTACAGTGAGGCTAGTGTGGGTGTTTGTGTATGTCCGTTTATGTGTTTTAACATGTAGAAATGTAAACGATTGTGTAGCGTGTTTTGTTGCACTAAGTAAGGAAGTTCATTTGGAAGCTCTTTCTCTCGTTTTGGCATCAGCGTTAAGAGCCCCCACATGTAATGATTCTCTCTCCATCCCTCTCCCCCCTCCACCACAGGGAAGTCGGGATAACATGAGTGTTGTGTTGGTGTGTTTGCCAAACTGCCCTAAAGTGTCAGAGGAGGCGGTGAAGAAAGATACAGAGCTGGATAAGTTCCTGGAGTCTCGTGTGGAAGGTGAGAATGATTGTACACATGACTCCCTTCCCCTCCATCCTGTTGTCTTCATCCAGGCTGCCGTCCCATTCTCTAGTACCATTCTCTACAAGTGTGCACTCGTTTCCTCCCCCTTACGGCTTTAAAAAGCATCGATTTAGTATTGGAGGGAGTTTACAGCATATTTCAGACTTGCTTTTAATCCATGTGAAGGAGTGAACACACTCAGGGGAAGGTTGGAGAATCCAACCGCAGCCCCAGTCTAAATGTATTACACTCCCACCCGGGACACAATTCCAATCAGTGTTGTAGTACTCGAGACTCGAGTCCGGTCTCGAGACCGCATATTGGGTGTCTCATTCTTGTCTCGGTGTTGGATACATTTGTACTCCGTCTTGACTCTGTCTAGGACAGTGAAGACTCGTCATTTCTTCCCGAGACCAGCGGAGTAAAAAACATAATTATCAGCTTCCATTCAGTCACTGCTTCGCCAGGCCAAATATATCCACTCCTTTCTTAAAACATAAATTCAGTATCTTCACAGCGTTTATATCTATTATAGACATGTTAGTACAGTGGTGAACCTATAGACCTTCAGTGTGTGTGACAGGTTAGTACAGTGGTGAACCTATAGGTCTTCAGTGTGTGACAGGTTAGTACAGTGGTGAACCTATAGGTCTTCAGTGTGTGACAGGTTAGTACAGTGGTGAACCTATAGGCCTTCAGTGTGTGTGACAGGTTAGTACAGTGGTGAACCTATAGGCCTTCAGTGTGTGTGACAGGTTAGTACAGTGGTGAACCTATAGGTCTTCAGTGTGTGTGACAGGTTAGTACAGTGGTGAACCTATAGGCCTTCAGTGTGTGTGACAGGTTAGTACAGTGGTGAACCTATAGGCCTTCAGTGTGTGTGACAGGTTAGTACAGTGGTGAACCTATAGGTCTTCAGTGTGTGTGACAGGTTAGTACAGTGGTGAACCTATAGGCCTTCAGTGTGTGTGACAGGTTAGTACAGTGGTGAACCTATAGACCTTCAGTGTGTGTGACAGGTTAGTACAGTGGTGAACCTATAGGCCTTCAGTGTGTGACAGGTTAGTACAGTGGTGAACCTATAGGTCTTCAGTGTGTGACAGGTTAGTACAGTGGTGAACCTATAGGTCTTCAGTGTGTGACAGGTTAGTACAGTGGTGAACCTATAGGTCTTCAGTGTGTGACAGGTTAGTACAGTGGTGAACCTATAGGTCTTCAGTGTGTGTGACAGGTTAGTACAGTGGTGAACCTATAGGTCTTCAGTGTGTGACAGGTTAGTACAGTGGTGAACCTATAGGTCTTCAGTGTGTGTGACAGGTTAGTACAGTGGTGAACCTATAGGCCATCAGTGTGTGACAGGTTAGTACAGTGGTGAACCTATAGGCCTTCAGTGTGTGACAGGTTAGTACAGTGGTGAACCTATAGACCTTCAGTGTGTGACAGGTTAGTACAGTGGTGAACCTATAGGCCTTCAGTGTGTGACAGGTTAGTACAGTGGTGAACCTATAGGCCTTCAGTATGTGACAGGTTAGTACAGTGGTGAACCTATAGGCCTTCAGTGTGTGACAGGTTAGTACAGTGGTGAACCTATAGGCCTTCAGTGTGTGACAGGTTAGTACAGTGGTGAACCTATAGGACTTTCAGTGTGTGACAGGTTAGTACAGTGGTGAACCTATAGGCCTTCAGTGTGTGACAGGTTAGTACAGTGGTGAACCTATAGGCCTTCAGTGTGTGACAGGTTAGTACAGTGGTGAACCTATAGGCCTTCAGTGTGTGACAGGTTAGTACAGTGGTGAACCTATAGGCCTTCAGTGTGTGACAGGTTAGTACAGTGGTGAACCTATAGGCCTTCAGTGTGTGACAGGTTAGTACAGTGGTGAACCTATAGGCCTTCAGTGTGTGACAGGTTAGTACAGTGGTGAACCTATAGGTCTTCAGTGTGTGACAGGTTAGTACAGTGGTGAACCTATAGGCCTTCAGTGTGTGACAGGTCGTGATTCTGAAAGGACAGCAACCATAATACCAGCGCACTCATGTAGGAGGGTGCACTTCTTGTAAAACACAAAGGGCCAGTGGTGTAGAGGTATAAACCACTTTTTTTTCAGTGGGCATTGCTTATACTCACTACTTAATCCCTACTGATGCGTATCAAAATAGTGTAGTTTAGGTATACGACTTCGATTATGTCCATTATCGATTATGTAGTACAATAGAGAAATCACGCACAAAGTAGCCTACACAATTGCAAAGCACGCGAAACATATTCACATGCGCGCTGCACACACAACCTAGTTTCAGCAGAATATCATACGCAGACAGCAAGAGTGTGCAGTTCTCAGCTGGTTATTTTATGGAGCAGCTCACAGAAGAATGACATCGGTAGCCGGTAAGGTAGGAAAGACGTTTCAACTTATGATATCTACCAGTCAATTGCTAACTAAGACAACAATGGGTATGCTAAGGTGTCATTGTACGCTGATGATTCATGTTTTCTTTTAGAGCATCTAGATACTTTTTCTAACCTCTGGATTACAACCAAATTATGATATATGTGCTAAACTCAGCAAAAAAATAAATGTCTCTTTCAGGGCCCTATCTTTCAAAGATAATTTGTAAAAATCCAAATAACTACACAGATCTTCATTGTAAAGGGTTTAACACTGTTTCCCATGCTTGTTCAATGAACCATAAACAATGAATTAACATGCACCTGTGGAACAGTCGTTAAGACACTAACAGTTTACAGACGGTAGGCAATTAAGGTCACAGTTATGAAAACTTAGGACACTAAAGAGGCCTTTCTACTGACTCTGAAAAACACCAAAAGAAAGATACCCAGGGTCCCTGCTCATCTGCGTGAACATGCCTTAGGCATGCTGCAAGGAGGCATGAGGACTGCAGATGTGGCCAGGGCAATAAATTGCAATGTCCGTACTGTGAGACGCCTAAGACAGCGCTACAGGGAGACAGGACGGACAGCTGATCGTCCTCACATTGGCAGACCACGTGCAACAACACCTGCACAGGATCGGTACATCCGAACATCACACCTGCGGGACAGGTACAGGATGGCAACAACAACTGCCCGAGTTACACCAGGAATGCACAATCCCTCCATCAGTGCTCAGACTGTCCGCAATAGGCTGAGAGAGGCTGGACTGAGGGCTTGTAGGCCTGTTGTAAGGCAGGTCCTCACCAGACATCACCGGTGTTACGGATACAAGTATGCTGTGTGTATCCTGTGTGTATTTCTTTTCTCCCCTACTCACAGGTGACCATAATCATTCCCCAATCAGTCATCAATCAGTCGCTAATCAGAAGACACCTGCTCCTTTTCTCCTACCCAATCACATTCCCTTTCCCTTGGTTTAAAAACCCTGTCAGTTGTTTTCTCTGGAGCTCAATCTCTCTGTCAATGCCATACAGTGGGGAGAACAAGTATTTGATACACTGCCGATTTTGCAGGTTTTCCTACTTACAAAGCATGTAGAGGTCTGTAATTTTTATCATAGGTACACTTCAACTGTGAGAGACGGAATCTAAAACAAAAATCCAGAAAATCACATTGTATGATTTTTAAGTAATTAATTTGCATTTTATTGCATGACATAAGTATTTGATACATCAGAAAAGCAGAACTTAATATTTGGTACAGAAACCTTTGTTTGCAATTACAGAGATCATACGTTTCCTGTAGTTCTTGACCAGGTTTGTACACACTGCAGCAGGGATTTTGGCCCACTCCTCCATACAGACCTTCTCCAGATCCTTCAGGTTTCGGGGCTGTCGCTGGGCAATACGGACTTTCAGCTCCCTCCAAAGATTTTCTATTGGGTTCAGGTCTGGAGACTGGCTAGGCCACTCCGGGACCTTGAGATGCTTCTTACGGAGCCACTCCTTAGTTGCCCTGGCTGTGTGTTTCGGGTCGTTGTCATGCTGGAAGACCCAGCCATGACCCATCTTCAATGCTCTTACTTAGGGAAGGAGGTTGTTGGCCAAGATCTCGCGATACATGGCCCCATCCATCCTCCCCTCAATACGGTGCAGTCGTCCTGTCCCCTTTGCAGAAAAGCATCCCCAAAGAATGATGTTTCCACCTCCATGCTTCACGGTTGGGATGGTATTCTTGGGGTTGTACTCATCCTTCTTCTTCCTCCAAACACGGCGAGTGGAGTTTAGACCAAAAAACTCAATTTTTGTCTCATCAGACCACATGACCTTCTCCCATTCCTCCTCTGGATAATCCAGATGGTCATTGGCAAACTTCAGACGGTCCTGGACATGCGCTGGCTTGAGCAGAGGGACCTTGCGTGCACTGCAGGATTTTAATCCATGACGGCGTAGTGTGTTACTATTGGTTTTCTTTGAGACTGTGGTCCCAGCTCTCTTCAGGTCATTGACCAGGTCCTGCCGTGTAGTATGTCTGTAGATCCATTGTGTGGATTAGCAACTACATGTCACTTTGTCTCCACCTGTGAGTATTGGTTTTGTTATGGTGTTTGAGTGTTTCTTTGATAGAGGGAAAAGGGGGTAACCAGACAGTTCGCCCATGGGCATACACTACCCGTAGGTAAACTTTGTTAAAAACACTAGTTAGAACTGGGTGGACCACCCACTGTATTTTTGGTTAGTTAGCTGTTGGTGAAGTACGCTAGTCTAACTTAGGGGTATTTTTGAATACTTATTATTTCTTTCCTTGGGTCCAGCTCAGCCCCTTTTTCCTGCCCCCCTTTACCGCGTGTTTAGAAATAAACCCTGAGTGTTTGATGGTAATTAAGTTGTCTGTGTTATTTCGTTCTCACCGTTTCTTTGTCACTGTTATAATTTGCGTGAGTTGTGTTACGGGTCCCATTACCATCCCCCCCAGACTGTCGGGCCAAAGGGATTCGTAACAACCGGCAACAACGTCGCCTATAGGCACAAACCCACTGTCGCTGGTCCAGACAGGACTGACAAAAAGTGCTCTTCACTGACTAGTCGCGGTTTCGTCTCACCAGGGGTGATGGCCGGATTCGCGTTTATCGTTGAAGGAATGAGTGTTACACCGAGGCCTGTACTCTGGAGCGGGATCGATTTGGAGGTGGAGGGTCCGTCATGGTCTGGGGCGGTGTGTCACAGCATCATCGGACTGAGCTTGTTGTCATTGCAGGCAATCTCAACGCTGTGCGTTACAGGGAAGACATCCTCCTCCCTCATGTGGTACCCTTCCTGCAGGCTCATCCTGACATGACCCTCCAGCATGACAATGCCACCAGCCATACTGCTCGTTCTGTGCGTGATTTCCTGCAAGACAGGAATGTCAGTGTTCTGCCATGGCCAGCGAAGAGCCCGGATCTCAATCCCATTGAGCACGCCTGGGACCTGTTGGATCGGAGGGTGAAGGCTAGGGCCATTCCCCCAGAAATGTCCGGGAACTTGCAGGTGCCTCGGTGGAAGAGTGGGGTAACATCTCACAGCAAGAACTGGCAAATCTGGTGCAGTCCATGAGGAGGAGATGCACTGCAGTACCTAATGCAGCTGGTGGCCACACCAGATACTGACTGTTACTTTTGATTTTGACCCCCCCCTTTGCTCAGGGACACATTACTCCATTTCTGTTAGTCACATGTCTGTGGAACTTGTTCCGTTTATGTCTCAGTTTTTGAATCTTGTTATGTTCATATAAATATTTACACATGTTACGTTTGCTGAAAATGAACGCATTTGACAGTGAGAGGACATTTCTTTTTTTGCTGAGTTTATAATACGTATTGGAAAATGGTCTGGTGACGTGGACATATCCGGTATATCCCGAAAGAAAGAAATGATCTCACTTCATTTTAATAGAAAGTTTGCAAAAATAGACAAGATCTTGCTACAATGGAAAGGAAAATACATGTTTGTTTGTTTGGAAAAATCACTCGGATTAGCTCTTCAGTCATATCCCAGTTTATGAGAAAGAAATATTCAATTTTATTTTGAACGGCAATCCTGACCAAATTAAACGGGCCTACTTATATAATGAATATGAATTCGGAGGGCAGAAATGACTAAATATTAAAGCGTTAGACCTCTCACTAAAGGCTTCAGTCATACAAAAGTTATACTTGAAAGTGAATGCCAAGAGTGTGCAAAGCTGTCATCAAGGCAAAGGGTGGCTTCTTTGAATAATCTCATATAACATATACTTTGATTTGTTTAACAATTTTTTGGTTACTACATGATTTCATGTGTTTTTTCATAGTGTTGATGTCTTCACTATTATTCTACAATGTAGAAAATAGTCAAAGTAAAGAAAAACCCTTGAATGAGTAAGTGTGTCCAAACTTTTGACTGGTACTGTAGCTCGCTAGCAAGCCTGCCAAGTTTGGCCAGTTAGCTTGGGTGCTTGGTTGGGACAAGCATGCATTGGCAGGCAAGCTGCAGAAGGACGAGGAGGCTACAATTCCCCATTGTTTATCAGTGCAAGTTTGACAGCTGAAAAAGATTGAGAGGTTTTATGTAATGTTTCTTTGTTAGATTTTAGCTCATCTTGCTCTGGCTAGCATTAGTTGTTGATCTTGTTGTTGTTGAGGTGCATAACTGAGGGAGAGAGAGCCTACCTTTTCATGGTTGTTTGATCAATAGGACTGTAAAGTTCCGAAGTGTAAGAGGACTCCTGTGGTGTTTACGTATTTGCAGAAATCCATTCATATGTATTTTGTGGCATTTGACGAATGCGTTCTAATGATCTAAAGTCGCACTGTTGCAATTGCCTGTAACCACACAATCCAGTTCAAAGTGAATGATGGCTTGTTTGTTATAAGGCCTACTGTAGCTCTGATTGGCTACAGCGCCCCGGTCTGTGTAGACTCCGGTCCTGGACAAGACATATGTTTGGTTTTGTTTACTGGAGTGTCTATTAATTGTCCAAAAGCACGGCCGCTTTCCCAAGATATATTTCTATAGAATTTTCTTAAATGGCTTAGAATACAGTGCATTCTGAAAGTATTCAGACCCCTTGACTTAAAATTGCTTAATGTTTTTCTTGTCATCAATCTACACAGAATACCCAATAATCCAAAGCAAAAACGTGTTTTTAGAAATATTACATTTACACAAGTGTTCAGAGCCTTTTACTCAGTACTTTGTTGAAGCAGCCTTGAGTCTTCTGGGGTATCACGCTACAAGCTTGGCACACCTGTATTTGGGGAGTTTCTCCCATAATTCTCTGCAGATCCTCTCAAGCTCTGTCAGGTTGGATGGGGAGTGTCGCTGCACAGCTATTTTCAGGTCTCTCCAGCGATGTTAGATCAGGTTCAAGTCTGGGCTCTGGCTGGGCCACTCAATGACATTCAGAGACTTGTCCTGAAGCCACCCCTGTCTTGTCTTGGCTGTGTGCTTAGGGTCGTTGTCCTGTTGGAAGGTGAACCTTCGCCTCAGTCTGAGGTCCTGAGCGCTCTGGAGCAGGTTTTCATCAAGGATCTCGCTGTACTTTGCTCCGTTGATCTTTCCCTCAATCCTGACTAGTCTTCCTGTCCCTGCTGCTGATAAACATCCCCACAGCGTGATGCTGCCACCACCATGCTTCACCGTAGGGAGGGTGCCAGGTTTCTTCCAGATGTGACGCTTTGCATTCAGGCCAAAGAGTTCCATCTTGGTTTCATCAGAACAGAGAATCTTGTTTCTCATGGTTTGAGAGTCCTTTAGGTGCCTTTTGTTAAACTCCACCTGATTGGTGGAGTGCTGCAGAGATGGTTGTCCTTCTGGAAGGTTCTCATCTCCACAGAGGGACTCTGGAGCTCTGTCAGAGTGACCATCGGGTTCTTGGTCACCTCCCTGACCAATACTCTACTCCCCCGATGGCTCAGTTTGGCCGGGCGGTCAGCTCTAGGAAGAATCTTGGTGGTTCCCAACTTCTTCCATTTAAGAATGATGGAGACCACTGTGTTCTTGGGGACCTTAAATGCTGCAGAAATGTTTTGTTTCCTCAGATCTGTGCCTCGACACAATCCTGTCTCGGAGCTCTCGCACAATTCCTTCGACCTCGTGGCTTGGTTTTTGCTCTGACATGCACTGTCAACTGTGGGACCTTTATCTATCTTCTGATGGCTTTGCCTATGGCTGACTTAGCTAGCTAGATTTGTCTCCCCAGAAACCAGCAAAGAAAAATCCTGATTGGATCTTTTTTTCTCTTCAGTGTTAACCCTTTCCTTTCTAACAAAAACTGAAGAGATTAAATCAGAACATAGTTCATCAGAATATAATTATCATTGTTATATTATTATAATAATTTTTTTCAAAATCCTTAGGCCTTCTCTGAAGGCCTACTGTTCCCTACTGTGTTTGGTTTAGTAATAATTTGTAGATTGGCTCTATTTGCCCTCAGCCTGCCTTTATTCACTATTCTGAATGTCTAAAGAATCCATATGTTATGAAATATTATTATGGTGGTGATTTGACAAAATTACAATCATGGTCTTGAATTGGACTCGCATCTTTCTGGTCTCGGTCTCGACTCGGTCTCGGACCCATTGTCCCCCTCTCGGTCTTGACTCGGACTCGATTTTCTCTGGTCTTGGTTTTGAATCGGTCTCGCTTTAGGTGGTCTCAAACACAACACTGCCTCCAATCCATCACACACACTTAATAAACCTCAACCCGCCTAGTCCGAGACACAGCCAGGTAGACTGACTGACTGGCTGGCTGACTTAGGCCAGCTGGAGCTCAAGCGAACACCTATCAACTCCCACTGAAGCACGTTAATGTCCTGACCCCCTTTCCCACTCCACATTCCCTCTCTTCCTCTCCTTCACTCACTGCTTTTCTTCCAACAGTATCCCTCTTCCTGTCTCCATCATACTTCTCTTCACCCCGTTTTAGAATACTCTCCGTCTGTCTCTCCGTCTGTCTCTCTCCCTCTCTCTCTTGCAGTCTTGACAAATGACCCTACCAACTCTGTTTCTCTCTTATCCTCTTTTTCGGCTGTCTTTTGGACATTTGACATACTCTGGCAAGCAGGCGAGAGTTTTCTAAAGTCTTCAGGGGTTATGTAAACTCTTTTCCCTGGAGTTGGCCCGGAGCGCTGTTTGGCTGGAAGCACAGGCGGGAGCTGCTGCCAAGCAGAGAGGAATGCTCTGCTCCAGAGAGGAATGCTCTGGCGGAACATCTAACTGGCACCTGGCCTAACCAGTCCAACTGGGCGGCAAGGGTTTCCTTCTCCCGTCTCTTCTCTCCTCTTGTCTGCCTCCCCCTCTCACTCACTCTCTCTCTCTCTCTGACCTTTGTTCCTTGTCTCATGCACACACACACACACACTAAACATTCTCAAACTCACTCGTCTCACAGCAGTTGTGGTTTTTTGTAGCAATCTTAAATGAATCCCAACAATTATCACCCCCCTCTTATATCTCTCAAACTCCCTCCTGTCTGTCTGTCTCTCTGTCTCTGTCTCTGTCTCAGAGATCATAGAGAAGGCAGGAGAGGAGGGTATTCCCGACCTGGTGACGGTCATGAGGAATCTGTCCTCAGAGAGCATCCCCAACCTGCCACCAGGGGGAGGCCTCGCCAGCAAGTAAGAGCCCCTCACTTTACTCAAGTCTCTCTGCCTTCCCTGTAATCACACACAGTCATTAGACTCACATGGTGAATAGCTCCTGTGTAAATGTCATCCTTGGGTAAATGGTTTAGTAAAAAAAATAAAAAGTTAGAGAATGAACGTATGGGCCATGTCAAGGAGTAAGAGGGATTGATTTGATTGCACTAGGTGGATTTGCTAGGTTAGTCCTAAACCTGTCATTCGTGTGAATTACTTCTTGACTTCTAGAGGGTGTGTTTACTTCTCTCACTGTGTGTGTGTGTGTTCACCACTCAGACGCAGTGTTATCGAAGTAGTGTACAACCGGCTGAACCCACACAGGGAAGTGGATGGGGTGAGTATCAGGATGCTCTTTTCTCAAATGTATTCTAGAACACATATTCCACTAATATATGTCTATATACATATTTGAACCTCTTTCATACCCCTGTCTTTCTTACAGTATGTTTTCCCCTCTCATCAGACTTAGCCCTACACTCGGCCTAGCCCTGCTGGATACTCCACTTTTGACTCCTTTTGCTCTGTCACTGACATTATTTTGTTGTCTAGCAGTCTTTAATAGAAAAATGTATTCATAGAGCACAAGCTACACACAAAAGACGTATCCATTCTGGAGCTCGGGGATGTCACAGCCACAGAACTAGAATGATCACTATTTCTATGGGCACAGCCCATCATTCTAGACGTATGCTGGTACTGAAATTTGGAAAACACGTTTGTTTTCATAATATTATTTTAAATAGTGTTGCACCATTTTTCTAGCACAATATAGACTAACCTTATACAATGTAAGCGTCAAACTTCCTTTCAACGCCCAGCATTTAAATCAAATCAAATTGTATTTGTCATTTATTTGCTTCAACCACCGGCTTTTATTAGAGACTGGTGTTTATTTGCTAAAATGTGGAATGATGTTTTCTTCAAACATGATAAAGGTATTACAGTTGTGGCCCGATTGTTGTGGCCAAATAATAACATATTCTGTAGATTAGAACCAGCAGGGCAGAAATGGGACAGTCAACGAAAGCAAGACACGTCGGGGACAGGTTTTTTTCCTTCTGCTTATGTCTTTATACAGTCTAAGATGAAGTTGTCCCTACACAGACTGAGAATCAATCAATCAAATGTATTTTATATAGCCCTTTTTACATCATCAGTTATTGTTGATAGATGCCCAAACAGCAAGCAGTGCAGAGGCAGAAGCACAGTGGCTAGGAAAAAACAACCCTGCAGGTGTGATTTAGGGGCAACATTATTCTACATCCAGAAACTCATAAGAACCATCTATTTCTATGGGAATCTGTTCCACCCATTTCCAAACCCAAACCTCTTCATATAATCATTCCCACATGCATGCAATGCTGTGATACTAACACACAGTAGCAGTCCTCTCCATGGATGACACCCAGTCCCATCAATAACACCTAACATCTATAACCCATTATCTTATGCATGACTAGTAGATTCTGTCCAGCTGCCAAAATGCTACTGGCTGTGCTGTGTGCAGATGTTTGACTCATGATGATGATGATGTCATGTCCTCTGATGGTTTGGTTGATATAGAGCAGCTGCATGGTGGTGGGGAAGGTGCATGACATGCTGTGGCCTTGCTGTATAACAGTCTGACCGTATGTATTCTGGCACACTGAGACCCCTAGGGCCTTGTGTGGGCTGAAGTCTATGATGGGGATGCCTGTGTGAGGACATGAACTGGATACATAACTATTGATTTGCGTGTGTGTTGGAGTTATGACAACTGATCCAGGGTTTGGGTTCTGAAACGGGACCCTCCAGACCGTGTGTGTTTCTGTGTGTATCCTGTTGGATAGTGTGCTGTACTAGGTGCATGGGATTGGCCCTTTGACTCTCCTGTGATATCTTGTGGTGTCTTGGTTTGTCTTGTGTAAAGAGAGCTTGCGGTCTTTGCGCGCCCTTAGCAAAGAATGGGTGTTTGTGTGTCTGTTTAAATCTTATACACACACACACCTGCTCTCCCTCTCTTCCTTGTTGCCCCTGCTTCTTTCTCTGATACTGACATCATAGAAAACAACTTAAGACTTGTCTGTGTAACGTAGCAAGACGTCTACACACACACTTTTATATGGAGGCACACACATTCAAAACAAGTGTGCGCATGTCCTCAGATAATCTCATACTTTACACACTCTTGATAGACACTGAGGGTTAGCTGGTGCATACTTGTAGATCTAACTGTGTGTTCACTCTGATTAATGCAGCCCTCCTGTATCATTTGGTAAGTTCACACATACAAATACATTCCTACAGTACTCATGCCCCCTTTACCCTTAACTCTTTGCTCAGTAGTGTCGCCTTCAGGTAAAGTGTTCAAATTGGCACATTCTTAATCTGACTTGTTTTATAGGCTGCCTCCTTTGGGGATGTACCAGATGTGATTGTCGAGCACTTCAGGAGAGGTGCTCATCTCTGAGATCTGGGGAGCGATCCCTGCTTGTCTCCTTGGAGTGGAGTTGGTTTTGTTGTGTAGGGGGCCATTTTGGATTGGTGTGACGTAAACAAGCCAGGACTGTCTATGATGAGGAGTCTGTCATTAGGTATTATGGATTTACTTGTCATGCTGTTTCTAACAATGTATTTTCTCTTCTTTCACTTTGCCTCTCCTCTACTCCATCTCTCTCTCTCTTGCCGTCCCACAGACTGGAGCAGACCTTGAGGACCCCTGGTAACTGGCCATCAGAACTGCCTGTTCCTACAACGGGACTCCTTTATACACAAGACATCTTTGCTCACTTTATTCCTTTTTATTTTTCCTACGATACCAAGAGATCGGTTGGACCATAAACGACGATTTTAAAAAATCACACAAAAAATCAGTTAACACACAACACAAAGGATTGCAAAACATTTTTGATTAAAAAAGGGTGTTTAAAAAGCACTCGTACATCTGAGCTGTCTTTGCTGCAGGTGCATGCTAACAATGGAATAACATGAGAAAAAAGAAGAAACCCGCACACGTTAGAGCTTTGTTGAAGGCCTTGAGGCCGATACGTAAAGCTTAATAAAGAGCAGCGATACTAGCAAGAGTAGTGTGCAGGTTTCTTATTTTTTCTAATGTTAAAAAAGGGGGGAAAGAAAGACTGCGATGGTAGTATAAACGATGTATACAAAATATATATACTAGACAAATTAAGACTTGTTGTTTTTTTTCCTTTTTATAGCTTTTTTGTGGTTTTTCTTTTTGTGCTGATGAAGAGACACGAGGGCCGTAGTTGGGACATTTTGTGGCCCATCCCTGTGCAGTCTGGGGTGCCTTTTTCCCCATCGCTGAGGATGGAGGAGCTAGCTGTTAACTGACCAGGCCCCAAGTCCCTGCTTCCAGACACAAGGGGCCCTACAGAGGACCACCACTGGGTCAGGGACTCACTTGCCTGTGGCTGCCTGGCTGGACATTGCTACTGGGATTTCAGATAGACAAACCCAAATGTGTGGACAGGATAGGAGTGACTGGCTGCATTCTATGGCATTACTTGTGTGGAAGGGTTTGGAGACTGACCGCTTTTTGCACCTTTTCCCCTCACCTTTTCTCTCCAACCAACAACAGAAAAACAACGGAGACCCAGCTAATGTTTGCATTGACAGACACTGCCTAAACTTCAACCATTTCACTTCCATAAGCTTTCTAGCCTGCTGTTGATCAAGAAAAATTTAAAATATATATCAAATCCATATATTTTTGATTTATGTAAAAAAAAAACTTTTAAAAAACGTGTCAGATGTGGCCTACTGTGTGTGTGTAAAGATGAGGAAGTTGCTGGTTTGTTGACTTTAGGAGTCAAGCAGAGATCTTGATTGACACGTGAGGAGATCTACGTGTGTGTGGGGGTGTGTACAAACCAGCCGCCCAAGGACTCTGGGTTTTTGGGCTAAAGGGATTCTAACTGCCCAACAAAGCCTCACTACTCATTTCTCCTTGCACTTCTCTCTCTTTAGATTATCCTATGTTCTGTCTTTCCTCACCCTCTCCTTAAAATGCAGAAACGGACTCTTGCAACAACTTGCCTTTTATTAGATTTTTCTCGGATAATATTATTAAGTGTGTTCTTTTTTCGTTTAGCAATTTCAAATTTCTAGGCAATGATGACGTTCACCTTTTAGTTTATTTTTCAAATGCCGTGTTAATAGTGTAATATGGTTGTTCCATTGCGTTCTCTAAATTTCAATAGAAATTGCTTGTATGAAAAAATGAAACTGATTAAATGTGTTAAAAGGAGAAGTCAAGCATGATTTAGTGTGCCGGTGAGGTGGCTCTCGGCCCAGGTTTCTGGCTTGGCTATGATCTGGTACACAAGCCTTGGTGCCATGTGACTTAGGTACTTGAATGTTGGGTGTGGTTCTATTTTTGCAATATTGATTTTCATGAGATAATAAATGTAAAAAATTGGGGGGGGTTTAAGATTTTTTTAGCTGTGCATGTTTTGTGTTGGAGGAATGCGTGGTGTGGGATGGGGGTCAGACGGGTGGGGTGGGGGTCCTGGTTAATGGGTATGTTTAAGCTATAGTAGACACTGGGTTAAGAGGGTGTGGGGCTGCTTTGAATGTAATTCACCTTCACACTACCCTGCACAGGCTGAGCGGAGGCTACAGATGCTTTCCTCCCCCTGGTTATTTGATGACAGAACTTACCCTGGCATTTAGTTTTCATTGGAATATATAGGCTATAGAGTCCCACGTGGGGTTATATTAATACGATCTTTATTCTCATCTTCCTCCCTAACTGGAGCAATGTGCTGGCCCCGCCCCCTATTACTAACTGTAATGATTGAAAAATAAGAATGTTTGTGATGTTTTGGGGGCTGGAAATGAACTTGGTGATTTAGTGCCCATGTTATTCATCCTGATTTTCCTTTTATCTTTTTTTGTGTATCTACAAGTATTGACATATAGAATGGTGATCATTTCCACATTTTATTTATTCCTGATTTTAGCCTTTAACATGAGAGGTGCTGTATTTGAGAATGGTATGCGGTTATGATGTGTGGCAGGGTTTGCCCCGCCCCCTCTGCATGGTCACCTGAGTGAAGAGGGGTTCAGGGGTCAATCGTGGGTTTAAACCATACCTCCTGATAGTTCCCAATATAACATTGTGATGTTTCAGACCATACCGTGAGCATAATCTTCAATAAAGGATGGATACATTTAGATGAAATTACTATGCTCTGTGTGTTATCTTTCAGTCCTGCATGGGTGTATATACACACACACACACACACATACACACACAATGTAGAGTTGGGATATTGGGTTGTTCTGTTATCAAACTGATAAGATGGTGACTTTATATGAATGACATCTGTTTTGTCATAGTGTTTATAGTAGTTGTGCCAGAAGAAATTGCACATAAATCATAATCTAAAGATGTATCACTCACAATTCTAATCTTCTGATTCTAGGGAAATGTGGCTGCATTCAGTCTTAACGTTAACTCGATGTATTCAAGCTCATTGCATTCAAACCAACAAATACAGCAAGAGGATAATCTCTGACCACACGTTTACAACTCTCCAATTTCCCACATTCCGTGGGGGTTGTACTATGGACCCTGTGACTAGTGCTACCTTTTATAGAGTGTTGTTTGAACGAATGATTACAAGGAGTCAGTTGCTCTCAACAAAGGATTTAGAAGTAGACAGGCACATGTTCCTAGACATGAGCTCCGGTACAACCAACGGCAGCCGTATGGAACTGGGGGAGTGCATCCGAAACACGGGCTTCCATGAGGATGACGAGGCAGAGGATGCTGTTGGTGGAGACGAAGAAAACAGGACTTCGACGGTCAGGATGTCCCCGGGCAAAGAGGAGGATACTTATACCCAAATCAAACCTTACGCGGGCATGCCTAAAGAGGTCCTGCTTTTATATTCAGTCCAAGCTCGCTACCGACTGCCCCGGGAGATCCTGTTCTGGCTGACCATTGTGTGCACCTTGGCGCTGGTCGCACTGACCATCACGGTGATCGTTATATCGCCCCGTTGCCTCAGCTGGTGGCAGTCCTCTCCTGTGTACCAAATATACCCACGTTCCTTCAAGGACTCAGACAGCGATGGTATCGGAGACCTCAAAGGTAGTATATTCAAATTCTTCAGAGTAGCCTATTTTCTTGTAGCCTACTTGGTGTTCGTATTCATTCCTAATTCATAAAACTTTGGGTAGCACGGTGAGCACTATCCAACTCCTATGAATTATGGTGCATATTAGTAGGCCTATGGCTATACCATTATATTTGATGAGTCTATTTAAGAGCATAATGAGTGCTTTCATGGAGTCATTACCGCCGGGTATTGAAGTCAGGGGATTGTTGTTCCTGCTTTGAATTGCACTTGTTTTACGCATCACTTGTTTTATAGGCTTACATTAGGTGGTCATTAACATCAGTCTCCAAACATCCCCTCATATTTCCCGTAATCAAGGATACATAACATCCTGAGCAACAAACCCGTTACAGGCCCAATACTCTTACTGTAGCCTTCCTCTATTAGAACTACCACAGCTCCAGCTAAGAGATCTGGTCCTTTATGGTACAGTAGATATTGGGCTCCTGAGTGGCGCAGTGGTCTAAGGCACTGCATCTCAGTGCTAGAGGTGTCACCAGACACCCTGGTTCGAATCCAGGCTGTATAACAACCGGCCGTGATTGGGAGTCTCATAGGGCGGCGCACAATTGGCCTAGCGTTGTCCGGGTTTGGCCGGCGTAGGCCGTCATTGTAAATAAGAATTTGGCTTTCCCCCTTAGCCGGAGAGTTAATGGTTCAAGCCCAACCTTGAATATTGCACAATAACTATATAGATAAGATGGGTCACAATCAGATACATTTATTTCATACACTAACATTATTTAGAATCACCCTGTGTAGTGTCAAATTTCAGAAAGCTGAGGATTACGTGTGTCAGAGTTCTAAGGTTCATGCACGGTCATTTAGTTTAGCCACTGTTGATTAACGTTGCTGCACCGTATGTTCAGGCATCTTGGATAAACTGGATCACTTTCAGTACCTGAACATCAAGGCCATCTGGATCAGTCCGTTCTACAAGTCTCCCATGAAGGACTTTGGCTATGATGTGGAAGACTTTAGAGACATCGATCCACTCTTTGGCTCCATGCAAGACTTTGATGAACTCCTCGCTGCCATGCATGACAAAGGTGAGCAATTTGTACAAAATATGTATATTTTAATAACTGTAGTAGTAGTACAATTCCTCACTTATTTTCCACCGCTCTCCTAAGTGTCACCTTTGACCTCTCTTCCCCCAGGGTTGAAGTTGATCATGGATTTTATCCCTAACCATACCAGTGACACGCACCAGTGGTTCAACCTCAGCAGTAGTGGACATGCACAGTACAAAGACTACTATATCTGGGCCAACTGCAATACTACCCACGCCCCCAACAACTGGGTGAGGATCATTTTCACTCTGTCATTGATTATTATAATTTAAGTTCTATTTGTAGAGGGATGACCAGACCAGAGTATTAACCAAATAACTGTACTCCCCTGTGTGTGTGTGTGTGTGTTCGACCCAGGTGAGTGTGTTTGGGAACTCCTCCTGGACGTATGTTGAGGAGAGGCAGCAGTGTTACTACCACCAGTTCCTCAAGGAGCAACCCGACCTCAACTTCCGCAACCCACATGTTCGGAGAGAGATGACTGTAAGATATTGCTCATGCACACACACAATATGTGGCCGATTTAAAGACCTGTTCCGAACTTTGGCGACTAGTAAGTATTTTTGAAACCTCTCGCTTTGGGCTGGATGTGTCTGTGTAGTTCATACATGCATCATCTATGAGCAGAATTACTGTGTTACCTCAATTAACCACAAAATCCCTAGTTTGAAAGCGACAAGTTTTTTGGAAGCTGTGCTGCGCCATTTTCCCTACATTTCCCCCCACGTGGGCCAGCCCTAGAACCCAAACAATTACAGTTGTAGACAATGAGCTTCAGCCCCTTGCCATTTAAGTGACAGCTAGCAAGATACAAACAGCAGAGCGAGAGCAATGACATGGTGCACGTATCTGCACATATGTGACGTAGTACGCCATTTTCAGGGACCACTTTTGGCTCATGAGCGCTACTTTCAGAACTACTGGCAAAAAAGTATACAAAATAATCTCTTTAATCAAATAATTATACATTTATCATGCTATATACATGATTTATTCCCTAGCTATAAGACCCAGTTTCCCAGGAATGGTAAAGAGAGAGAGAGGGGAGGGCTGAGTGATGAATGAGAGTGAGAGTGGCTTAGCCCTGTTTTAGGTGATGATTGACGTGCTGTGTGAATGAGGAAGAGAGAGGAGTTGTTTTCAGCCCCATTCACCCCCTCTAGTCTGTTCTCACGTGAGTCTACCTAGGCCGAGGTAAGAGGGAGTCTGGTGTCCCACTCATGTCACAGAGAAGCCTTTATACTCAGTTAGCTGGCATAGTAAGGCTTACCTGAGAGAAAATAATCCAGGCCATCTCCTATGCAAGTAAAAAACAGTGGGATCTCAGCAGCCTTTACCAATGTGTTGCTACAGTTGCTGTGGTTATTGATTTATGTTTTATCCTCTGTTTTAGTGGCCAGGTTACTCATTATCTCTGAGTAGTTACTATGGTTTTTACAACTGGAGACAGAGTCAGAGAGCCCAAAGTGCAGGACACGGACCATGTGTAACCAGTGGATGCCTGTGTTTTATCTATTGATGAGTGACTAGGTGTGTCAAATGACATCTGTGGACCTTAGTTATGAGAACAAGCAGACATTATACTGGACATGACTTGAGTTACAATCAATACATTCATGTTGAAATAACTATCATATGTACACTGAACAAAAACATAAACGCAACATGCAACAATTTCAAAGATTTTTACAGAGTTACAGTTCATATATGGAAATTAGTCAATTGAAATAAACGCCATACATGCTGTCTCCCATTTGCCCGGTACAGTTGAAACCGGAATTAATATGTGAAGAGCACACTAATCCAGCGTGCCAGTGGCCATAGAAGGTGAGCATTTGCCCACTGAAGTTGGTTACGATGCAGAACTGCAGTCAGGTTAAGACCCTGGTAAGGACGATGAGCATGCAGATGAGCTTCCCTGAGACGGTTTCTGAAAGTTTGTGCAGAAATTCTTTGGTTGTGCAAACCCACAGTTTCATCAGCTGTCTGGGCGACTGGTCTCAGATGATCCAGCAGGTGAAGATGCCAGATGTGGAGGTCTTGGGCTAGTGTGGTTGTATGTGGTCTGCATTCGTGAGGCTGGTTGGACATACTGCTAAATTCTCTAAAACGGTATTGGAGAGGCGGCTTATGGTATAGAAATGAATATTAAATTCTCTGGCAACAGCTCTGGTGGACATTCCTGCAGTCAGCATGCCAATTGCATGCTTCCTCAAAACTTGAGACATCTGTGGCATTGTGTTGTGACAAAACTGCACATTTTAGTGACCTTTTATTGTCCCAGCACAAGGTGCACAAGTGTAATGATCATGCTGTTTAATCAGCTTCTTCATATGCCACACCTGTCAGGTGGATGGATTATCTTGGAAAAGGACAAATTCTCATGAACAGGGCTGTAAGCTTTCTGTGAGTATGCACAATTTCTGCAGTGTTTTATTTCAACTCATGAAACATGGGAACAACACTTTACATGTTGCATTTATATTTTTCGTTCAGTATATACAGTTGAAGTCGGAAATTTACATACACTTATGTCGGAGTCATTAAAACTCGTTTTTCAACCACTCCACACATTTTTTGTTAACAAACTATAGTTTTGGCAAGTCGGTTAGGACATCTACTTTGTGCATGACACAAGTAATTTTTCCAACAATTGTTTACAGACAGATTATTTCACTTATAATTCACTGTATCACAATTCCAGTGGGTCAGAAGTTTACATACACTAAGTTGACTGTGCCTTTAAACAGCTTGGAAAATTCCAGAAAATGATGTCATGGCTTTAGAAGCTTCTGATAGGCTAATTGACATAATTTGAGTCAATTGAAGGTATTTCAAGGCCTTCCTTCACACTCAATGCTTGACATCATTGGAAAATCAAAAGAAATCAGCCAAGACCTCAGAAGAAAAATTGTCTGGTTCATCCTTGGGAGCAATATCCAAACGCCTGAAGGTATCACGTTCATCTGTACAAACAATAGTATAAACACCATGCACCCACGCAGCCGTCATACCGCTCAGGAAGGAGATGCGTTCTGTCTCTAAGAGATTAATGTACTTTGGTGCAAAAAGTGCAAATCAATCCCAGAACAACAGCAAAGGACCTTGTGAAGATGCTGGAGGAAATAGGTACAAAAGTATCTACAGTGGGGAGAACAAGTATTTGATACACTGCCGATTTTGCAGGTTTTCCTACTTACAAAGCATGTAGAGGTCTGTAATTTTTATCATAGGTACACTTCAACTGTGAGAGACGGAATCTAAAACAAAAATCCAGAAAATCACATTGTATGATTTTTAAGTAATTAATTTGCATTTTATTGCATGACATAAGTATTTGATACATCAGAAAAGCAGAACTTAATATTTGGTACAGAATCCTTTGTTTGCAATTACAGAGATCATACGTTTCCTGTAGTTCTTGACCAGGTTTGCACACACTGCAGCAGGGATTTTGGCCCACTCCTCCATACAGACCTTCTCCAGATCCTTCAGGTTTCGGGGATGTCACTGGGCAATACGGACTTTCAGCTCCCTCCAAAGATGTTCTATTGGGTTCAGGTCTGGAGACTGGCTAGGCCACTCCAGGACCTTGAGATGCTTCTTACGGAGCCACTCCTTAGTTGCCCTGGCTGTGTGTTTCGGGTCGTTGTCATGCTGGAAGACCCAGCCACGACCCATCTTCAATGCTCTTACTGAGGGAAGGAGGTTGTTGGCCAAGATCTCGCGATACATGGCCCCATCCATCCTCCCCTCAATACGGTGCAGTCGTCCTGTCCCCTTTGCAGAAAAGCATCCCCAAAGAATGATGTTTCCACCTCCATGCTTCACGGTTGGGATGGTGTTCTTGGGGTTGTACTCCTCCTTCTTCTTCTTCCAAACACGGCGAGTGGAGTTTAGACCAAAAAGCTCTATTTTTGTCTCATCAGACCACATGACCTTCTCCCATTCCTCCTCTGAATCATCCAGATGGTCATTGGCAAACTTCAGACGGGCCTGGACATGAGCTGGCTTGGGCAGGAGACCTTGCGTGCGCTGCAGGATTTTAATCCATGACGGCGTAGTGTGTTACTAATGGTTTTCTTTGAGACTGTGGTCCCAGCTCTCTTCAGGTCATTGACCAGGTCCTGCCGTGTAGTTCTGGGCTGATCCCTCACCTTCCTCATGATCATTGATGCCCCACGAGGTGAGATCTTGCATGGAGCCCCAGACCGAGGGTGATTGACCGTCATCTTGAACTTCTTCCATTTTCTAATAATTGCGCCAACAGTTGTTGCCTTCTCACCAAGCTGCTTGCCTATTGTCCTGTAGCCCATCCCAGCCTTGTGCAGGTCTACAATTCTATCCCTGATGTCCTTACACAGCTCTCTGGTCTTGGCCATTGTGGAGAGGTTGGAGTCTGTTTGATTGAGTGTGTGGACAGGTGTCTTTTATACAGGTAACGAGTTCAAACAGGTGCAGTTAATACAGGTAATGAGTGGAGAACAGGAGGGCTTCTTAAAGAAAAACTAACAGGTCTGTGAGAGCCGTAATTCTTACTGGTTGGTAGGTGATCAAATACTTATGTCATGCAATATAATGCAAATTAATTACTTAAAAATCATACAATGTGATTTTCTGGATTTTTGTTTTAGATTCCGTCTCTCACAGTTGAAGTGTACCTATGATAAAAATTACAGACCTCTACATGCTTTGTAAGTAGGGAAACCTGCAAAATCGGCAGTGTATCAAATACTTGTTCTCCCCACTGTATATCCACAGTAAAACGAGTCCTATATCGACATAACCTGAAAGGCCGCTCAGCAAGGAAGAAGCCACTGCTCCAAAACTGGCATAAAAAAGCCAGACTATGGTTTGTAACTGTACATGGGGACAAAGATCATACTTTTTGTAGAAATGTTCTCTGGTCTGATGAAACAAAAATTGAACCGTTTGGCCATAATGACCATTGTTATTTTTGGAGGAAAAAGGGGGACGCTTGCAAGCCGAAGAACACCATCCCAACCGTGAAGTACGGGGGTGGCAGAATCATGTTGTGGGGTTGCTTTGCTGCAGGAGGGACTGGTGCACTTCACAAAATAGATGGCATCAAGAGGGAGGAAAATTATGTGGATATATTGAAGCAAGACATCAGTCAGGAAGTTAAAGCTTGGCCGCAAATGGTTCTTCCAAATGGACAATGACCCCAAGCATACTTCCAAAGTTGTGGCAAAATGGCTTAAGGACAACAAAGTCAAGGTATTGGAGTGGCCATCACAAAGCCCTGACCTCAATCCTATAGAACATTTGTTGGCAGAACTGAAAAAGCATGTGCAAGCAAGGAGGCCTACAAACCTGACTCAGTTACACCAGCTCTGTCAGGAGGAATGGGCCAAAATTCACCCAACTTATTGTGGGAAGCTTGTGGAAGGCTACCCAAAACGTTTGACCCAAGTTAAACAATTTAAAGGCAATGCTAGCAAATACTAATCGAGTGTATGTAAACTTCTGACCCACTGGGAATGTGATGAAAGAAATAAAAGCTGAAATAAATCATTCTCTCTACTATTATTCTGACATTTCACATTCTTAGGATCACCATTTTATTTTAACTGACCTAAGACAGGGAATTTTTACTGGAATTAAATGTCAGGAATTGTGAAAAAAAACAGAGCCCTGCTTTTTTCACCCTGCAGATGTTCTATGTGATTTTAAAAGCCATAGGCGCTGTATAACTGCTTCCGTTCATCTCTCTCTTCAGGAGATCGTTCGTTTCTGGCTGGAGAAGGGAGTGGATGGGTTCCGTATGGATGCTGTGAAGCACATCCTAGAGGCCAAGCATCTGAGGGATGAGCCCCAAGTGGACCCACAACAAGATCCTGTAAGCCTCCTCATTTCAGCCCATATACCTCTCTGATCGTGGGGTAGGCTGTACCAGATTTCCCCCCTGATCACTCTTGTGAATTAGTTACTTCATCACAGAGTAATAGCATGGGCATACTATAACGGGCTACCAGATTGTTCAGCATAGGGGAATGAACTTTCCCCTGGAGAGAACGAGAGGCCAGGCTTTCTGATAGGCTACGTTCTCACAGGGAAGGGATTAATAGGAGCATATTTCTCTGGATTTGAGAGTCAACATTATTTTCCTCATTCGGCACAATTACACCAAGCCTCAGCGGTAGCACAGTAACTAGAGAAGAATTGTGCAGGAAGTAACCTCCACTGATACCATCTCTCCCGCCTTCTCTGGCCCTGGTTCTCTTCTTTCCTCCCCTCTATTACCCCTTTCAGGATACAATTGACACAGAGTTTGAGCTCCACCATGACTACACCACCACCCAGTTAGGGCTGCATGATATCCTGCAGGCCTGGAGGGGAGAAATGGACGTCTACAGTAGAGAGCCAGGCCGATATAGGTATCCCACTATCCATTTCACCTTCCATAATTTGTCAGTAATGCTTTATACATGTGTAATACTGCTGTTATTACTCCAGTAATAACATTGTTATAAACATGTTGTACATCGTACTACCTAGGTATAATGGAAACTTAATATCAAGTGCTACAGATTTTTCATATTCTGACTCACCTTGAAGTAAGTGGTATATTTCAATTTGTATTGTCCTAACTTCCAACAGGTTTATGGTAGCTGAGTCCTATGACTATGAGGAGACTGACAAGACCATGATGTACTATGGGACACCCTATGTTAAAGAGAGCGACTTCCCTTTCAACTTCTATCTGATGGACCTGCCAACTAATCTGACTGGAACTGGGGCTCAAGGCCTGGTCAATCTGTGGATGGCCAACATGCCAGTGGGGAAATGGCCAAACTGGGTGGTAAGTGGTTAGAAAAACAGAACTTGTCAACATCAGACATGTAAAAATGCAGTTTAACATTGAGATAGCAGATATAAAGCTGTATTGATAAGAATTGCACATCAAAAACAGCATTTCCCCCTGAGGAATGGCTCCGTTGTCTTTAGGTTGGGAACCACGATAAACCTCGTATCTCCTCCAGTGTTGGCCAGGAGTACATTAAAGTGATCAACATGCTACTGCTCACCTTGCCCGGCACACCCACCACTTACTATGGAGAGGAGATAGGCATGGTGAACATCAATGTGACCATTGACGAGATCCAGGACCCCTTTGGAAAGTTTAACCCTGTAAGTGTACCGAACCTGGAATGCATTCACTTAAGTAAAATGTTTTGAACGTTGATAGAAATTTCATGGCTGAACATTCTGTAACATTGCATTGTATTGAACAAGCCCTTGGTCTACAGTAGGATCAGTGATCAACCTGTTCTGGGCCTGCTTGTACAACAGTCAACATCCAGGACTATAATGCTGACACATGTGCCTGTTCCATACTGTAGAATGCCAGTCGTGACCCTCAGAGGTCCCCCATGCAGTGGAGTGATGGGTCGAATGCTGGTTTCAGTGATGCCAATCATACCTGGCTGCCTTTGCACCCACACCACACAACAGTTAATGTGGAGGTAGAGTACACTCCTCTTTTAGTGATGAGATCTGGGATACACTTCTGAGTGAAACAGTTATGAGCGCAGTGTAACATTGAAACAACAGTCTCTCCAGGATTCCGTGTTCACAATTTTTTTGTGTGCAAAATCAACAATTCCCTGCATATTAACGTTTTATATTTTAGTCATTTAGCACAGGGTTTCCCAAAGTCGGTCCTGGGGCCTCAGCTTTCGGTTTTTGCCCTAGCTCTTACACAGCTCATTCAAAAAACCAACTCTTCAACAAGCTTTGATGATTTGAATCAGCTGTGTAGCGCTAGGGCAAAAACCAAAACGTGCACCTGGGGGGGACCGAGTTTGGGAACGTTGATTTAGCAGACGCTCTTATCCAGAGCGACTTACAGGAGTAGTTAGAGGTAAGTGCCTTAAGGGCACAGACAGATGTTTTACCTAGTTGGCTCAGGGATTCGAACCAGCAAACTTTCAGTTACTAGCCCAATGCTCTTAACCGCTAGGCTACCTGCCACCCCTATTATGAAAGGGCATGCTAATTTGACCAATCACTGCACCATTTCTGCATTAAACAGGCAAATCGTCACAATATTGTCACATAAAAATGACCCATTACCGCAGTACAAAAAGAGGCCTCGCAATTTCAACCAATCATTGCACATTTACTGCATGGTATGGTTCAATCAAGCCATACGGCAACAAACTTTTCCCCTCGTCAGCGCATTTTCGCGACAAATTGGACAAAATCATTGCATATCACCATGCAAAATGTCAGAATCGCTGCAGCAAAATCAAGCAGTTTTGCCCACAAATACAGTATCACGAAAACCTGGTGGGACTGAAAAGAACAGTATTATGAGGTTGTCTGTATAGTAGTTCACTGTCATCGGATTGATACTATCAATTCTCTATTATATTCTCCATGCCCTCTCCAGGCTCAACAGAAAGACAGCGGGTCAGTTCTGTCTCAGTACCGGGCCCTGAGTCTCCTGCGACAGGCCCAGCTGCCTCTCCATCGGGGTTGGATGTGCTACATCTGGAGCGACGCGGATGTCTTTGCCTTTCTGAGGGAGATAGACGGCCTGGACAAGGCCTTCCTCGTGGTGCTCAACTTTGGAGCAGACTCTGTTATAAACCTCTCGGCCATAACAGAGCTGCCGGAGCAGCTAACACTTCATATGAGCACCAAGCAGGAAAACTATGGGATGCCGGTGATTAAATCTAAAATTTCCACGGCGCGAGGGGAGGGGCTGCTACTTGAGTACTCCACCCACATGCGGTTCAACCCTGGCCACGCCTCCCAGTGTTTTGTCTCAGAGAAGGCCTGCTACTTGGGAGTCTTGGACATTCTGTATAAGTGCTGAGTACTGCAGCCTCAGAGTGGGAGGAGAAATCACCATGTCCTCGACAATCAAATGTGTTATGATGAGACTGGCTGTGATTGAGTCAGTGTGTGTTCAAATAAATTGACTGTTCAAAATGTTTATTTGTTCTCATTAAAAACAGCATTAATTTTCCAAATGTCATTCTCTTCTCACCACAAATATGCAGATGAAACAACTTACTTGCAGTTCTCACCCTTCTAATGTCACGACTGTCACTGTCATACTGTAGATCAGGGATGTCACTAATTTGTCTTCAGTCTTCACGAGGTCCGGGGGGCTGCACTGACAATGTGTTATTTCCTCACTGTCAAAATGAGCAAAAGATAGTCCTCTATCCATTGTTTTTGGAATTTTAATTTGGGTGATTATTAGTGAGTTGGACACAGTCCAGAAACTGTATAAATGTAGGTCCATTATCATTACTACACTGTTTTGATTTGGTTTTAGTCATTTTAAAGTATACTGAACAAAAATATAAATGCAACATATAAAGTGTTAAAAGATCCCAGAAATGTTCCATATGCACAAAAAGCTTATTTCTCCAAAATGTTGGGCACAAATTTGTTAAAATCCCTGTTAGTGAGCATTTCTCTTTTGCCAAAATAATCCATCCACTTGGCAGGTGTGGCATATCAAGAAGCTGATTAAACAGCATGATCATTATACAGGTGCACCTTGTGCTGGGGACAATAAAAGGCTACAAAAATTTGCAGTTTTGTTACACAACACCACAGATGTCTCAAGTTTTGAGGAAGCATGCAATTGGCATGCTGACTGCATGAATGTCCACCAGAGCATTTAAATGTTAATTTCTCTACCATAAGCCACCTCCAACAATATTTGGCAGTATGAACAGCTGATAAAACTGTGGGTTTGCACAACCAAAGAATTTCTGCACAAACTTTCGGGAAGCTCGTCGTGCTCACAAGGGTCTTGACCTGACTGCAGTTCAGTTTCGTAACCGACTTCAGTGGGCAAATGCTCACCGTTGATGGCCACTGGCACACTGGTGAAGTGTGCTCTTCACGGATAAATCTCGGTTTTAACTGTACCAGGTAGATGGCAGACATCGTGTATGGCTTTTTTGTGGGCGAGCAGTTTGCTGATGTCATCGTTGTGAACAAAGTGCCCCATGGTGGCGGTGGGGTTATGGTATGGGCAGGCATAAGCTACAGACAATGAACACAATTGCATTTTATCGGTGGCAATTTGAATGCACAGAGATACAGTGACGAGATCCTGAGGCCTATTTTTGTGCCATTCATCCTCCACCATCACCTCATGTTTCAGCATGATTATGCACAGCCCCATGTTGCAAGGATCTGTACACAATTCCTGGAATCTGAAAATGGCCCACTTCTTCCATGGCCTGCATACTCACCAGACATGTCACCTATTGAGCAAGTTTGGGATGCTCTGGATCGACGTGTACATCAGCGTGTTCCAGTTCCCGCCAATATCCAGCAACTTCTCACAGCCACTGAAGAGGGGGACAACATTCCACATGCCACAATCAACAGCCTGATCAACTGTATACGAAGGAGATGTGTCACGCTGCATGAGGCAAATGGTGGTCACAACAGATACTGACTGGTTTTCTGATATACCCCCTAATTTTTTAAAAGGTATCTGTGACCAACAGATGCATATCTGTATTCCCAGTCATGTGAAATCCATAGATTAGGGCCTAATTAATTAATTAAAATTTACAAATTTCCTTATATGAACTGTAACTCAGTAAAAAAAGAAATAGAAATTGTTGTCTTTATATTTTGAGTTCGTACCCCCAAACTGTTTATTTTATTTTACTCAACCCCCCGTGGGTCAACCACACATGTATCTCTATATGGCTCTGATGAGTTCTCCTCCACACTTCCTTCTACTTCCGCCTGTTGTGGGTCTTCTGCTGGTTCAGGCCCAGCTCTGTGTGGAGAAAGGCCAGCTGTCGAGCACTCTGAGTGGGGGAAAGAGAGACAGGAGTGGGCTGTCAGGTCAGCCTGAGAACAGCAATGTTTAATAGTGTAATCCTCTTACCTAACTCCATATCAACAATGCCAACATGTTTTATGACTCAACAAACTTGGTTGGCAGGTTAGTGACGCTTATTACAGTGTTTATGATTATGTAGTGTTCATAAATCTACACTAACTCATGCACTATATATGGAATAGGGTGCCACTCAGACGGTTTATGGGTCAGAGACTGATCAGGTCATATTGTCGTGCACTCTATAAAAGAAGGGATATCATGAGTGAGCCCATAGATACCTCAGTCAGAGACAGTTCAAAGTCCCCTGGGCCAAAGTGGTCTGCTCCCGGTTGAAGGTCCAGAATGACACTGGGTGTGGACTCAGATTCTGGATACAGAGATGACAACACACAAACAACAAATTAGAAAACAAATGCATTGTTCATCATGTCCAATACAAGTGGCCGATCTCTATCAACATGACCACATCAGAGGTCGTCATTGCCAGGGATGAAGGGTTCTGATCGGAATGTGCCATCAGTGGCTGCAGTCAGGCGGGGTGCAACAATATCCAGTCCCTCTAGTAGCAAAATGGTCATTTAATCAATAGTAGCAAAGATATTTTAGGCTGGGTACAACAGCAATAGGTGTTTCCCCTATAATGTAGTGAGTGTCTGGTGTGTTCTGTAGTGTTTCCTCCTGTGATCACAGCTTGATGAGAAGAGCAAAGGAAACGAGGAGCTCTAATTCTGAAAAGTCCTCAGTAATTTCTCTCTAATCTGACTGCTGCTCTCCTAGGCTCCCTCCCTCCCTCTCTCTCCCCTCCCTCTCTCCTCAATGTGCTGTGTTTCACAAGCCTCCTCCTGACCTTGCCAGAGCCCAGTGTATTGTTCCTTATCTCTCCTGCTGATACACTATCTCATAAACATGCTAATGAACCCTGCTGTGGGTGTGCGATCAGCACTTTATCAATGACAGAGGAGAGGGGTAGAGATTAGTGAGAGACCCTCTCTGCCTGTGCACACAAGTGTGTGTATGTCTGTGAGTGACAGAAAATTAGACAGAGTGAATGTGTGTGTGAGCAACAGAGTAGGAGACAGTGTGTGGTTGAGAGAAAGAGATGTACAAACACAACCCACATTTGTCTATTTATTTTCCCTTTTGCACTTGAACTATTTGCACATCGTTACAACACTGTATATAGACATATGACATTTGAAATGTCTTCATTCTTTTGGAAATTCTGTGAGTGTAATGTTTAATGTTAATTTATTATTTCACATGTTTATTATCTACTTCACTTGCTTTGGCAATGTTAACATATGTTTCCCATGCCAATAAAGGCCTTATATTGAATTGATGTGAGATTATTAAGGAGCGGTAAAGAGCTAGAGTAAGTCCCTTACTGGGGGAATCAGTATGATTTGCTGACGCTGATTCACATAGAGCTGCTGTGCTACAAGGTGACCTCTGCTCTGTACTGGATATAAACTCCTACACTTCTAGCAATGATCCATTACAGCAGTCTCCTGAGGAACACACACTCCTCTAGTGGGACCTGAATCTGACCACACTGCTGCTCTTCAGGAAGAACAAAACTCTGGACAATTCTGGGATAATGAGCCTTCATTGGAATGTGCTTTAGGTAGAGTAACTGTTTCATGTCTATCTACTCACCAGATACAGGGTGGCCATTGAGGTGTGTGTGAATTGCTTCCTGAAGTCTCTCCTCGTACTTGTGTACTCCGGCTACAGGCACTCTGTTGTCTTCTATGTAGGCTGTGAGCAGCATGGAGGGGTAGTGCTGTGGTATACACACATACAAAAACGCTAATTTATATTATGAATCCTTTTTTATCTCAGCAGTTGTCACAAAGTGCTATACAGGTAGCAGCCTAAAACCCAAAGAGAAAAAGCACAGAGTTTAAAAGTTGTTTGGGCAATGTTTGCATATTATTTTATGGTTTTGTGTTGTGTACAGTAAGGTTTATAAGCAAACCTGAGGTGTAATGTTATGACAGGGGCAGTAGGAGGCGATAGTGTCCCTTTGGCAGGGGTCTGACATGGGATCCCCCCATTCCCCCCTCTCCTCCAGCGTCAGGGGCAGACTGGGCTCCTGCATAGTGCCCAGCACATCAAGGAAAGGTGCCTGGAGACCGAAGAGAACACCTAACCAGTGACTTGTGAGGTTGAAGGCCTAATCCTTACTCAAGATATGTGGCCATACTGTAACTGTAACTTTTCCACTAATTATACATTGATGTCCAGTGGCGATTTTAGCATGTAAATCCACATTTCTTTTTAGATGTATGCCAGCAAAGACACTACACATTCATTGCACTATTTTTAACCTTTATTTAACTAGGCAAGTCAGTTAAGAACAAATTCTTATTTACAATGATGGCCTACTGGGGAACAGTGGGTTAACTGCCTTGTTCAGGGGCAGAACGACAGATTTTTAACTTGTCAGCTCGGGGACTCGATCCAGCAACCTTTTGGTTACTGGCCCAACGCTCTAACCACTAGGCTACCTGCTGCCCCCCACTATAATGGCGACAAGCTGTGGCCACAAACTGTTAGGGCCTACATAAAGTTGTCCCAACAGCAGAGCTTTCTTTCCAGCACAATGGAGTGAATCCTTACCAATGCGAGAAATTGCCAAGAAACCGAAGATCTCGTACAACGCTGTGTACTACTCCCTTCACAGAACAGTGCAAACTGGCTCAAACCAGAATAGAAAGAGGAGTGGGAGGCCCCGGTGCACAACTCAGCAAGAGGACAAGTACATTAGAGTGTCTAGTGTGAGAAACAAGCGCCTCACAAGTCCTCAACTGGCAGCTTCATTAAATAGTACCCGCAAAACACCAGTCTCAACGTCCCATCTTAATCTTTTCTTTTTATTGGCCTGTCTGAGATATGGCTTTTTCTTTGCAACTCTGCCAAGAAGGCCAGCATTTCGGAGTCGCCTCTTCACTGTTGACGTTGAGACTGGTGTTTTGTGGGTACTATTTAAAGATCGTACTTTTTGGAGAAATGTCCTCTGGTCTGATGAAACAAAAATAGAACTGTTTGTCCATAATGACCATCGTTATGTTTGGAGGAAAAAGGGGGATGCTTGCAAGCCGAAGAACACCATCCCAACCGTGAAGCACGGGGGTGGCAGCATCATGTTATGGGGGTGCTTTGCTGCAGGAGGGACTGGTGCACTTCACAAAATAAATGGCATCATGAGGGAGGAAAATTATGTGGATATATTGAAGCAACATCTCAAGACATCAGTCAGGAAGTTAAAGCTTGGCTCGTCCAAATGGACAATGACCCCAAGCGTACTTCCAAAGTTGTGGCAAAATGGCTTAAGGACAACAAAGTCAAGGTATTGGAGTGGCCATCACAAAGCCCTGACCTCAATCCTATAGAAAATTTGTGGGCAGAACTGAAAAAGCATGTGCAAGCAAGGAGGCCTACAAACCAGTCTCAGTTACACCAGCTCTGTCAGGAGGAATGGGCCAAAATTCACCCAACTTATTGTGGGAAGCTTGTGGAAGGCTTCCCGAAACGTTTGACCCAAGTTAAACAATTTAAAGGCAATGCTACCAAATACTAATTGAGTGTATGTAAACTTCTGACCCACTGGGAATGTGATGAAAGAAATAAAAGCTGAAATAAATCACTCTCTCTACTATTATACTGACATTTAACATTCTTTAAATAAAGTGGTGATCCTAACTTACCTAAGACAGGGAATTTGTATTAGGATTAAATGTCAAGAATTGTAAAAAAATAAAAAAAGAGTTTAAATGTATTTGGCTACGGTGTATGTAAACTTCCGACTACAGCTGTATATGTATATATAACATTTTATTTATTTATTTTTGCTAAAAATGTGGGGCTCAAAACCCCACCGGCTCTGCCCCACCTGCCCTGAATTACGGGTCGCCACTGTTGATGTCAGTGGGGTATTTGCTCGGAAAGTTAAGTTACACACACTTTTCACAAGTAAGGATTCAGGCCTGAGAGAGCAGAGAAAATAGGGGTGGAAATGTGTGTGTGTGTGTTTTTGAAGGCTGCAGGTAGGGTCTCGGTGGTTTTACCTGTAGTGTGACAGCTCGTATGAGTTGGGGGTGTAGGTTGCAGAGCGCCCCCACCAGTACGGCCCCGGCGCTGCGAGCGGTGAGGGCGGTCAGAGACGGTCTCGACACCCCCAGGTCATAGAGCCTGTGGATACAGGCAGCCAGGTCCTCCACTCCTCTCAGTTTGCCCTCCATACGACCCTGTCTATGCCAGCCCAGGCCACGCTCACCTCCACCCCTACAACCACACATGTAGTCAGAGTGGTAAAACATTCAGAAGTGCTGCAAACTCCTTTTTTTACAAGACAGATAATCATATACAGTACCAGTCAAGTTTGGACACACCTACTCATTCCAGGGTTTTTCTTCATTTGTACTATTTTCTACATTGTAGAATAATAGTGAAGAAATCAAAACTATGAAATAACACATATGGAATCATGTAATAACCAAAAAAGTGTTAAACAAATCAAAATATAGTTTAGATTTGAGATTCTTCAAAGTAGCCACCCTTTGCCTTGATGACAGCTTTGCACACTCTTGGCATTCTCTCAACCAGCTTCATGAGTCTTGAAGGAGTTCCCACATATGCTGTGCACTTGTTGGGTGCTTTTCCTTCACTCTGCGGTCCAACTCATCCCAAACCATCTCAATTGGGTTGAGGTCGAGTGATTGTGGAGGCCAAGTCCTCTGGTGCAGCACTCCATCACTCTCCTTGGTCAAATACCCCTTACCTGGCCTGGAGGTATGTTTTGGGTCATTGTCGTGTTGAAAAACAAATGATAGTCCCACTAAGTGCAAACCAGATGGGAACGGCGTATTTGCTGCAGAATGCTGTGGTAGCCATGCTGGTTAAGTGTGCCTTGAACTCTAAATAAATCACTGACAGTGTCACCAGCAAAGCACCATCACACCTCCTCCTCCATGCTTCACGGTGGGAACCACACATGCGAAGATCATCCGTTCACCTACTCTGCATCTCACAAAGACAGAGGTTGGAACCAAAAATCTCAAATTTGGACTCATCAGACCAAAGGACAGATTTCCACCGGTCTAATGTCCATTGCTCGTGTTTCTTGGCCCAAGCAAATCTCTTCTTCTTATTGGTGTCCTTAGGTAGTGTTTTTTTTGCAGCAATTAGACCATGAAGGCCTGAATCCCGCAGTCTCCCCTGAACAGTTGATGTTGAGATGTGTCTGTTACTTGAACTCTGTGAGGTGCAATCTGAGGTGCAGTTAATTGCCGATTTCTGAGGCTGGTAATTCTAAAGAACTTATCCTCTGCAGCAGTAACTCTGGTACTTCCTTTCCTGTGGCGGTCCTCATGAGAGCCAGTTTTATCATAGCGCTTGTTTTTTTCAACTGCACATGAAGAAACTTTCAAAGTTCTTGATTGACTGACCTTCATGTCTTAAAGTAATGATGGACTGTCATTTATGTTTGCTTATTTGAGCTCTTTTTGCCATAATATGGACTTGGTCTTTTACCAAATATGGCTATCTTCTGTATAACATCCCTACCTTGTCACAACTGATTGGCTCAAACGCATTAAGGAAAGAAATTCCACAAATTAACTTTTAACAAGGCACACCTGTTAATTGAAATGCATTCCAGGTGACTACCTCATGAAGCTGGTTGAGAGAATGCCAAGAGTGTGCAAAGCTGTCATCAAGGCAAAGGGTGGCTACTTTGAAGAATCTCAAATCTCAAATATATTTTGATTTGTTTAACACCTTTTTTAGTTACGACATGATTCTATATGTGTTATTTCATAGTTTGTCTTCACTATTATTCTACAATGCAGAAAATAGTCAAAATAAAGACAAACCCTTGAATGAGTAGGTGTGTCCACATTTCTGACTGGTACTATATGTTCTACAGAAAACATTACAATGAGAGCACGAACAATTAATATAGCCACCCACAACAGACTTTATCCTGTAGGAACAGTTATTCTGTGGCGCAAAGGCTTCTGGGAGTTGTAGCGCTACCTGACATGGCAGTAGGCCAGAGCCCAGCCATCCTCAAGCAGCAGTCTTCTGTCTGGGCTGAAGTCCATGTTAAGGTCCATGCCATAGGCCCCATACACATGCACCAGCAATGGAGCACCCCTCAGGTCCTCCAACATAGGTATGTGGAAGAGAGTCAGTGGCACCATAGTACCGTCCTATAGGCCGAGAGAGAGTACAGTAATCACAATACACACACAAAATATGACATACTGTTTTCGAAAAAAAAACTGTGCTTGTGTGCGAGGGAATGTAACGTGTGTGTGAGCTCCTAGACTATGGTGTTTCATGAGCCTCTGGTGAACCCTTCAGTGGATTACCAAAATACAGTCCACACCCATCATTTCGGCATTGTATTCTTGAGGCTTTCCTCTCTGAATGTGTGTGTGTACGATTCAGATCCAGTCTACCTGGCTGGGGGCCTCTAGTCGGGTGGTTTGATACTCCTGGGGGGTTCTGTGTTCCTCTGTGTCCTCCTGTAAGAGGAGCCTGTACTCCCTGGGGGAGTAGCGGTACAGGACAGGGGGGTGGACTGGAGACGACAGGAGGAACTCCAACCAGCCACTGTCTGTTAGCCCAGCCCTCTTGGTCTCTATGGCACAGGCCCACGGTGGCAGCTGAGAGATGGAGGACAGTTCTGGTTAAAGGGATACTGCTAGATTCTAGCAATTAAGTTGTGGATGTCATTTTTATGTCTCTGCGTGCAGTATGAAGGAAGTTAGAGGTCGTTTCATGGCTTTGCCGGAATCTCAGTATTCGTTTAAGGCCTAGCTTTCATGGTACAGTATACTACCAGTACACCTGGCTAGGCAGTGTAGTGTTAAACATAGTCATGGCCATCAGAATGATAATCAACTGCCTCAGCAGGAGGAGAAATAGAGTAGCCTGTTAAAGGACCACAATGGAAACAAGTCTCTTGACTTGTATCCTCTGTCTGGTGTAACATTTTATGTATTTTCAAACTGTGGAATAAAAATGATACTAATCAAATAAGAGAGATGTCTTCATATAGCTCTTTCTGTCACCTGCAGGGTGGATGTGGTTGCTGGCTGAGATAGTGGGAACACCTGGAGTGCTAGCAGGCCTAAGGGATCCCTGGTGGCCAACACACAGTGGTCCTGGAGCACCTCCATGTCCTTCACAGCTGTCCCAGGACCAGGGCTACACACTGGGACCCAGTGTTTGATGGAGGGGGATGAGAGAGGTGCCCTCAACACCTGGGACAGCATAGAGTAGAATCATAGATTATATTGATAACACATGCATTTATCACGTCATGTACACACACAAACACAGTGTGCAACTGTGCGTGCTGTTTGTTTGCATGCAGATCCACTGATTTGTCCATAGAGAATATTTTTATTTCAATGTCTATGGCGTTGTCTGAGGCAGTAGGCTACCTGGTACTCTATCAATGTCTATGGGGTTGTCTGAGGCAGTAGGCTACCTGGTACTCTTGTCCAGGTCCAGTGTTGGCCAGGATGTACAGCTGGCCGTGGGAGTGCTCTACATGGTACAGCAGCTCAGGGAGGCGGGCCTGGACCAGGGTGGGCTCCATAAGGGGCTTGGCGCTGTCAATCAGCCACACCTCAGAGCTCCTCTTACTGCTGCAGTTAACAAGCACCAGCCTCCTGTCTCTGGAGAGACTCACCTCAACAAACACACTGTGGACAAAAGAAAACTTAAGAAAACAGAGCACTTTAACACATGTTCTCTGTGTTTTAATGGCTCGTGTCCTAACATGGCCTCTTTCAAACATTACAGTACATGATGTACACACACACACACAGGTGTGACAAAGGAGAGGTGTGTGTTAGTCTTACTCAGGCTGCTGTTCCTGGTACACCAGGGCGCTTCTGGTCCCAGTGGCAGTCAGGTCCAGACGGAACACATGGTGACACTGGAGTTTCTGCTGACTGCTGTAGAATAGGATGTCATCTGTAGCCCACTCTATACACACACACACACACACACACATACATACGACAATCCTCACACATCTTATTTTCTGTGTAGAAGAGTCCATATTAAACACAGTGCCTTTGGAAAGTATTCAGACCCCTTGACTTTTCCACATTTTGTTAAGTTACAGCCTTATTCTAAAATTGATTTTTTTTTTTTTTTTAATCCTCAGCAATCTACATACAATAACCATAATGACAAAGCGAAAACAGGTTTTTAGAAAGGTTTGTAAATGTATTACAAATAAAAAAACAGAAATACCTTATTTACATAAGTATTCAGCCCCTTTGCTATGAGACTCGCAATTCCGCTCAGGCGCATCCTGTTTCCATTGATCATCCTTGAATTGTTTCTACAACTTGATCAGAGTCCACCAGTGGTAAATTCAATTGATTGGACATGATTTGGAAAAGCACACACCTGTCTATATAAGTTCCCACAGTTGACAGTGCATGTCAGAGCAGAAACCAAGCTATGAGGTCGAAGGAATTGTCCGTGGCACAGATCTGGGGAAGGGTACCAAAACATTTCTGCAGCTTTGAAGATCCCCAAGAACACAGTGGCCTCCATCATTCTTAAATGGAAGAAGTTTGGAACCACCAAGACTCTTCCTAGAGCTGGCCGCCTGGCCAAACTGAGCAATCGGGGGACAAGGGCCTTGGTCAGGGAGGTGACTAAGAACCCGATGGTCAGTCTGACAGAGCTCCAGAGTTCCTCTGTGGAGATGGGAGAACCTTCCAGAAGGACAATCATTTCTGCAACACTCCACCAATCAGGCCTTTATGGTAGAGTGACCAGACGGAAGCCACTCCTCATTAAAAGGCACATGACAGCCCGCTTGGAGTTTGCCAGAAGGCACCTAAAGACTCTCAGACGATGAGAAACAAGATTCTCTGGTCTGATGAAACCAAGATTGAACTCTTTGGCCTGAATGCCAAGCGTCACGTCTAGAAGAAACCTGGCACCATCCCTACGGTGAAGCATGGTGGTGGCAGGATCATGCTGTGGGGATGTTTTTCAACGGCAGGGATTGGGAGACTCCTCAGGATCAAGGCAAAGATGAACGGCGCAAAGTACAGAGAGATCCTTGATGAAAACTTACTCCAGAGCGCTCAGGACCTCAGACTGTGGCGAAGGTTCACCTTCCAACAGGACAACAACCCTAAGCATACAGCCAAGACAATGCAAAAGTGGCTTCGGGACAAATCTCAATGTCCTTGAGTGGCCCAGCCAGAGCCCGGACTTGAACCCCGATCTAACATCTCTGGAAAGACCTGAAAATAGCTGTGCCGCAAAGCTCCACATCCAACCTGACAGAGCTTGAGGATCTGCAGAGAATTATGGGAGAAACTCCCCAAATACAGGTGTGCCAAGCTTGTAGCGTCATACCCAAGAAGACTCACGGCTGTAATTGCTGCCTAAGGTTCTTAGACAAAGTACTGAGTAAAGGGTCTGAATACTTATGTAAATGTAATATTTCACTTTGTTATTTTTAATAAATTATCAATCATTTCTAAACCTGATTTTGCTTTGTCATTATGGGGTTTTGTATGTAGATTCATGAGGGAAAAAAACTATTTAATCAATGTAAAGAATAAGACTGAAAAGTTTCCGAAGGCACAGTATAACCCTACATTGTTTATCTCCATGTTATTAACCCTCTCCCTCACCGACGCTGAAAACCTTGTCAATGGTGAGTAGAGGTTGAGGTGTGTCCAGGGTAGGTTCTCTGTCTCCTAGCTTGACCAGGACACACCTGGCCTCCTCTCTGTGGGGGGTCTTCACTGTCGCTGCCAGGGCATGCTCACTGGGGGAGAGACGCAACCTCTGGAGGCTCCAATCTCCCTTCCCCACGGAGTCCAGACACAACACCTTTTCTGGCTCTGGGTCACCTGCAGCCAGTCAGTCACAAACCCACACCGTACATTGTTTAATGTAATTTACTTCTCTTCAGCTCTGGACAGTAGTAGAAAGTGGTGTGATTAGGGAAAGGTCTGTCCAGAAAATTGTGCTTACCCTGCCTGGTGTCCATTCTATAGATGCCATCCCCCTCCATGAAGTACACGTGGTTACGCCCCTGGATCTGGAGAGACAGCTGTTTGTCAGTAAAATGACTACTTTATTAAACCAGTGCTAGTTGTTTAGACACCTTTGCCAAAACATCAGGCACAACTTTACCGTTGTATTGTCTGGGCATCCGGAGAACCTCTGGTATATGGCCCTTAACCTTCTCTTGAAAGACCTCTCCAGACTTCTGTATTTCTTATTATGAGAGTTGAATTCCACAGTGGAGCTGGAAGGGTCCTGAAGGACATGAACATATTAGGTGAAATGTATGCACAAATGCTCACAGTGTGACTGTCATCTGAATATATGTGCCTTTATACATTTGGATTGACCGTTTGAGAGTACATTTCCTACAACAAAAACAAGACCCCATTGCCTATCAGATTCTAAGAACAGGATCAGTTTCTCTACGATATCCACTTCATCTTTGGTTACTACAAGGCTAGCATGTTTGTCAGTAACAGATCCCTAGAAACATTCCTTAAATATTAGATGAGGACAGTAATCAGAAGTAAAGGTCTGCGATGTAACTAGCACCAATAGAGAGCGAGTTACAGCACCTTTACTATTGTGAAACGACGTGCATCCGTTAGGTAGATCAATCCTCTAGGTTTGCAGGTGAAAAGGCTCCAGACTTGATTACATTTACTTCCCCGAATCAGAGGACTGAGCCACGATTGCAGACTGGTCATGGAACACATAGTCGCTGTCACTGTAACTGACCGACCAAGCTATCATTTCATGTCAATCATTGTTTTGAAAGTGACCACCACCCCAAGTTTGAACGCATTTTTCTCAACAAAAAAAAACAGTATCGAGTATGTCTTCTTATGTCGCTTTAATAGTCCATAGTTCGTTAATGTAATTAAATGTAGTTTGATTGCCTTTGCCGTTGGGCAACCTCCAGGACACTAGCAGGAACATTTCAAAACATTGATTTGAGCGCTGTTTGATGGCGTATAAACTAGGCAAAACTAATCAATCCCAGAAGGCATACGATTTTTAACTCAGTACTGCGTTCGATGATGTTGGTAATAAATTGCTATGTCTTGCTGCCATAAGTGTACGGAAGTAGCATGCTTTCTCCAGCAGCACAGGAGTAGTTAGGGTTTTACCGGTTGATGTCACGCTACCACTGTACTACTTGTCCTATTCTGTGAACAAACAGAGCCATACTCGCTTTATTAGACCGTGTGCTTCACACTGTAAATCATTTAGAATTGTATTTATTTTTGCCCAAAACACCGAAGACAGGATGGAAGGGAAGTTGACAGGTGAACCAGAAAAATGTAAATACCACGAATCGCCGTTGCCATCCTTGCCAGAAAATAAAGAAAAAGAGCTCATTACCAACCACCAATCCAATCGAGACCCTAATTGTGGAACCGACGTAGCTCGTGCAAGATGGACTCTCCTACGACAGGTAAAACAAGCGTCACATTTCCAATGGGTTTGTTATCAACTGACAGAATCAATGTTGTGTTGCGCCTAACGTTAGCTAGCTAGCTAATATCATTGCGCCATTAGCTAGCTAGATATATACTGGCTTTAGCTAAGCTACATTTATCAGCGATTTACCATTCATAGACCTGTATCAGTATTTACAGTAACATGTGTAACTGAGATTATATACAACTCTCCAGTCCTCTGTCCCAGTTGGGCTGTAACCATAACAGTGTGAGGGCATGACCTGAGAGGGAGGTTTTGTCCTTACATGGGCATTTCACTGATACACAAAATGTTTCCAGAAATATCCTCTTGCATTTCAAATACTGTATAGTTAAAAAAATAGAAATAAAACATCACTAATTCATATTGCACTGAGCAAGTGCTAGTAATAAACTAAAGGTGTCCTGTGACAAGATAATGACCACACTACTACAAGAACTGTGGGGATCAGTTTCAAGGATGAACAATAGAGCCTGGAGCCATATCAGATCTTCATCACTAGGCTAGATAGAAGGTTCTAATACCTCCATGTCACTCTAATTTGGTCAGTACATGTGTTTTGAGGTGGTGTTTTTAAAGCAGGTCAGGTTGTGTTGTTTGACAGTTGCTATATCTCCCACTCCCTCAGGTGCTGAGGCAGAAACAGCTGGACAGTGGAGACTCAGAGGTCAAGCAGGTGTCTGTCCGGAGATTCTCCTCCTTCAACCTGTTCAACAAAACCAGTGTCACGCACCAAGAGACAGATGACCCCTCCGAAGGCCAGTGGGTGGAATACACAAGTGCTTCCTTCCCAGAGTTCAGTGCCTTTCTCAGGTGGGTTTGAAATCCTTGTTGTCCTATGTTTAAGCCGAGCACTGTGCAGCTTACACACACACTGTATAATCATATTTCTCTCTCATTCATTTCCAGAGATAACCTCGGGCCCATCAGAGTGAATGAGGTTCTCAACAGTTTTGACAATACAGGGAATGTCTGTGAGTACATCCTCCATATACATGTTTAAGAGTGTGCGTTCATTTAACCTATGACTACCTCCCTATGATGACCTCCGTTAACACACTGTTTTCCCACTTACATCGATTGCTCTTCTGGTGAGTCACTCAGCCTGTTGGAAAGAGAGAGTGAGAAAAGGCTATTTTTACCATTATCGCTGAGGGCAGATTGAGGATCACCTCTGTGTAAGGACTTAACACAGTCTCATGCAATACAAATGATCTGATGTTACGCTGTGGAAGCCAATCAAATCAGCATCCTGAGGATGAGGTGAGAAGGTCATGCAGCTGTTTTTCCATGGTAATGGAAACATTGTTTTCTGTTCTGCTGCCACGGTGACAGCTGTCCTGTATCGTCTTATATAACGCTGAGTAACAGTTTGGTCAGTAAATCAGATGTTGTTTGTAGAAGAGGGAACCCCCCAGGGAAGGCTGCATCTCTCTGTACTCCCACTAGCAGGCAGCGCTGATCAGCAGTATTCACACAGCAGAGCCAGAGAGAGCCTGGGAGCTGCCTCTCTCTTTCTATGCCTGCCTGACAGCCAGGTCATGTGATCATGTGATCCCCACCAGCCTGGCCTTTAGCAGGCCCACATACCTGCTACCCAGTGGGGTGAGCATTCCACAAATGTGATGAAAGGAACAGATTGGCTAAAGCTGTTATCTGTGTTCTAGCTCCCTCTCAAGTGAGCCCAAACTCGGGTGTTTTGTTATTATAGCTGAGGACTGTGGTCGAACTAGACTGGTGGTCTGGGCTTTTCATTCTGTGTTCCTGTGTGTTCACTTTTCCTCTTTCAGAAAATGGGTCCACAGAGAAAATACAAATAATTTGTCACCCAGGATATACACTGAGTATACAAAACATTAGGTACACCTTACTAATATTGAGTTCCACCTCCCTTTTGTCCTCAGAACAGCCTCAATTCGTTTTGGCATGGACTCTACAAGGTGTCGAAAGCATTCCACAGGGATGCTGGCCCATGTTGACCCCAAATGGTCCCACAGTTGTGTGAAGTTTGCTGGATGTCTTTTGGGTGGTGAACCATTCTTGATACACAGGGAAAACTGTTGAGCATGAAAAACCCAGCAGCGTTGCAGTTCTTGACACCCTCAAACCGGTGCGCCTGGCACCTACTACTGTACCCCGTTTAAAGGCACTTAAATCTTTTGTCTTGCCCATTCACCCTCTGAATGGCACACATACACAATCCATGTCTCATATCCTCCCCTTCATACACTGATTGAAGTTGATTTAACAAGTGACATCAATAAGGGATCATAGCTTTCACCTGGATTCACCTGGTCAGTCTGTCATGGAAAGAGCAGGTGTCCCTAATGTTTGCGCCACTCAGTGTATGTTGTGATGTAACAGTACACATGGTAATCATTGTATGTAGCTATGTAGACCTATGCATAGATTAATCCTCATTTTAATCAATAAGATAATAAGGACCGCTTGTGTTTGAGTGGATGTCTTAGCACCCCATAGTGTATGTCGAGCCTTCTTTACAGTCACCTGATTGGTTCTGGTTATTCCTGTGTCTTCATAGCTATGGGAATCAGAGGGTCATCTGTGAGCCAGATGGCTACACAGGGGTCTAGGGTCGTGGTAGTGGTCAAAACTGGGACTGTACTCAGTCATCCCACATTATCAGGTCACACAGCACAGCATATACCATCACCTCAGCTAATCCTGATGGACCTGAAAACAGCCAGAAATAATAAGCAGTGGGTCCCCTTGCCCTTATTAGCATATCTGGGTTACATGTAGGCCTAGCTGGTGTAAACTAGGGGTCATAGGTAATACTAAAATGCACTCTGACCCTGCAGTATAATAGAGTAATTATTCAGATGTATTGTGGCATTATACCAAACAAGGATCTTTACTTCTGAAAGTCTTTACCTCTAAGTATTAGAGGTTCTACAGAATTCTGTCTCAATAGAGATTGATGTGGTATGAAATAGACAGCTGTAGGCTAGATGTTGTTGTTATTTGTCAGGAGAGCTGATGATCCTACCTGCTTAACTTTGTCTGACCTGCAGCTAATCTGGTGTCCAGTTGGTTGACTGAGGGATGAGAGAGATGACCCTATCACCAGGACCAGGGTCTCGGGTTAAGAGGGTACAAGAGAACCCATCTGGTAGGAATGTGGTGCTTCCAGCTCTGTTCGTTCCCCTCAATGACCACAGCAGGATGCTGGTCTTCTCCACCTCCCTCGCACCATCCCAGCTGGAGGAGCTATTCACTGGCTCAGATAGATAGATATCTGGCTCCTTGACCCACATCTGGTCTGGATTTTCCTGGGGAGGGAGAGGGAGGTGGAGGTAGAGATTCTAGAGGTAGGGGGCCCTGGGTCCTCACCGCTAGGCAGGGCCTTTCAAACCCTCCTCTCAACCACTTCTAATTGATCTCACGCATTGCTAGGCCCAAACATCTCACCCCAAATACCCCTGTCAGAAAGGCTGGAGGGGGAGCTCAGGAGCTCATTGTCTGAAGAGGGGGTGCCCCTTGCCCCTGTGTTAGCTGCCCCCTGCCCCCCCCCCCCCCCCTCCACCTTGCACATCCCTAAATCCTCCCCTGAGGAGAGTACAAGCCACAATCCTTGGGCTCCTTCTCTTCCTGAATGGGAGTCCAAAACGCTGGGGGTGGATTAGTCCTGCAAATGTGTGCTTCGGTGCTCTATGCTGCATTGGCCATAGGAGTAGGGCTTGTAGGGGGGCTTGTTTTGGGGTTTAACTGGCCTTGTTTCCTGTGAGGACCAATGTTTCCAGGCACAATGGGGATAGGTGGGGCTGAAGAGGTTTTAGCTGGGTACATGAGAGCCTTGTTGACACAGGGTTTGGACTGGAGAGGAGCGGCTGGTTTGGGGGGGGGGGGGGGGTGTATGCTAGGCTAGGTCACACGTTGGGTTCAGATAGTCATGTGTCTTAGAGAGCTCCTCCATTGTAGGTTTCACTCTGTGCTGTCATAAGACTCTACAGGGAGGTGTTGTAAGACATGCTGTGGGATGAGCTGGGTGAATCAGGGCTACAGGGGCCATCCATATGCTGTGGGATGAGCTGTGTGAATCAGGGCTATAGGGGCATCCATTCAGACCTCTGTTCGGACACAGCAGGTCTCTGGAAATAGGCAGCCTTTATAATGTGGCTCCTTTACAAAACCACTCATTGTCACTTTGGTTACAACTCTTTTTAGTCTTCTAATCGTCCTCATTACCCGGTGACACGACCCCTCCTGCTGTCTCGTAGGCCCGAGAGCTTACATACATCACCGTGTGTGTGTCTTTGTGTGTGTTCAGATACCATAGCTCTATAATGGATGATCCTGCCTTAATGCAGAAAGTGTTTGAGCATGAATATGTACGCCTGTGTGAGTGTGTGTGCACATTTGTGTATGTGTGAGTGTACTGCATACTGTGTGTGCTTTAAGAGGTTCCCCCTGTGGCCCTCCCTTGTGCCAACCCTTTAGCAGCCCCTGTTTGCATAATTATGCTAATTCACTCTGCCAGAATGCTATCTAATTATATCCCGTTAGACAATGGCGGAGGGCTGGGGCCCTGGGTACTACATGCAGGTCTGGGGGCTGTAACTCTGACACACTGTGACACTGCAACTCTTAACTCTTGTGTTGGTGACAGTTAATTAGTGCTCCCCTGTGTGTGTTTACAGGCCAGGCTCTGTGACGAGCCTATGTGCCCCTCAGTGTAACACTATAATGGTGGAGCGACCAGTGCTGCTACACACAACCACTGTTACAGTGGAGTCATTGGCTTAGTTAGAGAGCATGGTGCTGCTAGCACCACTAGGGTTGCGGGTTAGATTCCTGCATGGGCCACATTAAGGCTACTGGGTATGTCACTATGAATCCTAAGTTGCTTTGGATGAAGGTGTCTGCTACTACATGACAACTGCATTTATTTACCCAATTATATTATATTTACAGTCTTGAGTTAATCTAGTAAATTGTGAAAAGCAAAGTAAATGGTTTGTGAGTGTGATGTGAGTGTACCCTTGGGCCTGTCTGTTTGCTAGGGGGAGGTGTTGGCTGTGATGATTAGCTTTTGGGCCCCGTGTGGCTCAGGGGATGAGAAGTGGGGAAGAGTTGCCAGTTGACTTAATTTAAGGTAATTGGTTTGGTTCCATATCTTGAGGAAATGGCTTTGCCTTCTACAAGGGTTAGGCTGTTAAGAGCTCAGGGGTTAGTGTCCAGGGCAGGCAACTGTCCTAGCCCTGTATAGAAGAAAAAAACATTCTCAGAGAAAAACACACACACACAAACAATAGACGTACCCCTGTGGTAAATAGCCAATGAATGCAATGGCTAGTGAAATAAAGCCCCGGTGAAGTGTATGGTTGGTTGGGTATTGGTCAGTATAGGTGGTAGGAGATGGGGGTGGTGAAACCTGAGCGTTGCCAATGAGCAGGAGGATTAGAGAGGAAATGATGGTGGCCCAGTCAGAGCTGCCCTTCATTGTTAGACCAGTAATACTGTGGTAATTACAAAGACTACATACTTTAGCAGCCAGCTCTCTCTCTCTCTCTCATCCTCTCTCTCTCTCTCTCTCTCTCTCTCTCTCTCTCTCTCTCTCTCTCTCTCTCTCTCTCTCTCTCTCTCTCTCTCTCTCTCGTCCTCTCTCTCTCTCTCTCTCTCGTCCTCTCTCTCTCTCTCTCTCTCGTCCTCTCTCTCTCTCTCTCTCTCTCTCGTCCTCTCTCTCTCTCTCGTCCTCTCTCTCTCGTCCTCTTTTCTTCTGTTGCAAAGGTATTAGAGGGAAAATGAAAGAGGGAGAATGAAAGAGTAATACCACACCCCAGAATGGCACAATTATTGGATTTTTCACCACTTTAGTCACCCTCCCCAGAAGCCAACCCTCCCTCCCTCCCTCCTCGCCTCCTTCTAATCAGGTTTTTAATTCCAACCTGGCCCGGTGTGTTAACCTACACCTAAAACACTCTGTGAACCCTACGCTTCCGATTCTACAGAGATCCATAGGAAGTCAAATTATTTGCTAAGGCCACTATATGCCAAGCATGAACATGAATGGAATGAAATTGTGGATAGGTGCAGAGCTGTTCTCCCTATTATACGTGATGCCTGCAAATGTCTGCCTGCACATTGTGAGTGTAATGTGTATATGCACATTGTGTGTGTGAGTGTCCTCCCATTAGAGAGATAAGTGATTAGTGCATGGTGGTTAATTAGTGGCTCTTCGCTCTGCGTCCGTGGAGTGCCATGCCGCATCATCCTATTGGTCCTTTCCTTCCACCCTTTTCACCTCACAAAACCCTTTGCCGCTGTTTGCCTAGCAACGGCTACACGGCTGGTGGGGAGTCGTCCGGGCCTAATGTAGGCTACTTGATGATGTTTTAAAACAAACAGATGATTATCTGATTTGCGTCTTGGTTGAGAGTGCAGTTTATAAATGGCCACCCTGCAAGATGCTTGAAACATCCTTCCAAAACCCGCATCAGGAGAAGGGACCACTAATCATGTGTTAGTCTAAATGATGTTTGTGTATAATGTTTGTGTACTTGTTTCATGTGTTCTTTTTGTGTCAGTTGCATTGCTTTGTTTGTGTAGATGAATTATTACGGTGCACTTGGTGTTGTGGTCTTTTGATTTGTGTGTTTTATGATTTATTTATGTCTGTTTTATGTGCTGTAAATATTCATATAAATTCATGAAAAATTCAAACTGTTCATAAAAATGCATGTCATCAGCATACCTGTCCCTTTTTGTGTATCTGCACTCTACATTTGAGTGAATTTTGACATCAGTTTATTACCTTGTCTTTGACGTTGTTGTTGATGTGTTTGTCAGTGAGGTACGCGACCATTAGCTAGCATCCAAACCCCATTCCCTTACTTTAGTGTGGTTGTGTTCACACTTGCAAACCCCAGAGTGGCCCTGTCAGTCAATCACTGTTGTGACGCTAATGGAGATGCTAACGCTAATGTAGCTTGTGCAGGCCCTAATCTAGCCTACAGTTGCGCATGTATTTAAGTGGCCCTCCGAGGGAGCTGTACTACTGGAGGATCCCTGGGCTCTGGGGCTCTGGGCCTGCAGGGAACATTTTCCTGTGACTTTAGTGGCAGCCAAGGGAGCCAGTCACTCTGTCAACCCCAGGAGAACACACTCACAGCCTGGCAAGTGACAGAAGGCACAGTGGCGGTGTTCATTTAGTGACTGACTTGTATGTGGATGGTAAGTGGGCCCTTTAAGACTGTTTGTTTTTAGTCAGGGAAATGTGGAATTGTGCTGCTGGCTGACAACAATTAACATAGTCTTTTTGTTTGTCTCTCTCTTTTCATTTAGTCTTTCTCTCTGTCTCTCGCTCTGTCTGTCTCTCAGTCTGTGTATTTGTCTCTCTGTCCTCCCCTTCTCTATCTCTCCATCTCTCTCTCCATCTCTCTCTCTCTCTGTAATAGCTTGGCCAGGCTGAGTGCAGGCTGCGGGGCCCCTGCAGCAGTGTTTTAAGGTCATAGCGCGCTCTCTCAATAGTGCTGACTGGGCCAGTGTCTCACTGACAGCTGATCCAACAGCCCTAGCAGGCTGGAGACAGTCCATTTCTCACCCTCCTCCTCCCTTTCTTCTCCTCCTCTCTCTCCCCCTCTCTCCACAGCGGGTGATGGCTGGGCCAGCCTTTGTGTTTGGCCAGTCAGGCCTAAACCCTGGCCCCGGGGGCTGCTCGCCGGGAGAGCCCAGGCCGCAGAAAGGGAGAGAAGAAAAGGAGAGAAGTAATTATGTTCAGTCATTGAGTTCTGAAGATCCCCGTGTTAATTACGGGGCCGCTCGCTACAAAACACCACCAATTCAAGTGAAAAATGAGGAATGTTTGCGAGGGCGGATTGGAACATGACACCTCTGGGCTCCAGCCTCGCCATGAGAAGCCAGATTAAGATGGCCGAGCCCCATGTCTTCCCTCCCTCGTCCTCCCTCCTTCCCTCGCTCTTTTCTTTTGTGACGGAGAGATTACGCACACGGGGTCCGGTTACAGAGCCGGGTCCATTGTCCTGCTCACTGTTTCATATGTGCTGATGCGGCTCCGCATCACTGGCTTTTCAGGACAGGGGCCTGGTCTCGCTTTCTTTCTCTTTCTCTCTTCTTCGATGTCGCTCTCTCTCCTTTGCTCTCTAACTCCTTCCCCTCCTTATTCATCTCTCTCTGCCTCTGTCGCTTGCTCTTTCTCTGTATCCACTCGCTGGTATTTCCCCTCTTCCTTCATCTCTCTCCTACTCTTCTTCAACCTTTTCTATGTCTATATTTTACTCTCAGCCCCTCTTTCTCCATCTTGTTCCCCCATCTGATTTCCTCCACAAGTAGCTCCAGTGGATCAGCTTTGTAGATGTTGCTTTGTCTTGTATAAATAGTGACTTAGTTCTATGGGGTAGCAACATGTTTGTGGTGTGGTCTGGTCTGATGTGCTCCAAACCCACCTGTTCCCTGGCCCTGGGGGGGAGGGGACAGAGGGGTGGGTCAGAAGAGGGGACAGAGGGGTAGACTGACGGGAGGGGACAGAGGGGGGGTGTCAGAAGAAGGGACAGAGGGGTAGACTGACGGTAGGGGACAGAGGGGTAGACTGAAGGGAGGGGACAGAGGGGGGGTGTCAGAAGAGGGGACAGAGGGGTAGACTGACGGTAGGGGCCAGAGGGGTAGACTGACGGGAGGGGACAGAGGGGGGGTGTCAGAAGAAGGGACAGAGGGGTAGACTGACGGTAGGGGACAGAGGGGTAGACTGACGGTAGGGGACAGAGGGGTAGACTGAAGGGAGGGGACAGAGAGGGGGGGGTGTCAGAAGAGGGGACAGAGGGGTAGACTGACGGGAGGGGACAGAGGGGGGGGGTCAGAAGAGGGGACAGAGGGGTAAACAGAGGAGGAAACAGAAGACATTGTGGCAGGCTCCTTGCTGGGGCCAGAACACCCCCTCCCTCCCTCCCTACCTCTTTTCTCTCTGTCTCCCAATGTGATAACAGGTTTGTTCCTGCTCCATTGTGGTAGTAATGATGGGGAGTCATCTGGGCCGTTAAAAAGTAGAAGTGTGTGTGTGTGTGTGTGTGTGTGTGTGTGTGTGTGTGTGTGTGTGTGTGTGTGTGTGTGTGTGTGTGTGTGTGTGTGTGTGTGTGTGTGTGTGTGTGTGTGTGTGTGTGTAGTGGGGATTACAAGAACATTGCTGTGTAACCAGATTCAGACAGAACGTACCCAAACCTCCATAGGCCACCCCACTGAGTCTTTCATTGTGTGTGTGTGTGTTAGGGGCCTTAGACAGGGGCGTATCCGGGCGCCAGAAGGCCACAGGGAAGGAGGCTCCCAGATGGAGACATTTTGTTTGCAGGGTTTCTATAACAATACTGTTCTCCGCTCTACTACACACTACCCCCCCAACACTAGTCTACCACCCCCCCACAACCAACGCTAGTCTACCCCCCCCCCCCAAAACCAACACTAGTCTACCTCCCCCTACGAGCAACACTAGTCTACCACCACCCCCACAACCAACACTAGTTTACCACCCCCCCACAACCAACACTAGTCTACCACCACCCCCACAACCAACACTAGTTTACCACCCCCCCACAACCAACGCTAGTCTACCCCCCCATACGAGCAACACTAGTCTACCACCCCCCCACAACCAACACTAGTCTACCACCCCCCCAAAAACCAACACTAGTCTACCTCCCCCTACGAGCAACACTAGTCTACCACCACCCCCACAACCAACACTAGTTTACCACCCCCCCACAACTAACTCTAGTCTACCACCCCCCCACAACCAACGCTAGTCTACCCCCCCATACGAGCAACACTAGTCTACCACCACCCCCACAACCAACACTAGTCTACCACCCCCCCAAAACCAACACTAGTCTACCTCCCCCTACGAGCAACACTAGTCTACCACCACCCCCACAACCAACACTACTCTACCCCCACACAACCAATACTAGGCAACCACCCCCCCAAAACCAACACTAGTCTAACCCCCCCACAAGCATATTACAACACTCGCAATAACATCTGCTAACCATGTGTATGTGACCATTTACATTTGATTTCAACACTAGTCTACCCCCCCATACAACCAACACTAGTCTACCCCCCCATACAACCAACACTAGTCTACCCCCCATACAACCAACACTAGTCTACCTGCCCCCCACTAACACTAGTTTTCAGCCCCCCACAACTAACACTAGTCTACCTACCCCCCACAACCAACACTAGTCTTCCACCCCCCCACAACCAAAGCTAGTCTACCACCTCCCCACAACCAACACTAGTCTACCACCTCCCCACAACCAACACTAGTCTACCACCTCCCCACAACCAACACTAGTCTACCACCTCCCCACAACCAACGCTAGTCTACCATCTCCCCACAACCAACGCTAGTCTACCACCTCCCCACAACCAACGCTAGTCTACCACCTCCCCACAACCAACGCTAGTCTACCACCTCCCCACAACCAACGCTAGTCTACCACCTCCCCACAACCAACGCTAGTCTACCACCTCCCCACAACCAACGCTAGTCTACCACCTCCCCACAACCAACGCTAGTCTACCACCTCCCCACAACCAACGCTAGTCTACCACCTCCCCACAACCAACGCTAGTCTACCACCTCCCCACAACCAACGCTAGTCTACCACCTCCCCACAACCAACGCTAGTCTACCACCTCCCCACAACCAACGCTAGTCTACCACCTCCCCACAACCAACGCTAGTCTACCACCTCCCCACAACCAACGCTAGTCTACCACCTCCCCACAACCAACGCTAGTCTACCACCTCCCCACAACCAACGCTAGTCTACCACCTCCCCACAACCAACGCTAGTCTACCACCTCCCCACAACCAACGCTAGTCTACCACCTCCCCACAACCAACGCTAGTCTACCACCTCCCCACAACCAACGCTAGTCTACCACCTCCCCACAACCAACGCTAGTCTACCACCTCCCCACAACCAACGCTAGTCTACCACCTCCCCACAACCAACGCTAGTCTACCACCTCCCCACAACCAACGCTAGTCTACCACCTCCCCACAACCAACGCTAGTCTACCACCTCCCCACAACCAACGCTAGTCTACCACCTCCCCACAACCAACGCTAGTCTACCACCTCCCCACAACCAACGCTAGTCTACCACCTCCCCACAACCAACGCTAGTCTACCACCTCCCCACAACCAACGCTAGTCTACCACCTCCCCACAACCAACGCTAGTCTACCACCTCCCCACAACCAACGCTAGTCTACCACCTCCCCACAACCAACGCTAGTCTACCACCTCCCCACAACCAACGCTAGTCTACCACCTCCCCACAACCAACGCTAGTCTACCACCTCCCCACAACCAACGCTAGTCTACCACCTCCCCACAACCAACGCTAGTCTACCACCTCCCCACAACCAACGCTAGTCTACCACCTCCCCACAACCAACGCTAGTCTACCACCTCCCCACAACCAACGCTAGTCTACCACCTCCCCACAACCAACGCTAGTCTACCACCTCCCCACAACCAACGCTAGTCTACCACCTCCCCACAACCAACGCTAGTCTACCACCTCCCCACAACCAACGCTAGTCTACCACCTCCCCACAACCAACGCTAGTCTACCACCTCCCCACAACCAACGCTAGTCTACCACCTCCCCACAACCAACGCTAGTCTACCACCTCCCCACAACCAACGCTAGTCTACCACCTCCCCACAACCAACGCTAGTTTACCCTGCCCCCCTTTAACACTAGTCTACGCCCCTCCACAACCACCACTGGTCTACACCCCCCCCCACAGCTAACGCTAGTCTACCTCGCCCCCCACAGCTAACGCTAGTCTACCTCGCCCCCCACAACCAACGTTAGTCTACCTCGCCCCCCACAACCAACGCTAGTCTACCTCGCCCCCCACAACCAACGCTAGTCTACCCCCCCCACACAACCAACGCTAGTCTAACCCCCCCTCCAACACTAAATCAAATCAACTGTATTTATATAGCCCTTTTTACATCAGCTGATATCGCAAAGTGCTGTACATAAACCCAGCCTAACACCCCAAACAGCAAGTAATACAGGTGTAGAAGCACAGTGGCTAGTCTACCCCCCCACACAACCAACACTAGTGTACCACCTCCCCACAACCAACACTAGACTACCTCCCACACACCCAACACTAGTCTTACACCCACCAACACTTGTCTACTCCCCCCCCCCCAATACCAACACTAGTGTACCACCTCCCCACAACCAATGCTAGTCTACTTCGCCCCCCACAACCAACGCTAGTCTACCTCGCCCCCCACAACCAACGCTAGTCTACCTTGCCCCCCACAACCAACGCTAGTCTACCCGCCCACACAACCAACACTAGTCTACCCCCCCACACAACCAACACTAGTCTACCCCCCCACACAACCAACACTAGTCTACCTCGCCCCCCATACAACCAACACTAGTCTACCCCCCCACACAACCAACACTAGTCTACCCCCCCACACAACCAACACTAGTCTACCACCTCCCCACAACTAAGACTAGTCTTCACTCCCCATAACAAACGTTAGTCTACACCCCCCCAACCAATGCTTGTGTACCTTTCCCCCCACCAATGCTAGTTTACCCTGCCCCTCCCACCAACACTAGTCTACGCCCCTCCCACCAACACTAGTCTACCACCCCCACAACCAACGCTAGTCTACCACCCCCACAACCAACACTTGTCCACCTCGCCCCCCACCAACGCTAGTCTACCTCGCCCCCCCACAACCAACGCCAGTCTACCTCGCCCCCCACAATCAGCGCTAGTCTACCTCGCCCCCACAACAAACGCTAGTCTACCCCCTCCCCAACCAACGCCAGTCTACCTTGCCCCCCACAACCAACGCCAGTCTACCTCGCCCCCCACAACCAGCGCTAGTCTACCTCGCCCCCATACAACCAACACTAGTCTACCTCCCACACAACCAACACTAGTCTACCTCGCCCCCCACAACCAACGCTAGTCTACCTCGCCCCCCACCAACGCTAGTCTACCTCGCCCCCCACCAACGCTAGTCTACCTCGCCCCCCACAACCAACGTTAGTCTACCTTGCCTCCCACAACCAACACTAGTCTACCACCGCCCCCCACAACCAACACTAGTCTACCACCGCCCCCCACAACCAACACTAGTCTACCACCTCCCCACAACCAACACTAGTCTACCACCTCCCCACAACCAACACTAGTCTACCACCTCCCCACAACCAACACTAGTCTACCACCTCCCCACAACCAACGCTAGTCTACCACCTCCCCACAACCAACGCTAGTCTACCACCTCCCCACAACCAACGCTAGTCTACCACCTCCCCACAACCAACACTAGTCTACCACCTCCCCACAACCAACACTAGTCTACCACCTCCCCACAACCAACACTAGTCTACCACCCCCACAACCAACACTTGTCCACCTCGCCCCCCACCAACGCTAGTCTACCTCGCCCCCCCACAACCAACGCCAGTCTACCTCGCCCCCCACAATCAGCGCTAGTCTACCTCGCCCCCACAACAAACGCTAGTCTACCCCCTCCCCAACCAACGCTAGTCTACCACCCCCACAACCAACACTTGTCCACCTCGCCCCCCACCAACGCTAGTCTACCTCGCCCCCCCCCACAACCAACGCCAGTCTACCTCGCCCCCCACAACCAGCGCTAGTCTACCTCGCCCCCATACAACCAACACTAGTCTACCTCCCACACAACCAACACTAGTCTACCTCGCCCCCCACAACCAACGCTAGTCTACCTCGCCCCCCACCAACGCTAGTCTACCTCGCCCCCCACCAACGCTAGTCTACCTCGCCCCCCACAACCAACGTTAGTCTACCTTGCCTCCCACAACCAACACTAGTCTACCACCGCCCCCCACAACCAACACTAGTCTACCACCGCCCCCCACAACCAACACTAGTCTACCACCTCCCCACAATCAACACTAGTCTACCACCTCCCCACAACCAACACTAGTCTACCACCTCCCCACAACCAACACTAGTCTACCACCTCCCCACAACCAACGCTAGTCTACCACCTCCCCACAACCAACACTAGTCTACCACCTCCCCACAACCAACGCTAGTCTACCACCTCCCCACAACCAACACTAGTCTACCACCTCCCCACAACCAACACTAGTCTACCACCTCCCCACAACCAACACTAGTCTACCACCTCCCCACAACCAACACTAGTCTACCACCCCCACAACCAACACTTGTCCACCTCGCCCCCCACCAACGCTAGTCTACCTCGCCCCCCCACAACCAACGCCAGTCTACCTCGCCCCCCACAATCAGCGCTAGTCTACCTCGCCCCCACAACAAACGCTAGTCTACCCCCTCCCCAACCAGCGCTAGTCTACCTCGCCCCCATACAACCAACACTAGTCTACCTCCCACACAACCAACGCTAGTCTACCACCTCCCCCCACAACCAACGCTAGTCTACCACCGCCCCCCACAACCAACGCTAGTCTACCACCGCCCCCCACAACCAACGCTAGTCTACCACCGCCCCCCACAACCAACGCTAGTCTACCACCGCCCCCCACAACCAACGCTAGTCTACCACCGCCCCCCACAACCAACGCTAGTCTACCACCGCCCCCCACAACCAACGCTAGTCTACCACCTCCCCACAACCAACGCTAGTCTACCACCTCCCCACAACCAACGCTAGTCTACCACCTCCCCACAACCAACGCTAGTCTACCACCGCCCCACAACCAACGCTAGTATACCACCTCCCCACAACCAACGCTAGTCTACCACCTCCCCACAACCAACGCTAGTCTACCACCTCCCCACAACCAACGCTAGTCTAGCACCTCCCCACAACCAACGCTAGTCTAGCACCTCCCCACAACCAGCCCTAGTCTACCACCTCCCCACAACCAACCCTAGTCTACCACCTCCCCACAACCAACGCTAGTCTACCACCTCCCCACAACCAACGCTAGTCTACCACCTCCCCACAACCAACGCTAGTCTACCACCGCCCCACAACCAACGCTAGTCTACCACCGCCCCACAACCAACGCTAGTCTACCACCGCCCCACAACCAACGCTAGTCTACCACCGCCCCACAACCAACGCTAGTCTACCACCGCCCCACAACCAACGCTAGTCTACCACCGCCCCACAACCAACGCTAGTCTACCACCTCCCCACAACAAACGCTAGTCTACCACCTCCCCACAACCAACGCTAGTCTACCACCGCCCCACAACCAACGCTAGTCTACCACCGCCCCACAACCAACGCTAGTCTACCACCGCCCCACAACCAACGCTAGTCTACCACCGCCCCACAACCAACGCTAGTCTACCACCTCCCCACAACCAACGCTAGTCTACCACCGCCCCACAACCAACGCTAGTCTACCACCGCCCCACAACCAACGCTAGTCTACCACCTCCCCACAACCAACGCTAGTCTACCACCTCCCCACAACCAACGCTAGTCTACCACCTCCCCACAACCAACGCTAGTCTACCACCTCCCCACAACCAACGCTAGTCTACCACCTCCCCACAACCAACGCTAGTCTACCACCTCCCCACAACCAACGCTAGTCTACCACCTCCCCACAACCAACGCTAGTCTACCACCTCCCCACAACCAACGCTAGTCTACCACCGCCCCACAACCAACGCTAGTCTACCACCGCCCCACAACCAACGCTAGTCTACCACCTCCCCACAACCAACGCTAGTCTACCACCTCCCCACAACCAACGCTAGTCTACCACCTCCCCACAACCAACGCTAGTCTACCACCTCCCCACAACCAACGCTAGTCTACCACCTCCCCACAACCAACGCTAGTCTACCACCTCCCCACAACCAACGCTAGTCTACCACCTCCCCACAACCAACGCTAGTCTACCACCGCCCCACAACCAACGCTAGTCTACCACCGCCCCACAACCAACGCTAGTCTACCACCGCCCCACAACCAACGCTAGTCTACCACCTCCCCACAACCAACGCTAGTCTACCACCGCCCCACAACCAACGCTAGTCTACCACCGCCCCACAACCAACGCTAGTCTACCACCTCCCCACAACCAACGCTAGTCTACCACCTCCCCACAACCAACGCTAGTCTACCACCTCCCCACAACCAACGCTAGTCTACCACCTCCCCACAACCAACGCTAGTCTACCACCTCCCCACAACCAACGCTAGTCTACCACCTCCCCACAACCAACGCTAGTCTACCACCTCCCCACAACCAACGCTAGTCTACCACCTCCCCACAACCAACGCTAGTCTACCACCGCCCCACAACCAACGCTAGTCTACCACCTCCCCACAACCAACGCTAGTCTACCACCTCCCCACAACCAACGCTAGTCTACCACCTCCCCACAACCAACGCTAGTCTACCACCTCCCCACAACCAACGCTAGTCTACCACCGCCCCCCAACCAACGCTAGTCTACCCTCTCACCAAGACTGTTCTTCCCCCCCACACAACCAACGCTAGTCTACCTCGCCAAACCAACGCTAGTTTACCACCCACCAACATTGGTCTACCACCATTATAGATAGAACTGACTATGTGCCAATGTGGTGCTGCTGCTGCCAACACTCACCCAACTGCTACACACACACACACACACACAGAGGGGGGCTGCACACACCCCCGTGTACCCTGAGAACTATACAGCAGCTTTTCCAAGTGGCTTTTTACACAATGAGGACACTAATGTCTTTTTATTTGGAGAGCAGGTTAATTGATCTGGCGTAACGTCCTAATTGTGTCTCTCTTACTGGACGGCTCCAAACCCCCAGTGCGTACATTTCACATCACCTTTGTTTAGACACTGTGTGGAAAACATTTACTCTAAATACAAATATGAGTGTGTGAACAGTGCCTGTGTGTAGTTGTCTGTAAACACGTTTGAGAGATAGAAGAGGACCATTCACTATGAGATGGTGGTATTAGAAATCTCCTTTCAATGGGAATGTGTTTAAAAAATTGTATTTCAGATATTCATTTATTTATTTATTTATTTGTTAGGGCTTGTTTCTTTGTGTGTATCAAGTACAGTATGTCTACACAGTACAGTATGTCTACACAGTACAGTATGTCTACACAGTACAGCATATTAACACTGCAGTATGTCTACACAGTGCAGTACAGTATGTCTACACAGTACAGTTTAGTTTGTCTTCACAGTACAGTATGTCTACACAGTGCAGTATGTCTACACAGTACAGTACAGTATGTCTACACAGTACAGTATGCCTGTACAGTGCAGTATGTCTACACAGTACAGTGTAGTTTGCCTACACAGTGCAGTATGTATTTACAGTGCAGTATGTCTACACAGTGCAGTATGTCTACACAGTATAGCATATTAACACTACAGTGCACTGCAGTATGTCTACACAGTACAGTGCAGTATGTCTACACAGTGCAGTATGTCTGCACAGTACAGTGCAGTATGTCTGCACAGTACAGTGCAGTATGTCTGCACAGTACAGTGCAGTATGTCTGCACAGTACAGTGCAGTGCGTCTGCACAGTACAGTGCAGTGCAGTATGTCTGCACAGTACAGTGCAGTGCAGTATGTCTGCACAGTACAGCATGTTAACACAGTACAGTGCAGTATGTCTACACAGTACAGCATGTTAATACAGTACAGTTTGTTAACAGTGTATTTACAAATATGATTGGATGTTTGTGTCTGCCTTGGCGTGTGAGTATGTTCGTGTGACGTGTGTGTCTGTAAAACGGTGCACAGTGTTTTACACTGATTGTAAATGATTCTGGCACTCCTGCACCACACACACGCGTGCATGCACACACAACCTCATACTGTTGGACAGTAGTGACAGTGGAAAGTGTGTGTGACCCAAGTCTCTGGCAGCCTGTGTGTGACGGGCGGCAGGTTGCCTAGCGGTTAAGAGCATTGGCCCAGTAACGGTCGCTGGTTCGAATCCTTTAGCCGGCAAGGTCATTAATCTGCCGTTCTGCCCTTGAGCAAGGCAGTTAACCCTCACCACAACTGCTCCCCGGGTGCCGATGATGTCGGTTAAGTCAACTCCCCCGCACCTGTCTGATTCAGAGGGTTTGGATTCAATGCAGAAAACACATTTCGGTAGGTATCTGTCTAGGTATCCCCTTTGCCTTTCCTTTCCCCGTTGTTCACCAGCTGGGGGTGCTGTCAGCCCTTGTAAAACAACAACAGGTAACCTCCACTTTGGATCCCTGATCAACTACTCTCCTCAAGTCCTCTCCTCAATTCCTCTCCTCAAGTCCTCTCCTCTTTCCACCAACTCCACTTTACATTCAGATATTAACCTCATTCCTATTAGCTTTCTCATTATGGAAAATTTTGTGATGAAAATACCTTTCCAATCTGCTGATATTACATTATTAGATGGATATTTAAAGGGGCAATATGGAGTTCAAGCTGTAACAAAGTGGTCACCCTGCCGCAACTGTGTGATGGGGCTGGAGAAATCGAACCACTCTCAAATTCATAGACAGTTCTATGGATGCAAGGACTGACCATCCATGATCTAAAAAGTATAGTTTTAACCATGTTTCGAGCCTATAAAGTGTTGGTTTACAATTACATTGTTTACTAATAATTGCGTAAGACAAGGTTATATGTTAGGTTCTGATGTGGTACGACCACAGTTTAACTAATCTCATGTAATTATAAATTACATTCTTCATGGGTCAATGTGTGTATGTATGTATACATACAGATGAAGTCAGAAGTTTACATACACCTCAGCCAAATACATTTAAACTCAGTTTTTCATAATTCCTGACATTTAATCCAAGTAAAAATTCCCTGTCTTAGGTCAGTTAGGATCACCACTTTATTTTAAGAATGTGAAATGTCAGAATAATAGTAGAGAGAATTATTTCTTTCAGCTTTTATTTCTTTCATCACATTCCCAGAAGTTTACATTCACTCAATTAGTATTTGGTAGCATTGCCTTTAAATTGTTTAAACGTTTCGGCTAGCCTTCCACAAGCTTCCCACAATAAGTTGGGTGAATATTGGCCCATTCCTCCTGACAGAGCTGGTGTAACTGAGTCAGGTTTGTAGGCCTCCTTGCTCGCACACGCTTTTTCAGTTCTGCCCACAAATGTTCTATAGAATTGAGGTCAGGGCTTTGTGATGGCCTCTCCAATACCTTGACTTTGTTGTCCTTAAGCCATTTTCCCACAACTTTGGAAGTATGCTTGGGGTCATTGTCCGTTTGGAAGAGCCATTTGCGACCAAGCTTTAACTTCCTGACTGATGTTTTGCTTCAATATATCCACATAATTTTCCTCCCTCATGATGCCATCTATTTTGTGAAGTGCACCAGTCCCTCCTGCAGCAAAGCACCCCACAACATGATGCACCCCCGTGCTTCACGGTTGGGAGGGTGTTCTTCGGCTTGCAAGCCTCCCCCTTTTTCCTCCAAACATAACGCTGGTCATTATAGCCAAACAGTTCTATTTTTCTTTCATCAGACCAGAGAACATTTCTCCAAAAAGTATGATCTTTGTCCCCATGTGCAGTTGCAAACTGTAGTCTGGCTTTTTTATGGCGGTTTTGGAGCAGTGGCTTCTTCCTTGCTGAGCGGCCTTTCAAGTTATGTCGATATAGGACTCGTTTTACTGTGGATGTAGATACTTTTGTACCTGTTTCCTCCAGCATCTTCACAAGGTCCTTTGCTGTTGTTCTGGGAATGATTTGCACTTTTCGCACCAAAGTACATTAATCTCTTAGAGACAGAACGCGTCTCCTTCCTGAGCGGTATGACGGCTGCGTGGTCCCATGGTGTTTATACTTGCGTACTATTGTTTGTACAGATGAACGTGGTACCTTCAGGTGTTTGGAAATTGCTCCCAAGGTGGAACCAGACTTGTGGAGGTCTACAATGTTTTTTCTGAGGTCTTGGCTGATTTCTTTTGATTTTCCCATGATGTCAAGCAAAGAGGCACTGAGTTTGAAGGTAGGCCTTGAAATACATCCACAGGTACACCTCCAATAGGCTAATTGACATCATTTGAGTCAATCAGAAGCTTCTAAAGCCATGACATCATTTTCTGGATTTTTCCAAGCTGTTTAAAGGCACAGTCAACTTAGTGTATGTAAACTTCTGACCCACTGGAATTGTGATACAGTGAATTATAAGTGAAATAATCTGTCTGTAAACAATTGTTGGAAAAATTACTTGTGTCATGCACAAAGTAGATGTCCTAACCGACTTGCCAAAACTATAGTTTGTTAACAAGAAATTTGTGGAGTGGTTGAAAAACGAGTTTTAATGACTCCAACCTAAGTGTATTTATACTTCCGACTTCAACTGTGTGTATGTATGTATGTATGTGTGTATATATACAGTGGGGAGAACAAGTATTTGATACACTGCTGATTTTGCAGGTTTTCCTACTTACAAAGCATGTAGAGGTCTGTAATTGTTATCATATGTACACTTAACCTGTGAGAGACGGCATCTAAAACAAAAATCCAGAAAATCACATTGTATGATTTTTAAGTAATTAATTTGCATTTTATAGCATGACATAAGTATTTGATCACCTACCAACCAGTAAGAATTCCGGCTCTCACAGACCTGTTTCTTTAAGAAGCCCTCCTGTTCTCCACTCATTACTTGTATTAACTGCACCTGTTTGAACTCGTTACCTGTATAAAAGACACCTGTCCACACACTCAATCAAACATGCTCCAACATCTCTACAATGGCCAAGACCAGAGAGCTGTGTAAGGACATCAGGGATAAAATTGTAGACCTGCACAAGGCTGGGATGGGTTACAGGACAATAGGCAAGCAGCTTGGTGAGAAGGCAACAACTGTTGGCGCAATTATTAGAAAATGGAAGAAGTTCAAGATGACGGTCAATCACCCTCGGTCTGGGGCTCCATGCAAGATCTCACCTCGTGGGGCATCAATGATCATGAGGAAGGTGAGGGATCAGCCCAGAACTACACGGCAGGACCTGGTCAATGACCTGAAGAGAGCTGGGACCACAGTCTCAAAGAAAACCATTAGTAACACACTACGCCGTCATGGATTAAAATCCTGCAGCGCACGCAAGGTCCCCCTGCTCAAGCCAGCGCATGTCCAGGCCCGTCTGAAGTTTGCCAATGACCATCTGGATGATCCAGAGGAGGAATGGGAGAAGGTCATGTGGTCTGATGAGACAAAAATAGAGCTTTTTGGTCTAAACTCCACTCGCCGTGTTTGGAGGAAGAAGAAGGATGAGTACAACCCCAAGAACACCATCCCAACCGTGAAGCATGGAGGTGGAAACAACATTCTTTGGGGATGCTTTTCTGCAAAGGGGACAGGACGACTGCACCGTATTGAGGGGAGGATGGATGGGGCCATGTATCGCGAGATCTTGGCCAACAACCTCCTTCCCTCAGTAAGAGCATTGAAGATGGGTCGTGGCTGGGTCTTCCAGCATGACAACGACCCGAAACACACCGCCAGGGCAATTAAGGAGTGGCTCCGTAAGAAGCATCTCAAGGTCCCGGAGTGGCCTAGCCAGTCTCCAGACCTGAACCCAACAGAAAATCTTTGGAGGGAGCTGAAAGTCCGTATTGCCCAGCGACAGCCCCGAAACGTGAAGGATCTGGAGAAGGTCTGTATGGAGGAGTGGGGCAAAATCCCTGCTGCAGTGTGTACAAACCTGGTCAAGAACTACAGGAAATGTATGATCTCTGTAATTGCAAACAAAGGTTTCTGTACCAAATATTAAGTTCTGCTTTTCTGATGTATCAAATACTTATGTCATGCAATAAAATGCAAATTAATTACTTAAAAATCATACAATGTGATTTTCTGGATTTTTGTTTTAGATTCCGTCTCTCACAGTTGAAGTGTGTACCTATGATAAAAATTACAGACCTCTACATGCTTTGTAAGTAGGAAACACTGCCAATTTGGCAGGTTATCAAATACTTGTTCTCCCCACTGTGTGTGTGTGTGTGTGTGTACGTATATATAGATCTACTACATTATCTAGCAGGTTAGATCTACCACATAATCTAGCAGGTTAGATCTACCACATAATCTAGCAGGTTAGATCTACCACATAATCTAGCAGGTTAGATCTACTACATTATCTAGCAGGTTAGATCTACCACATTATCTAGCAGGTTAGATATACCACAATCTAGCAGGTTAGATCTACTACATTAACTAGCAGGTTAGATCTACTACATAATCTAGTAGGTTAGATCTACCACTATCTAGCAGGTTAGATATTCCACATTATCTAGCAGGTTAGATCTACCACATTATCTAGCAGGTTAGATCTACCACATAATCTAGCAGGTTAGATCTAATTCATAATCTAGCAGGTTAGATCTACCACATTATCTAGCAGGTTAGATCTACCACATAATCTAGCAGGTTAGATCTACCACATTATCCAGCTCCACCTACTGAAACTGGAACTGTTCAACTACACAGTATGGAGACCTCTCTCCCTCCCTCCATCTCTTTCTCTGTTATGATATGTTCTGTACTCTCGCTCTCTCTGTCTCTCTCTTTCTCCCTCTCTGCGTCTGTCTAGCCTCTGTGTGAGTTCACATGGCGTGATCCAAAGTGGGCCATCGCTAATCAATGGGAGTCATTTAAGCCCATTCTCTCCCCACACACAAACCCCAGCGTTTTGCTAATCAATTGAAAATAAGTGTAATTCTCTTTTCCAGTCTGTAGAAAAGGGACAGAGCAATGGGTTGGCGTGTGTCTTTTTTTGTATGAGATTGTTGTTGTTGGACTGTGCGTGTGTGTGTGTTGGGGTGGGGAGAATTGTGTGTGTGTGCGTGAAAGAGAGACTATGCCTTTTTGGCTATATAAGAGATCTGCACTCCGCTCCATCCAGCCCTGTTCAGGCTTTGTGTGGACCTTGCTCAGGCAGGGAGCAGGGTCAGCCATCTAAATGGGGGATATATTAGTAGTAACCTTTCTAAGAACAGGCCCTAGTACTCCTCCAGTCCTCCAGCAAGGCAATCAGATCACTTAAGTGCCTCCTTGCCTCTGTGGCCTGCACTAGGAGACCTGGCAGAGAGAAAGGGCTTTCTCTCTCTCTCTCTCTCGCTCACTCTCTCACCTTCACGGAAGGAAAAGGACAAGGTTGATCATAAAAAAAATTATTAAATTCAAGTCAACCATCTAATTTAGACATTAGCCTCGGGCGGCCATAGAGAATGCTTCCAATCCCAGCGGATAATGCACATTGCCCAATTGTGTATGTGCATTATTTAGCTTCCGTTAATGTGCTGCTTTGACAGCCTATTACTAACGATAATCAAGAGCTGTCTCACTCTCTCTCTGGCCAGGAGATATGGCCACTGACAGACAGACCAACTCCGAGACATTGCTCGTGGCATATAGCCCTACTCATTTACAAACCAACGGTACCTGTGTGAGTGTGTGTGTGTCGTCCTCATCAAAGGGTGCTTCTTCCAGACCTCCAGACCTCTCTTCCAGACCTCAGTGCTAAATGAACCATGGCCTTATGAAACAGGCCAGGAGCAGGAGGTAATTTCAATGACTCAATCACCTAACAGGGCTTTGACTTCTGAGATTTTTTTATAGTGAACTCAGTACAACGTATATAGGTGGAACATAAGGGCTACCTAAGTAGAAGTTTAGTGGAGAATAGAAGTGTGCTTGCGTGTGCGCACGTAATGCAGGGCCAGTGGAGCAACGCGGGGACAAGGGAGACGGACAGACTGACACGGACATAAAGAGAGAGAGAGAGACCGGGACAGAGGGATGTCGCTGCAGCTGTAGCTCCTGCCGAGCAGTAATGGAGGGTGTGGGTGTATTACTGTCTCCAGTCAGAGTGTTAAGTGCTGTCCTGGTGTCTGAGAGATCGATGACAGCCGGCCCGCCACTGAGAGTCCCGCTCTGACAAACAGCCTGGGGTCAGGGGTCACACACACACACACACACACACACACACACACACACACACACACAGAGGCAGGGCGGTCAGTGGTCACAGTGGGGTGGGAGGGTCTGCCCTGAGGGGGGTGGCAGTGCCACGGCATCACATCGATACCCAGCCAGAGCCATGGAGCACTAATGCCTAATGTTCCGCTGATGGAGCACTGCCCTGGCCCCAGGGACCTTCACACACACACTGAGAGAGGGAGAGGGGTCTGGAGACACACACACACACACACACGTGCGCACACACATATGCCAACATAGAGTATATAGTAGACATTCACCTAATTGATTGGTGTGGCTCAGATTGCGGCAAGTACAGATAGATAGAATTATTCATGGTTCACCCTCCACCCTCTCACACACATAACATGGAGGGTACTCCAGTTTAGTGAGCATTATCAATTAGTCACAATACTACCACTTAGCCAGTCATTTTAGTGCACTAATGTAAATGTGTGTAGGGATAGGACATTTCTTTTGAATTCCTAATCGCCCTATTCCCTTGTTGTGTTCAACCTAGCTTACACGTCTTTCCTACAGTTAACAAACCAAATGTGTTTTTCTTCTTCTTGATATAGACTAACTGAGTCTCGGAGAGGGGTGCTGGGAATTGCATAGACAGTTAGGAGTGTGTGGCCTAAATGGTGTTCTACTGGCTGTTAACACCATTTCTCAATTCCCTTCTCTTGGTGTTGCCATTTGGACTGTATTCATGTTCCCCTTCTGCGACTCTTCCACATTCACAAACACGATCAAAATCACACAGGCCGTGTCCGAATACCCATACTAGCGTACTACATACTTAAACTGCATACTATGTACTCGTTGTCGCTGACTATTTAGCATGTACCGTTTAGTAAAAAGTATACAATATGCCACGGTCGCAACGCAGTAGTGGCACCTGACTGGCTGAGTAGGTGGGGCTGGGCCGACTGTGGGGGGAGTCAACAGACATGCATGGCATTAACCAGCCTGATAATAGCTCATTTCCAATTCAATTAATTTCTCTAAAGTCTGAATAGAATAGGAATGGAGTTGTAGGCCTACTCTGACTGGTTAGAGGCAGACTATCACATTCAACCTATACCATATTCCACATAGCCCATCTATCCTGTTTAAAAAGGACTGAATACAGAAACAGACAATTTGGTTCTATTTCAACATATGTATTAGTAAAACCAAAGTGCTGTAAAATATGTAAATTATATCAATTAGCCTAGTACACACACCAAAACTTTTCAAATGTTCGAATCAAAAAGCTATTGCACAGAAACACGTGGGCAGTTGGATGCATCGCAAATTTAGAACCGCTGTAAAGCAACATAATAAACTAAAGCACTGATCATTGGGAATGCGATAAGAATGACTGCGAAGGCTTGATCCATACATTTAATAATTAAATAGGTAACCTAGCCAACAAAACTAAACCAATCCATATGATTAACATGACATGAATAACGCTGCCACATCCTGAGTCCTACTCCTGATCATTTTAAGGAGAAGAAAAACTACTTAGCCTACACCACCGCAGAAGCTTTGCTATTTTCCCAATTAAGTAACCTAGTTTGTTGTTTGGCTACTTGAAGAGAACTAGGGCCTATCACTTGCAGCTCTTCCAATGCATTGTGGGAAAGTGTGCATCGAATTCTACAAGATGAAGAGCTGAAGTTAGCATAATAACAACCTGGCATTTAAACATACTATAACATTTTTGCATACTGAGACTGCGTCATGGGCGATTGGGTTGTTTCCTGCTATTGGTTGATTTCGGTAGCGCATCTCCATATCTAATTGATCAGCTGTTGTCAAAGCCCAAATCAGTATGACATCCGGGCATGTAAAGTATACTTCATATTCAAAATGTCGCATACTATTAAACTTTCTTTATTTCACATACTCAAACGGGGGGGGGGGAAGAGAGCGAGAGAGAGAGACTGTGTGTTGTTGTGTTGGTTGAGAGAGTTGAACAGCAGCTGAGAGAGCTGAATGAGGGTCCACCTGAATTCACCATCTCAGAAACAAATAGCACAGCCACTACACACCACTTCAGATTACAGGGAAAACAAGACAAGTCCTTCACCCCTGCACACTTCAAATAGACTGTCTCTATCCTATCCCCTACTAAATGTGAGAGGAGGAGGAGGTGTGTGCGCTCGTGCGCGTGTGCGTTTGTATTGGTGCACTGCACTCAGTACAGTATGGTACTGTGTGTATAATAATAAATAATTTGGTGCATGCTTATATTTGTCCTGTTTCAAGTTTGGAAATGTGTTTTATCCCAACTCCCCCTGAGACACCCTGGGAGAGCGGGGTCACGGCCAGGGTCTGCACATGAGTTCAAGAGTATGTTTGTGTGTCCTCATTGTGTTCATTGTTCTACCCTCTCCTGGACAGTACGCTATAGGCTTATGTTTAGAGGTGTTTTGTCCCCGGTGGTGTTGTGTTGTCCTGGCTGGTTGGACTACAGCAGCAACCACAGCGTTCCTGCCTCCCTCCCTGCCTGCCTTCCTCCCTGCCCAGTTGGCTGCCTGGGGAATAGCAGGGGGTCCACCCATTCTCCGGCTGTAGTATCATTCCTGATTTGCATACTAATTACCAAAATGATGGAGGGTGTGTCATATGGCAAATAAAACCATTGTTCAGGAGCGCTCTTGAAAATGCGACCATAATCTCCCCCTACAGAGGCCTGTGCAACAGTGTTTTTCTGCAGAGAAGAAAAGGCAATATACAAACTTCCCATCAGGCCTATTTTCGATTTCCTTCTCCATTTCCATATGAAGTAGTAATCAGGGTTGGTGTGGGACAGGGCTTGATAGGGATCTGTAGCGTGTGGAGTTGTTGGCACGTCTTAAAGGTGCTGCGCCGCCCTGTGTACTACCTTGTAACACTGTGTATGGGACGGCACGGGGAGCACAGTCAATGTGAGCTACTGAGATATAGGCTACAGCCTGTACAGCCCAGCTAGCTAAATCTCACCACCACTCTTAATTTCGCTGTCCCTCCCTCCATCCTTCTCTTTTCTAGAATCTTTCCGGAAATTTCCCATGGGAAGCAAAGCCCTGGAATTTTGGGAATTTTGCTAAATTCATCTAAAAAGTTAGCTTATAACAGTGACCCTTTTTTTTGTGGGATACATACAATGCAATTCTAGGTCTTGTGGCATATTTTGTTTAAACTACCCCCAATTCAATGGAATTGCAACTCTCTGCATGCACAGTGCTTTCTTCCATCACATGTACAGCTGATTCTCAAGATCTTGCATACTAACGAGATGCTATTGAGCCCACACTACTACACTGTCTGAGCCAAGGACTACATGCTTTCTGGTAAGTTTTGATTACAATACTGGGTTGGGTGAATATATTTTATGACATACATGATTTTTTGTAAATAGTAGCCTACAGCAAAGTGTGTTTTAAATCATTTTGAACTTGTTAACAATTTCCGCTAGTTAGATTTTGCTACCATGTGGTTTTTAGCTTGCTTGAGCCTGCTATCTGAGGAGTGTTAATTCACCTGTTTCCGTACATGTTTAATTTTAAAACATTTATCTTACAAAGAAGTTGTTTAATCTAACTGCTTAACTATTTATCTGTACATGGAATTGTATTTTATTTTTATTTTTTACTCATCTTTTCCTAATCTTTACAGGAAAATGCCACGGGCACTATCTGATGTGTGGAGACATTTCATTGCAGCTAATGTAGAAGGAAAAGCTGTGTACATTTGCAAATACTGTGCCAAATCATATGTGAAGAACGCAACAAAGATGCAGAATCATCTGGCCAAGTGCATAAAGTTCCCTCAGCGCTCACAACGAGCAACCTCTGACAAAAGTCCCTCTACTTCTATTCAAGGTGAAAATGATGAATCAGACAGCTTATCGATAGCAACAGCTCTAGGTCCTCCTGGAATCAAAGTTTTTGACTCAATGGAGGAACGTAGTCAGAGAAATGCTGATGAATGTCTTGCTCGAGCTGTGTGTACAACTGGTTCACCACTGATGCTCACAGGCAATGTGTATTGGAAGAGATTTCTGAATGTTCTTCACCCAGCATACACCCCTCCAACCAGACATGCTTTATCTACTCATTTGCTGGATGCAGAGTTCAAGTGAAGGTCAAGCAAATCATAGAGAAAGTAGACTGTATTGCAATCATCTCTGATGGGTGGTCGAAAGTTCGTGGGCAAGGAATAATTAACTACATCATCTCCACCCTTCAACCAGTATTCTACAAGAGCACAGACACAAGGGACAACAGACACACTGGTCTCTACCCTGCAGATGAGCTGAAGGCAGTCATCAATGACCTTGGACCACAGAAGGTATTTGCGCTGGTGACAGACAAGCTGCGAACATGAAGGCTGCTTGGTCTAAAGTGGAGGAGTCCTACCCTCACATCACACCCATTGGCTGTGCTGCTCATGCATTAAATCTGCTCCTCAAGGACATCATGGCACTGTAAACAATGGATACACTCTACAAGAGAGCCTAGTAAATGGTTAGGCATGTGAAGGGTCATCAAGTTATAGCAGCAATCTACCTCACCAAGCAAAGTGAAAAGAATATGAGCAACACAATGAAGGTGCCCAGCAACACCCGTTGGGGTGGTGTTGTCATCATGTTTGACACTCTTCTGGAGGGGGGGGGGGTCTCTCCAATAAATGGACACATCACAGTCTGCCGAAATGGACAGCCCCAACGAGGATCCTCCTGGATGATGTATTTTGGGAGAGAGTGGTAAGCCTGAAACTCCTGAAACCTATAGCAGTAGCCATTGCACGGAATGAGGGAGACAATGCCATCCTGTCTGATGTTCAGACTCATCTGCTTGCAGATGTAAGAGAAGAAATCCGTACTGCCCTGCCCACTTCACTGTTGCTCCAAGCAGAGGAAACTGCAATTCTGAAATACATCAAAAAGCGTGAAGACTTCTGCCTGAATCCCAAATCGGAGGGCCTGTTGTCCGGACCTCTGGGAGTCTCTATGGGGGTGCCACAGGGTTCAATTCTCGGGCTGACTCTTTTCTCTGTATACATCAATGATGTCGCTCTTGCTGCTGGTGATTCTCTGATCCACCTCGATGCAGACGACACCATTTTGTGTACTTCTGGCCCTTCTTTGGACACTGTGTTAACTAACCTCCAGACGAGCTTCAATACCATACAACACTCCTTCCGTGGCCTCCAACTGCTCTTAAATGCTAGAAAAACTAAATGCATGCTCTTCAACTGATCGCTGCCCGCACCTGCCCGCCCGTCTAGCATCAGTACTCCGGACGGTTCTGACTTAGAATATGTGGACAACTACAAATACCTAGGTGTCTGGTTAGACTGTAAACTCTCCTTCCAGACTCACATTAAGCATCTCCAATCCAAAATGAAATCTAGAATCGGCTTACGATTTTACAACAAAGCATCCTTCACTCATGCTTCCAAACATATCCTCGTAAAACTGACTATCCTACCGATCCTTGACTTCGATGATGTCATTTACAAAATTGCCTTCAACACTCTACTCAGCAAATTGGATGCAGTCTATCACAGTGCCATCTGTTTTGTCACCAAAACCCCATATACTACCCACCACTGCGACCTGTATGCTTTTGTTGGCTGGCCCTCGCTTCATATTCATCGCCAAACCCACTGGCTCCAGGTCATCTATAAGTCTTTGCTAGGTAAAGCCCCGCCTTATCTCAGCTCACTGGTCACCATAGCAGCACCCACACGTAGCACGTTCTCCAGCAGGTATATTTCACAGGTCACCCCCAAAGCCAATTCATCCTTTGGCCGCCTTTTCTTCTAGTTCTCTGCTGCCAATGACTGGAACGAACTGCAAAAATCACTGAAGCTGGAGACTTATATCCCTCACTAACTTTAAGCATCAACTGTCAGTGCAGCTTATAGATCATTGCACCTGTACATAGCCCATCTGTAAATAGCCCACCCAACTACCTCATCCCTATATTATAATTGTTTTGTTCCTTTTCACCCCAGTATCAACTTCTTGCACATTCATCTTGTGCACATCTATCACTCCAGTGTTTAATTGCTAAATTGTAATTATCTGGCCACTATGGCCTATTTATTAGCTTACCTTCCTAATCTTACTTAGTTTGCACACACTGTATATAGACTTTTCTATTCTGTTATTGACTGTGCGTTTGTTTTTTCAATGTGTAACTCTGTGTTGTTATTTGTGTCGCACTGCTTTGCTTTATCGTGACCAGGTCGCAGTTGTAAATGAGAACTTGTTCTTAACTGGCCTACCTGGTTAAATAAAGGTGAAATATATATATATTTCTTAAATACACGCCGCAGCGTACATGTTGGACCCCAAGTATGAAGGCAAGAGCATCCTGTATGGTGCAGAGATCAACAAGGCCTATGGTGTCATCACTACCGTTTCTCGCCACCTTGGCCTGGAAGAGGGCAAGGTTCTTGGCAGTCTGGCGAAGTACACTTCCAAGCAAGGGCTTTGGGATGGAGATGCAATATGGCAGTCGTGCCAACTTATCTCATCAGCCACCTGGTGGAAGGGACTTTGTGGATCTGAGGCTCTTTCCCCTGTTGCCTCCATCATCCTCCAAATCCCACCAACATCAGCCGCCTCAGAGCGCAACTGGTCCTTGTTTGGGAACACACACACCAAAGCACGCAACAGGCTGACCAATACAAGGGTTGAAAAATTGGTGGCCATCAGGGCAAAATTGAGACTTTTTGAGCCTGAAAACGAGCCATCCTCAACAAGGTTGGAAAGTGACAGTGAAGTTGAGGCCGCAGAGTCTGATGCTCAAGAGGTGGACATTGAGGAGGTTGAGGGAGAAGGCATGGAAGCCTGAGAGGAAGACAACCAAAGCTTTAGTTTCCAGACTATCATTTTACAGATGTACAGTTGAAGTCGGAAGTTTCTACACCTGCATTGCTTGCTGTTTGGGGTTTTAGGCTGGGTTTCTGTACAGCACTTTGAGATATCAGCTGATGTAAGAAGGGCTATATAAATACATTTGATTTGATACACCTTAGCCAAATACATTTAAACTCAGTTTTTCACAATTCCTGACATTTAATCCTAGTAAAAATTCCCTGTCTTGTAACAACACCTGCACAGGATCGGTACATCCGAACATCACACCTGCGCGACAGGTACAGGATGGCAACAACAACTGCCCGAGTTACACCAAGAATGCACAATCCCTCCATCAGTGCTCAGACTGTCCGCAATAGGCTGAGAGAGGCTGGACTGAGGGCTTGTATGCCTGTTGTCTGGTGAGGACCTGCCTTACATCACCGGCAACAACGTCGCCTATGGGCACAAACCCACCGTCGCTGGACCAGACAGGACTGACAAAAAGTGCTCTTCACTGACGAGTTGCGGTTTTGTCTCACCAGGGGTGATGGTCGGATTTGCGTATATCGTCGAAGGAATGAGCGTTACACCGAGGCCTGTACTCTGGAGCGGGATCGATTTGGAGATGGAGGGTCCGTCATGGTTTGGGGCGTCATTGGACTGAGCTTGTTGTCATTGCAGGCAATCTCAATGCTGTGCGTTACAGGGAAGACATCCACCTCCCTCATGTGGTACCCTTCCTGCAGGCTCATCCTGACATGACCCTCCAACATGACAATGCCACCAGCCATGCTGCTCATTCTGTGCATGATTTCCTGCAAGACAGGAATGTCAGTGTTCTGCCATGGCCCAGCGAAGAGCCTGGATCTCAATCTCATTGAGCACGTCTGGGACCTGTTGGATTGGAGGGTGAGGGCTAGGGCCATTCCCCCCCAGAAATGTCCGGGAACTTGCAGGTGCCTTGGTGGAAGAGTGGGGTAACATCTCACAGCAGAGATGAACTGGCAAATCTGGTGCAGTCCATGAGGAGGAGATGCACTGCAGTACTTAATGCAGCTGGTGGCCACACAAGATACTGACTGTTACTTTTGATTTTGACCCCCTCTTTGTTCAGGGACACATTATTCCATTTCTGTTAGTCGCATGTCTGTGGAACTTGTTCAGTTTATGTCTCAGTTTTTGAATCTTATGTTCATACGATTATTTACACATGCTGAAATGAAACGCAGTTGACAGTGAGAGGACTTTTATTTTTGCTGAGTTTATATCCAATGCAAAAAAATATACATTTAAATGGTATTAATATTCATTTGCACATATTTCTGTTAATTCCCATATATTCCCTTTAAGCCTCATATATACAGTGGGGAGAACAAGTATTTGATACACTGCCGATTTTGCAGGTTTTCCTACTTACAAAGCATGTAGAGGTCTGTCATTTTTATCATAGGTACACTTCAACTGTGAGACGGAATCTAAAACAAAAATCCAGAAAATCACATTGTATGATTTTTAAGTAATTAATTTGCATTTTATTGCATGACATAAGTATTTGATCACCTACCAACCAGTAAGAATTCCGGCTCTCACAGACCTGTTAGTTTTTCTTTAAGAAGCCCTCCTGTTCTCCACTCATTACCTGTATTAACTGCACCTGTTTTCACTCGTTACCTGTATAAAAGACACCTGTCCACACACTCAATCAAACAGACTCCAACCTCTCCACAATGGCCAAGACCAGAGAGCTGTGTAAGGACATCAGGGATAAAATTGTAGACTTGCACAAGGCTGGGATGGGCTACAGAACAATAGGCAAGCAGCTTGGTGAGAAGGCAACAACTGTTGGCGCAATTATTAGAAAATGGAAGAAGTTCAAGATGACGGTCAATCACCCTCGGTCTGGGGCTCCATGCAAGATCTCACCTCGTGGGGCATCAATGATCATGAGGAAGGTGAGGTATCAGCCCAGAACTACAGGGCAGGACCTGGTCAATGACCTGAAGAGAGCTGGGACCACAGTCTCAAAGAAAACCATTAGTAACACACTACGCCGTCATGGATTAAAATCCTGCAGCGCACGCAAGGTCCCCCTGCTCAAGCCAGCGCATGTCCAGGCCCGTCTGAAGTTTGCCAATGACCATCTGGATGATCCAGAGGAGGAATGGGAGAAAGTCATGTGGTCTGATGAGACAAAAATAGAGCTTTTTGGTCTAAACTCCACTCGCCGTGTTTGGAGGAAGAAGAAGGATGAGTACAACCCCCAAGAACACCATCCCAACCGTGAAGCATGGAGGTGGAAACATCATTCTTTGGGGATGCTTTTCTGCAAAGGGGACAGGACGACTGCACCGTATTGAGGGGAGGATGGATGGGGCCATGTATCGCGAGATCTTGGCCAACAACCTCCTTCCCTCAGTAAGAGCATTGAAGATGAGCGTGGCTGGGTCTTCCAGCATGACAACGACCCGAAACACACAGCCAGGGCAATTAAGGAGTGGCTCCGTAAGAAGCATCTCAAGGTCCTGGAGTGGCCTAGCCAGTCTCCAGACCTGAACCCAATAGAAAATCTTTGGAGGGAGCTGAAAGTCCGTATTGCCCAGCGACAGCCCCGAAACGTGAAGGATCTGGAGAAGGTCTGTATGGAGGAGTGGGGCAAAATCCCTGCTGCAGTGTGTGCAAACCTGGTCAAGAACTACAGGAAACGTATGATCTCTGTAATTGCAAACAAAGGTTTCTGTACCAAATATGAAGTTCTGCTTTTCTGATGTATCAAATACTTATGTCGTGCAATAAAATGCAAATGAATTACTTAAAAATCATACAATGTGATTTTCAGGATTTTTGTATCAAATACTTGTTCTCCCTACTGTATATTCCCGTTAATTCCCATGGAAAGTTTCCACCTCTGAATATTCCCCAAAATGTGCAACCCTAGTCCAAACACACCAAGACAGTCGTGAAGAGGGCACGAGAACACTTTTCCCCCCTAGGGAGACTGAAAATATTTGGCATGGGTCCCCACATTGACACCCCCCCCTTTGTTTTTACACTGCTGCTACTCACTGTTTATTTTCTATGCATAGTCACTTTACCCCTACCTACATGTACAAATTACCTCAACTAACCTGTATCCCCACACATTGACTCGGTTCCGGTACCCCCTGTATATACTGTGGCCTCGTTATTTTATTGTGTTACTTAAAAAAAATGTTTTACTTTAGTTTGTTTAGTAAATATTTTCTTTACTCTATTTCTTGAACTGCATTGTTGGTTTTGGTGCTTGTAAGTAAGCGTGTCACAGTAAGGTGTGAGAGAGTATGCGAGAAAGAGAGTGAGAGAACCTTGGCTGATTCCTTCACACTTTGTGCTGCTTACAAAAACAAACAAAGGGAGATGGTTCCTGACAGAAGGCAGGACTGTCATCGCGCTGTCTGCAAATATGCCAGTGTCAAAGCGGCTGCCTGGGAGAGCCTGCGGGCATCGCCACTCAGCGTGCATACACACACTGATAACCCATCAGGCCTGCCCGTTCGCCCGCCTGAGAGCCCGCTTAATCCAACGTGACTACACTCGACAGAAAAAGCAAATTCACTTCCACTTGCATTCTGAGGAACTGGCCGCTCTTCAGATAAATAACAGCGCTGAGCACAGCGGAGTGTGTGTGTGTGTGTGGCTTTGTATGTCTCTCTGTAGTTGTGTGTGTGAACAGTGAACTAAGTTGAACCTGCAGTACAAGGCCACAGGTTCCACTATGTTGTGGTAATTCTCAGTATCAGGAAGGTTTCACATTACTGTACATACGTAAGTACTGTAAGCAGGGGTCAGTTGATGTTATTTAGAGCAAGTCTCTCCAGCATTGTGTAGATGCGGAGTACACAGTATGGTCTCTCTTGCAGAGGTGTGGAATACAAATCTCTAGTGTGCATCTCAATGGAGCTGTGTGGTAACTGTTCCTAATGCTGTTGAAGTATCCTTGAAGCACTGCATAAAGAGATGTATTTATCTCCTAAATTAGACAGTAGGACTCTTTACACAATCAATCATTCATAGGCACATTGCTTGGCTGTTGCAGAGTGGTTCTGAAGCGTGAGGAGTGATGAAGAATATTCATCTGTTTTACTTTACACTTGAATAACATTTCAAGTCGGAGTGCTTTGACCATGATGAAGGGACAGGATTTAGGAAGAGAATGGTATTGTTCTCGAAGCACAGCGATGTGATGATATTTGGTATAGTAGTTGTATTATGTATGTACAGTTGAAGTCGGAAGTTTACATACACCTTAGCCAAGTACATTTAAACTCAGTTTTTCACAATTCCTGACATTTAATCCTAGTAAAAACTCTGTTTTAGGTCAGTTAGGATCACCACTTTATTTTAAGAATGTGAAATGTCAGAATAATAATAGAGAGAGTGATTTATTTCAGCTTTTATTTCTTTCATCACATTCCCAGTGGGTCAAAAGTTTACATTCACTCAATTAGTATTTGGTAGCATTGCCTTTAAATTGTTTAACTTGGGTCAAATGTTTCAGGTAGCCTTCCACAAGCTTCCCACAATAAGTTGGGTGAATTTTGGCCCATTCGTCCCGACAACTGGTGTAACTGAGTCAGGTTTGTAGGCCTCCTGACTGATGTCTTGCTTCAATATAGCCACATAATTTCCTCCCTCATGATGTCATCTATTTTGTGAAGTGCACCAGTCCCTCCTGCAGCAAAGCACCCCCACAACATGATTCTGCCACCCCCGTACTTCACGGTTGGGATGGTGTTCTTCGGCTTGCAAGCCTCCCCCTTTTTCCTCCAAACATAACGCTGGTCATTATGGCCAAACAGTTCTATTTATGTTTCATCAGACCAGAGGACATTTCTCCAAAAAGTACGATCTTTGTCCCCATGTGCAGTTGCAAACCGTTGTCTGGCTTTTTTTATGGCGGTTTTGGAGCAGTGGCTTCTTCCTTGCTGAGCGGCCTTTCAGGTTATGTCGATATAGGACTCGTTTTACTCTGGATATAGATACTTTTGTACCTGTTTCCTCCAGCATCTTCACAAGGTCCTTTGCTGTTGTTCTGGGATTGATTTGCACTTTTCGCACCAAAGTAGGTTAATCTCTAGGAGACAGAATGCGTCTCCTTCATGAGCGGTATGACGGCTGCGTGGTCCCATGGTGTTTATACTTGTGTACTATTGTTGGTACGGATGAACGTGGTACCTTCAGGCGTTTGGAAATTGCTCCCAAGGATGAACCAGACTTGTGGAGGTCTACAATGTTTTTTCTGAGATCTTGGCTGATTTCTTTTGATTTTCCCATGATGACAAGCAAAGAGGCACTGAGTTTGAAGGTAGGCCTTGAAATACATCCACAGGTACACCTCCAATTGACACAAATGATGTCAATTAGCCTATCAGAAGCTTCTAAAGCCATGACATCATTTTCTGAAATTTGCCAAGCTGTTTAAAGGCACAGTTGACTTAGTGTATGTAAACTTCTGACCCACTGGAATTGTGATACAGTGAATTATAAGTGAAATAATCTGTCTGCAAACAATTGTTGGAAAAATTACTTGTGTCATGCACAAAGTAGATGTCCTAACCGACTTGCCAAAACTATAGTTTGTTAACAAAAAAATTGTGGAGTGGTTGAAAAACGAGTTTTAATGACTCCAACCTAAGTGTATGTTACCTTCTGACTTCAACTGTATGTAAAGGACGTCACGCTGCTTGCTTAGCGAGTACCGCTTCCTCCTGATTGGGTTCATACCGGCGTTTGATCCCAGGACCTCAGCCTCACAAACACACCTGACCGCCCTCTTGAAGCGTGTTACCCAGTCGCGCCACTGAAAAGCTAGCTATACGGCAGCCGGGTGGAGACACTTCAAGCTGAGTGAGTTTCACAGACGCCCATCTGCCACATGTACAGTGCATGGCGTGTGTCTCTTTGTAAGGCAGCAGATATATGCTCTGTACTGTTTGGTATATGCAGTTAGCTCTCCATGGCTGAGTTGAACCACAGCTTTGAGGTGAAACTAAGAGCAGTGTGGACGCTACCACATTATACCTGGGCACCCTTTTGGCACCACACGTCTTGGCTCATAGGAGCAGGAGCCTTTCTCATGTTTCTGTAGTGTGAGGCAGCTTGATGTACAAGTACACCCCCTGGACAGGACGCTAGTCTATCACAGAGCCTTACCCACAATCTGTCTCCTTAATGCTGAGTGCCAAGCAGAGACGCATCGAGTCCCATTTTCACAGTGTTTGGTATGACTCAGCCGGGGATCGAACTCTGAACCTCAGGGCTGACGCTCTAACCATAAGACCTCTGAGTTGGCACCACCTAGGCACCTGTCTGGAGGAATGCCCTGGGTTGCCCTTTGGCCCAATATAGTGTGCTCACCTGTAGGGATAGGGTGTCTTTTCACACTCTACTACTGTTCTGTACACTCACTTTTCACACTCTACTACTGTTCTGTACACTCACTTTTCACACTCTACTACTGTACACTCACTTTTCACACTCTACTACTGTTCTGTACACTCACTTTTCACACTCTACTACTGTTCTGTACACTCACTTTTCACACTCTACTACTGTTCTGTACACTCACTTGGACATTGAGGTTCCTTCAGATGGAGTTGAATGCTGATGTTTTGTGGATGGCTGAACAGTTGTTTTTGGTGGGTGTTGGTGGGTTTCCTGTGTCCTGTGTCAGGGGAGGATTTGGACAAACAGGCTCCCTCACATCCTCCTCAGGAACAATCAGACAGGAACGGAGCCTCAACCCCACACTCGCCATAACAACCCTGCCCAGTGACACACACACACCGGACAGTGGACTATCCAGGACTATTGTTAGCACCGGCCCTATTTGATGGCACGGTCAGTCCCGTTGTCTATGTGTGTTTTTGATGTGTCACACACAGAGACAGACAAACTGGCACTCGTATAGTGGGCCCGGACCTAGGCCTCTCTTATCGTACTTCACAGGTTTGTAGGAGCTCTGAGCAGCCCTCTGGTCTGCTGCGTCCAGTCACCTCTCTCTCTCTGCCGCAGCAGCCAGCTAGTCACTTCTCTCTCTCTGCTGCAGCCAGCCAGCCAGTCACCTCTCTCTCTGCCGCAGCAGCCAGCTAGTCACTTCTCTCTCTCTGCTGCAGCCAGCCAGTCACCTCTCTCTCTGCCGCAGCAGCCAGCTAGTCACTTCTCTCTCTCTGCTGCAGCCAGCCAGTCACCTCTCTCTCTGCCGCAGCAGCCAGCTAGTCACTTCTCTCTCTCTGCTGCAGCCAGCCAGTCACCTCTCTCTTTCTCTGCTGCAGCCAGCCAGCCACCTCTCTCTCTGCTGCAGCCAGCCAGCCACCTCTCTCTCTGCTGCAGCCAGCCAGCCACCTCTCTCTCTCTGCTGCAGCCAGCCAGCCAGTCACCTCTCTCTCTCTCACTCTGCTGCAGCCAGCCAGTCACCTCTCTCTCTCTCTCTCTCTCTCTGCTGCAGCCAGCCAGCCAGCCAGTCATCTCTCTTTCCCTCTGCTGCAGCCAGCCAGCCAGTCACCTCTCTTTCTCTCTGCTGCAGCCAGCCAGTCACCTCTCTCTCTCTCTGCTGCAGCCAGCCAGTCACCTCTCTCTCTCTCTCTCTCTCTGCTGCAGCCAGCCAGTCACCTCTCTCTCTCTCTCTCTCTGCTGCAGCCAGCCAGTCATCTCTCTTTCCCTCTGCTGCAGCCAGCCAGCCAGTCACCTCTCTTTCTCTCTGCTGCAGCCAGCCAGCCAGCCAGTCACCTCTCTCTGCTGCAGCCAGCCATTCACCTCTCTCTCCGCTGCAGCCAGCCAGTCACCTCTCTCTCCGCTGCAGCCAGTCAGCAACCTCTCTCTCTCTGCTGCAGCCAGCCAGTCACCTCTCTCTCTGCTGCAGCCAGCCAGCCAGTCACCTCTCTCTCTGCTGCAGCCAGTCACCTCTCTCTCTGCTGCAGCCAGCCAGCCAGTCACCTCTCTCTCTGCTGCAGCCAGCCAGCCAGCCAGTCCACTCTCTCTGCTGCAGCCAGCCATTCACCTCTCTCTCCGCTGCAGCCAGCCAGCCAGCCACCCCTCTCTCTCCGCTGCAGCCAGTCAGCCACCTCTCTCTCTATGCTGCAGCCAGCCAGTCACCTCTCTCTCTCTGCTGCAGCCAGCCAGCCAGCCACCTCTCTCTCTCTCTCTCTCTCTCTCTCTCTCTCTCTCTCTCTCTCTCTCTCTCTCTCTCTGCTGTTAGAGGAAGAGGAGCTGCTGAGAACAGGGACTAGAACAGGAACATACCCACTCTCTGAACCACCACCATGCAGTATTCTCTCTGGCCTCAAGGTGGAAGCAGTGACTACTGTTTCACAGCTGTTGGTGCACAGCGAAAACCCAAGCCCGAACCTGGCTCCGAAATGAACACAATTTGTTTGCTATTTTTATTTTGGCGTAAAACAGTGAATGAAACAATAAAATGGTCTGGAGAAATGGTGTTGTAAATATAGCTTCAATAGTTTAAGTTTTTGTTTATTTTACATACATCTTAGCTTTTACTAGAGATACACAGTACAAGTAGATGGAATGAAGAATTGAGGAAGTGTTGTGTTCGTATTGATCTTTCTCATCACAAGTGGTGGAGCAGGTGAGAGAAAAGCACAGCGCTGCATTATGGGCGTGAAGAATTCCCCCAGTGCATCCGTTTCCTCGCCCCCTTGGGTCGGGAAGACAGAAAAAACTGTTGATTACACATTGTAGCCATATTTCCTTGATGTATGCTCTTATACATGCTCTTAATTGATTGGGCCTTGTTAAGAAGTGCTTCATAGGTTTGCGGGGGCAAGTCAATATTCAGGGAGCTTTAGATTCCCGGGTGAGAGAGAAGAGGGGGAGAAACAGAGGGGGAATATTGATCCAATGCAACGTGCATGGAATTCCTAGTTTATGTGAATTTCCTGAACTGCGTGCCTCATCACTGTCAGAAGAACATTCTGCTTTGCGTCCATGTCTTGTTTGTCTTGATTGAGGTGCATGGCACTTCTCTGGCATTTGTGTTGGTTGGTGGGGTGGGTTATGTGCTGGGTGTCTGGTGTTAAGTTTATTATGGTCCCCATTAGCTACTGCACATGCAGTAGCTACTCTTCCTGGGGTCCACATAAAACATAGAAATACTGTTGAAGTCGGAAGTTTACATACACTTATGTTGGAGTCATTAAAACTCGTTTTTCAACCACTCCACACATTTCTTGTTAACCAACTATAGTTTTGGCAAGTCGGTTAGGACATCTACTTTGTGCATGAAACAAGTAATTTTTCCAACAATTGTTTACAGACAGATTATTTAACTTATAATTCACTGTATCACAATTCCAGTGAGTCAGAAGTTTACATACACTAAGTTGACTGTGCCTTTAAACAGCTTGATGTCATGGCTTTAGAAGCTTTTGATAGGCTAATTGACATCATTTGAGTCAATTGGAGGTGTATCGGTGGATGTATTTCAAGGCCTACCTTCAAACTCAGTGCCTCTTTGCTTGACATCATGGGAAAATCAAAAGAAATCAGCCAATACCTCAGAAAAATAATTGTAGACCTCCACAAGTCTGGTTCCTCCTTTGGAGCAATTTCCAAATGCCTGAAGGTAACACTTTCATCTGTACAAACAATAGTACACAAGTATAAGCACCATGGGACCACGCAGCTGTCATACCACTCAGGAAGTAGATGCATTCTGTCTCCTAGAGATGATGCAAAAAATGCAAATCAATCCCAGAACAGCAGCAAAGGACCTTGTGAAGATGCTGGAAGAAACAGGTACAAAAGTATCTATATCCACAGTAAAACGAGTCCTATATCGACATAACCTGAAAGGCTGCTCAGCAAGGAAGAAGCCACTGCTCCAAAACCGCTATAAAAAAGCCAGGCTACGGTTTACAACTGCACATGGTGACAAAGATTGTACTTTTTGGAGAAATATCCTCTGGTCTGATGAAACATAGATAGAACTGTTTGGCCATAATGACCATCGTTATGTTTGGAGGGAAAAGGGGGAGGCTTGCAAGCCGAAGAACACCATCCCAACCGTGAAGCACGGGGTGGCAGCATCATGTTGTGGGGGTGCTTTGCTGCAGGAGAGACTGGTGCACTTCACAAAATAGATGGCATCATGAGGGAGGAAATTATGTGGATATTTTGAAGCAACATCTCAAGACACCAGTCTCAGTTACACCAGCTCTGTCAGGAGGAATGGGCCAAAATTCACCCAACTTATTGTGGGAAGCTTGTGGAAGGCTACCTGAAACGTTTGACCCAAGTTAAACAATTTAAAGGCAATGCTACCAAATACTAATTGAGTGTATGTAAACTTCTGACCCACTGGGAATGTGATGAAAGAAATAAAAGCTGAAATAAATCACTCTACTATTATTCTGACATTTCACATTTTCAAAAGAAAGTGGTGATCCTAACTGACCTTAGACAGGGAATTTTTACTAGGATTAAATGTCAGGAATTGTGAAAAACTGAGTTTAAATGGCTTTGGCTAAGGTGTATGTAAACTTCCGACTTCAACTGTACATAACAGTTGTAGAGAAGAACATCATAAGATATAACAATCAATTCAAAATAAAAAAAGCTGAATAAAATGAGAATTGTATATTGTAAAGACACCAAGAGACAACAAATACTATTTACACACTATTCATATATACATATTCATATTATTTTATACAGGACAGTTAAATGAGATGTTTAGGAAGAGGAGAGACTAATCTTTTTAAAGCTAAACTTGCTTTTTGCCTGAGAAACCTTTGGTGGCAGAGCAGTCCATGATGACATGGCTCTATACATAACTGAGCGACACATTAAATCTGTTTTTGGTTTGGGAAGCGTGAAGAAACCCATAGTGATATGTCTGGTGGGGTATGTATGTCTGGTGGGGTATGGATGTATGTCTGGTGGGGTATGGATGTATGTCTGGTGGGGTATGGATGTCTGGTGGGGTATGGATGTATGTCTGGTGGGGTATGGATGTATGTCTGGTGGGGTATGGATGAATGTCTGGTGGGGTATGAATGAATGTCTGGTGGGGTATGGATGTATGTCTGGTGGGGTATGGATGAATGTCTGGTGGGGTATGGATGTCTGGTGGGGTATGAATGTCTGGTGGGGTATGGATGTCTGGTGGGGTATGGATGTCTGGTGGGGTATGGATGTCTGGTGGGGTATGGATGTCTGGTGGGGTATGGATGTCTGGTGGGGTATGGATGTCTGGTGGGGTATGGATGGATGTCTGGTGGGGTATGGATGGATGTCTGGTGGGGTATGGATGGATGTCTGGTGGGGTATGGATGGATGTCTGGTGGGGTATGGATGGATGTCTGGTGGGGTATGGATGGATGTCTGGTGGGGTATGGATGTCTGGTGGGGTATGGATGTCTGGTGGGGTATGGATGTCTGGTGGGGTATGGATGTCTGGTGGGATATGGATGTCTGGTGGGGTATGGATGTCTGGTGGGATATGGATGTCTGGTGGGGTATGGATGGATGTCTGGTGGGGTATGGATGTCTGGTGGGGTATGAATGTCTGGTGGGGTATGGATGTCTGGTGGGGTATGGATGTCTGGTGGGGTATGGATGTCTGGTGGGGTATGGATGTATGGTGGGGTATGGATGTCTGGTGGGGTATGGATGGATGTCTGGTGGGGTATGGATGGATGTCTGGTGGGGTATGGATGGATGTCTGGTGGGGTATGGATGTCTGGTGGGGTATGGATGTCTGGTGGGGTATGGATGGATGTCTGGTGGGGTATGGATGTCTGGTGGGGTATGGATGTCTGGTGGGGTATGGATGTCTGGTGGGGTATGGATGGATGTCTGGTGGGGTATGGATGTCTGGTGGGGTATGAATGTCTGGTGGGGTATGGATGTCTGGTGGGATATGGATGTCTGGTGGGGTATGGATGGATGTCTGGTGGGGTATGGATGGCTGTCTGGTGGGGTATGGATGTCTGGTGGGGTATGAATGTCTGGTGGGGTATGGATGTCTGGTGGGGTATGGATGTCTGGTGGGGTATGGATGTCTGGTGGGGTATGGATGTCTGGTGGGATATGGATGGATGTCTGGTGGGGTATGGATGTCTGGTGGGGTATGGATGGATGTCTGGTGGGGTATGGATGTCTGGTGGGGTATGGATGTCTGGTGGGGTATGGATGTCTGGTGGGGTATGGATGGATGTCTGGTGGGGTATGGATGTCTGGTGGGGTATGAATGTCTGGTGGGGTATGGATGTCTGGTGGGATATGGATGTCTGGTGGGGTATGGATGGATGTCTGGTGGGGTATGGATGGATGTCTGGTGGGGTATGGATGTCTGGTGGGGTATGGATGTCTGGTGGGGTATGGATGTCTGGTGGGGTATGGATGTCTGGTGGGGTATGGATGTCTGGTGGGGTATGGATGTCTGGTGGGATATGGATGGATGTCTGGTGGGGTATGGATGGATGTCTGGTGGGGTATGGATGTCTGGTGGGGTATGGATGGATGTCTGGTGGGGTATGGATGTCTGGTGGGGTATGGATGTCTGGTGGGGTATGGATGGATGTCTGGTGGGGTATGGATGTCTGGTGGGGTATGGATGGATGTCTGGTGGGGTATGGATGTCTGGTGGGGTATGGATGTCTGGTGGGGTATGGATGTATGTCTGGTGGGGTATGTATGTCTGGTGGGATATGTATGTCTGGTGGGATATGTATGTCTGGTGGGGTATGGATGTCTGGTGGGGTATGGATGTCTGGTGGGGTATGGATGTATGTCTGGTGGGGTATGTATGTCTGGTGGGATATGTACAGTGGGGAGAACAAGTATTTGATACACTGCCGATTTTGCAGGTTTTCCTACTTACAAAGCATGTAGAGGTCTGTAATTTTTATCATAGGTACACTTCAACTGTGAGAGACGGAATCTAAAACAAAAATCCAGAAAATCACATTGTATGATTTTTAAGTAATTAATTCGCATTTTATTGCATGACATAAGTATTTGATCACCTACCAACCAGTAAGAATTCCGGCTCTCACAGACCTGTTAGTTTTTCTTTAAGAAGCCCTCCTGTTCTCCACTCATTACCTGTATTAACTGCACCTGTTTGAACTCGTTACCTGTATAAAAGACACCTGTCCACCCACTCAATCAAACAGACTCCAACCTCTCCACAATGGCCAAGACCAGAGAGCTGTGTAAGGACATCAGGGATAAAATTGTAGACCTGCACAAGGCTGGGATGGGCTACAGGACAATAGGTAAGCAGCTTGGTGAGAAGGCAACAACTGTTGGCGCAATTATTAGAAAATGGAAGAAGTTCAAGATGACGGTCAATCACCCTCGGTCTGGGGCTCCATGCAAGATCTCACCTCGTGGGGCATCAATGATCATGAGGAAGGTGAGGGATCAGCCCAGAACTACACGGCAGGACCTGGTCAATGACCTGAAGAGAGCTGGGACCACAGTCTCAAAGAAAACCATTAGTAACACACTACGCCGTCATGGATTAAAATCCTGCAGCGCACGCAAGGTCCCCCTGCTCAAGCCAGCGCATGTCCAGGCCCGTCTGAAGTTTGCCAATGACCATCTGGATGATCCAGAGGAGGAATTGGAGAAGGTCATGTGGTCTGATGAGACAAAAATAGAGCTTTTTGGTCTAAACTCCACTCGCCGTGTTTGGAGGAAGAAGAAGGATTAGTACAACCCCAAGAACACCATCCTAACCGTGAAGCTTGGAGGTGGAAACATCATTCTTTGGGGATGCTTTTCTGCAAAGGGGACAGGACGACTGCACCGTATTGAGGGGAGGATGGATGGGGCCATGCATCGCGAGATCTTGGCCAACAACCTCCTTCCCTCAGTAAGAGCATTGAAGATGGGTCGTGGCTGGGTCTTCCAGCATGACAACGACCCGAAACACACAGCCAGGGCAACTAAGGAGTGGCTCCGTAAGAAGCATCTCAAGGACCTGGAGTGGCCTAGCCAGTCTCCAGACCTGAACCCAATAGAAAATCTTTGGAGGGAGCTGAAAGTCCGTATTGCCCAGCGACAGCCCCGAAACCTGAAGGATCTGGAGAAGGTCTGTATGGAGGAGTGGGCCAAAATCCCTGCTGCAGTGTGTGCAAACCTGGTCAAGAACTACAGGAAACGTATGATCTCTGTAATTGCAAACAAAGGTTTCTGTACCAAATATTAAGTTCTGCTTTTCTGATGTATCAAATACTTATGTCATGCAATAAAATGCAAATTAATTACTTAAAAATCATACAATGTGATTTTCTGGATTTTTGTTTTAGATTCCGTCTCTCACAGTTGAAGTGTACCTGTGATAAAAATTACAGACCTCTACATGCTTTGTAAGTAGGAAAACCTGCAAAATCGGCAGTGTATCAAATACTTGTTCTCCCCACTGTATGTCTGGTGGGATATGTATGTCTGGTGGGGTATGGATGTCTGGTGGGGTATGGATGTCTGGTGGGGTATGGATGTATGTCTGGTGGGGTATGGATGTATGTCTGGTGGGGTATGGATGTCTGGTGGGATATGGATGTCTGGTGGGGTATGGATGTCTGGTGGGGTATGGATGTATGTCTGGTGGGATATGTATGTCTGGTGGGGTATGGATGTCTGGTGGGGTATGTATGTATGTCTGGTGGGGTATGGATGTATGTCTGGTGGGGTATGGATGTATGTCTGGTGGGGTATGGATGTATGTCTGGTGGGGTATGGATGTCTGGTGGGATATGGATGTCTGGTGGGGTATGTATGTATGTCTGGTGGGGTATGTATGTATGTCTGGTGGGGTATGGATGTATGTCTGGTGGGGTATGGATGTATGTCTGGTGGGGTATGGATGTATGTCTGGTGGGGTATGTATGTCTGGTGGGGTATGGATGTCTGGTGGGATATGGATGTCTGGTGGGGTATGTATGTATGTCTGGTGGGGTATGGATGTATGTCTGGTGGGGTATGGATGTATGTCTGGTGGGGTATGGATGTCTGGTGGGGTATGGATGTATGTCTGGTGGGGTATGGATGTATGTCTGGTGGGGTATGGATGTCTGGTGGGGTATGGATGTCTGGTGGGATATGGATGTCTGGTGGGGTATGTATGTATGTCTGGTGGGGTATGGATGTATGTCTGGTGGGGTATGGATGTATGTCTGGTGGGGTATGGATGTATGTCTGGTGGGGTATGGATGTATGTCTGGTGGGGTATGGATGTATGTCTGGTGGGGTATGGATGTATGTCTGGTGGGGTATGTATGTCTGGTGGGGTATGGATGTATGTCTGGTGGGGTATGGATGTATGTCTGGTGGGGTATGGATGTATGTCTGGTGGGGTATGGATGTATGTCTGGTGGGGTATGGATGTATGTCTGGTGGGGTATGGATGTATGTCTGGTGGGGTATGGATGGATGTCTGGTGGGGTATGGATGGATGTCTGGTGGGGTATGGATGTATGTCTGGTGGGGTATGAATGTCTGGTGGGGTATGGATGTCTGGTGGGGTATGGATGTCTGGTGGGGTATGGATGTCTGGTGGGGTATGGATGGATGTCTGGTGGGGTATGTATGTCTGGTGGGGTATGGATGGATGTCTGGTGAGGTATGGATGGATGTCTGGTGAGGTATGGATGGATGTCTGGTGAGGTATGGATGGATGTCTGGTGGGGTATGGATGGATGTCTGGTGGGGTATGGATGGATGTCTGGTGGGGTATGGATGGATGTCTGGTGGGGTATGGATGTCTGTTTGAAAAGTATTCAAATAGATTATACAAGAGGTAAGACATTTTCAATACATAAATGTTTCTTAAAAAGACTAGCAGAGAAGTAGTCAATTTCTCCTCAACCATGAAAGACTATCATGCATGTTGTTGACGTTAGTTCAGGATGTGCAGTTAGAGCAAGGCGTGCTGCTTTGTTTTGAGCCAGATGCAGCTTTGCTAGGTCTTTCTTTGCTGCACCTGACCATATTACCAGACAGTAATCAAGATGGGACAAGACCAGAGCCTGAACAACTAGTACAGTTGATCTGTGTGTCAGAAATGCAGAAAATCTTTTTATAACAGACATACCTCTCCGCATCTTCACAACAACTTTGTCAATGTGACTTTACCATGATAACTGACCATCCAATGTTACTCCTAGGAGTTCAGCTTATTTAACTTGTTCAATGTTGGTGTGTGTGACAGAGAGAAAATGATTGTGTGTGTGTGTGAGATAGAAAACAAAAATGATTGTGTGTGTGTGTGTGTGAGATAGAAAACAAAAATGAATGTGTGTGTGCATACACATTTTACTATACATGTGAGTAACAGCAAATAGTCTCTGCACACTTCCAATCAGAAGTCCTTACAAGAATACTAAACCCACTAAAATTCTGAGAAGTGAGGACATTGTGCCGGTCCTCACTTGTAAAAAGGCTATTTTAGATTTAGGGTTATTATTAGGGTGTAGGGGTGTAGAAATCCCTGTCAACTGAGGAGGGGTCACCGTCTATAGTTGGTTATGTATATTATATACACCTCACATGCGACTCGTAATAAGACTAAACTATTAGCCCATTAAATGAATTATCTGACTCCATAGGATAAATAGCATTATTAACTGGGTGGTTTGAACCCTGAATGCTGATTGGCTGACAGCCATGGTATATCACGGGGATGACAAAATATTTATTTTTACTGCTTTAATTACGTTGGTAACCAGTTTATAATAAGGCACCTCGGGGGTTTGTGGTATATTGCCAATAATGGCACCCCCTCGTGCCTTATTGCTTGAGTGAGTGAGTGACTGAGTGAGTGAGTGAGTGACTGAGAGAGAGAGAGAGATGTAAAGACAACATAATCTGCTTCTCAGAGGTGAGACAGAATGGGGTTTGGAGAGATAATACAGAGAAGTTCTTTAGAATGGATACCCGAGAAGACATAAAATGTTGCATAGAGTGTTGATAAGAAGAGTCAATTCGGGGGCTGCCCTACAAGGGCAAATAGGTTTTTGAATGGGAATCAATTGTTGGTACCCAAAAAGTCTCACAAGTATAGTAAGACATAGCTGTGTGTGTGTGGCTGAGCGTCAGCCCCAAATTGAGCTGTTTTGATTGTTCACCGTCTCTGAGAGCGCCTGCAGCATAAGGCCCCACGGCTGAAGTGCACGCGCTCTCTCACACACTCTCCTCGGCAGTCAGTCCCACTCAGTGGCAGCCCGCCCTACACACCACTCCCTACAACGCCTTTCTCCTGCTCTCTAAATGTTTTTGGCAACCTGAGTGAATTATTTTAATTAGAAGTCAAAGTAACTTTTTATCTTGGTAATGAATGACGCTATTTATAAACAGAAACTACCCCAAGCCTTTCCCTGCTCATCTCCAGCTGTTAATCCATGTTTATATGTTGTGTTTTGGGCAGATGGAACAAAAAGGTTGTTTTGGATGAGTTTTCAGACATGTTTATTTAGATTTAGATTAGCTCTTTTTGTTCCTATAATATACTTTATATAATATACTTTGTAATATTACCATGGAAACCTTGATTCAATTGTGATAGAGGTCCATTTTATTTTTATGAAATGCTTTCATATAATGGCAGAATATCAAAAATGTATTGGCATATTTTGTTTCTGGGAAATAGGAGGAACACTGTATTTGTTGATTTGTAATGGAATGAACCCAACCTAAAGTACAATGATACCATACAATTATGCAAATGCACACTTAAAACAAACCATACGCAGATTCTTGTTGCACACTCACACACACACACACATGCAGAAAATCACACACACACAGGGTGCATGATCATATGCATCCATCATTTTTATATAACACACACTGTTATATGGACAGTTGGACACACAATCCTGGGATGAGATCTGGGTAGGTGGATAAAAGTAGTGCTATTGTAATTCGATAGATGGCTATTGCTATGATAATCTCTCTTAAACAGATGATCATTTTGGGAATACATTTGATTGATATGGGACAGAGAGAGTGAGCTGGATCAGGATTTTCAGGAAGAATTAAAGGCTACATCTGTGTGTTTTAGAGAAGAAAAAGGTTCATGCTGTCACTCATATGGCCCCTTAACAGCCCCCCCCCTGCATTCTCTCGCCTTCTCTCTCCTCTCCTCCCCCCTCCTTCGGGCCACCCCTTGCACTCTCCCTCTACCCATCATCCTTCTGTCTTATCCATCATGCCCTTTTGAGTCCTTTCCTGATATAAAAAAACCTTTCCCCTTCAGCTCCCCCTCATTCTCAGTGCATTTCTGTCCCCCCCCCCCCCCCCCCCCTCTCTCTCTCAATCTCTCTCTCTCCCTGGTCTGGTGAATGTTTCCACTATAATCCTCTGCTTAGACCTGTGTTGCCACAGAAACATCAATAATATTCCTGCTCCACAACATCTTAGTGTATTAAAGTGGTCATACGCAGACACAGCACCCAGCCCTTCTCTCTCCGTAATGCACCTCATCGCAAATCCTCCTCCGGAAAAAATAGCAGCGCTGCTATGCAGGAGGGAACACTCCTGGGAGGGAGAGAGGGATGAATGGAGGGAAAAGAGATTGGGACTGGGATTTACCATGTCCACAGTCCAGTCTTCAGTTGTTTTTTGAGAGCCACGTGAGACTTCTGCTCACACACAGAAACAAGAAACCTGACCTACTGGATGTACAACAATATGCACACATGAAATTCACACAAGTCAACACAATGTGTCAATGTAGTATTTTTACTCACGTTCCTTTACAATGATGGTATTCAAACTTTTTCAGCGGGGACCCAATTTTTTTTCACCAGAATTTATAGCAACCCCACCCCAAATCTAACACAACCTTAAAATCTGTAGATTTAGAGTTGTACATTAACAAATAACCTTAATTCATTACATTTTCATCTCTTATCAAAATTAAGAGAAGCAATGAATACATTTACTCATTAAAATTGTATTTTTCAGATTATCTTTTTCAAAAACGTTTGTCTATTTTCCCCTACAATAATCTGTACTTTGTATTTGTTATTTGGTGCCCCCACTGCAGGGTTGCGACCCCGACTTTGAATAACACTGCTGTACACCACATTGACACGTTTTACTTATATCTGAAACACTCACACAGATTTGGCTGTATATAGTGAGTGAGTAACGCCCGTAGCTGTGTGCAAAGTGTCTCCACTAGGATCCACCCTCAGCTCAGAATAGCAGTGCCTGCAGGCAGCAACAACAGTAGCAGGTCAGACCCTCACTAGCCATCCAGCATCTCTCAGTCCATCTCAATTAAAACACAGTCCACCTCTCCCTGGAGTGGGTATTATATATTATCCCTCTAAATCAAATTTCATGGAAATTGCTAGGGAGACGAAAGTCATTCATTTGAGTGACATCAGTTTCTAGTCTATTCTATTCCACAGGGGCTGAGCAGCAGCATAGTGGGTGTTGGTTATCACTACCATGCACAGGAACAGCTTGTACACACTGACCAGTATAGTTACCAGCATACACACACACACACACCTACATGTGTATGAACATATTTTGATACATATGGGAACGGGGTTGCCATAACAACTTATGTGCACTTGTGTAGTCACTGAAGTAGATGCACATTGAATGGTTGTACTCATTGAAACACTCGCTGAAATGCTCACATACAGACTTTTCACATGTTGACTTGCAGCATAGATGCAGTCGTTTGAGAAAGACGGTGTTAGATTGGTTTTATATTCACATACAAATGCATGTGCCGCCCACAGTGGTGCAGTTTACAATACAGAAAACTGAATTGCAGTGCAGCTTACATAAGATAGAAATCACAAAGGTAGAACACTGTTGTTGACTGTATGTATGAATGGAGGTGAAGGTATTGGCCTTCACCTCTCATACAAATACATTCTACACTACCGTTTGTATCACCACACCTCTGAAATGCTTGCTAACAAGCTCGCACGTAACAGCCAGTTCAACAGATACTTCTGGATGCTACTAATAGGTCTATGTGGATTCCACATAGAGTCATTTATCTGTCAATAGCATCCAGCAGCCTTACTGTATAACCTCGACGTAGCTTCAACATTATCTGCCGTCTTGTATGTAGGGCTTTTGTTGGAGGGTATAGTATGTGGATTCAGGTGGTAAGTGTTTTCACACAGTAGCTGAAAAAAGGTTACGTTCTCGTGTACACTAGCTCCAGTGTCGGTGTGAGCTCATCGCTATGACTGTGGAGGTCAAGGTTTTTTTTAGGTAGCCTATAGGTTGATCAAAGAACCTGATGGGGTCTATATTATGCGGTAACTAATAATGCCTTATTGAGCTATATGACATCAGCACTGTAACTACCAGTGGTGTTTATTTTCTAATGAAGGTGCATACAGTTGTGACGTCATTGTTTCTCGCACTACCCACAGAGTTCTTAAACTATGGCGCGCAACATGGTTCCACGTGTCAGTGAATCGGCACAATCAACTTTTTAGTTTTTTCTAATTGCCGCCGTCTTGGAGCTAGAATTGGGATCATGTGTACTGTGCTCATGCCAATTCACAAAATAAGTGTAACTGAGAGAAATGTACAGTATGGCGAACTGAGCAAATTAGGCATTTGTGGTAAGTACATGGGGGGCCTTCGCCATTCTAAAGAACTAAACAAGTTACTGTGTGATTACAATGTAATTACAACTGCTGATGTAAAAAAGGCTTTATAAAATACATTTGATTGATGTAGCTAATTCCTTTGGAAATGCCTGGCAGTTCTATGTACTGTGAAATAAAGTGGTACCGAATAGCTTTCCCACCGCGATCGGATGGAGCAGCTAGCATGTACACTGTACAGGTCCACTGGAATCCTTTATAAGGAGGCAAGTAGTTAGTCGAACAGCTGTCTTTAGTTACTAGTTGACAGCATTGAGACATACCCTCAAGAACCCACTGCTCATAATATTCAGACTAGAGGGAATGGTGAGGACCACGAAAACTTGATTTCCTGTGTGTGTGTGTTATTATTGGTGTGTTACGTGTGTGTGTGTTTTACAACACTCTCTGATGATCCCAACAGTGCCACTCTGTGAGGATGGCAGATTGCTCGGCGACTGGGGTGTCATCATTCTAGCCAAATTATTCTGATTCGCTCTGATTTCCTGATGGAAGCGCCCTTATTCATCATCAGAAACGTTCTATCTTGCAGAGCACAACTGTCGCTACGCCTAATCACATGATTTGATTTGTCTGTTTTCTGTTCGAGGTAAAACACTGGGTTGTCTTGTGATGAGGCCCTCTCTCCACCCCTCTCCACTCAGCGGAGGCATGCAGTCCAGGCAGACCCCCCTCAAAGCAGCCGAATCAACAGAGCCAGGCCCCTGACCGAGACATTATACACACACAGACCTTAACATTCAGACTGGGGATGGGCATCAGGGAGAGAGGGGGGGAGAGGGGGGAGAGGGAGGAAGAGAGAAAAACATGGGGGATTTTCTTAAGTAATTAGTCTTCCTGTAACATCCTCTTAATTCCTGGGCTCAGGAGACCAGGGAAGGTGTTTGCAGATCTGTCCCATCCTAAAAAGGCATTACAGCAATGCAATATTCAGCAGGTCTAATCTAGACTTTTAGTGGTTCTTCATCTCTATGTTTAGAGGGTGCCCTAAAGCAATAGCAGCAATCTGGGCTGGAGATTAGACAGGGCTTTCTCCACTGATGAATCTGGGATTGTGTGAGTGAGAGTGTGTTTTCAGCACGGCACTGAGATTGCCTGTAGAATAGGAGACAGGAGAGGAGTGGTGGCTTTCCTTACAGCCCAGCGCTCATATGTTTGAGGTCCATAAACATAACCCTGAGGTTAGGCCTTGGCTATATCAACACTGGTATTGTAGAAGAATAACTATAGTGGAATAACCTCTATCTAGTTCTCTATATGTGTCTGCATACAACCACCACTGTTCATTTAGTTTTCTACCTGAAAGTTAGTCACTAGTTGGAGTGTTTGGACTGTAGTTTCTGTGGTCTAAATAAGGTTACCGGAAGGTAGTGTGTGTCCATGCTGAGGCAGCGGGTAAGAGTTGGGTCTTGTGTAGAATTGTATGAAGTCGTCATGCTGTGTGTTATGCACGCAAGCACACACACACACCTACTCAGGCTCTCCGCTGGACTATTCTATCCTGCAGCATTATATTGCACTGCTCTCCACAACAATACCACACACACATGCCATTGTACTATACAAATATCAAATGTCCCTATTTTTTTTTACAAAGATCTATTTTTCTCTCCGCATGAATCCATTTTGGGAGTGAGACAGCAAAATGGAAGGAGAGGAAAGCGCTCCCCGTCCGTCACCTTGCTACGGTGTTTCTTTAGGGGAAAAATGTGTTGCTGCTTTCAAGTGTAAAGTTGTTTTCTCCTGGCATGCCACTCTTTCCAAATGCCACTCACCTCCACCCCGCCTCGCCTTCTTTTCTCTCTCTCCTCTCAGGAATTTCAGTTACTTTCCTGTTGGAATTTAGTTGGAGTGTAGTTCCCCCTCCTCCTCTTAGAGGAAGGCACCTCCACCCTCCCCGGTCTCCCCCTCCCCAAGGCCGGATGGTGAGGCTGGTGGGCCAAACAGTGTCTGGTTCATGGGGATGTCACTTCCCATTGACTAGCACGGATTGCTTTCCGGGGCCAGGAGGGTCACACACAACTCTCACACACATTATACACACACTTCTCCTGTCCTGTACCCTTCAGAGTTAATGAGAGGCCAGGGCCACACACTGGGGACAGGAGAGAAGTGTGTGTGTGTGTGTGTGTGTGTGTGTGTGTGTGTGTGTGTGTGTGTGTGTGTGTGTGTGTGTGTGTGTGTGTGTGTGTGTGTGTGTGTGTGTGTGTGTGTGTGTGTGTTGGTTGGCTCATACACACACGCTCACACACCTGCACTCCATTGTATGTCTCTCAGTCTGGGAATGGAGGCCTGTGTGTTCTCTCATATGTGCACAGTGTTTACAGGGGTCAGTGTTGGGAGTGTCTGTTTCAGGCAGTGTCTGTCCCAGCAGGTAGAGCATCTCCTTTTCTCTATTGTTGCATGTGGAACACCTTAATTGACTGTTCGTGTGTTTCCCACATGCAGGGACTGTCTGCAGGGTCCAGAGCTCAGCGCGTTCTCACACACACACTTTCTCAGATTCACCAACACACACACACACACTTTCTCAGATTCACCAACACACACACACACACACACACACACACACACACACACACACACACACACACACACACACACACACTCTCTCTCTCAGATTCATCAGCACACATATACACACACACACACACACTCTTTCTCAGATTCACCAACACACACAGACACACACACACACACACACACACACACACACACACACACTCTTTCTCAGATTCACCAACACGCACACTCTTTCTCAGATTCACCAACACACACACCTTCTTTACACACACACACACACACACATTTGAATAGAAAGTTAACATTATGAACATCAGCTACCCAGCCCCACTGCTGTGTGTGTGTGTGTATTGTGAACATTCCTTATCGTTCCTGCAGGGGAGGCTCTCTGAATCAGCCATGCCTCCAGTCTCTCAGGGACCAGGGTAGACCAGGGGCGTCTCTCAGGGACCAGGGTATACCAGGGGCATCTCTCAGGGACCAGGGTAGGCCAGGGGAGTCTCTCAGGGACCAGGGTAGGCCAGGGGAGTTTTTGAATCGGCCATGCTTCCGGGCTCTCAGGGACCAGGGTAGGTCATGGGAGTCTCTCAGGCACCAGGGTAGGCCAGTGGGAGACTCTCGGGACCAGGGTAGGCCAGTGGGAGTCTCTCAGGGACCAGGGTAGGCCAGAGGAGTCTCTCAGGGACCAGGGTAGGCCAGGGGAGTCTCTCAGGGACCAGGGTAGGCCAGTGGGAGTCTCTCAGGGACCAGGGTAGGCCAGAGGAGTCTCTCAGGGACCAGGGTAGGCCAGTGGGAGTCTCTCAGGGACCAGGGTAGGCCAGTGGGAGTCTCTCAGGGACCAGGGTAGGCCAGGGGAGTCGCTTAGGGACCAGGGTAGGCCAAGGGAGTCTCTCGGGGTCCAGGGTAGGCCAGTGGGAGTCTCTCTCAGGGACTAGGATAGGCCAGGGGTGCCTCTCAGGGACCAGGTTAGGCCACTGGGAGTCTCTGGATCAGCCATGCGTCCAGGTTCTCAGGTACCAGGGTAGGCCAATGGGAGTCTCTCAGGCACCAGGGTATGCCAATGGGAGTCTCTCAGGCACCAGGGTAGGCCAGTGGGAGTCTCTCAGGGTCCAGGGTAGGCCAGTGGGAGTCTCTCAGGCACCAGGGTAGGCCAGTGGGAGTCTCTCAGGGACCAGGGTAGGCCAGGGGAGTCTCTGAATCAGCCATGCCTCCAGGTTCTCAGGTACCAGGGTAGGCCAGGGGAGTCTCTCAGGGACCAGGGTAGGCCAGTGGGAGTCTCTCAGGGACCAGGGTAGCCCAGTGGGAGTCTCTCAGGGACCAGGGTAGGCCAGTGGGAGTCTCTGAATCAACCATGCCTCCCTGCTCTCAGGGACCAGGGTAGGCCGGGGGAGTCTCTCGGGGACCAGGGTAGGCCAGCAAACAGCAGTGTGTAAGAGTGTTGCCTACGCTACGCCAACTACCCAATGTGTTAATCCTCTCCTCTTTTATCCTCTTTCTCTCTATCCCCCTCTCCTGCCGGAAGGCCGCTCTCTGTTGAATAATTGCAGTGAGGGAAAAATTTTCAATGCATACGTGATGGGCTCTCTGAAGCACATCTCTCTCTCTCTTTTTCTGTCTCTCTCTCCGTGGCTTACTGGGGTGAAAGACTATCCCCTCTCCTTAATCCTGCCCTGCCTGGCGTAAGAGCCCAGCTTTGCAGACCCTCCAACCACACAGCCGGAGTGGAGTCAGGGATACATACATAGGGAGATGACAGGAGAACCCTTCATACACTCTGTGTACAGTCAGTTCACCTGACACACACACACACACACACACACGCCTGTTTCTGTCCTCTCAGCCATACACACGGTATACATTAGCTTTGGATCAGGCCTGTTTCTGTCCTCTCAGCCATACACACGGTATACATTAGCTTTGGATCAGGCCTGTTTCTGTCCTCTCAGCCATACACACGGTATACATTAGCTTTGGATCAGGCCTGTTTCTGTCCTCTCAGCCATACACACGGTATACATTAGCTTTGGATCAGGCCTGTTTCTGTCCTCTCAGCCATACACACGGTATACATTAGCTTTGGATCAGGCCTGTTTCCAATACAGCAGGCCACATGTCAATTTAGATGTGTAAAATGAGCTTGATAGAAGTGTTATGCTACACACACCTCCCACTGCGTTATGAGTGTTAGAGTGAGGTGGCGCTGGAACGATAAGCAGGCGTATTTAACAGCATATAGTCCTAGCACACAGTATATCTGCCTTTGTTTAGTGTATTGAATTGATCAGCGTAGTGTTAGTGTATTGGCTGGCTTTCTCACCCTAGCTCCTACATTATGCTGAGTGTTGTGACATAAACACAAGTGACCTGCTGTTTGTTTTCAAGTGGGTGGAATCAGTTGCAGTGTTCAATAGGCATCAACCTACACATAATCATAAAAACATACTCAGTCAGTCACACACTCAATCCAGCAGGCACGCACATTCACACTCACGCACACACACACACGAGCGGTGGATGGAGCAAGCTAACACAACACTCACACACGCCTGCGTGCCTCCCACAGAGGCTTCTATTCAGAGAGGGAGAGGGGTATGCAAATGGAACTATTCTCTCCAAACAAACATTCTACATTAATCTGCCTCATTCTTTTTCCCTCCCTCCCTCCCAGGGGTTAGAGAGAGAGAGAGATGGCAGCGAGACGGTGGTAGGGAGAGGGCGAGACGGCGGTAGAGAGAGGGCGAGACGGCGGTAGAGAGAGGGCGAGACGGCGGTAGAGAGAGGGCGAGACGGCGGTAGAGAGAGGGCGAGACGGAGGTAGAGAGAGGGCGAGACGGAGGTAGAGAGAGGGCGAGACGGCGGTAGAGAGAGGGCGAGACGGCGGTAGAGAGAGGGCGAGACGGCGGTAGAGAGAGGGCGAGACGGCGGTAGAGAGAGGGCGAGACGGTGGTAGAGAGAGGGCGAGACGGCGGCGAGACGGTGGTAGAGAGAGGGCGAGACGGCAGCGAGACGGTGGTAGAGAGAGAGCGAGACGGCAGCGAGACGGAGGTAGAGAGAGGGCGAGACGGCAGCGAGACGGCGGTAGAGAGAGGGCGAGACGGCAGCGAGACGGCGGTAGAGAGAGGGCGAGACGGCAGCGAGACGGCGGTAGAGAGAGGGCGAGACGGCAGCGAGACGGCGGTAGAGAGAGGGCGAGACGGCGGTAGAGAGAGGGCGAGACGGTGGTAGGGAAAGGGCGAGACGGCGGTAGAGAGAGGGCGAGACGGCAGCGAGACGGTGGTAGAGAGAGGGCAAGACGGCAGCGAGACGGAGGTAGAGAGAGGGCGAGACGGCGGTAGAGAGAGGGCGCGACGGCAGCAAGACGGCGGTAGGGAGAGGGCGAGACGGCAGCGAGACGGTGGTAGAGAGAGGGCGCTACGGCAGCGAGACGGCGGTAGAGAGAGGGCGAGACGGCAGCGAGATGGCGGTAGAGAGAGGGCGAGACGGCAGCGAGACGGAGGTAGAGAGAGGGCGAGACGGCGGTAGAGAGAGGGCGAGACGGGGGTAGAGAGAGGGCGAGACGGTGGTAGGGAAAGGGCGAGACGGCGGTAGAGAGAGGGCGAGACGGCAGCGAGACGGTGGTAGAGAGAGGGCGAGACGGCAGCGAGACGGAGGTAGAGAGAGGGCGAGACGGCGGTAGAGAGAGGGCGAGACGGGGGTAGAGAGAGGGCGAGACGGGGGTAGAGAGAGGGCGAGACGGGGGTAGAGAGAGGGCGAGACGGTGGTAGAGAGAGGGCGAGACGGCAGCGAGACGGAGGTAGAGAGAGGGCGAGACGGCGGTAGAGAGAGGGCGAGACGGGGGTAGAGAGAGGGCGCGACGGCAGCGAGACGGCGGTAGAGAGAGGGCGAGACGGGGATAGAGAGAGGGCGAGACGGAGGTAGAGAGAGGGCGAGACGGGGGTAGAGAGAGGGCGAGACGGTGGTAGGGAGAGGGCGAGACGGCGGCAGCGAGACGGCGGTAGAGAGAGGGCGAGACGGGGGTAGAGAGAGGGCGCAACGGCAGCGAGGCGGCGGTAGAGAGAGGGCGAGACGGGGGTAGAGAGAGGGTGAGACGGCAGCGAGACGGTGGTAGGGAGAGGGCGAGACGGCAGCGAGACGGCGGTAGAGAGAGAGTAGGACGGCAGCGAGACAGTGGTAGGGAGAGGGCGAGACTAGAGAGAGGGCGAGACTGCGAGACAGAGGTAGAGATACGACGAGACCCAGGTAGAGGGCAAGACTGAGGTAGAGAAAGGGCGAGATGGACGGCGAGACGTACGGTAGAAGGACGGCGAGACGGAGGTAGAGGGACGGCGAGACGGCGGTAAAGTGTGGGCGAGACGGCGGTAGAGTGTAGAGAGGCGGCTGTAGAGAGAGGGCGAGACGGAGGTAGAGAGAGGGCGAGACGGAGGTAGAGAGAGGGCGAGACGGAGGTAGAGAGAGGGCGAGACGGAGGTAGAGAGAGGGCGAGACGGCGGTAAAGTGTGGGCGAGGCGGCGGTAGAGTGTGGGCGAGACGGCGGTAGAGAGAGGGCGAGACGGAGGTAGAGAGAGGGCGAGACGGGGGTAGAGAGAGGGCGAGACGGAGTTAGAGAGAGGGCGAGACGGAGGAAGAGAGAGGGCGAGACGGAGGTAGAGAGAGGGCGAGACGGAGGTAGAGAGAGGGCGAGACGGAGGTAGAGAGAGGGCGAGACGGGGGTAGAGAGAGGTCGAGACGGGGGTAGAGAGAGGGCGAGACGGGGGTAGAGAGAGGGCGAGACGGGGGTAGAGAGAGGGCGAGACGGGGGTAGAGAGAGGGCGAGACGGACGGTAGAGAGAGGGCGAGACGGACGGTAGAGAGAGGGCGAGACGGACGGTAGAGAGAGGGCGAGACGGACGGTAGAGGGACGGCGAGACGGAGGTAGAGAGAGGGCGAGACGGAGGTAGAGAGAGGGCGAGACGGGGGTAGAGAGAGGGCGAGACGGAGGTAGAGAGAGGGCTAGACGGGGGTAGAGAGAGGGCGAGACGGGGGTAGAGAGAGGGCGAGACGGGGGTAGAGAGAGGGCGAGACGGGGGTAGAGAGAGGGCGAGACGGACGGTAGAGAGAGGGCGAGACGGACGGTAGAGAGAGGGCGAGACGAACGGTAGAGAGAGGGCGAGACGGCGGTAGAGAGAGGGCGAGACGGCGGTAGAGAGAGGGCGAGACGGAGGTAGAGAGAGGGCGAGACGGAGGTAGAGAGAGGGTGAGACGGAGGTAGAGAGAGGGCGAGACGGAGGTAGAGAGAGGGCGAGACGGACGGTAGGGGGACGGCGAGACGGACGGTAGGGGGACGGTAGAGGGACGGCGAGACGGACGGTAGAGGGACGGCGAGACGGACGGTAGAGGGACGGCGAGACGGAGGTAGAGGGACGGCGAGACGGAGGTAGAGGGACGGCGAGATGGCGGTAGAGTGTAGGCGAGACGGCTGTAGAGAGGGTCGAGACGGCGAGACGGAGGTAGAGAGTGGGCGAGACGGGGGTAGAGAGAGGGCGAGACGGAGGTAGAGAGAGGGCGAGACGGAGGTAGAGAGAGGGCGAGACGGAAGTAGAGAGAGGGCGAGACGGACGGTAGAAGGACGGTAGAGGGACGGCGAGACGGAGGTAGAGGGACGGCGAGACGGAGGTAGAGGGACGGCGAGACGGCGGTAGAGTGTGGGCGAGACGGCTGTACAGAGAGGGCGAGACGGAGGTAGAGAGAGGGCGAGACGGAAGTAGAGAGGGTCGAGACGGCGAGACGGAGGTAGAGAGAGGGCGAGACGGGGGTAGAGAGAGGGCGAGACGGAGGTAGAGAGAGGGCGAGACGGAAGTAGAGAGAGGGCGAGACGGGGTTAGAGAGAGGGCGAGACGGAGGTAGAGAGAGGGCGAGACGGAAGTAGAGAGAGGGCGAGACGGGGGTAGAGAGAGGGCGAGATGGGGGTAGAGAGAGGGCGAGACGGAGGTAGAGAGAGGGCGAGAGAGGGCGAGACGGAGGTAGAGAGAGGACGAGACGGCGAGACGGAAGTAGAGAGGGTCGAGACGGAGGTAGAGAGAGGGCGAGACGGGGGTAGAGAGAGGGCGAGACGGGGGTAGAGAGAGGGCGAGACGGAGGTAGAGAGAGGGCGAGACGGAGGTAGAGAGAGGGCGAGACAGAAGTAGAGATAGGGCGAGACGGGGGTAGAGAGAGGGCGAGACGGAGGTAGAGAGAGGGCGAGACGGAGGTAGAGAGAGGGCGAGACGGAGGTAGAGAGAGGGCGAGACGGAGGTAGAGAGAGGGCGAGACGGAGGTAGAGGGTGAGACGGCAAGACTGAGGTAGACGGCGAGACGGAGGTAGAGAGAGGGCGAGACGGGGGTAGAGTGAGGGCGAGACGGAGGTAGAGAGAGGGCGAGACGGAAGTAGAGAGAGGGCGAGACGGGGGTAGAGAGAGGGCGAGACGGAGGTAGAGAGAGGGCGAGACGGAGGTAGAGAGAGGGCGAGACGGAGGTAGAGAGAGGGCGAGACGGAGGTAGAGAGAGGGCGAGACGGAGGTAGAGAGAGGGCGAGACGGAGGTAGAGAGAGGGCGAGACGGGGGTAGAGAGAGGGCGAGACGGGGGTAGAGAGAGGGCGAGACGGGGGTAGAGAGAGGGCGAGACGGGGGTAGAGAGAGGGGGAGACGGGGGTAGAGAGAGGGCGAGACGGACGATAGAGGGAGGGCGAGACGGAGGTAGAGGGACGGCGAGACGGAGGTAGACGGACGGCGAGACGGAGGTAGAGGGACGGCGAGACTGAGGTAGACGGACGGCGAGACGGCGGTAGAGTGTGTGCGAGACGGCGGTAGAGTGTAGGCGAGACGGCTGTACAGAGAGGGCGAGACGGAGGTAGAGAGAGGGCGAGAGAGGGCGAGACTGAGGTAGAGAGAGGGCGAGAGAGGGCGAGACGGAGGTAGAGAGAGGACGAGACGGCGAGAAATAAGGAGAGAGGGTCGAGACGGCGAGACGGAGGTAGAGAGAGGGCGAGACGGAGGTAGAGAGAGGGCGAGACGGGGGTAGAGAGAGGGCGAGACGGAGGTAGAGAGAGGGCGAGAAGGAGGTAGAGAGAGGACGAGACGGCGAGACGGAAGTAGAGAGGGTCGAGACGGAGGTAGAGAGAGGGCGAGACGGGGGTAGAGAGAGGGCGAGACGGAGGTAGAGAGAGGGCGAGACAGAAGTAGAGAGGGCGAGACAGGGGTAGAGAGTGGGCGAGACGGAGGTAGAGAGAGGGCGAGACGGAGGTAGAGAGAGGGCGAGACGGAGGTAGAGAGAGGGCGAGACGGAGGTAGAGAGAGGGCGAGACGGAGTTAGAGAGATGGCGAGACGGAGGTAGAGAGAGAGAGGGCGAGACGGAGGTAGAGAGAGAGAGGGCGAGACGGAGGTAGAGAGAGGGCGAGACGGCAAGACTGAGGTAGACGGCGAGACGGAGTTAGAGAGAGGCCGAGACGGAGGTAGAGAGATGGCGAGACGGAGGTAGAGGGACGGCGAGACGGACGGTAGGGGGACGGCGAGACGGACGGTAGGGGGACGGCGAGACGGGCGGTAGGGGGACTGCGAGATGGACGGCGAGACGGACGGTAGAGGGACGGCGAGACGGACGGTAGAAGGACGGCGAGACGGAGGGTAGAGGGACGGCGAGACGGAGGTAGAGGGACGGCGAGACGGAGGTAGAGTGTGTGCGAGACGGCGGTAGAGTGTAGGCGAGACGGCTGTACAGAGAGGGCGAGACTGAGGTAGAGAGAGGGCGAGACTGAGGTAGAGAGAGGGCGAGAGAGGGCGAGACGGAGGTAGAGAGAGGACGAGACGGCGAGACGGAAGTAGAGAGGGTCGAGACGGTGAGACGGAAGTAGAGAGGGTCGAGACGGTGAGACGGAGGTAGAGAGAGGGCGAGACGGAGGTAGAGAGAGGGCGAGACGGGGGTAGAGAGAGGGCGAGACGGGGGTAGAGAGAGGGCGAGACGGAGGTAGAGAGAGGGCGAGAGAGGGCGAGACGGAGGTAGAGAGAGGACGAGACGGCGAGACGGAAGTAGAGAGGGTCGAGACGGAGGTAGAGAGAGGGCGAGACGGGGGTAGAGAGAGGGCGAGACGGAGGTAGAGAGAGGGCGAGACAGAAGTAGAGAGAGGGCGAGACGGAGGTAGAGAGAGGGCGAGACGGAGGTAGAGAGAGGGCGAGACGGAGGTAGAGAGAGAGAGGGCGAGACGGAGGTAGAGAGAGAGAGGGCGAGACGGAGGTAGAGAGAGGGCGAGACGGAGGTAGAGGGTGAGACGGCAAGACTGAGGTAGACGGCGAGACGGAGGTAGAGAGAGGGCGAGACGGGGGTAGAGTGAGGGCGAGACGGAGGTAGAGAGAGGGCGAGACGGAAGTAGAGAGAGGGCGAGACGGGGGTAGAGAGAGGGCGAGACGGAGGTAGAGAGAGGGCGAGACGGAGGTAGAGAGAGGGCGAGACGGAGGTAGAGAGAGGGCGAGACGGAGGTAGAGAGAGGGCGAGACGGAGGTAGAGAGAGGGCGAGACGGAGGTAGAGAGAGGGCGAGACGGGGGTAGAGAGAGGGCGAGACGGGGGTAGAGAGAGGGCGAGACGGGGGTAGAGAGAGGGCGAGACGGGGGTAGAGAGAGGGCGAGACGGGGGTAGAGAGAGGGCGAGACGGGGGTAGAGAGAGGGCGAGACGGACGATAGAGGGAGGGCGAGACGGAGGTAGAGGGACGGCGAGACTGAGGTAGACGGACGGCGAGACGGAGGTAGAGGGACGGCGAGACTGAGGTAGACGGACGGCGAGACGGCGGTAGAGTGTGTGCGAGACGGCGGTAGAGTGTAGGCGAGACGGCTGTACAGAGAGGGCGAGACGGAGGTAGAGAGAGGGCGAGAGAGGGCGAGACTGAGGTAGAGAGAGGGCGAGAGAGGGCGAGACGGAGGTAGAGAGAGGACGAGACGGCGAGAAATAAGTAGAGAGGGTCGAGACGGCGAGACGGAGGTAGAGAGAGGGCGAGACGGAGGTAGAGAGAGGGCGAGACGGGGGTAGAGAGAGGGCGAGACGGAGGTAGAGAGAGGGCGAGAAGGAGGTAGAGAGAGGACGAGACGGCGAGACGGAAGTAGAGAGGGTCGAGACGGAGGTAGAGAGAGGGCGAGACGGGGGTAGAGAGAGGGCGAGACGGAGGTAGAGAGAGGGCGAGACAGAAGTAGAGAGGGCGAGACAGGGGTAGAGAGTGGGCGAGACGGAGGTAGAGAGAGGGCGAGACGGAGGTAGAGAGAGGGCGAGACGGAGGTAGAGAGAGGGCGAGACGGAGGTAGAGAGAGGGCGAGACGGAGTTAGAGAGAGGGCGAGACGGAGTTAGAGAGATGGCGAGACGGAGGTAGAGAGAGAGAGGGCGAGACGGAGGTAGAGAGAGAGAGGGCGAGACGGAGGTAGAGAGAGGGCGAGACGGCAAGACTGAGGTAGACGGCGAGACGGAGTTAGAGAGAGGCCGAGACGGAGGTAGAGAGAGGGCGAGACGGAGGTAGAGGGACGGCGAGACGGACGGTAGGGGGACGGCGAGACGGACGGTAGGGGGACGGCGAGACGGGCGGTAGGGGGACTGCGAGATGGACGGCGAGACGGACGGTAGAGGGACGGCGAGACGGACGGTAGAAGGACGGCGAGACGGAGGGTAGAGGGACGGCGAGACGGAGGTAGAGGGACGGCGAGACGGAGGTAGAGTGTGTGCGAGACGGCGGTAGAGTGTAGGCGAGACGGCTGTACAGAGAGGGCGAGACTGAGGTAGAGAGAGGGCGAGACTGAGGTAGAGAGAGGGCGAGAGAGGGCGAGACGGAGGTAGAGAGAGGACGAGACGGCGAGACGGAAGTAGAGAGGGTCGAGACGGTGAGACGGAAGTAGAGAGGGTCGAGACGGTGAGACGGAGGTAGAGAGAGGGCGAGACGGAGGTAGAGAGAGGGCGAGACGGGGGTAGAGAGAGGGCGAGACGGGGGTAGAGAGAGGGCGAGACGGAGGTAGAGAGAGGGCGAGAGAGGGCGAGACGGAGGTAGAGAGAGGACGAGACGGCGAGACGGAAGTAGGGAGGGTCGAGACGGAGGTAGAGAGAGGGCGAGACGGGGGTAGAGAGAGGGCGAGACGGAGGTAGAGAGAGGGCGAGACAGAAGTAGAGAGAGGGCGAGACGGAGGTAGAGAGAGGGCGAGACGGAGGTAGAGAGAGGGCGAGACGGAGGTAGAGAGAGAGAGGGCGAGACGGAGGTAGAGAGAGAGAGGGCGAGACGGAGGTAGAGAGAGGGCGAGACGGAGGTAGAGGGTGAGAGGGCAAGACTGAGGTAGACGGCGAGACGGAGGTAGAGAGAGGGCGAGACGGGGGTAGAGTGAGGGCGAGACGGAGGTAGAGAGAGGGCGAGACGGAAGTAGAGAGAGGGCGAGACGGGGGTAGAGAGAGGGCGAGACGGAGGTAGAGAGAGGGCGGTACGGAGGTAGAGAGAGGGCGAGACGGAGGTAGAGAGAGGGCGAGACGGAGGTAGAGAGAGGGCGAGACGGAGGTAGAGAGAGGGCGAGACGGAGGTAGAGAGAGGGCGAGACGGGGGTAGAGAGAGGGCGAGACGGGGGTAGAGAGAGGGCGAGACGGGGGTAGAGAGAGGGCGAGACGGGGGTAGAGAGAGGGCGAGACGGGGGTAGAGAGAGGGCGAGACGGAGGTAGAGAGATGGCGAGACGGAGGTAGAGAGAGGGCGAGACGGAGGTAGAGAGAGGGCGAGACGGAGGTAGAGAGAGGGCGAGACGGAGGTAGAGAGAGGGCGAGACGGAGGTAGAGAGAGGGCGAGACGGAGGTAGAGAGAGGGCGAGAGAGGGCGAGACTGAGGTAGAGAGAGGGCGAGAGAGGGCGAGACGGAGGTAGAGAGAGGACGAGACGGCGAGAAATAAGTAGAGATGGTCGAGACGGAGGTAGAGAGAGGGCGAGACGGAGGTAGAGAGAGGGCGAGACGGGGGTAGAGAGAGGGCGAGACGGAGGTAGAGAGAGGGCGAGACGGAGGTAGAGAGAGGGCGAGACGGAGGTAGAGAGAGGACGAGACGGAAGTAGAGAGGGTCGAGACGGAGGTAGAGAGAGGGCGAGACGGGGGTAGAGAGAGGGCGAGACGGAGGTAGAGAGAGGGCGAGACAGAAGTAGAGATAGGGCGAGACAGGGGTAGAGAGAGGGCGAGACAGAGGTAGAGAGAGGGCGAGACGGAGGTAGAGAGAGGGCGAGACGGAGGTAGAGAGAGGGCGAGACGGAGGTAGAGAGAGGGCGAGACGGAGGTAGAGAGATGGCGAGACGGAGGTAGAGAGAGAGAGGGCGAGACGGAGGTAGAGAGAGAGAGGGCGAGACGGAGGTAGAGAGAGGGCGAGACGGCAAGACTGAGGTAGACGGCGAGACGGAGTTAGAGAGAGGCCGAGACGGAGGTAGAGAGAGGGCGAGACGGAGGTAGAGGGACGGCGAGACGGACGGTAGGGGGACGGCGAGACGGACGGTAGGGGGACGGCGAGACGGGCGGTAGTGGGACTGCGAGATGGACGGCGAGACGGACGGTAGAGGGACGGCGAGACGGACGGTAGAAGGACGGCGAGACGGAGGGTAGAGGGACGGCGAGACGGAGGTAGAGGGACGGCGAGACCGAGGTAGAGTGTGTGCGAGACGGCGGTAGAGTGTAGGCGAGACGGCTGTACAGAGAGGGCGAGACTGAGGTAGAGAGAGGGCGAGACGGAGGTAGAGAGAGGGCGAGAGAGGGCGAGACGGAGGTAGAGAGAGGACGAGACGGCGAGACGGAAGTAGAGAGGGTCGAGACGGTGAGACGGAGGTAGAGAGAGGGCGAGACGGAGGTAGAGAGAGGGCGAGACGGGGGTAGAGAGAGGGCGAGACGGGGGTAGAGAGAGGGCGAGACGGAGGTAGAGAGAGGGCGAGAGAGGGCGAGACGGAGGTAGAGAGAGGACGAGACGGGGGTAGAGAGAGGGCGAGACGGAGGTAGAGAGAGGGCGAGACGGAGGGAGAGAGAGGGCGAGACGGAGGTAGAGAGAGGGCGAGACGGAGGTAGAGAGAGGGCGAGACGGAGGTAGAGAGAGGGCGAGACGGCGAGACGGAGGTAGAGAGAGGGCGAGACGGAGGTAGAGAGAGGGCGAGACGGGGGTAGAGAGAGGGCGAGATGGGGGTAGAGAGAGGGCGAGACGGAGGTAGAGAGAGGGCGAGACGGAGGTAGAGAGAGGACGAGACGGCGAGACGGAAGTAGAGAGGGTCGAGACGGAGGTAGAGAGAGGGCGAGACGGGGGTAGAGAGAGGGCGAGACGGGGGTAGAGAGAGGGCGAGACGGAGGTAGAGAGAGGGCGAGACGGAGGTAGAGAGAGAGCGAGACAGAAGTAGAGATAGGGCGAGACGGGGGTAGAGAGAGGGCGAGACGGAGGTAGAGAGAGGGCGAGACGGAGGTAGAGAGAGGGCGAGACGGAGGTAGAGAGAGGGCGAGACGGAGGTAGAGGGTGAGACGGCAAGACTGAGGTAGACGGCGAGACGGAGGTAGAGAGAGGGCGAGACGGGGGTAGAGTGAGGGCGAGACGGAGGTAGAGAGAGGGCGAGACGGAAGTAGAGAGAGGGCGAGACGGGGGTAGAGAGAGGGCGAGACGGAGGTAGAGAGAGGGCGAGACGGAGGTAGAGAGAGGGCGAGACGGAGGTAGAGAGAGGGCGAGACGGAGGTAGAGAGAGGGCGAGACGGAGGTAGAGAGAGGGCGAGACGGGGGTAGAGAGAGGGCGAGACGGGGGTAGAGAGAGGGAGAGACGGGGGTAGAGAGAGGGCGAGACGGGGGTAGAGAGAGGGCGAGACGGGGGTAGAGAGAGGGCGAGACGGGGGTAGAGAGAGGGCGAGACGGACGGTAGAGGGAGGGCGAGACGGAGGTAGAGGGACGGCGAGACTGAGGTAGACGGACGGCGAGACGGCGTTAGAGTGTGTGCGAGACGGCGGTAGAGTGTAGGCGGACGGCTGTACAGAGAGGGCGAGACGGAGGTAGAGAGAGGGCGAGAGAGGGCGAGACTGAGGTAGAGAGAGGGCGAGACGGAGGTAGAGAGAGGGCGAGACGGAGGTAGAGAGAGGGCGAGACGGGGGTAGAGAGAGGGCGAGACGGGGGTAGAGAGAGGGAGAGACGGGGGTAGAGAGAGGGCGAGACGGGGGTAGAGAGAGGGCGAGACGGGGGTAGAGAGAGGGCGAGACGGGGGTAGAGAGAGGGCGAGACGGACGGTAGAGGGAGGGCGAGACGGAGGTAGAGGGACGGCGAGACTGAGGTAGACGGACGGCGAGACGGCGTTAGAGTGTGTGCGAGACGGCGGTAGAGTGTAGGCGGACGGCTGTACAGAGAGGGCGAGACGGAGGTAGAGAGAGGGCGAGAGAGGGCGAGACTGAGGTAGAGAGAGGGCGAGACGGAGGTAGAGAGAGGACGAGACGGCGAGAAATAAGTAGAGAGGGTCGAGACGGCGAGACGGAGGTAGAGAGAGGGCGAGACGGAGGTAGAGAGAGGGCGAGACGGGGGTAGAGAGAGGGCGAGACGGAGGTAGAGAGAGGGCGAGACGGAGGTAGAGAGAGGACGAGACGGCGAGACGGAAGTAGAGAGGGTCGAGACGGAGGTAGAGAGAGGGCGAGACGGGGGTAGAGAGAGGGCGAGACGGAGGTAGAGAGAGGGCGAGACAGAAGTAGAGAGGGCGAGACAGGGGTAGAGAGAGGGCGAGACGGAGGTAGAGAGAGGGCGAGACGGAGGTAGAGAGAGGGCGAGACGGAGGTAGAGAGAGGGCGAGACGGAGGTAGAGAGAGGACGAGACGGCGAGACGGAAGTAGAGAGGGTCGAGACGGAGGTAGAGAGAGGGCGAGACGGGGGTAGAGTGAGGGCGAGACGGAGGTAGAGAGAGGGCGAGACGGAAGTAGAGAGAGGGCGAGACGGGGGTAGAGAGAGGGCGAGACGGAGGTAGAGAGAGGGCGAGACGGAGGTAGAGAGAGGGCGAGACGGAGGTAGAGAGAGGGCGAGACGGAGGTAGAGAGAGGGCGAGACGGAGGTAGAGAGAGGGCGAGACGGAGGTAGAGAGAGGGCGAGACGGGGGTAGAGAGAGGGCGAGACGGGGGTAGAGAGAGGGAGAGACGGGGGTAGAGAGAGGGCGAGACGGGGGTAGAGAGAGGGCGAGACGGGGGTAGAGAGAGGGCGAGACGGACGGTAGAGGGAGGGCGAGACGGAGGTAGAGGGACGGCGAGACTGAGGTAGACGGACGGCGAGACGGCGTTAGAGTGTGTGCGAGACGGCGGTAGAGTGTAGGCGGACGGCTGTACAGAGAGGGCGAGACGGAGGTAGAGAGAGGGCGAGAGAGGGCGAGACTGAGGTAGAGAGAGGACGAGACGGCGAGAAATAAGTAGAGAGGGTCGAGACGGAGGTAGAGAGAGGGCGAGACGGGGGTAGAGAGAGGGCGAGACGGAGGTAGAGAGAGGGCGAGACGGGGGTAGAGAGAGGGCGAGACGGAGGTAGAGAGAGGGCGAGACGGAGGTAGAGAGAGGACGAGACGGCGAGACGGAAGTAGAGAGGGTCGAGACGGAGGTAGAGAGAGGGCGAGACGGGGGTAGAGAGAGGGCGAGACGGAGGTAGAGAGAGGGCGAGACAGAAGTAGAGAGGGCGAGACAGGGGTAGAGAGAGGGCGAGACGGAGGTAGAGAGAGGGCGAGACGGAGGTAGAGAGAGGGCGAGACGGAGGTAGAGAGAGGGCGAGACGGAGGTAGAGAGAGGGCGAGACGGAGGTAGAGAGATGGCGAGACGGAGGTAGAGAGAGGGCGAGACGGAGGTAGAGAGAGAGAGGGCGAGACGGAGGTAGAGAGAGGGCGAGACGGCAAGACTGAGGTAGACGGCGAGACGGAGTTAGAGAGAGGCCGAGACGGAGGTAGAGAGAGGGCGAGACGGAGGTAGAGGGACGGCGAGACGGACGGTAGGGGGACGGCGAGACGGACGGTAGGGGGACGGCGAGACGGGCGGTAGGGGGACTGCGAGATGGACGGCGAGACGGACGGTAGAGGGACGGCGAGACGGACGGTAGAAGGACGGCGAGACGGAGGGTAGAGGGACGGCGAGACGGAGGTAGAGGGACGGCGAGACGGCTGTACAGAGAGGGCGAGACTGAGGTAGAGAGAGGGCGAGACTGAGGTAGAGAGAGGGCGAGAGAGGGCGAGACGGAGGTAGAGAGAGGACGAGACGGCGAGACGGAAGTAGAGAGGGTCGAGACGGTGAGACGGAGGTAGAGAGAGGGCGAGACGGAGGTAGAGAGAGGGCGAGACGGGGGTAGAGAGAGGGCGAGACGGGGGTAGAGAGAGGGCGAGACGGAGGTAGAGAGAGGGCGAGAGAGGGCGAGACGGAGGTAGAGAGAGGACGAGACGGCGAGACGGAAGTAGAGAGGGTCGAGACGGAGGTAGAGAGAGGGCGAGACGGGGGTAGAGAGAGGGCGAGACGGAGGTAGAGAGAGGGCGAGACGGAGGTAGAGAGAGGGCGAGACAGAAGTAGAGATAGGGCGAGACGGGGGTAGAGAGAGGGCGAGACGGAGGTAGAGAGAGGGCGAGACGGAGGTAGAGAGAGGGCGAGACGGAGGTAGAGAGAGGGCGAGACGGAGGTAGAGAGAGGGCGAGACGGAGGTAGAGAGAGAGAGGGCGAGACGGAGGTAGAGAGAGGGCGAGACGGAGGTAGAGGGTGAGACGGCAAGACTGAGGTAGATGGCGAGACGGAGGTAGAGAGAGGGCGAGACGGGGGTAGAGTGAGGGCGAGACGGAGGTAGAGAGAGGGCGAGACGGAAGTAGAGAGAGGGCGAGACGGGACTAGAGAGAGGGCGAGACGGAGGTAGAGAGAGGGCGAGACGGAGGTAGAGAGAGGGCGAGACGGAGGTAGAGAGAGGGCGAGACGGAGGTAGAGAGAGGGCGAGACGGAGGTAGAGAGAGGGCGAGACGGGGGTAGAGAGAGGGCGAGACGGGGGTAGAGAGAGGGCGAGACGGGGGTAGAGAGAGGGCGAGACGGGGGTAGAGAGAGGGCGAGACGGGGGTAGAGAGAGGGCGAGACGGGGGTAGAGAGAGGGCGAGACGGACGGTAGAGGGACGGCGAGACGGAGGTAGAGGGACGGCGAGACGGAGGTAGAGGGACGGCGAGACGGAGGTAGAGGGACGGCGAGACGGAGGTAGAGGGACGGCGAGACGGCGGTAGAGTGTGTGCGAGACGGCGGTAGAGTGTAGGCGAGACGGCTGTACAGAGAGGGCGAGACGGAGGTAGAGAGAGGGCGAGAGAGGGCGAGACTGAGGTAGAGACAGGGGGCGAGAGAGGGCGAGACGGAGGTAGAGAGAGGACGAGACGGCGAGAAATAAGTAGAGAGGGTCGAGACGGCGAGACGGAGGTAGAGAGAGGGCGAGACGGAGGTAGAGAGAGGGCGAGACGGGGGTGGAGAGAGGGCGAGACGGAGGTAGAGAGAGGGCGAGAGAGGGCGAGACGGAGGTAGAGAGAGGACGAGACGGCGAGACGGAAGTAGAGAGGGTCGAGACGGAGGTAGAGAGAGGGCGAGACGGGGGTAGAGAGAGGGCGAGACGGAGGTAGAAAGAGGGCGAGACAGAAGTAGAGATAGGGCGAGACAGGGGTAGAGAGAGGGCGAGACGGGGGTAGAGAGAGGGCGAGACGGAGGTAGAGAGAGGGCGAGACAGAAGTAGAGATAGGGCGAGACAGGGGTAGAGAGAGGGCGAGACGGAGGTAGAGAGAGGGCGAGACGGAGGTAGAGAGAGGGCGAGACGGAGGTAGAGAGAGGGCGAGACGGAGGTAGAGAGAGGGCGAGACGGAGGTAGAGAGAGGGCGAGACGGAGGTAGAGAGAGGGCGAGACGGAGGTAGAGAGAGAGAGGGCGAGACGGAGGTAGAGAGAGGGCGAGACGGCAAGACTGAGGTAGACGGCGAGACGGAGTTAGAGAGAGGCCGAGACGGAGGTAGAGAGAGGGCGAGACGGAGGTAGAGGGACGGCGAGACGGACGGTAGGGGGACGGCGAGACGGACGGTAGGGGGACGGCGAGACGGGCGGTAGGGGGACTGCGAGATGGACGGCGAGACGGACGGTAGAGGGACGGCGAGACGGACGGTAGAGGGACGGCGAGACGGACGGTAGAGGGACGGCGAGACGGAGGTAGAGGGACGGCGAGACGGAGGTAGAGTATGTGCGAGACGGCGGTAGAGTGTAGGCGAGACGGCTGTACAGAGAGGGCGAGACTGAGGTAGAGAGAGGGCGAGAGAGGGCGAGACGGAGGTAGAGAGAGGACGAGACGGCGAGACGGAAGTAGAGAGGGTCGAGACGGCGAGACGGAGGTAGAGAGAGGGCGAGACGGAGGTAGAGAGAGGGCGAGACGGGGGTAGAGAGAGGGCGAGACGGAGGTAGAGAGAGGGCGAGAGAGGGCGAGACGGAGGTAGAGAGAGGACGAGACGGCGAGACGGAAGTAGAGAGGGTCGAGACGGAGGTAGAGAGAGGGTCGAGACGGAGGTAGAGAGAGGGCGAGACGGGGGTAGAGAGAGGGCGAGACGGAGGTAGAGAGAGGGCGAGACAGAAGTAGAGATAGGGCGAGACGGGGGTACAGAGAGGGCGAGACGGGGGTACAGAGAGGGCGAGACAGAGGTAGAGAGAGGGCGAGACGGAGGTAGAGAGAGGGCGAGACGGAGGTAGAGAGAGGGCGAGACGGAGGTAGAGAGAGGGCGAGACGGAGGTAGAGAGAGGGCGAGACGGAGGTAGAGAGAGGGCGAGACGGAGGTAGAGAGAGGGCGAGACGGAGGTAGAGAGAGAGAGTGCGAGACGGAGGTAGAGAGAGAGAGTGCGAGACGGAGGTAGAGAGAGGGCGAGACGGAGGTAGAGGGTGAGACGGCAAGACTGAGGTAGACGGCGAGACGGAGTTAGAGAGAGGCCGAGACGGAGGTAGAGGGACGGCGAGACGGAGGTAGAGGGACGGCGAGACGGAGGTAGAGAGAGGGCGAGACAGAGGAAGAGAGAGGCTGAGACAGAGGGCGAGACAGATGTAGAGAGGGAGACGGAGAGAGAGAGGTAGAGACAGGGAGGGAGGGCGAGACGGAGACAGAGAGGGAGTGCGAGACGGAGACAGAGAGGGAGTGCGAGACGGAGGTAGAGAGAGGGCGAGACGGAGGTAGAGAGAGGGCGAGACGGAGGTAGAGAGCGGGCGAGACGGGGGTAGAGAGAGGGCGAGACGGGGGTAGAGAGAGGGCGAGACGGGGGTAGAGAGAGGGTGAGACGGGGGTAGAGAGAGGGCGAGACTAGAGAGAGGGCGAGACGGACGGTAGAGAGACGGCGGTAGAGTATAGGCGAGACGGAGGTAGAGAGAGGGCGAGACGGCTGTAGAGAGAGGGCGAGAGAGAGGGCGAGACGGTAGAGAGAGGGCGAGACGGAGGTAGAGAGAGGGCGAGACGGAGGTAGAGAGAGGGCGAGACGGAGGTAGAGAGAGGGCGGGACGGAGGTAGAGAGAGGGCGAGACGGAGGTAGAGAGAGGGCGAGACGGAAGTAGAGAGGGTCGATACGGCGAGACGGAGGTAGAGAGAGGGCGAGACGGGGGTAGAGAGAGGGCGAGACGGAGGTAGAGAGAGGGCGAGACGGAAGTAGAGAGAGGGCGAGACGGGGGTAGAGAGAGGGCGAGACGGAGGTAGAGAGAGGGCGAGACGGAGGTAGAGAGAGGGCGAGACGGAGGTAGAGAGAGGGCGAGACGGAGGTAGAGAGAGGGCGAGACGGAGGTAGAGAGAGGGCGAGACGGAGGTAGAGAGAGGGCGAGACGGAGGTAGAGAGAGGGCGAGACGGAGGTAGAGAGAGGGCGAGACGGGGGTAGAGAGAGGGCGAGACGGGGGTAGAGAGAGGGCGAGACGGGGGTAGAGAGAGGGCGAGACGGGGGTAGAGAGAGGGCGAGACGTGGGTAGAGAGAGGGCGAGACGGACGGTAGAGGGACGGCGAGACGGAGGTAGAGTGACGGCGAGACGGAGGTAGAGGGACGGCGAGACGGCGGTAGAGTGTGTGCGAGACGGCGGTACAGAGAGGGCGAGACGGAGGTAGAGAGAGGGCGAGACGGAGGTAGAGAGAGGGCGAGACGGAGGTAGAGAGAGGGCGAGACGGAGGTAGAGAGAGGGCGAGACGGAGGTAGAGAGAGTGCGAGATGGTGGTAGAGAGAGGGCGAGACGGAGGTAGAGAGAGGGCGAGACGGAGGTAGAGAGAGGGCGAGACGGAGGTAGAGAGAGGGCGAGACGGAGGTAGAGAGAGGGCGGGACGGAGGTAGAGAGAGGGCGAGACGGAGTTAGAGAGAGGGCGAGACGGGGGTAGAGAGAGGGCGAGACCTGGGTAGAGAGGGCGAGACGGACGGTAGAGGGACGGCGAGACGGAGGTAGAGTGACGGCGAGACGGAGGTAGAGAGAGTGCGAGACGGTGGTAGAGAGAGGGCGAGACGGAGGTAGAGAGAGGGCGAGACGGAGGTAGAGAGAGGGCGAGACAGAAGTAGAGATAGGGCGAGACGGGGGTAGAGAGAGGGCGAGACGGAGGTAGAGAGAGGGCGAGACGGAGGTAGAGAGAGGGCGAGACGGAGGTAGAGAGAGGGCGAGACGGAGGTAGAGAGAGGGCGAGACGGAGGTAGAGAGAGGGCGAGACGGAGGTAGAGAGAGGGCGAGACGGAGGTAGAGAGAGGGCGAGACGGAGGTAGAGAGAGAGAGGGCGAGACGGAGGTAGAGAGAGAGAGGGCGAGACGGAGGTAGAGAGAGAGAGGATGACCATATTAGAGAGACATATTTCCCTCAGATTACACAGATCCACAAAGAATTCGAAAACAAATCCAATTTTGATAAACTCCCATATCTACTGGGTGAAATTCCACAGTGTGCCATCACAGCAGCAAGATTTGTGACCTGTTGCCACAAGAAAAGGGCAACCAGTGAAGAACAAACACCACTGTAAATACAACCCATATTTATGTTTATTTATTTTAACTTGTGTGCTTTAACCATTTGTACATTGTTACAACACTGCATATATATAATATGACATTTGTAATGTCTTTATTGTTTTGAAACTTCTGTATGTGTAATGTTTACTGTTCATTTTTATTGTTTATTTGACTTTTGTATATTACCTACCTCACTTGCTTTGGCAATGTTAACACATGTTTCCCATGCCAATAAAGCCCCTTGAATTGAATTGAATTGAATTGAGAGGGCGAGACGGAGGTAGAGAGAGAGAGGGCGAGACGGAGGTAGAGAGAGAGAGGGCGAGACGGAGGTAGAGAGAGGGCGAGACGGAGGTAGAGGGTGAGACGGCGAGACGGAGGTAGAGGGTGAGACGGCAAGACTGAGGTAGACGGCGAGACGGAGTTAGAGAGAGGCCGAGACGGAGGTAGAGAGAGGGCGAGACGGAGGTAGAGGGACGGCGAGACGGAGGTAGAGAGAGGGCGAGACGGAGGTAGAGAGAGGGCGAGACGGAGGTAGAGAGAGGGCGAGACAGAGGAAGAGAGAGGCTGAGACAGAGGGCGAGACAGATGTAGAGAGGGAGACGGAGAGAGAGAGGTAGAGACAGGGAGGGAGGGCGAGACGGAGACAGAGAGGGAGGGCGAGACGGAGGTAGAGGGTGAGACGGCAAGACTGATGTAGACGGCGAGACGGAGTTAGAGAGAGACCGAGACGGAGTTAGAGAGAGGCCGAGACGGAGTTAGAGAGAGGCCGAGACGGAGTTAGAGAGAGGGCGAGACTGAGGTAGAGAGAGGGTGAGACGGAGGTAGAGAGAGGGTGAGACGGAGGTAGAGAGAGGGTGAGACGGAGGTAGAGAGAGGGTGAGACGGAGGTAGAGGGACGGCGAGACGGAGGTAGAGGGACGGCGAGACGGAGGTAGAGAGAGGGCGAGACGGAGGTAGAGAGAGGGCGAGACGGAGGTAGAGAGAGGGCGAGACGGAGGTAGAGAGAGGGCGAGACAGAGGAAGAGAGAGGCTGAGACAGAGGGCGAGACAGATGTAGAGAGGGAGACGGAGAGAGAGAGGTAGAGACAGGGAGGGAGGGCGAGACGGAGACAGGGAGGGAGGGCGAGACGGAGACAGAGAGGGAGGGCGAGACGGAGACAGAGAGGGAGGGCGAGACGGAGACAGAGAGGGAGGGCGAGACGGAGACAGAGAGGGAGGGCGAGACGGAGACAGAGAGGGAGGGCGAGACGGAGACAGAGAGGGAGGGCGAGACGGAGACAGAGAGGGAGGGCGAGATGGAGACAGAGAGGGAGGTAGGGAGAGACATAGACAGAGGTAGAGAGGGAGGGCAAGACAGAGACAGGTAGAGAGGGAGGGCAAGACGGAAGTTGAGGGGGACAGAAGGGAAAGAGTGACTTAGAAGTGAATAAGTATGTGCTGGTGAGAGACAAGCAGCTCATGACAGGGAGAGGGGGAGAGGAACCTTGAAAAATGGTGGAGAGAGAAAGAGACCACTTATGAGATTTGTCAATTGTCAAAGTCAATTGTTCTATTAATAAATGTTGGTCTTCTCATCTTGACTTCCGCTCCTCTGTTTCTGGGCCTGAGGGTTTGTTTTGTTCTTGTGTCCACCCCCTACCTTTCTCTTCTTCTCTCTCCCTCTCTTCTCTGTGGGTGACCATGTTGCCAGCTGTCTGGTCCATACTTTCTCCCCCAACGCACCAGAGCACCAGAACCAGGTATTATGGCATTACAGACATCCCCCCCTTCACTAAGTCACACCTGAGACAACCCAGTCCTGCTCTACCCTGCTGCCTCCTGCCTCCCTGCTGTAGGGGTGGGTCTGCGTGGCAGCAGGGGGGTAGGTATCTCAGCGTGTCGTTAATGTCTCTCCTACTGTGGGCCATTATCCTGGCCCTGCCCTGCTTCTGTTCTGTTCCCCAGAAGACAGTCCATTCTTCCATTCAGCAGACAGGTGTTCCCCTCCCCTCCAGAGCAGGACACTGCACCTGGTCAACTGGGGCTGGGCTCAGTGCTAATAGGGGTGAGGGTTGAGAGGTACCACTGACTGGGGATTTAGGGGTGGAGGGGTTGAAGGGGTAGTAGCAGGGGGCAGGAGGGGCGTAAGGACAAAAGGGCAGATTAGTGAGGGGTGGAGGTGTGGAAGGTGGAGAGGTGTGTGGGAAGGTGGTGGCCGTGGGTTTAGGAAAGGGACCTGCCCAGCCAACAGGCCACCATCCACCGCTATACTGGTCCTCTGCCTGTGTGAGGGGTGAGATTGTTGGTCTTTTTCCATACCAGCACCAGTGTCTCCAGTGATTGTGTTCATGTAAGCTCTGTGTTCTTTTAAAAGTGTGTTTTCATCACCCAGGGTGACACCAAATACTTGTGAAGAGCCGAATCAACAACCTCTGCATCATCAAGACAGTTGCTTTGTGAGAAGGTGTTTACCATGGAAGTTGTTAACCCATGTTCACAGCCATTTTCATGTCACATAACATTACATAAAATAAGCCTTTTAGCAGACGCTTTTATCCGAAGCCACTTAGTCATGCATGCATTCTTTTGACGTGTGGGTTGTTCCTGGTATAGAACCCACTATCCTGCCGTTGCAAGCTCCACGCTCTACCAACTGAGCTACAGAGGAAAAGTCCCAGTGGCCTCGCCTTGGCCCCAAGTCAGAGCAGGTCCGCTGAAGCCAATGCCCAGTGAGTCACTGGAGCCAGGCTGTGGAAGTGGAAGCACAATAGTCTGTGGCCACACCGGGGAAACACCGGGAAAAATACCTAATGGACATTGGACAAACATGAGTACTGTGTATATTTTACAGAGTAAGCTCGTTCCCAGGCACTTCTGCCCAAGAAGAGTCTGGTGAACCAACGTGTCAAACTTGGCCTTCATTAGCCAATACAGAGAGACCAGGAGAAACTCCCAGCACATTGGCTTAAAGGTCATGAAGAGTTAAAATCATGCTTTTCATTAAATATGATATTTGAAGGAAACCAGATCAAAGTATGAAAAATGACTGCTGCTTCTACATTGATAAAGTTTGATCATAAAGTTACTGGTCTCCTCCTCCATGTCAAACACTTGGATTCATTATTAAGGGGACAAGGTGAACAACTTAACTCTAATTTTAATACACCAAGGGTAACATGATATTCTCTTACCAAGTTTAAATACGTACCGCCTTGTAACCAATATCAGAGAAGACGTGTTTGCAGAGGGGCGTGCTTTATATCGCTAGATAGCTACTCTACTGGTGTAAAAAATGTGTTACTGTAAGGTGTCAACAAATATAATAAAAAGTTTACACTATTCATCTCTGGCAAAGATACTTATATGTTTCCCCTTTCATCTGTGTCTGGTGTTAGCTAGTTACCGGCTAGCTAGGTGTTCAGCCAGCTTGGAACAAAAGGGGGGACGGTTTGTTCAAAACTCTGATGCAGTTTTCATGTCAACACATCAGTCAGTGCTGCTGTGAATGGCATCACAAGAGACATGCCAAACTGGAGATATATGTAAAAAAAATCACATCATTGTTGTTTGAGTTGCTTTGTGTATCACCACATTTTCTTGAGATGATGTTACTGCAACACTGCTCACTACATGCAAGTTGCTTAACATATGTGTTTCAAAGAGCTGTCAATCAAGGCAAGCTCATGAATATAAGCTCCCCGCCCACTCAGCCAGTCTTTTCAAACTTCCTGGTAGTTTGCCATGAGAGAGAAAGTACTTCTCCGAATGAGTCTTCAGGACCTTTTAATGGAATGGATCTACCAACCAATCATCTCCCACAACACCTTCCCCCTAACCCTACCCTGTATGCTAACACACCACGAGCACAGAGCCATGCCTCGCAGTCGTGTGTGTAGGGGACGTTTTGGCCTATTTATGTATTTTATGTGTTGTGTATATGTTGCCTGTCAAGGGTTACCGGTATTTTAACTTGTTTTGTACACTAGAGGGCACTATATGTTGGGGTCATAGGTCACTGGTCACATGTAAATAGGCAGTACAGGTGAGGAGAGGGCATACTGTTGTTAACTATCACAGATACAGCTTATAGAATGCATCTCTCTGTACCTTTTGTATAGGAATATGTGCATTGGAGCTATTTATATTTTATTTACGCAATAAATGGGAACTTCACCTCGAAAATGTTTGGAAAGCTGATGCTCTCCTGTGGACGGCTCTGTCCTATGCCAGTGGCTTTTCATAGAGAATCGCTCAAATTAAATGATGACAAATACTTTACTCAGTAGGTCACTCCCATAGAATTGTATGGTCACTCCCACTCAGGCCAACTTTGAAGGGTTGTTTTCCCAGGCTTATATGCACTGTGCTCTGTAGCCTGGGATGAGGTTACAGACAGAGGAAAAGAGACGAACACAGAAAAGTATCCTTCCTCTCCTAGTTGCCTCAGCTCATATCCAGTCAGTCTTGGTTCACTATGAAGGCATATCCTCTTCCTCCTCTCCTCCTTCTCCTCTCCAACTCCTCTTGTCCTCCCCTCCTCCTCCTCTCCCCCTCCTCTTGTCCTCCCCTCCTCCTCCTCTCCCCCTCCTCTTGTCCTCCCCTCCTCCTCCTGTCCCCCTCCTCTTGTCCTCCCCTCCTCCTCCTGTCCCCCTCCTCTTGTCCTCCCCTCCTCCTCCTCTCCCCCTCCTCTTGTCCTCCCCTCCTTCTCCTCTCCCCCTGTGATCACCATATCAGACTGGTGTTTGGTGGAACAAGGCTGTCTTTCAAGGTCTGAACTGAGCGGGCAGCCTCTGAACAGTCTCTGAAGTCCCCATCCTGATTCCCCACCACATATCAGATGGACCCTAATGAAACCAGGGAGTCAGCCTCAGCACACACAGAGTTCAGCGCTCAGCCACGTAATTAAAGTGTCTTTTCTCACATTTTTTCAGTTGTTTAGGGAGATGAGGATTGGTCGGATGTTAGGGTCAGGTTTTGAGTCCGTGTGCCTTTGGAGCCTGTAGAGCTGTCCGTCAGTTGCTGGTGTCCTGTGGGTTGTGTCTGGCTGTCAGTGGCTGGTGTCCTGTGGGTCTTGTCTGGCTGTCAGTGGCTGGTGTCCTGTGAGTTGTGTCTGGCTGTCAGTGGCTGGTGTCCTGTGGGTTGTGTCTGGCTGTCAGTGGCTGGTGTCCTGTGGGTTGTGTCTGGCTGTCAGTGGCTGGTGTCCTGTGGGTCTTGTCTGGCTGTCAGTGGCTGGTGTCCTGTGAGTTGTGTCTGGCTGTCAGTGGCTGGTGTCCTGTGGGTTGTGTCTGGCTGTCAGTGGCTGGTGTCCTGTGGGTTGTGTCTGGCTGTCAGTGGCTGGTGTCCTGTGGGTTGTGTCTAGCTGTCAGTGGCTGGTGTCCTGTGGGTTGTGTCTAGCTGTCAGTTGCTGATGTCCTGTGGGTTGTGTCTAGCTGTCAGTTGCTGATGTCCTGTGGGTTGTGTCTAGCTGTCAGTTGCTGATGTCCTGTGGGTTGTGTCTAGCTGTCAGTTGCTGATGTCCTGTGGGTTGTGTCTAGCTGTCAGTTGCTGATGTCCTGTGGGTTGTGTCTAGCTGTCAGTTGCTGATGTCCTGTGGGTTGTGTCTAGCTGTCAGTGGCTGGTGTCCTGTGGGTTGTGTCTAGCTGTCAGTGGCTGGTGTCCTGTGGGTTGTGTCTAGCTGTCAGTTGCTGATGTCCTGTGGGTTGTGTCTAGCTGTCAGTTGCTGATGTCCTGTGGGTTGTGTCTAGCTGTCAGTTGCTGATGTCCTGTGGGTCGTGGCTGGCTGGGATAGACAATACAAGCATTTAGGTTTCACATTTCACACTGGAAGGGCATAGACTTAATGACCAATTGGCGTCTTCTATGTTAATTTATGGACTATCAAAAGATAACAACTAATTGTTGCAGAGTGGCTTGTCGTCATGGGTACAGGCCACGGTAGACACAAACAAGTGGAATTAACTTTCAGTGGGATTGGGCCTGAGTTTTGTTTGTTTATCAGCTTGCCCTGTATTTGTTCTGTGTGTGAACATACGATACAAGCACGGTGGGTGGGTGCATGTGCGCTCCATTCCACAATGGCGTGGTGTGCACAGTTGCATCTCATCAAGGGGAGTTTAATTCCTCCCTTCCTCTCCACCCCCCAGCTTTGCAATCATAATTTAACAGTGTTGGTCATAATTTGTGTGGATTATGTGATTTGAAGGGGTATTGTAGCTGCTTATTGTGTGAGCGGGGGTTAGCCGGCCCTCTCTCTGCCTGATGGAAGTATAAACGGCTGATGAAATGACAAGCTTTTGTCTGTGAGCGCCGTGCCACTGCCAGTCCATTGTCCTGCTCCTGTTCAGGTCACCCGGGGTGAGGGGAGAGACAGGAGGGGGGATAGAGGCTTTCACATTTACAAAACATATTTTCTGATTTACTCACTTGTAGTTTTGATTTTGTTAATGTGCCTCAGTGCTAATGCTTGGGGGGTTTAACCTTTTGTGCTTGGTGGGTTTAAACCCCCCCCAGTGTGGCGGCACAGGGTCATGTAAACTGGGTAATGTAGACCCGGCTTAGTGCTGCCTATTCAGGGAAGATGACACCTGGGTGTTTCACACAGGTGAACAGGGTGCAGGGGGTGAGGGGGGGTGTGTGGGAGAGATGAGTGGTAAGTGACTTACAGCTGTGCATCTCATCTGGTTGCTCCTCTATTCAGTCTACCTCACCCTTCCTCTCTCCATTGTGGAACAGGGGACATTACTCCCCCTGTGTCTCCTTCCATTCCTACTGTCTCTGAAGGGGAATGACACTGGTCTTCTCTTTCATTCCTCTCGTCTTTTCTCATCACTCGTCTGTCTGTGACAACAACACTGGCCATAGTGACAGACAGAGAGACAGAGCGATGGAGAGAGAAACAGAGAGCAGGGGGTGCTGTTCTCAGATCTAAATGGAGGACTAAAGAAGAAGATGCTGCATGGCATCACCTCAGGCTCTCTGTCACAAATGGACAGTTATTTATAGTCTCTTTCTCTTTGTCTCTCTCTCTGTGTTTCTCTCTCTGTGTATCTCTCTCTGTCTCTCTCTCTCTCTGTGTGTGTCTCTCTCTCTCTCTGTGTCTGTCTCTCTCTCTCTCCATCTACAGTTGAAGTCGGAAGTTTACATACACCTTAGCCAAGTACATTTAAAATCCTAGTAAAAATTCCCTGTCTTAGGTCAGTTAGGATCACCACTTTATTTTAAGAATGTGAAATGTCAGAATAATAGTAGAAAGATTGATTTATTTCAGCTTTTATTTCTTTCATCACATTCCCAGCGGGTCAGAAGTTTACATACACTCAATTAGTATTAGGTAGCATTGCCTTTAAATTGTTTAACTTGGGTCAAACGTTTCAGGTAGCCTTCCACAAGCTTCCCACAATAAATTGGGTGAATTTTGGCCCATTCCTCCTGACAGAGCTGGTGTAACTGAGTCAGGTTTGTAGGCCTCCTTGCTCGCACACACTTTTTCAGTTCTGCCCACAAATGTTCTATAGGATTGAGGTCAGGGCTTTGTGATGGCCATTCCAATAACTTGCCTTTGTTGTCCTTAAGCCATTTTGCCACAACTTTGGAAGTATGCTTTGAGTCATTGTCCATCTTGAAGACCCATTTGCGACCAAGCTTTAACTTCCTGACTGATGTCTTGGGATGTTGCTTCAATATAACCACATCATTTTCTTCCCTCATGATGCCATCTATTTTGTGAAGTGCACCAGTCCCTTCTGCAGCAAAGCACCCCCACAACATGATGCTGCCACCCCCGTGCTTCACGGTTGGGATGGTGTTCTTCGGCTTGCAAGCATCCCTCTTTTTCCTCCAAACATAACGATGGTCATTATGGTCAAAAGGTTATATTTTTGTTTCATCAGACCAGAGGACATTTCTCCAAAAAGTATGATCTTTGTCCCCATGTCCAGTTGCAAATCAAAGTTTATTTGTCACGTGCGCCGAATACAACAGGTGTAGACCTTACAGTGAAATGCTTACTTACAGGCGCTAACCAATAGTGTAAAAAAGGTATTAGGTGAACAATAGGTAAGTAAAGAAATAAAAACAACAGTAAAAAGACAGTGAAAAATAACAGTAGCGAGGCTATATACAGTAGCGAGGCTATAAAAGTAGCGAGGCTACATACAGACACCGGTTAGTCGGGCTGATTGAGGTAGTATGTACATGTAGATATGGTGAACAGAGAGTAGCAGTAGCGTAAAAGAGGGGTTGGTGGGTGGCGGGGCACAATTCAGATTGTGCGGGAGCATTGGTTGGTCGGGCCAATTGAGGTAGTATGTACATGAATGTATAGTTAAAGTGACTATGCATATATGATAAACAGAGAGTAGCAGCAACGTAAAAGAGTGGTTGGGGGGGGGGGGGGGGCACACAGTGCAAATTGTCCGGGTAGCCATTTGTTTACCTGTTCAGGAGTCTTATGGCTTGGGGGTAAAAACTGTTGAGAAGCCTTTTTGTCCTAGACTTGGCACTTGGCACTCCGGTACCGCTTGCCATGCGGTAGTAGAGAGAACAGTCTATGACTGGGGTGGCTGGGGTCTTTGACAATTTTTAGGACCTTCCTCTGACACCGCCTGGTGTAGAGGTCCTGGATGGCAGGCAGCTTAGCCCCAGTGATGTACTGGTCCGTACGCACTACCCTCTGTAGTGCTTTGCGGTCAGAGGCCAAGCAGTTCCCGTACCAGGCAGTGATGCAACCAGTCAGGATGCTCTCGATGTTGCAGCTGTAGAACATTTTGAGGATCTCAGGACCCATGCCAAATCTTTTTAGTTTCCTGAGGGGGAATAGGCTTTGTCGTGCCCTCTTCACGACTGTCTTGGTGTGTTTGGACCACTCTAGTTTGTTGAACCATTCTAGTAGTCTGGCTTTTTTATGGCGGTTTTGGAGCAGTGGCTTCTTCCTTGCTGAGCGGCCTTTCAGGTTATGTTGAGGTAGGACTCGATTTACTGTGGATATAGATACTTTTGTACCTGTTTCCTCCAGCATCTTCACAAGGTCCTTTACTGTTCTGGGATTGATTTGCACTTTTCGCACCAAAATACATGAATCTCTAGGAGACAGAACACATCTCCTTCCTGAGCGGTATGACGACTGCGTGGTTCCATGGTGTTAATACTTTACTATTGTTTGTACAGATGAACGTGGTACCTTCAGGCGTTTGGAAATTGCTCCCAAGGATGAACCAGACTTGTGGAGGTCTACAATTTTTTTTCTGAGGTCTTGGCTGATTTCTTTTGATTTTCCCATGATGTCAAGCAAGGAGGCACTGAGTTTGAAGGTAGGCCTTGAAATACATCCACAGGTACACCTCCAATTGACTCAAATGTTGTCAATTAGCCTATCAGAAGCTTCTAAAGCCATGACATAATTTTCTGGAATTTTCCAAGCTGTTTAAAGGCACAGGCAACTTAGTCACAGTCAACTTCTGACCCACTGGAATTGTGATACAGTGAATTATAAGTGAAATAATCTGTCTGTAAACAATTGTTGGAAAAATTACTTGTGTCATGCACAAAGTAGATGTCCTAACCGACTTGCCAAAACTATAGTTTGTTAACAAGAAATTTGTGGAGTGGTTGAAAAACGAGTTTTAATGACTCCAACCTAAGTGTATGTAAACTTCCGACTTCAACTGTATGTGTCTATCTCTGTGTGTCTGTAAGCCAGTGCACTGTGTGTGATGGGTCAGCCCAGATATGATTTAATCAGCCTATGATATCTGTGACAGGATCCACTTGAGCCTAATCACCAAATGTTGGCAGAAGTGTCCCAAGGCAGAAGGAAGTGGAGTATTCACTGAGTGGGACATGTAGGAGACAGGCAGACATACACTGCCTGGAAGAGGAGGAGGAGGAGGAAGCCAGACAGACAATGAAGGGGTAGATGGAGAGAGAGAAAAATAGTGAACAATTGTAAGATATTCTGTTAATCAGATATTGTGTTCCTCTGCTAACTGCTGCTAATAGGAGTGAGTAATGTGTTCCTAACCTGAGGGTGTAGTATTTCAATCAGTGAAGCAAGAGAGAAATGAGAATATGCTGTACTGAATACGCACACTCCTACACACATTCAAGTTCATACACAGGTCCCTGCAGTGTGCGGGAAGTCCGTGTCTTGTGTCTGAAAGTGGTGTGTGTGTGTGTGTGTGTGTGTGTGTGTGTGTGTGTGTGTGTGTGTGTGTGTGTGTGTGTGTGTGTGCGCCTGTGTGGGCATGATGAATTCTGTGAATGTATATACAGTGCTGTGGAAAAGTATTTGGCCCCTTTCTAATTTTCTCTACTTTTCCATATTTTTGATACTGAATGTTATCAGATCTTCAACCAAAACCTAATATTAGATAAAGGGAACCCGAGTGAACAAATAAACACAACAATTACATACTTATTTCATTTATAACAAAGTTATGCAACACCCAATGCCCCTGTGTGAAAAAGTAATTGCCCCCTTCCACTCAATAACTGATTGTGCCACCTTTAGCTGCAATGACTCCAACCAAACGCTTCCTGTAGTTGTTGATCAGTCTCTCACTTCGCTTTGGAGGAATTTTGGCCCACTCTTCTGTGCAGAACTGCTGTAATTCAGTGACATTTTGTGGGTTTTCAAGCCATTTTCATGTAGACTTGATTGAGTGTTTTGGATACTTTTTTTGGTTGTTATTTGTAAACACAGGTTTGTTTTATCTAATATTAGGTTTTGTTTGAAGATCGAATAACATTCAATATCAAAAATATGAAAAATAGAGAATATCAGAAAGGGAGGAAATACTTTTTCACAGCTCTGTATGTGCTGATCATTCTTGTATACAGTATGTTTGTATATTCAATTCCGTATATGAATGTGCTTGTATGTGCGTGTGTGTGTGGGTTTGTATGTGTTCGTGTCTATGTTTGTATTCGTATGTGCTGGTAAGTGCCTGATATACAAAAGAGCGCTCCGACATCCTTGCCCCCCCCCCCCCCGCCCTCCAGCCTGATAACCCTGAACAGGATTGGAAGCACCTCTGTCTCTATTCTTCTGCCTCTCCTATTCAGCCAGCCTGATGGAGTTGGGGACTTGGTACAGCTACCTGTCTCCTGGCTGCTTTCTCTGCAGGAGAATGAGCAACAGTGAATCCTCTATTCATCCAGTATGCAGTGTCTCCCTGGCCCTGTGGCCCCTGACGCCCACCCAATCGGCCCCGTGGCAGAGCACCTATTTGCTGCCTCCCCGCCTCTATTCTTGTGGTCTAAATTGACCAGCGCTCCCTGGACAGACGTGTGACCCCGGGGGATGGACAGAGTGGTTGAAAGGGCGTAACCCCATTTCTCTTCTGTTACCGGTGGCACCTTGTTTCTGACCCCCCTCTCTCACACACATTCTGACACTCACACTTGTATACCTGTACACACACATTCTCTCTCCCTGGTTCTGTCTTGACACACACACACACACACACACACACACACACACACACACACACACACACACACACACACACACACACACACACACAAACAGACACACAAACAGACACACAAACAGACACACAAACAGACACACAAACAGACACACACACACACACAGACAGAGTGGTGGCCCACCCCAAGGCTTTGTGAGGAGTGTTTGGGGCCCCTCTGTGCTGCCTGTGTTCTTCTCTGAGTTTACTGCGGGACTGATCTGCTTTCTGCAGGAAGAAAAGGGAATCATGACACGCAGAAGAGATCCACTGTATGCGTGCGCATCCTTCGCCTGCAAACACCTCCGTGTGAAGGTATTGGTTTGACAGATGACCGTGTGAAGGTATTGGTTTGACAGATGACCGTGTGAAGGTATTGGTTTGACAGATGACAGTGTGAAGGTATTGGTTTGACAGATGACCGTGTGAAGGTATTGGTTTGACAGATGACCGTGTGAAGGTATTGGTTTGACAGATGACCGTGTGAAGGTATTGGTTTGGCAGATGACCGTGTGAAGGTATTGGTTTGACAGATGACCGTGTGAAGGTATTGGTTTGGCAGATGACCGTGTGAAGGTATTGGTTTGACAGATGACCGTGTGAAGGTATTGGTTTGACAGATGACCGTGTGAAGGTATTGGTTTGACAGATGACCGTGTGAAGGTATTGGTTTGACAGATGACCGTGTGAAGGTATTGGTTTGACAGATGACCGTGTGAAGGTATTGGTTTGACAGATGACCGTGTGAAGGTATTGGTTTGACAGATGACCGCGTGAAGGTATTGGTTTGACAGATGACCGCGTGAAGGTATTGGTTTGACAGATGACCGCGTGAAGGTATTGGTTTGACAGATGACCGCGTGAAGGTATTGGTTTGACAGATGACCGCGTGAAGGTATTGGTTTGACAGATGACCGTGTGAAGGTATTGGTTTGACAGATGACCGTGTGAAGGTATTGGTTTGACAGATGACCGTGTGAAGGTATTGGTTTGACAGATGACCGTGTGAAGGTATTGGTTTGACAGATGACCGTGTGAAGGTATTGGTTTGACAGATGACCGTGTGAAGGTATTGGTTTGACAGATGACCGTGTGAAGGTATTGGTTTGACAGATGACCGTGTGAAGGTATTGGTTTGACAGATGACCTTGTGAAGGTATTGGTTTGACAGATGACCGTGTGAAGGTATTGGTTTGACAGATGACCGTGTGAAGGTATTGGTTTGACAGATGACCGTGTGAAGGTATTGGTTTGACAGATGACCGTGTGAAGGTATTGGTTTGACAGATGACCGTGTGAAGGTATTGGTTTGACAGATGACAGTGTGAAGGTATTGGTTTGACAGATGACCGTGCGATGTGACTTTGAGAATCAGCCACAACTTATTCCAGAAGCCATATCACTTTTGTTTGGCTCTAGAAGCAATAGATTGTTATCTACAAAACGAGAGTTTTAACTCTTTACCCTCACAGTATTTCATAGTGAGATAGGCCATGTCAACAACCCCCACTTTGACCTCCATCCATATGCAGGTGCTCTACGCCCCCTACCCACTACCCCACATGCCTTTCTCCACTCTACACACCCACCCAGCCAGCTCTCTGCCTGGCTGGCTGGCACAGCTTCAGCCTCAGCTCCACACATTACTCCTGTAATGATGTTTACATCCCCTGTCTGTTATTAAAACTAACCCCGCTCTGCTAATGACTGGTGTGCCGTTTCACAGTGCTCTTGTTCCCCTGCATCTCGGACTTGTCAGTGTCACTGCAAGACAAGAGTCTCAGACTAAATGGTGTATAGGCTGTGTACTGAAAGAGCTCATCCTCTGTTATGTTCTCTGTATGGTGAGTGCTGCTCTGGCACTATGCTTTCTGATGCTCCTATTATGTCACACTTGTACAGTTGGAGAGGTTATAGGTCAGGGGTTATCGAGGTTAAGTGTTGTAAAGTCATCGATCTGTTAACTCCAAGGTCATGCTTCGAGGGTTAGTTGTCCCTTTCAGTTTGAGAAGTGAGGACTGAGACCATGGAGATCCTATTAAATTAGAATTCTAATACCTAATTCTATGACTGAAACGTGGTTTTAGGGGGTTCAGAGGGCAAAGGTTACAGTAGTGGTTTCAGAGGTCGAGGGTCTTGAAGCATTAGGATAGAGGAGAAAGTTCCCTGAGGGGGTATCAACATACTGTACTCCCTCTCACTCTTCACTGTGTACAATAAAACACATAGAGGGGCTATTGTGAGGGCTGATATGCTGTAACTGAATCCCTCCAGTGGCCAGTCTGTTGAGAGTGAATGGGATATCAATCTGCTGTATACAGTATTGTACAGATAGAGCTGTATTGATCCGGAACATGACCGATACCCTCTGAGGCCAACACAAAATTGCAGACGATTGCTCCAGTGGGCTTTGGAACTAGAGTTTAGCAACATCAGATGAGATGACTCCAAGGCTTTACGAAGGAGTTGACACTCTCTGACACTCTTCCTTCTCCCTTGTTCTCTCTCTCTCACTATCTCTCTTTCTTTCTATCTCTTTCTCTCTCTGTCTCTCGCTCTCACTCTCCCCATCTGTCTCATTCATGTGTGGGCTAGGCTTGCCCTCGGACCTAGCAGACCCTGGCTGAGTGTACTCTCCTTTTCTTCTTTACCAGAGGAGAGGGATTGGAGATAGGTGGGAGGGGGTTGTTAGCGGAGCGGCAGAGTCCCCTCAGGGTACCCCTTGGAGCCCATCTCTCTCCTGTCTCACACACACCTCTAAAAGGCCTTCAGCCATGACTGCAGCCAAATTGCCTGCCGGAGCCCAAGTGCAGTTCAACACGGGGTTGAGTTATCAGACTGCTGTCATTATTTGGAGAAGGAGGGGGAGGGAGGGCTCAAAAAACTGGGTCATGGGATACAGACGGCTAAGCACCAGTGATGTGTTTTGATTGGGCCACTTGAGTTGGTGGCCGTATAGCCCTTCCGGGTCCTAACGCAGGTCTGCTGTCGACTGCTGGTGGGGGCCCCCCCAAAAAAAAAACTAAACATGAGGGGCCGCAGTGGCTCGCGGGTCTGTGTAACCACATCCATGCCCACAGATGTAGTCATATCCGCAAAAGAGTATCACTTTTGTCAACTATACCATTAGTTTGTCACAAACTGTTGTGTAAAATAGCAAATGTACCTACTCTGGTCTTGTGTGCTGTAGCCAACAGCTGGCGGATACAGTGCCGGTAGGCTGTGCGGGTAGGATTGTCTACATGATGAGACTATTATGGATAAGAGGGACAATTTTTTTTATTTGTCAAATTGCAGTCAAGCATCAGAATAAGACCCTTGATTAATACCTTCAATATTTATTGGAAAGGAGCATCAAGCTCATTACTGAGCACTTTCACCACCCTGTGAAGTTTCCCGTCGTAGTGGGAGGACCACACACACCATATCATTGCGTGACTCCAAGTTTACTTCGATATGATAGTTATTATATCCACCACCCTTTCTCACATAATTCATTTTACCGACATTAAAAGATCCCACCATGTCGAACGAACTAATGATCTGTCGGCATTCATCAAATTGTACCAAAACGTCCTGTTTCCATCACAGCTGTCAAGTTTTTTTTTTTACGGTTTGACTGTTACTCGCATAAAAACTGTGGATGGAAATGTGGTTAGTGACTTACATAACAAGAGAGAAACTGCTGATCCGTAACCACATTTCAAAAATTGCACTATGTGTATTCTGCTTTTCTATCTCTCAACAATAAGTTGAGACCCCGACTGAGTTCCTACTAATTATAATATAATAATAATAATAATACTTTTCTGGGAAATTGATCCACAGTGGACCATCCCTGGTTTAGATGTCTCAGATGCACCGCTCTGATGTCTCTGTAGTTATCAACATTCACCTGGAAAGATATCTAAGCAGCAACACCTCTTTATCCTTACCAGTCCCTGCTGCTAAAAAGCATCCCCATAGCATGAGTCTGCCACCACCATGCTTCACTATAGGGATGGTGTTAGAGGGGCACTTTGTATTCAGGCCAAACAGTACATCTTTTGTATCATCAGACCACAGAATCTTTTGCCTTATGATTTCAGTCTTTCACGTATCTTTTTGCAAACTCCCGGCGTGCTGTCATGTGCCTTTTTCTCAGGAGTGGCTTCCGTCTAACCATTCTCCCATAAAGCCCAGATTGATGAAGTACTATAGAGACTGTTGTCCCTCTGGCAGGTTCTCCCACCTCAGCCAAGGAACTCCTTACTTCTGTCAGAGTGGCCATTGGTTTGTTTGTGATTTCTAACCCCGGTGCGGGGTCTTTTTGACCTCTAACCCCGGTGTGGGGTCTTTTTGACCTCTAACCCCGGTGTGGGGTCTTTTTGACCTCTAACCCCGGTGCGGGGTCTTTTTGACCTCTAACCCCGGTGTGGGGTCTTTTTGACCTCTAACCCCAGTGTGGGGTCTTTTTGACCTCTAACCCCGGTGCGGGGTCTTTTTGACCTCTAACCCCGGTGCGGGGTCTTTTTGACCTCTAACCCCGGTGCGGGGACTTTTTGACCTCTAACCCCGGTGCGGGGTCTTTTTGACCTCTAACCCCGGTGTGGGGTCTTTTTGACCTCTAACCCCGGTGTGGGGTCTTTTTGACCTCTAACCCCGGTGTGTGGTCTTTTTGACCTCTAACCCCGGTGTGTGGTCTTTTTAACCTCTAACCCCGGTGTGGGGTCTTTTTAACCTCTAACCCCGGTGTGGGGTCTTTTTGACCTATAACACCGGTGTGGGGTCTTTTTGACCTCTAACCCTGTTGTGGGGTGTTTTTGACCTCTAACCCTGATGTGGGCTGTTTGCCCCCTAACCCCGGTGTGGGCTGTTTGACATGAGCCCTTAGACTGGACTGGCTAGGCTGCACCCTTAGACTGGACTGGCTAGGCTAGGATTAGTTTGGGTAGAGCTGGGACGATAAACTGAAAATGATCGATGCAGACCAAACCAATGTATTTATCAGGACATTCTACTGATATAGATAATAATGATAAGTAGATTTTACTAGAGGAATGTGAAGTTTGAAATTAAATAAGTCTGCTAATATGGGCTATTGCTAACTGGACAATTGGTAGCTACAACATTCAAAGTAGTAATAGTAGTTGTAGTAGTTTTAAGGGTAATATAAAACATTTAAAAAGCAACTGGTGCACACTGTTATAAAGTTATAGCTCAATTTATCGTTATCGTGATAATTCAGTCAATTTACTTGTGACATGGATTTTTGACTATATCGCCCAGCTCTAGGTTTGGGTAAGTTATGATAGGTTTGAATACGTAAGAATAGGATATGTTATGTCACTGTCATGTGTTTGTTTTGCATGGAAAGCAGAGAGGCCTCCTTGAACTCAGTGGGCTCTTTTAGCCAGAGCACTATAGCCCCACGACTTCCTCTACATAGACCCACAACTTCTGCTATATAGCCCCACAACTTCCTCTATATAGCCCCACGACTTCCTCTACACAGACCCACAACTTCTGCTATATAGCCCCACAACTTCCTCTATATAGCCCCACGACTTCCTTTACATAGACCCACAACTTCCGCTATATAGCCCCACAACTTCCTCTATATAGCCCCACAACTTCCTCTATGTAGCCCCACGAGATTTCCGCAATATAGCCCCACGAGACTTCCGTTACATAGCCCCACGACTTCCTCTATATAGCCCCACGACTTCTTCTATATAGCCCCATGACTTCTGCTTTATAGCCCCACGACTTCCGCCATATAGCCCCACGACTTTTGCTATATAGCCCCACGACTTCCGCTATATAACCCCACGACTTCTGCTTTATAGCCCCACGACTTCTGCTATATAGCCCCACGACTTCCTCTATATAGCCCCACGACTTCCGCTATATAGCACCACGACTTCGCCTATATAGCCCCACGACTTCTGCTATATAGCCCCACGACTTCCTCTATATAGCCCCACGACTTCGCCTATATAGCCCCACGACTTCTGCTATATAGCCCCACGACTTCCTCTATATAGCCCCACGACTTCCTCTATATAGCCCCACGACTTCCGCTATATAGCCCCACGACTTCTGCTATATAGCCCCACGACTTCCTCTATATATCCCCACGACTTCCTCTATATAGCCCCACGACTTCCTCTATATAGCCCCACGACTTCCTCTATATAGCCCCACGACTTCCTCTATATAGCCCCACGACTTCCGCTATATAGCCCCACGACTTCCGCTATATAGCCCCACGACTTCCGCTATATAGCCCCACGACTTCCGCTATATAGCCCCACGACTTCCCCTATTTAGCCCCACGACTTCCTCTATATAGCCCCACGACTTCCTCTATATAGCCCCACGACTTCCTCTATGTAGCCCCACGACTTCCGCTATGTAGCCCCACGACTTCCGCTATATAGCCCCACGACTTCCTCTATATAGCCCCACGACTTCCTCTATATAGCCCCACGACTTCCGTTATATAGCCCCACGACTTATGCTATATAGCCCCACGACTTCCGCTATATAGCCCCACGACTTCCTCTATATAGCCCCACGACTTCCTCTATATAGCCCCACGACTTCCTCTATATAGCCCCACGACTTCCTCTATATAGCCCCACGACTTCCGCTATATAGCCCCACGACTTATGCTATATAGCCCCACGACTTCCGCTATATAGCCCCACGACTTCCTCTATATAGCCCCATGACTTCCTCTATATAGCCCCATGACTTCCTCTATATAGCCCCACGACTTCCGCTATATAGCCCCACGACTTCCGCTATATAGCCCCACGACTTCCCCTATTTAGCCCCACGACTTCCTCTATATAGCCCCATGACTTCCGCTATATAGCCCCACGACTTCCCCTATTTAGCCCCACGACTTCCTCTATATAGCCCCACGACTTCCTCTATATAGCCCCACGACTTCCTCTATATAGCCCCACGACTTCCTCTATATAGCCCCACGACTTCCCCTATTTAGCCCCATGACTTCCGCTATATAGCCCCACGACTTCCCCTATTTAGCCCCACGACTTCCTCTATATAGCCCCACGACTTCCTCTATATAGCCCCACGACTTCCTCTATATAGCCCCACGACTTCCTCTATATAGCCCCACGACTTCCCCTATTTAGCCCCATGACTTCCGCTATATAGCCCCACGACTTCCTCTATATAGCCCCACGACTTCCTCTATATAGCCCCACGACTTCCCCTATTTAGCCCCATGACTTCCCCTATATAGCCCCACGACTTCCTCTATATAGCCCCACGACTTCCTCTATATAGCCCCACGACTTCCGCTATATAGCCCCACGACTTCCGCTATATAGCCCCACGACTTCCCCTATTTAGCCCCACGACTTCCTCTATATAGCCCCACGACTTCCTCTATATAGCCCCACGACTTCCTCTCTGTAGCCCCACGACTTCCGCTATGTAGCCCCACGACTTCCGCTATATAGCCCCACGACTTCCTCTATATAGCCCCACGACTTCCTCTATATAGCCCCACGACTTCCGTTATATAGCCCCACGACTTATGCTATATAGCCCCACGACTTCCGCTATATAGCCCCACAACTTCCTCTATATAGCCCCACGACTTCCTCTATATAGCCCCACGACTTCCTCTATATAGCCCCACGACTTCCGCTATATAGCCCCACGACTTATGCTATATAGCCCCACGACTTCCGCTATATAGCCCCACGACTTCCTCTATATAGCCCCATGACTTCCTCTATATAGCCCCATGACTTCCTCTATATAGCCCCACGACTTCCGCTATATAGCCCCACGACTTCCGCTATATAGCCCCACGACTTCCCCTATTTAGCCCCACGACTTCCTCTATATAGTCCCATGACTTCCGCTATATAGCCCCACGACTTCCCCTATTTAGCCCCACGACTTCCTCTATATAGCCCCACGACTTCCTCTATATAGCCCCACGACTTCCTCTATATAGCCCCACGACTTCCTCTATATAGCCCCACGACTTCCCCTATTTAGCCCCATGACTTCCGCTATATAGCCCCACGACTTCCCCTATTTAGCCCCACGACTTCCTCTATATAGCCCCACGACTTCCTCTATATAGCCCCACGACTTCCTCTATATAGCCCCACGACTTCCTCTATATAGCCCCACGACTTCCCCTATTTAGCCCCATGACTTCCGCTATATAGCCCCACGACTTCCTCTATATAGCCCCACGACTTCCTCTATATAGCCCCACGACTTCCCCTATTTAGCCCCATGACTTCCCCTATATAGCCCCACGACTTCCTCTATATAGCCCCACGACTTCCTCTATATAGCCCCACGACTTCCGCTATATAGCCCCACGACTTCCGCTATATAGCCCCACGACTTCCCCTATTTAGCCCCACGACTTCCTCTATATAGCCCCACGACTTCCTCTATATAGCCCCACGACTTCCTCTATATAGCCCCACGACTTCCTCTATATAGCCCCACGACTTCCTCTCTGTAGCCCCACGACTTCCGCTATGTAGCCCCACGACTTCCGCTATATAGCCCCACGACTTCCTCTATATAGCCCCACGACTTCCTCTATATAGCCCCACGACTTCCGTTATATAGCCCCACGACTTATGCTATATAGCCCCACGACTTCCGCTATATAGCCCCACGACTTCCTCTATATAGCCCCACGACTTCCTCTATATAGCCCCACGACTTCCTCTATATAGCCCCACGACTTCCGCTATATAGCCCCACGACTTATGCTATATAGCCCCACGACTTCCGCTATATAGCCCCACGACTTCCTCTATATAGCCCCATGACTTCCTCTATATAGCCCCATGACTTCCTCTATATAGCCCCACGACTTCCGCTATATAGCCCCACGACTTCCGCTATATAGCCCCACGACTTCCCCTATTTAGCCCCACGACTTCCTCTATATAGCCCCATGACTTCCGCTATATAGCCCCACGACTTCCCCTATTTAGCCCCACGACTTCCTCTATATAGCCCCACGACTTCCTCTATATAGCCCCACGACTTCCGTTATATAGCCCCACGACTTATGCTATATAGCCCCACGACTTCCGCTATATAGCCCCACGACTTCCTCTATATAGCCCCACGACTTCCTCTATATAGCCCCACGACTTCCTCTATATAGCCCCACGACTTCCTCTATATAGCCCCACGACTTCCGCTATATAGCCCCACGACTTATGCTATATAGCCCCACGACTTCCGCTATATAGCCCCACGACTTCCTCTATATAGCCCCATGACTTCCTCTATATAGCCCCATGACTTCCTCTATATAGCCCCACGACTTCCGCTATATAGCCCCACGACTTCCGCTATATAGCCCCACGACTTCCCCTATTTAGCCCCACGACTTCCTCTATATAGCCCCATGACTTCCGCTATATAGCCCCACGACTTCCCCTATTTAGCCCCACGACTTCCTCTATATAGCCCCACGACTTCCTCTATATAGCCCCACGACTTCCTCTATATAGCCCCACGACTTCCTCTATATAGCCCCACGACTTCCCCTATTTAGCCCCATGACTTCCGCTATATAGCCCCACGACTTCCCCTATTTAGCCCCACGACTTCCTCTATATAGCCCCACGACTTCCTCTATATAGCCCCACGACTTCCTCTATATAGCCCCACGACTTCCTCTATATAGCCCCACGACTTCCCCTATTTAGCCCCATGACTTCCGCTATATAGCCCCACGACTTCCTCTATATAGCCCCACGACTTCCTCTATATAGCCCCACGACTTCCCCTATTTAGCCCCATGACTTCCCCTATATAGCCCCACGACTTCCTCTATATAGCCCCACGACTTCCTCTATATAGCCCCACGACTTCCGCTATATAGCCCCACGACTTCCGCTATATAGCCCCACGACTTCCCCTATTTAGCCCCACGACTTCCTCTATATAGCCCCACGACTTCCTCTATATAGCCCCACGACTTCCTCTCTGTAGCCCCACGACTTCCGCTATGTAGCCCCACGACTTCCGCTATATAGCCCCACGACTTCCTCTATATAGCCCCACGACTTCCTCTATATAGCCCCACGACTTCCGTTATATAGCCCCACGACTTATGCTATATAGCCCCACGACTTCCGCTATATAGCCCCACAACTTCCTCTATATAGCCCCACGACTTCCTCTATATAGCCCCACGACTTCCTCTATATAGCCCCACGACTTCCGCTATATAGCCCCACGACTTATGCTATATAGCCCCACGACTTCCGCTATATAGCCCCACGACTTCCTCTATATAGCCCCATGACTTCCTCTATATAGCCCCATGACTTCCTCTATATAGCCCCACGACTTCCGCTATATAGCCCCACGACTTCCGCTATATAGCCCCACGACTTCCCCTATTTAGCCCCACGACTTCCTCTATATAGTCCCATGACTTCCGCTATATAGCCCCACGACTTCCCCTATTTAGCCCCACGACTTCCTCTATATAGCCCCACGACTTCCTCTATATAGCCCCACGACTTCCTCTATATAGCCCCACGACTTCCTCTATATAGCCCCACGACTTCCCCTATTTAGCCCCATGACTTCCGCTATATAGCCCCACGACTTCCCCTATTTAGCCCCACGACTTCCTCTATATAGCCCCACGACTTCCTCTATATAGCCCCACGACTTCCTCTATATAGCCCCACGACTTCCTCTATATAGCCCCACGACTTCCCCTATTTAGCCCCATGACTTCCGCTATATAGCCCCACGACTTCCTCTATATAGCCCCACGACTTCCTCTATATAGCCCCACGACTTCCCCTATTTAGCCCCATGACTTCCCCTATATAGCCCCACGACTTCCTCTATATAGCCCCACGACTTCCTCTATATAGCCCCACGACTTCCGCTATATAGCCCCACGACTTCCGCTATATAGCCCCACGACTTCCCCTATTTAGCCCCACGACTTCCTCTATATAGCCCCACGACTTCCTCTATATAGCCCCACGACTTCCTCTATATAGCCCCACGACTTCCTCTATATAGCCCCACGACTTCCTCTCTGTAGCCCCACGACTTCCGCTATGTAGCCCCACGACTTCCGCTATATAGCCCCACGACTTCCTCTATATAGCCCCACGACTTCCTCTATATAGCCCCACGACTTCCGTTATATAGCCCCACGACTTATGCTATATAGCCCCACGACTTCCGCTATATAGCCCCACGACTTCCTCTATATAGCCCCACGACTTCCTCTATATAGCCCCACGACTTCCTCTATATAGCCCCACGACTTCCGCTATATAGCCCCACGACTTATGCTATATAGCCCCACGACTTCCGCTATATAGCCCCACGACTTCCTCTATATAGCCCCATGACTTCCTCTATATAGCCCCATGACTTCCTCTATATAGCCCCACGACTTCCGCTATATAGCCCCACGACTTCCGCTATATAGCCCCACGACTTCCCCTATTTAGCCCCACGACTTCCTCTATATAGCCCCATGACTTCCGCTATATAGCCCCACGACTTCCCCTATTTAGCCCCACGACTTCCTCTATATAGCCCCACGACTTCCTCTATATAGCCCCACGACTTCCTCTATATAGCCCCACGACTTCCCCTATTTAGCCCCATGACTTCCGCTATATAGCCCCACGACTTCCCCTATTTAGCCCCACGACTTCCTCTATATAGCCCCACGACTTCCTCTATATAGCCCCACGACTTCCTCTATATAGCCCCACGACTTCCTCTATATAGCCCCACGACTTCCCCTATTTAGCCCCATGACTTCCGCTATATAGCCCCACGACTTCCTCTATATAGCCCCACGACTTCCTCTATATAGCCCCACGACTTCCCCTATTTAGCCCCACGACTTCCCCTATATAGCCCCACGACTTCCTCTATATAGCCCCACGACTTCCTCTATATAGCCCCACGACTTCCCCTATTTAGCCCCATGACTTCCCCTATATAGCCCCACGACTTCCTCTATATAGCCCCACGACTTCCTCTATATAGCCCCACGACTTCCTCTATATAGCCCCATGACTTCCTCTATATAGCCCCACGACTTCCTCTATATAGCCCCACGACTTCCTCTATATAGCCCCACGAATTCCTCTATATAGCCCCATGACTTCCTCTATATAGCCCCACGACTTCCTCTATATAGCCCCATGACTTCCTCTATATAGCCCCACTTTCTCTTGACCGAGGTAAAGCAGAGGAGAAGAGAAGAGGGAAGCAATGGAGGATGACAATAGGAGAGGACAGGAGGTGAGTATTTTTGGGAGGAGGTGGTGGTGGGGGGGGACTATAATTGAGACAGTGGACGATTGGCGTCTCTATCTGTCCAGGTGTCACCCCCCTCCCCCTCCAACCCCCTCACCAACAATCCCCCTCTCCTCTTTCCCTGACCCCTGACCCCTATTCCTCACAGAAACTGACAAGTGAAATAAAGTCCTGAGAAGAAAATAGGGAGAAATTAGGCCCAATTTAAATGTCAATTTATTCTTTCTTTTGCTCCGTTCTTTTTTTGGTGCAGTGAATAGACAGAGAAAGAGAGATAGACAGAAAGAGCGAGGGCCTGTCCGAGGATTTGGAGATGGCAGAAATGGCAGGAGACAAAGGGAGATGTGTTTTCCTTATCTCCCATCTCTAAATCCTATTAAAGCACTGCCACCTTTCCTTTCCTTTCCTGGCCTGAATTGCAGATGAGCAGGGCTGATTGAAGTTGGTACATCTGCCTTTGCTGTGGGCCTTGGACCCTATGTAAAGGGCATTCAGATAGGACACTACAGTAGACACAGTGCACTCTGTGGATGAGAAGAGAAGGTTGCCTTTGTATGAGCTTAGTATGATCACATTTAGGAGTAAGAGAGTGTGTGTTAATCTCTAGGTTGGTGGCCTTGTCTTGTGTTGGCATACGTCCCTCTTTGGTAGTGTTCTCTTTGGGAGGTGTGTGATGAGCCAATCCTGGCATACAGAGATACTGTATGTGTATAGAGGGACTTTCAGGGAGATAGACGGGAATGGATGGAGGGGAGGCTCTGATAGGTTTTTGACACGTCGGGTGAAAGGTCAGATGTAATCAGGACTCCTGTAATTCCTTTCAGGAAGAGAATTCTCTCCTGTTTGTTTTTAATATTCGCCCGCCGCCCGCCCGGTGAGTAATTCTGTTGCTGTGTGTGTGTGTGTGTGTGTGTGTGTGTGTGTGTGTGTGTGTGTGTGTGTGTGTGTGTGTGTGTGTGTGTGTGTGTGTGTGTGTGTGTGTGTGTGTGTGTGTGTGTGTGTGTGTTAGGAGGGGGAAGGAGGGAGTACGGTGGAGTGAAGAATTGAGAGAGGCAATTGCAACTGTATCAGTGATGCTGCGCTTGCCTTTGTATTACTGTTTTTAAGAAGGGTTTTATATTAAATATTTTTATGTGTATTAATGTATTGTATTTGCATAATGTATTATGAATATATTTCTTCCCAAGTGTGTTGGAGTCAGCAGATAGGTACACGTAACATTTGTAGTGTGTTCTCTGACTCAAATTTTCACACACATCTGTCAATTAATTCATGATTGCGTATAAGAGTAAATTCCTGAGTATGTGTGTATGCATACGAATCCATGCACATCTTTCTGTGTGGATTAGTCACCCTGCTCTTCTGTGCTCAGCGCTGATGCAGCCCCATGCTCTCTCTTATCTTAATGCCTTTCAGAGCGCTGCTGTAGCAGGATGGAACTGTCGCTCTGCTCCCTCCCGGCCCACTGCTGTCACCCTGGCTTATTGGCACAGTCTCAATTGCTGGCCAGATTAGGCCAAGAGGTTGTGTTACCCAGAGATATAATAATGTAGAATCAGGCCCTATTCTTATTCAGGGGAGGAGGAATAGGTTTCACAAATGTCAGCAGTCTCTTTCCCTCCTCTCTCTCTCTCTCTCTCTCTCTCTCTCTCTCTCTCTCTCTCTCTCTCTCTCTCTCTCTCTCTCTCTCTCTCTCTCTCTCATTCTTCCCTCCTCTCTCTCTTTCTCGCCCTCCTCTCTGTCTCTCTCTCCTCTCTGTCTCTCAGCCGACCCCTCTCTCTCTTTATTTGTCTCACATTGACGTGTTGGGTCTTTTGAGATGGACGGCTGGATGGTACACAGAATTCTGGGTAATTGACTTTGCATGTGAAATTGAGAAAATGAAACACAGAGCTCTCCTGTGTCTTCCATATATCATAGCCGTGCCTGCCAATCACTCCGGTTGCCATGGAGAGTGGCTACCCTGAGAGCAGTGCATTATCATGGACATAACACGTTAGCTGGGCCTGTGTTTGTATGTTATGGCATGTGCATGATAATTATGTGACTTATGTGTTCATCTCAGCATGTGGATTGCTCCTTACCCTAACACTAAAACTAACCCTAGCTCCTAACACTAAAACTAACCCTAGATAGGAACACCCCCACTAGTCACACCCCGACCTAACCAAAAGAGAGAATAACAAGGCTCTCTATGGTTAGGGCGTGACAGCTATGTGAAGATCTTCGCAGACCTACGACGACCTATGCATGCTATCATGAACATGCATGCTTTATACGATTACATAAGATATTTGTAATTACATTAACCTCAAAATGTGGCCATGGATGTGGCCATGGATACTCATTTTAGGGTTGAATGTTACATTAGTTTGTAAGATACAGGTAGGCTTAATTTTAGGCGATTTACTGTATTACAAAAGTAATACTGAATTAGTTGACAACAAAACCAAACACCAACATTTAAAGAAGAAGATGTAGCTACTGCTTGGGTAGTCTGATCAACTGGCTTAATCCCATTCTTTAACTTTTATTTTGAGTTGGAGACGTGAGTATAACATATATTTTGTTTATGGTACAAATCCAACATATTTTATATAATGTTTGTCTATGCTGAAATATGGTTACCATGATGACATAATCCTGTGGTTGAAATGTCACCCTCAAAACAACAATTTACGTTGATGATTTTTTTCAAATCCTATGTATTTTAAACGCAGATTCCACGTCACAATATGTTGACAAATTATGTTGAAACAACATTCATTCAACCAGTTTGTGCCCCGTATGATACCACTGCTGCATGGGTTCCAATCCGGCCAACTGCTATTTCATCACTCCTCTATATTTCACCTCCACTTTTGACCTATCCAATAAAAATAAAAATTGAGGAGTAAAAAATAAATAATAACTATGCCATATTGACATAATCATATTGATGCCTTCTGGGAAAATATTTTTTCCAGTCTTTCCACCTTTATATGTCTCAAACTGTTCTCCTGCCTTTGACCTTGGACTTGAACTGACATCATGTGGTCCTAATAACCTCTCAAAAGACTTGGAAGACCTGAAATGGCACCCTATTCCATAGTGCCCTGGCCAAAAGCTATGCACTCTATAGGGAATAGGGTGCCATTTGGGACACAGCCTTACTCAGCTCATATGCTAGCTTGGCCCCGACATGACAAGACTGACGTCAGTCTCAAATTGGGACAGCTCACAGCGTATCACCACCGGGACCGTTTGGCATGGTTCCCTCGGCGACAGGTCATCTATGCCCAGAACGAATGTGACTGAAACAGATGCCCGGCTAAGTGCCTGATTAAAAGTTAATAAGCTGAAGAGGTGCAAAGGGCGAGATGGGCACCAGCCTCCAGCAAGAGGGCCCTGCCAGATGCTCCGCTCCCCACTGAGAGCCCCCTGGAGCTGGGCACCACAGCTAGGGTGATCACATGTTCCAGATTGTACGGGACAGTCCTGCATTTTGGCCCTTTGTCCTGCAACCAAACAATCATGTTCCACATTTGATCAACAAATTCAAACAGCACTAATTTAGAAAAAAAGCTTAATTTGCCCCGTATTTCAGTCAGACATTCCAACCTGTCTCTTGCAGTCATGTAGCGCTTAAGAAAATATACATACAGTACCAGTCAAATGTTTGGGCACACCTACTCATTCAAGGGTTTTTCTTTATTTTCACTATTTTCTACATTGTAGAATAATAGTGAAGACATCAAAACTATGAAATAACACCTATGGAATCATGTAGTAACCAAAAAAATGTTAAACAAATCAAAATATATTTCAAATTAGCCACCCTTTGCCTTGATGACAGTTTTAAACAATCTTCGCATTCTCTCAACCAGCTTCACCTGAAATGATTTCCAAAAGTCTTGAAGGAGTTCCCACATATGCTGAGCACTTGTTGGCTGCTTTTCCATCACTCTGCGGTCCAACTCATGCCAAACCATCTCAATTTGATTGAGGTCGGGTGATTGTGGAGGCCAGGGGCCGGATTCACAAAACATTACTTACGAAAAAACGTAAGAAGTTTCTTAAGGAAAAAAATACCCCCGACAGCAGAGACAGACTCGGCCACTCTCGCCCATCCTTTCTTTTTGGTCATAAGATAGTTCATAAATGCAATTCCTCAAAATGTTCTTAGGAACTTGGTAAATATCTTTCTTGAGAACTTCGTAAATACATTATTATGTGGCATTGACATTAGTGACATGTTTGAAACCAATAATGTGACAGGGATGATCAGATTTCGTTATTTTGTTATTTTTCACACATAGCCATCAAACTAGATGGGCGAGAGTGGCCGAGTCTGTCTCTGCTGTCGGGGGTATGGCAAGGGACAGGACGCCGTAGCCAAGTTCTTCTTCGCAAATTGACGCGATAGCGCTAGCTATTTAACACTTCTAGAATATTGTAATATATTGTTAATTACTAGCTAGCTAGATAATGTGTGTTTAATTTGTATTCTTGCTGTATTTAAATATCCGGTAGCCAACTGTGTCTGTGACGCAAGAAAACGTTCATGGTTACAAAAGTATCCATTCATTTAAGACAAACGTTTAGCTGTCCTAAAGTGAAGTACATTTCCAAGAAGAAATCCTAAAGCATTATTTTCAAGAATCCCATTTCTTCTTAACTTTAGGAAAAAACTTAAGAACAATTCCAATAACTTTATTGAGGAATAGCAACTTTGCTTAACTTTCTTCTTAAGTCTACAGTTAAGGAAAAAATGTCAGTTAAGAAGAAATTTCTTCTTAAGAAGGTTTTGTGAATCCGGCCCCAGGTCATCTGATGCAGCACTCAATCACTCTCCTTCTTGCTCAAATAGCCCTTACACAGCCTGAAGGTATGTTGGGTCATTGTTCTATAGAAAAACAAATGATAGTCCCACTAAGCGCAAACCAGATGGGATGGTGTATCCCTGCAGAATGCTGTGGTAGCCATGCTGGTTAAGTATGCCTTGAATTCTAAATAACTCACTGTGTCAACAGCAAAGCAACCCCACACCATCACACCTCCTCTTCCATGCTTCACAGTGGGAGCTACACATGCGGAGATCATTCGTTCACCTACTCTGCATCTCACAAAGGCAGTTGGAACCAGAAATCAGAAATTTGGACTCCACCGGTGTAATGTCCATTGCTTGTGTTTCTTGGCCAAAGCAAGTCTCTTCCTATTATTGGTGTCCTTTAGTAGTGGTTTCTTTGCAGCAATTCGACCATGAAGGCCTGATTCACGCAGTCTCCTCTGAACAGTTGATGTTGAGATGTGTCTGTTACTTGAATTCTGTGAAGAATTTATTTGGGCTGCAATCTGAGGCTGGTAACTCTAATGAACTTATGCTCTGCAGCAGAGGTAACTCTGGGTCTTCCTTTCCTGTGGCGGTCCTCATGAGAGACAGTTTCATCATAGTGCTTGATGGTTTTTGCGATTGCACATTAAGAAACTTTCAAAGTTCTTGACCTTCATGTATTGAAGTATAATATGTTACCGCTACACCAAAAACACCAGCATAGTAATTAGTTATGAGATGTTAGGATGGTTAGCGGAGAAGTCACTTGTTTTTCCTCATGCAGCCAAAACTCAACAGCGCGCGCCACTAGCCAGAAAGAATTTGCTTGGATAGATAAAGGAAGGCTATATAGTGTGTTAACACCATCTGCTATAATATTCTCAGGAAAAAGTCATTCAAGAAGATCTAAATGCATATTCCCATGAAAGTGATTGAGATCAAATGATTGACATGTGATGCTGTTTGAAAATGTTGTATTCATGTAGGCTACACTGTACCGCAAAATCATCCTGTTTCCCGCATTTGGGTATTTTAAATGTGGTCACCCTAACCACACCACAGCTGAAGACATTGGTCTCCTGTACAGCAAAGACCCGCCATGTCAATAGAAATGTGCCACTTCCCTCTACATAGCAGTCCGTAGCAGAAGGCCTATGTGCACGACCAACTCAAATCTACGAGGAAAAATGAAGACTCCAAAATAATCAGAAAAGTTTGTTTAATGTGATCCTATATTGAATTAGAAATGACCTAGGCTAAATGCTGTCGTGGTGATATACCACTGAACACTCTATTGTATAGAATATATACACTATATACAGAAAATAAATACACTATTATACTCAGGCCGGTCGCTATATCATTACATTGTATTGAGTTGGTTCAGTTTTCACCCCGTAGAAAGTCTCACTTGGTGAGAGATCTGTCGGCTGCAGTACTGGCGATTCAGTCAGTCATCCTCTGCCTCTCCCTCCATCTACACCAGAGCTGTGGTTCTCCCCTGTATTTCACCTGCTTGGAAATACTCCACCATCTCCATTGAATCATCTCAGTGAATAACAGAAAATAATACACATTTTTAGAGTGATTCTCTATTATTTACTGAGATGAGTCGATGGAGATGGAAGAGTATTTCCAGAAAAGCTATGGATTAACAGAATTGATTGGTCTGATTCTTAGTAAGACCTTGTTAATTGTTTTGCGTCCTTTATCAGACTGAATGGAATGTGCAGCTTGGCAGTAATATTAGTTCATCAATTGAGAACCTTAAGGCTGGGTGTCAGGAATAGAGAAAGCCATGGAGAGTGTGTGCATGCGTGCGTCTGTATGTGAATGTGTGTGCGTCTGTGAGTTTGTGTATCCGGGAGGTGCGAGTTGCCCACCCTGGGTCAACAAGGCAGCAGCCAATAGTTTACCCACCGATAGCACATTTCATCTGTCTGGCGCCTCCATCACTGATTATGCCGTCAATACTCTTCGGATGAGAGCAGCTGACAATTGACCAGGCCAGATCAATGCCAACTAATAAGCATGTCATGAAGGAAAAGAAAATAGCGACAGTGAAAGAGAGGGAGAGAGAGAGAGATACATAGAGAGACTGACAAAGAGGGGGAGAGCGAGAGAAAAGGAGAGAGAGATATTGAAAGAGAGAGAGAGAGATTTGATCCAAGAGTCAGTTTGATCCAATTCAGTTGTTTCACATGTGAAGGTGTAAGTGCGATGATTGGGGCTGTTATTGGCAGTTTAATGTTAGGCAATCAAGCTATAGTGGTCTAGATATCAACAAACATCGAATAAAATTGTCTCTTTTCTTCTGATACCCTCTTTCCTGACTCCACCTGGCCTGCCCAGAACAAAAACTCAAAACAATCGAGGCTGTGAAACATCACTTTTAAAACCGGAGGTGGCAGAATTGATAGCCAGGGCTGCAGTAAAAAAAAAAAGGCTCTTGTTCGTTTTTTTGTTTGTATCGGGAGATCTTCCTTCGTTCTTTTCTCCTCCCCTGCTGTCGCTCCTGGAGGAACTCGGCAGTCCCTGCTTGTGAGATAATAACACAGTCAGGAGTCTGTCCAATCGGGTGATCTGACTTTGCGTAAATCACCATGTTTTTTTTCTTTACCGGTGTCATTTTCTTTTGCTCAAATTACCTTTTCCGTCGCCCTCCCGATCACACAATTGGAGGTGCTCTATGGATACTGATTGAGGCCTTTTCTCTGCCGGCGTCAACACATTGGCGTATCGCTGATAGTGTTTACAACAGCCTTTTATTACATGCTATTATGCCCTGGGTTTGGAGAAAGCCTCTGTGTGAGAGTGAAGGAAACATGGCCTCCATGATGGATTGATGAATAGATGAGAGAGTGATAGTGAAGCCCAGTAAACCAAGGGGTATGAAAGAGATAGTACAGGGTTACGGAGAGAGACGACTGGTGTTATAGAGAAAGATGCTGGAAGTATGGGGCGAGACAGAGGTTTAGGGATAATTAACACTCACACCTTTTTCGGGGTGGGGGCGGGGGGCAGCTTTAATATTGCAGATATATTTGGGGTTTTATCTAATGAATTGTTTGCATAATTTCTGATCCCAATTATTGATTTATTTTCCCAACCCTACCACCCCTCCCCTGATTGGAGTAAAGGATAATAATAATGTCTTCTACTACACTTACTGTACAGCTATTTTCACTCACATACAGTATACTGTAATCTTCATTTCAACTCTCAGATGTCCACAGACTAACCCATCTTTCCCAGCACACAACCATTTTACTATTTCCTTTTACAATACATCTTTCTATTTTACTGTGATGTCTTACGAGGGTCTTGAACTTCTCTATTTGGACCATTTCTACTGAGAGTGCCCTAAAAATAAATACTTTACTTAAGAGTATAATCATATTATCCAGTGATTGATGGTGGTTTTTGAGATCTCCTAGCAGTACTGTTTGTAGGTCCATCTGAACACAGACATTATGACTTAACAACCACTCCTGGACCTGACTCCAAAAGCGAGCCACCGATGGACAGTACAAAGGAGATGATCTGTTGATTCTGTTTCCTTGTGGCAGAGTCAACACAGGGCTCACTAGCCTTTACTTACTAGCACTGACTTTATTGATAGCTACATTATTGAGGAGAAATGTACTGCCTATGGCTGTGACATGTGGTTGTCTGACCTAGCTATCTTAAGATTAATACTGTAAGTTGCTCTGGATAAGAGTTTTTGATAAAAGACTAAAATGGAAATGTCAAAATGGAAGTAACTTAGGGCTCTGGTCACTCCAAACCTCTAATAACAAAAGCAGAGTTGACCTTCAACTTCTCCCAAACAAAAGATTCTGCTGGTGTCCCAGGCATGTTAATCACTCTGTGGCGATCTTCTAAACATTCAGCGGGTGTCACAGTGCAGACTGTCGACCGCTCTCATTTACATTTTTATAGCCCCTCGGTGGGGAGGGGAGCGGGGACGTGTCCAATTATCAACCCCGTCGCTTCCTGACAACGCCCCTCAGCCTGCAGAACGCACCCCCCACCCCACCCAACTGACGGGACACATGCTGGGCCTAATGTCACACGGTTGGCTGTTGGAGCAAAGGATGCTGGGATAGTGTCTGGTCTCCAGGAGGTCTAAGTGTGGGCAGCAACACTGAGGAGGCAGGGCAGAGATGGAGAGACAGGTGGGGCAGTTATGACCAGACTCCACTCTATAGTAACTGTATCTCTGTTAGCCAGGTATATTACTAATCCACATGTCACTACTCTCTACTCTACTTTTATAAAGTAATAATTGCTTCTTAGTATTTCATATTACATGATTGGTATGGATAGACCCAGAGGACAATGGATCCACCTCAGCTATCCATCAAATCTAGGCCATCTAATCACATAGCCTAGCAGTTCAATAGGAAAATGAATCCCTTGTAAAGGAAGCACAGTATAGTGTCACTCACAAAGGCTGAGGCGGATGCTACAGTATGACATTGCACCACCATATAAAGGTCTTTAAGGTCATTGGATGGGAGGCAATTAGATCATCTATAGAACTGTAATCCATTGTCACAACTATTAGAGAATGACTGCAGTGTGTGTGTGTGTTTTTGGGTTTACTATCCTTGTGGGGACCAGAAGTGGGGAGATTTCGCCGGTCCCCACAAGGAATAAAGGCTATTTTATGCTTAGGGTTTAGGGTTAGGGGTTAGGGAAAATAGGATTTTGAATGGGAATCAATAGTTTGGTCCCACAAAGGTATCAAAATAAATGTGTGTGTGTGTGGACATGTTTAACTATACTTGTGGGGACAATAATTCCCCACAAGAATAGTAAACAAACAAATATTTGACCAACTGGGGACATTTTGTTAGTCCCCACAAGGTCAAATGCTATTTCTAGGGGTTTTAAAGTTAGGGTTAGGAGCTAGGGTTAGTTTTAGGGTTAGGAGCTAGGTTTAGTATTTCTATGTTGGCCTGGTATGGTTCCCAATCAGAGGCAGCTGTTTATCGTTGTCTCTGATTGGGGATCATATTTAGGCAGCCATTTCCCCACTGGTTTTTGTGGGATCTTGTTTGTGTGTAGTTGCCTGTGAGCACTCCATGACTTCACGTTTCGTTTGCTGTTTATTGTTTTTGTGAGTTTCCTTTATTAAACATGTGGAACCCAAATCACGCTGCACGTTGGTCTGAGTATATTTCCAGTTCGTACGACGATCGTGACAATAGCTGTAGTAATCTGCGCAGAATCTTGAATGACGTTGATCACTTGCACCATGTACTTTTAATGTTATCTCAACTGCAAACCAGGTCATTTGGTTCTGCTATTAGATGAAGCACAGTGATAAGTAACACGTTACTCCTTAGTATAATTAAATAAAATATCTGACATTGTATTACCATTTGAACTTTGCTGAGTTTTTAAATGGTTTAAAGCGCAGTGATAGACATTTTCGGTGACAACTAAAGCAAAAATCAGACATTGTTTTTCCATTGGAATTTGGTTGTGCTTTTAGATGGTTGAAAGCATAGTGATAACACATTGGAAATTGAATTAGCTTTTGCATGTCTTTTTCAGTGGGCTATTATAGGTTGTAATCTCATTTATCAACGTCTCAACCAAATATTACCCAGTTATCCATGTTGAAATGATGTGGTGTGCCTAGTGGGATATGTGCACTGGAGGCAGCAGCTTAGACTTCTAGTCAACTCTAGGCCACAATATAGCGTCATTTCAACCGGTTTTGCCTGCTGTCACTAGATACTCACAGATAATAACTAATCAGCCTAGATTCTGAAGGCATGTCTCATCATGTTCAACACAATACCAGAAGTCAGATCAAGCATTGTGTGGCGGTGGTGTTCATAGGCTCAGTCGTCCAATACAGGAAAATACCTTGAAAGAAACCATTCCCTCCCAGCCACAGGTCCATCACTGTGAAGCTCAATGGACAAACTGTGTGTGTGTATTCATCCTCTCTGTCTCCATACACTCTCACACAGCACCGTTTTTTTCCCATCAGATCTCTTCCCTAGGAAAATGCTGTATACACTAAGAGCAGTTGCGTCTATGTGAAATAAGCAGGCCTAAAGTAGCGCCTTTTGAAATTATACCAATTCAGCAAGCAAATGGCACTCCTGATTCAAGGTTACCAACTCCGAGAGGTAAAGTGAGCTGACGTGTGTGTGTGTGTGTGTGTGTGTGTGTGTGTGTGTGTGTGTGTGTGTGTGTGTGTGTGTGTGTGTGTGTGTGTGTGTGTGTGTGCGTGCGTGTGTGCGTATGTGCGTGCGTGCGTGTGTGCCAGGTATTTTCAGTGTGAATGCAGCTAGTGCTGCATAGGCCTCTGTTTCATATCTGTGACAGCACCGTGTCTTCTCATAGGCTGAGGAAATTAGTGAGAACGAGTAGGACGGGGAGAGAGAGAACGAGTAGGACAGGGAGAGAGAGAACGGGTAGGACAGAGAGAGAACGGGTAGGACGGAGAGAGAGAGAGAACGGGTAGGACGGGGAGAGAGCGAGAACGAGTAGGACGGAGAGAGAGAAAGAGAGAGCGAGTGAGACAGAGAGAGAGAGTGGCTTAAAGAGACGGGTGCATGTCCTGATGACAGCAGTGGTCAGGTCACCTTCACAGCTGCTCCATCCACCAGAGATAACAAGCGTCTCCTCTGATCCCCTGGTGCGTGCACACACACACACACACACACACACACACACACACACACACACACACACACACACCCTATTGAGTGAGAAACTATTGGATTTGACGGGCGGACGTTGGTTAGCAGAGCGTTTGGAGTAGGGGGTGTGTGTTTGTGTGCGTGTATGGGTTCCTCTGGTATGGGGGAGAGGAGCAGTAACCATCTCTTCTCTCCATCTCACACACACACAAACACACACCCTACCTCCCTCCCCCCTTCCCTTGCCTGTCTGCCCACCCTGGCAGTGAGGTGACAGTGACGGTGACATCGGTTGTTTTTTTAAAGACAAGTTAAATTAGCAGTCTGGCAGCGATTCCCACTGTCTGCAGACTTCCCTCTGTTGCCACAGCGCGCCGCTCCTGTCAGCAGCCTGCCTGACGACTTAATAGTCCCTCCTGAGTGGATTTGAGCACTTTGCCTGCTTCTGTTTACATGCGCTTGTCATGCCTAAAATATTCATATGGAGATGTGAAATATTCATTTCCCGGGCTCTGTCAGTGGGCACCGGAGAGGAGAGACCGCCCACCCCCTCCCCTTGTCTATGCCCCACGCTGTCACTCAGGACCCTCTGCTACCCTGCTCTGCTCTGGGGCCCAACCAGGCTAGAGCCAGAACCAGACCAGAACCAGGTTAGAACTACACTGGAACCATGCTAGATACAAGTCAGAACCAGGGATAGAATTGAACGAAACCCAAGAGACAAACAGGCCCACAGGGGTTAGGGAGGGCTCAGGTCTGTACTGTAGAGACACTGGTGTGAACCATAGCCATGTCAACAACGTCTGTGTATTTCTCTACTTTCTTGCTAGCACAGATATACTGACAGGGTCAATGAGGCATGACAGGCGATCACATGTGAAATGGTCTGATTGTCCCATGTCTGAGGCGGTGAGCCATATTTATATCTCCATTACACCCAGCCGCACCTACCCACCAGGCCCAGTGCCCCAGGAGGAGTGTGACCGTCTTGGGTCAGCATCGACAGGAAAGTGGGGGGTTTGACCGGGCCTGGATTTTGAACCACTGCAGGGCTCCTACTCAAAGAATGATTGACTGGTCTGGAAGTGTGTGTGTGTGTGTGTGTGTGTGTGTGTGTGTGTGTGTGTGTGTGTGTGTGTGTGTGTGTGTGTGTGTGTGTGTGTGTGTGTGTGTGTGTGTGTGTGTGTGTGTGTGTGTGTGTGTGTGTCCGTGTGTGTGTGTCCGTGTGCGCTCCACGGGGGAGACCTCACATTGAGGCGCAGCGCAAGCTGCTCGTCTCCCTCCTCCTCCATTGTTCTCCTAGGGGCTCATTCTCCGTTCACTGAATGGCTGCCATGTGTCCAGACTTATCTTCACACTGGAAGCGCAATCATGGGAGAAAGATTGAGCAGTATTTATTTTGTGTCAGTGGCGTGGTTGGGGAATGAATACAAACAGAGGAATGGTTTTGGAGGCGCAGGGGCCGCTCCCCTCGCAGGCTTCACCTCTTTCAATCATTTTGTTTAAAATGACTCTAATATCATGTCTTTCCCTCACTCTGCCACGCTCCTACTGTTATCTCAATCCAACTCCCCTTTGGGTGATCTGAAACCAGCAACCGCACTGCTATTTTATTTTTCTCCTATATGCCCATTGAGTTTTACTTATTTGTTCTTCCTCTGTGTGTTTGAGAAAAGTGTTTGAGCTCGTGGTGTGTCAGTGTGTGCAGGTGCTGCATGCTACTAGGCTGTGTGTTTCTGAGCCTCATTGAAAAGTGGAAGGATGGTCTTTGTTTCCTGTACAGTCCCACAGTCTGTATAGTCTCTGTATAGTGATGTTGAGGTTTGCGGTTTGCGATGTTGATGATGTTTCAGACCAATGTTCATGTATGGAGTACACTTTGCTATGTGATATGCGTGAGGATAGACACCCCCCCCCCTTTCTTCTTCAGTTTTGTTAATAAATAAAATGCCACCTGTACTGTAGTTGTTAGCTTGTGAAGACAAATGTGTGAAGAGAAATATCATCCAGGTTCTTGTAGGTTAGTTCTTGCGTGAGTATTTAGTGTGTGTGTATCCGTGTGTGTTTTTTTTGTTAATGGTTTTTCTTGTGTCTGTGTGTGCGTACGTGCACACACACATGTACACTTGTCTCTGTGTGTGTGTGTGTGTGTGTGTGCGTGTGCGTGTGCGTGTGCGCCAGTGTGTGATGTTCCCTGAGAGTGCTGATGGCTGAGCAGACTGTTCTGTATAGAAATGGCGTGCTAGCTAGTTTATAAGTGACGTTAATGATAGAGCCCGGCAGACAATGGCAAGCTGTCAGGGTCAGTAATTGAGTGGGAGGGATGAGCTCTCTTCATTTCAGTCCATCGGTGTCACTGCGACAAGAGCACCAAGGCTACTCGTCGCCTAGAGATACGAGCTGGCCTGAACAATGGCGGCTGTCCGTGGCGGTCTCACCCGGTCCCCGCTCTACACTCACCCACTCTCTCTCGGTCACACACACACACACGCACCCTCACTAACACACACTGAGACCTCTGCTATACTGAAGGCCCCAACCTAACGTGACACTTATCTGCAAATGGAGGCAGTTCATTGTTTTGGGTTATGCTGCGAAACACTGTTTTACTTGGCAAGAAAGTGGGCATATTACAGAGCAGGCTTAATTAAGAAAAGCTGGGTAATTATGGTTAATTAGTCAGAGTCAGCGTTTTCCCATGTGGCGAGGGTGCGTGTTTGTTCATGAAGGATCTAGAGCATCTGACAGTGTGCATGGTTATGTAAACTCAGCAAAAAAAGAAACGTCCCTTTTTCAGGACCCTGTCTTTCAAAGATAATTCGTAAAAATCTTCACCTCACAGATCTTCATTATAAAGGGTTTGAACACTGTTTCCCATGCTTGTTCAATGAACCATAAACAATTAATGAACATGCACCTGTGGAACGGTCGTTAAGACACTAACAGCTTACAGACGGTAGGCAATTAAGGTCACAGTTATGAAAACTTAGGACACTAAAGAGGCCTTTCTCTTGACTCTGAAAAACACCAAAAGAAAGATGCCCAGGGTCCCTGCTCATCTGCGTAAATGTTACCTTCGGCATGCTGCAAAGAGGCATGATGCAGATGTGACCAGGGCAATAAATTGCAATGTCCGTACTGTGAGACGCCTAAGACAGCGCTACAGGGAGACAGGACAGACAGCTGATCGTCCTCGCAGTGGCATACCCACGTGTAACAACACCTGCACAGGATCGGTACATCCGAACATCACACCTGCGGGACAGGTACAGGATGGCAACAACAACTGCTCGAGTTACACCAGGAACACACAATCCCTCCATCAGTGCTCAGACTGTCCGCAATAGGCTGAGAGAGGCTGGACTTAGGGCTTGTAGGTGTGTTGTAAGGCAGGTCCTCACTAGACATCACACGCAACAATATTGCCTATGGGCACAAACCCACCATCGCTGGACCAGACAGGACTGGCAAAAAGTGCTCTTCATTGACGAGTCACGGTTTTGTCTCACCTGGGGTGAGGGTCGGATTCGCGTTTATCGTCGAAGGAATGAGCGTTTCACCGAGGCCTGTATTCTGGAGTGGGATCGATTTGGAGGCGGAGGGTCCGTCATGGTCTGGGGTGGTGTGTCACAGCATCATCGGACTGAGCTTGTTGTCATTGCAGGCAATGCTGTGCGTTACAGGGAAGACATCCTCCTCCATCGTGGTACCCTTCCTGCAGGCTCATCCTGACATGACCCTCCAGCATGACAATGCCACCAGCCATGCTGCTCGTTCTGTGCGTGATTTCCTCCCATTGGATCTCAATCCCATTGAGCATGTCTGGAACCTGTTGGATCGGAGGGTGAGGGCTAGGGCCATTCCCCCCAGAAACGTCTGGGAACTTGCAGGTGCCTTGGTGGAAGAGTGGGGTAACATCTCACAGCAAGAACTGGCAAATCGGGTGCCATGCATGAGGAGGAGATGCACTGCAGTACTTAATGCAGCTGGTGGCCACACCAGATGGCCACTTTTTATTTTGACCCCCCCTTTGTTCAGGGACACCAGGGACATTATTCCATTTCTGTTAGTCACATGTCTGTGGAACTTGTTCAGTTTATGTCTCAGTTGTTGAATCTTGTTATGTTCATACAAATATTTACACATGTTGAGTTTGCTGAAAATAAACGCAGTTGACAGTGAGAGGACATGTATGTAGTCTCACAAATATTGATATGAAGCAAATTGGTCTTTGTGGGCTGTACTCTATGTGAAGTAGACAGTAGTTGAGGAGGTTAAATGTTAAAGTGCACCGTAAGGTCATGATATCTGAGCAGACACAGCAGAGTGGGTTAGCTTTGAGAGTTAGCCGTGTCTCTACATCTCGACTGCTATCAGAAGTGGATCTCAGCCTAGCGTTTACAGTTTAGCCCTTAGCCTTGTCTCTCTAGTTTCTACACCTAGCCTGCTATTGTGAGTGGCAGTTAGCCATGTTAGTGTTTAGCCTCTTTTAGCCTGGTGTCAGAGACAGTCAGCCATGTGTGTGTGTGAGAGAGAGGGGCATCTGCAGAAGGCTGCCCACGTCTACAGGGAACTAACACAATACCAAGAACCATTTTGAGAAAAAAAATGGCTTCTTCTCACAGATGAAATATTTAGAAAAGCCTTATGTTCCCAATTATGGGCTCATGTTATCTGTACGCTGTGTTTAATGTCACAGCAGCAGAAGGGCTGCATGTTAGAGTGCAGTGCTCAACATCCACCGGAGAGGAGACATGGGGTGTGTGAGCTCCACAGTCTCCGAAGTCTCCTTTACCATTTTGTCTTTTTTACCGCTGGTTTTGTCTTTTTTGTGTTTTATTTTTGTATTCTTTTTATCCATTTAGTTTTTGTTGCAGCACTAATTTTGTAGGTTTAAATGGGGTGAGTGTGTGTGTGTGGGTTTAAACATGAGGTACATTTTTGTGGGTCTAAACTGGCTGTGCACGATTTCTCTCCGGCCACTGTGTTATCAGGGTAACGAGGGTCCCAAGGCAGGCTGTGTGTGTGGTCATTCAGACTCCACTAGGCTAACGGCCATATCTCTGGCCACCGGTCCATTGGGTCCTGCTCATTTCTACTGCGCCTCCTGTCGATCAGCCCTGGGCAGCACTCACACAGGACAGCCTCACATTGTCTACTACTGTCTTAAATTAGTTTGAATACCATCATAAAGCAACTTCAACGCCTTCACATAGACTCTGTCGACCCCTAATCCCAACGTGCAGATACTGAGATCATAAACACACACAGATCCTACTACACATACTGTACAACACACATGCCTATTCAGAAATGTCCATCAAGCTGCTCTCAGCACCAGTGCTGTGGGTTTGATTTCAGCATGGCTCAAATAGCTGACCAATCAGTCTGTTACCAACCCTTAGTAAACTTTTGGAACAAATTGTGTTTGACCAGATACAATGCTATTTTACAGTAAACAAATTGACAACCGAATTTCAGCAAGCTAATGAGGAAGGACATTCAACAAGCACAGCACTTACACAAATGACTGATGATTGGCTGAGATTAAAAGATTGTGAGAGCTGTCTTGTTAGACTTCAGTGCGGCTTTTGACATTATCGATCATAGTCTGCTGCTGGAAAAACGTATGTGTTATGGCTTTACACCCCCTGCTACATTGTGGTTAAAGAGTTAGCTGTCTAACAGAACATAGAGGGTGTTCTTTAATGGAAGCCTCTCCAACATAATCCAGGTTGAATCAGGAATTCCCCAAGGCAGCTGTTTAGGCCCTTTTTTCAATCTTTACTAAGGACATGCAACTGGCTTTGAGTAAAGATAGTGTGTCTATGTATGTGGATGACTCAACACTATACCCGTCAGCTACTACAGCGACTGAAATGACTGCAACAATTAAAAAAGAGCTGCAGTTAGTTTCAGAATGGGTGGCAAGGAATAAATTTGTCCTAAATATTTCAAAAACTAAAAGCATTGTATTTGGGACATATCATTCACTAAACATAAACTAAATTGTGTAATGAGTGAGGCAAAATTGAGCAAGTTTAGTAAACTGCTTGGAGTAACTCTGGATTGTAAACTGTCATGGTCAAGACATGTTGATACAACAGTAGCTAAGATAGGGAGAAGTCTGTACATTATAAAGTGCTACTCTGCCTTCTTAACAACACTATCAACAAGGCAGGCCCCTAGTTTTGTTGCACCTGGACTACTGTTCAGTCGTGTGGTCAGGTGCCACAAAGAGGGACTTAGGAAATGTACAATTGGTTCAGAACAGGGCAGCATGGCCAGGCCTTAAATTAACACGGAGAGCTAACATTAACAATATGCATGTCAGTCTCTCATGGCTCAAAGTGTAGGAGAGATTGACTTCAGCGTGTGTTGACAAGCTGTCTGTTTAAACTACTAGCGCACAGCTCAGACACCCATGCATACCCCACAAGACATGCCACCAAAGGTCTCTTCACAGTCCCCAAGTCCAGAACAGACTATGGGAGGTGCACAGTACTACATAGAGCCATGACTACATGGAACTAGTATATTCCACATGAGGTAACTGATGCAAGTAGTACAATCAGATTTAAAAAAAACTGATAAAAATACACCTTATGGAACCGCGGGGACTGTGAAGAGACACACACACAGGTGCAGACACACGCATACGCACACACACGCTAGCACACGCACTCTACACACATGTACATTGTAATGTTGTTGTATGGGGGTTTTATACATTTTGTATTGTAGATATGTAGTGGGGTATTAATGTTATATGATGTACTGTTTTTTCTTTTGTTTTATGTGTGATGTAAGTGCCTTAATGTGTTTGGACCCCAGGAAGAGTAGCTGCTGCCTTGGCAGGAACTAATGGGGATCCCTAATAAATACAAATACAAATGGGCCACATATAGCAGGGGTCCTCTCCTGGACCTCATTACTGTTGCTCTTCAGTGACTACGTACAGTGTACCAGGAAGACACAAAAATCGTAGCAACAGCTAATAGAAACACTGAGTGTACAAAACATTAAGGACACCTAGACTGACCATGTGAATCTAGGTGAAAGCTATGATCCCTTGAAGGGGATGTTTAAGCCTTGAGACAACTGAGACATGGATTGTGTGTGTGTGCCATTCAGAGGGTGAATGGGCAAGACAAAAGATTGAAGTGCCTTTGAACAGTGTATGGTAGTAGGTGTCAGGCGCACCGGTTTGTCAAGAACGGTTTGTCACACTCAACAGTTTCCCGTGTGTATCAAGAACGGTCCACCATCCAAAGGACATCCAGCCAATGACACAACTATGGAAAGCATTGGAGGGGTGTTCTAAATGTTTTATACACTCAGTGTATATGTATATTCTGGACTCTCACATTGCTTGTTCAGATATTTCTTCATTTCTTTATTTAAATGTTTTGGGGTTTTGTGTATTGTTTTCTATTGTTATGTATTACTGCACTGTTAGAGCTAGGAACATATGCATTTGTGTGTGGGGTTGTGTGTGTCCCACCTGTGGTGGTTGCATGTGTGTGTCTTTGCATTCACATGTCCATGTATTTTGTGTGGAAATAGTAGCAAAAATTGTAGTTTGATTGTAGTGCTGTGCAGCTCTTGGTGAATAGTCCACTCCTGGGCCCCTCGCTGGCCCTCCCTACTGCTCTGAAAGGAGACGCGGGGGGAAATGACCCTACTTAGGTACGCAACACGACAGTGGTGCTCACACAATCAGCATATCAGAGTGGGCCAATTAGTGCCCCAAACACCTCACCAGCCTCCGGCTCCGCTTGGCTCTGAATAGAGCCGTTATGGTCACTCTGCCCCGGGGGAGCACTGAGGTGCAGTGGGCTTTGTGGAAACTGGGGGCCCTGGGGTGCTCTAGAGGAAAGGAATGAAACGGACTCACCTCTCCTGCTGCCTTGCCCCAATTCTAACCTGATCTCCATCTAGGTGCTGTCCATCTCTCTTTCTCTCTCCCTTTCATCCACTCCCCCCCATCCTTCCATGCTCTATGTTGTCACTCTCTCCCTTTCATCCACTCCCCCCCCATCCTTCCATGCTCTATGTTGTCACTCTCTCCCTTTCATCCACTCCCCCCCATCCTTCCATGCTCTATGTTGTCACTCTCTCCCTTTCATCCACTCCCCCCCATCCTTCCATGCTCTATGTTGTCACTCTCTCCCTTTCATCCACTCCCCCCCATCCTTCCATGCTCTATGTTGTCACTCTCTCCCTTTCATCCACTCCCCCCCATCCTTCCATGCTCTATGTTGTCACTCTCTCCTGCATTCTCCTTCTGGCTCCTGCGTGTACTGTCGTTGCTGTGGATTTTCATATAGGAGAAGGAATCTACTTTTAGCATCTACAGCACATTTTGGCATAAAAAGCCAGGATAGGTAAAGTACATCCAAGGTTTTTGACTTAACGCAACATGATTAATTCTGTCTTAATTCTCTGCTTCTCCACTGCAGACTAGTCAATAGTAAAAACAAATGTAGGCACAGCTTTAAAGTGTAAGACACATTGTGTGTGTGTGTCTCTAAGTGTCTGTGTGTGACAGCGTGCATCCCAGGGCCCAGTCATGATGATCACTCGGGTTCATTGGAAGCGTTAAGGCTAAGTTATTTAGGCTAAGTCGTTAGAGAGGGGAACGGATGGGGTGGAAAATAGGAATCAGGATCCAAGCTGTTCCCTGGTTCCTCCCCATGTTAGCACCACTAACAGTCTGGAAGTCTGATGTCTTCATGCCCAGAGCCTGGTGCCTGCAGCTGAGTAGGAGAGGGACGTGACGGGGCTCTCCCTGAATGGGAGCTGTCACACTTAGCGTTAGCACCATGGCTAACATGTCTCTCCCTAGCTGTCTTTCTGTCTGTTGCAGCATATCAGGCCTGATGTTTGCCCCGGCGCTTTCCCTCTCTCATGCCTTTCTGGGAGATGAAGAAGTGTCAGGGAAGTGATAATGTGGCCTGTCACACACGCATACATACAAACACACATACACACACACACATACAAACACACACACACACAAACTTGTTTCATGAATCATTGTGCCTACTTGAGTTGCCGTCTGTGTGTACAAGAAGTGTGTGGCAGTTGGTGGCTGGCGAACAGTTCTCTGCCTGGGTCGTCTGTTGATGATGTGGATGGTGGGTGCATGGAGAGGTCAAGAGGACATTGCAGTGTTAATCATGGATAGAAGAGAACCTCATTTTAATTTGTGCGACTGATACTTCGTCTGGTGCGGAGAGAGAGTCTGAAAGAGGATGTGTTTGTCTGACACTAAGAGTGGAGTGTCTCTCACAGACTCCCCCCCCCCCCCCCCCGACCCTGCTGTTTCCTCTCTCGCAGCAGAGGGGCACTCCATTATACCCCTACTCAGACAGCTAAAAGCTCTTCCTCTATCCTTCTCTCTCGTTTTCTCTCTCTATCCCTCTTCCTCTCCTTCTGTCTCTCCCTCTCTCTCAATCTCTCCTTCTCTCTCTCCTCAGGTAGGAGATGCTATTTTGAAGCGACCTGTAGCACTAGCAGAATAATCCCCTGGGACACTTGACATTTACCGTAGAAAAGAGGGAGGGAGGGAGTGGGTAGCTGAAAGAGAGGGAGTGAGGGAGAGGGCGGGTGAGAGAGAAAGTGAGGGGGACTGGGAGGCTAAATGGTCCATGCCCCCCTGGGGGGCTGCGTTTGTGGTGTCCAGGGTGAGCTTTGTCCAGGGCTTTCACTTTGATTAGGGCCGTTTGGGAGGAGAATTCACTTAATGGCTGAGAGAGGGAGAGAGCTACCTGTTATGCCCATGCTGTTCAGATCACAAGAGGTTTCCCTGTAATGCCACTTAATTTTTTGAGATGTGGCGAAGGTAAATGTGTGACCAGTCAAAGAGGGTTTTGTAATGCATCTGGACCTACCATCACCCCAGGGGGATAATGGTGGTGATTGCTGTTGGTTCCCGTCTCGCCCCAAAGTAGTGCATGTAAAATAAGTGACATTTAAAAGGCATCAGGATGGTAAGAGATTGTAGAGAGGGAGGACATGGGAGAGAAAGAGGGGAGAAAGGAAGATGCAGGGACTAGTCTTTTCACCTGAATTAGACAGAAATTCCCTGGTTCATCTATCACACACTGCTTCTCTCTCCGGCCTGCGGGCAATGACGGGGAAAACCCCCTGATATGTCCCTGTGTCACAGCAGACCCAAGTAGCTCAGTTTTGTTAACTTCCTCCTGTCTCTTCCTTTTCCCCACCCTTCATCCCTCCCTCTCCCTGGCAGTAAAAGAGAGGAGGCGGGTTGACATTGCTTCAGGGATGTGCTCCAAACGGAGCGTTAAAATCATTTCAGGTTAGATAAAGCTCGGCGTGAGCCTGGAGCGCGCCTGGGGACATCATCGCATTCATCTTCGTTTAGAATGAAGCGGTCACGCAGAGAGGGGGCCTGCAGGCACCCAGGGCCACGGCACACACACACACAGAGGGAGGACCCGTGTGTGTGTTGGCCTCAAGGAGAGAGAGCCATGGGTGTAGCTAGCATACTGTACAGTTTGTCCCTTGTCTTCCACTGAGCCACCAACACAGTCCTACTGGGGTGCTGCTGGTAGATTGCGGCTATTGTAACAAAATATTTTGCCCATTTCTTTTTCTATATGTGTATTTCAGTTTAGTTTGTGAGGATGTCAGAAAATGTATGAAGGCCTATATTTATTCATGTTTGCTGTGACGATGGTTTAATCCACCATGTGCAGGAGTCTGTGTGTACTGTACACAGTCTGTCTGTGTTTGTTTTCTATCTCTGTATTGTTTCATTGTGTAATTCTTAACAGGTTGCCCTGTGATCTAAGTCTTGAGGTCTCTAAGCTAGCTTAAGCAGGGTTTTGTAAGAGGGAATATCTTTGTAAAATGAGGGATTTCCTCGTGGCCAGGATTTAGCCTAGTGGATGATCCAATGTTTTAGCATTGAGACCACATGGACACCTGTTTTCTCCTCTCTGACTGTAGTCTGGCCACCAATCTGAACATGTTAAACCCAGCGACCCATCCTGTCAACATTACTGTGGAATGAATTGGAAACCATGCAAATATTCGGATTCACTGGGCATTTTTCCGAGGAGCAATATCGTACTGATTGTGTGTCAATCAAAACAGATGTGTGTGTGGATATATAGGCCTGCTGCAATAGTGTGTATTGTTTGTTTCAATATTCTTAATGCAAAAAAGGTACCGGTAAAATGTCAGATTCTGTGTGTGGAGTGGTTACTGGTTACCGTGTGGTTACCGAGTGGTTACCATGGACACCATAACAATGTGGTGTGGTTGTTTCTCTGTCAGAGAGGTGATGATTAGAGATGCTGTTGCTCAGAACAATACTGGCATTTATCTGCTATGAATACAAGTCACATTCCTCTCTCCCCTCTCTTTCTCTCTCTCTCTGTCTCTCTCTATCCTCTCTTCTCCCTATCTCTCCCCATCTCTCCTCCCTTTCTCATCTCCTGTCTGTTTCCTCTCCCCTGTCTCTGGCCCCTCTTCAGTGAGATGGAAAATCTCTCTCTCATGTTTTAAGCATCAGGGCTTGGTGGTGCTGGTGGATGGGAAACAAGAATCCTCATGAATGTAATTTCCTCTCTCTCTCCTTCTTGTATTCCCCTCCCCTCCCCCTTTCTTTTCCATCCCTGTCTGTTAGCTACCATAAGGGTCATTTAAAAGGCCCAGTGGTTTTCTGCCTCACCCTTTATTAGTCTCATGTACTTTCCTTCAGACAGATTATGATATAGGTGTATGATTGAAGACAGGGGTTAGACTAGGACAGTTCAGAAAGATTATGATTGAAGACAGGGATTAGACTAGGACAGTTCAGACAGATTATGATTGAAGACAGGGGTTAAACTAGGACAGTTCAGACAGATTATGATTGAAGACAGGGGTTAGACTAGGACAGTTCAGACAGATTATGATTGAAGACAGGGATTAGACTAGGACAGTTCAGACAGATTATGATTGAAGACAGGGGTTAGACTAGGACAGTTCAGACAGATTATGATTGAAGACAGGGGTTAGACTAGGACAGTTCAGACAGATTATGATTGAAGACAGGGGTTAAACTAGGACAGTTCAGACAGATTATGATTGAAGACAGGGGTTAGACTAGGACAGTTCAGACAGATTATGATTGAAGACAGGGGTTAGACTTGGACAGTTCAGAAAGATTATGATTGAAGACAGGGATTAGACTTGGACAGTCAGACAGATTATGATTGAAGACAGGGATTAGACTTGGACAGTTCAGACAGATTATGATTGAAGACAGGGGTTAGACTAGGACAGTTCAGACAGATTATGATTGAAGACAGGGGTTAGACTTGGACAGTTCAGACAGATTATGATTGAAGACAGGGGTTAGACTAGGACAGTCAGACAGATTATGATTGAAGACAGGGGTTAGACTAGGACAGTTCAGACAGATTATGATTGAAGACAGGGGTTAAACTAGGACAGTTCAGAGAGATTATGATTGAAGACAGGGGTTAGACTAGGACAGTTCAGACAGATTATGATTGAAGACAGGGGTTAGACTAGGACAGTTCAGATATAATTGTCAGCAGTGTTTCCATGGAATATGTAAATTTGAAAACGGGGTTGGTTACATTTCGTTGGCTGAAGACTGCATCCCTGTTGGATACACTGCTGCCGTATGAGTGACGGCATGTTTCCATGGAGACAGAGGGAACGTGTCAGCACTTTGCGCTACCCGTGGGAATGCGCCTCACAGGTGTGTTTGGCACACACACACACACACACACACACACACACACACACACACACACACACACACACACACACACACACACACACACACACACACACCTGTCCACATCTATTTGCTCTATGTAACTATTCAGACGTCTGTAATAATGTAATCTCATGGATGGTCATTGGTCAGTCCTTGCTTTTGTAGCTCAGCTGTTTACCTAAAATGTGACAGGGTGGGCGATTTGTTGTTGATTAAATCTCAGATTGCCTCTTTAACATGATGTATTCTACTTCCGGCGCCGACCGAGATGGCCGCGTCGCTTCGCGTTCCTAGGAAAATATGCAGTATTTAGTTTTTTTATGTGTTATTCCTTACATTGGTACCCCAGGTAATCTTAGGTTTCATTACATACAGTCGGGAGGAACTACTGAATATAAGAGCAACGTCAACTCACCACCGTTACAACCAGGAATATGACTTTCCCAAAGCGGAACCAGAGTTTTGCCTTCCACCCAATACAATGGATCTGATCCCAGCCGGCGACCCTAAGGGACGCCGTAAAAGGTGCAAACGAGGCGGTCTCCTGGTCAGGCTTCGGAGACGGGCACATCGCGCTCCACTCCCTAGCATACTACTCGCCAATGTCCAGTCTCTTGACAATAAGGTTGATGAAATCCGAGCAAGGGTAACATTTCAGAGAGACATCAGAGATTGTAACGTTCTCTGCTTCACGGAAACATGGCTCACTCAAGAGACGCTAACGGAGTCGGTGCAGCCAGCTGGTTTCTTCACGCATCGCGCCGACAGAAACAAACATCTTTCTGGTAAGAAGAGGGGCGGGGGTGTATGCCTTATGATTAACGAGACGTGGTGTGATCATAACAACATACAGGAACTCGAGTCATTCTGTTCACCTGATCTAGAATTCCTCACAATCAAATGTCGACCGCATTATCTACCAAGGGAATTCTCTTCGATTATAATCACAGCCGTATATATTCCCCCCCAAGCAGACACATCGATGGCCCTGAAGGAACTTTATCTGACTCTTTGTAAACTGGAAACCACACACCCTGAGGCTGCATTCATCGTAGCTGGGGATTTTAACAAGGCTAATCTGAAAACAAAACTCCCTATATTCTATCAGCATATCGATTGTGCTACCAGGGCTCGTAAAACCTTGGATCATTGTTATACTAACTTCCGCGACGCATATAAGGCCCTCCCCCGCCCCCCTTTCGGAAAAGCTGACCACGACTCCATTTTGTTGATTCCAGCCTACAAACAGAAACTAAAACAACAAGCTCCCTCGCTCAGGTCTGTTCAACGCTGGTCCGACCAATCTGATTCCACTCTTCAAGACTGCTTCGATCACGTGGATTGGGATATGTTCCGCATTGCGTCCAACAACAATATGGATGAATATGCTGATTCGGTGAGCGAGTTCATTAGGAAGTGCATTGACGATGTCGTACCCACAGCAACGATTAAAACATTCCCAAACCAGAAACCGTGGATTGATGGCAGCATTCGCGTGAAACTGAAAGCGCGAACCACTGCTTTTAACCAGGGCAAGGTGACCGGAAACATGACCGAATACAAACAGTGTAGCTATTCTCTCCGCAAGGCAATCAAACAAGCTAAGTCCCAGTATAGAGACAAAGTAGAGTCGCAATTCAACAGCTCAGACACGAGGTATGTGGCAGGGTCTACAGTCAATCACGGATTACAAAAAAGAAAACCAGCCCCGTCGCGGACCAGGATGTCTTGCTCCCAGACAAGCTAAATAACTTTTTTGCTCGCTTTGAGGACAATACAGTGCCACTGACACGGCCCGCTACCAAAACCTGCGGGCTCTCCTTCACTGCAGCCGAGGTGAGTAAAACATTTAAACGTGTTAACCCTCGCAAGGCTGCAGGCCCAGACGGCATTCCCAGCCGCGTCCTCAGATCCTGCGCAGACCAGCTGGCTGGTGTGTTTAAGGACATATTCAATCAATCCTTATCCCAGTCTGCTGTTCCCACATGCTTCAAGAGGGCCACCATTGTTCCTGTTCCCAAGAAAGCTAAGGTAACTGAGCTAAACGACTACCGCCTCGTAGCACTCACTTCCGTCATCATGAAGTGCTTTGAGAGACTAGTCAAGGACCATATCACCTCCACCCTACCTGACACCCTAGACCCACTCCAATTTGCTTACCGACCCAATAGGTCCACAGACGACGCAATCGCAACCACACTGCACACTGCCCTAACCCATCTGGACAAGAGGAATACCTATGTGAGAATGCTGTTCATCGACTACAGCTCAGCATTTAACACCATAGTACCCTCCAAACTCGTCATCAAGCTCGAGACCCTGGGTCTCGACCCTGCCCTGTGCAACTGGGTCCTGGACTTCCTGACGGGCCGCCCCCAGGTGGTGAGGGTAGGTAACAACATCTCCACCCCGCTGATCCTCAACACCGGGGCCCCACAAGGGTGCGTTCTGAGCCCTCTCCTGTACTCCCTGTTCACCCACGACTGCGTGGCCATGCACGCCTCCAACTCAATCATCAAGTTTGTGGACGACACTACAGTGGTAGGCTTGATTACCAACAACGACGAGACGGCCTACAGGGAGGAGGTGAGGGCCCTCGGAGTGTGGTGTCAGGAAAATAACCTCACACTCAACGTCAACAAAACAAAGGAGATGATTGTGGACTTCAGGAAACAGCAGAGGGAGCACCCCCCTATCCACATCGACGGGACAGTAGTGGAGAAGGTGGAAAGTTTTAAGTTCCTCGGTGTACACATCACGGACAAACTGAATTGGTCCACCCACACAGACAGCGTTGTGAAGAAGGCGCAGCTGCGCCTCTTCAACCTCAGGAGGCTGAAGAAATTCGGCTTGTCACCAAAAGCACTCACAAACTTCTACAGATGCACAATCGAGAGCATCCTGTCGGGCTGTATCACCGCATGGTACGGCAACTGCTCCGCCCACAACCGTAAGGCTCTCCAGAGGGTAGTGAGGTCTGCACAACGCATCACCGGGGGCAAACTACCTGCCCTCCAGGACACCTACACCACCCGATGTCACAGGAAGGCCATAAAGATCATCAAGGACAACAACCACCCAAGCCACTGCCTGTTCACCCCGCTATCATCCAGAAGGCGAGGTCAGTACAGGTGCATCAAAGCAGGGACCGAGAGACTGAAAAACAGCTTCTATCTCAAGGCCATCAGACTGTTAAACAGCCACCACTAACATTTAGTGGCCGCTGCCAACATACTGACTCAACTCCAGCCACTTTAATAATGGGAATTGATGGAAATTATGTAAAAATGTACCACTAGCCACTTTAAACAATGCCACTTAATATAATGTTTACATACCCTACATTACTCATCTCATATGTATATGTATATACTGTACTCTATATCATCTACTGCATCTTGCCATCCTTATGTAATACATGTATCACTAGCCACTTTAAACTATGCCACTTTATGTTTACATACCCTACATTACTCATCTCATATGGATATACTGTACTCTATACCATCTACTGCATCTTGCCTATGCCGTTCTGTACCATCACTCATTCATATATCTTTATGTACATATTCTTTATCCCTTTACACTTGTGTGTATAAGGTACTAGTTGTGGAATTGTTAGGTTAGATTACTTGTTGGTTATTACTGCATTGTCAGAACTAGAAGCACAAGCATTTCGCTACACTCGCATTAACATCTGCTAACCATGTGTATGTGACAAATAAAATTTGATTTGATTTGATTTTTGTATCTGTTGTTTGCACGCTTGGTGGTTTATGGTGATCTGTTCTGATTGTGATAATGAGTGTAGGCCTAACTGTCCACTGTTGTGACTGAGGCAGGGGACAGACGACACAGGAGAAGTAGGGATGTGCATCTTTCCCTTTCAAGACAATTCAATATGTATCTAGATACATGGGCTCCGATACGATACAGGAACGATACATTTTAGTTCGAGGCGATTCTGTTTGATGCAATACGATTTGATGCATTAACATTTGTTTTATAAACACATTCATTTTCCATTCTAAATAAAAAATATAGAGCTGATTAGATGAATATATAGCACAACTTTGGTTTTCGCCTTATCTCAAAATCAAATGGTTTTGACCGTTTGGATGTTTTTAGTGGTCGTTTCTTCTTCTGTTTTGGCCATGCAGGGCACCTCCAAATCCTAATATTGAGTTTGTCAGGGCATGGACTCTACAAGGTGTCCAAAGCGTCCCACAGGCATGCTGGCCCATGTTGACTCCAATGCTTCCCACAGTTGTCAAGTTGACTGGATGTCCTTTGGGAGGTGATCCATTCTTGATACACAGGGGAAACTGTTGCGTGTGAAAAACCCAGTAGTGTTGCAGTTCTTGACACAAACCGGTGCACCTGGCACCTACTACCATACCCCGTTCAAAGGCACTTAAATATAATTTTTTCCCGTTCACCTTCTGAAGTCTCAACCGTCTCAATTGTATAAAAGGCTTAAAAATACGTATTTAAAACGACCAAAACTGTTGCTGATGGTGAACCTGAACAATCAAAATCAAATCTATTGCCAGGCCCTTTCAGCAGGTAGGCTATAGCCAGATGAGAGTTGTGTCTCTGGTAGCTTACTTTTATTCTGGTAAAACACAATTTTCAACAGCGCATAGATTACAATAACCTATTAGTCAAGGGATTCATCCACTCTTTCTCCATCCCACCATCTATTTTTCTCCCTCCCTATCTATCTCCCCTTCTCTCATTTTCTCTCCATCTCTCCCTCTCCTCCAGCCTCCCTCTCTCCTCCTCTCCTCCTTAATTGTTTATATGCATTATCATTAACCAAGTACACAGCATTGGGTCCAGGTGACAGACCTGTATTTTGAAAGCTGAGCCTTCCTTAGCCAGAGGAAGGTAAGCAATTTAAGCCCTGTGCTGAGCCCTAATCTTGGGTTGTCAAAAGGAGCCCAGCCATTCTCCCTATGCTAATCAATCAATGACGCCCTGCACCTGTTCATCTGTTCAGCTTAGCAGCCAGGCCCCAGCTCTGATATATCTATTAACTTACTGTCAGGGGCCGGGCAGAGGTCTGAGGCCTCCGCGCGCCCAGCGCAGCTAGATGAGATTCCTCCAGCCCTGGCATTTGAAGGCAGATAAGTAAGCTATCAGAACAGCGGATAAATAGCAGAATAAAGATTTGGCGCTGCCCCTGAGAGTGAGGCGACAATGCAGCCGTGGCGAGCCAGATAGCCTCCCTCATTATCCTGCCACACCAGCCCGTAATCCAAAAAGTTGTTTACCGAGAGAGGAGGCAAGTGTTATCTGCGACCGCCACAGTGTTTTCTGTGTGTGTGTGGTGGAGTTTTTTTGGGGGGGGGTTAAAAAAATGCCCTCATGTGCGCAGTTGGGCGAGACCAATGTTTTTTTTACCCTGTCAGAGGTGTCTTCCCTTTTGTAGGGGTGTGTGTGTGTGTGTGTGTGTGTGTGTGTGTGTGTGTGTGTGTGTGTGTGTGTGTGTGTGTGTGTGTGTGTGTGTGTGTGCGTGCGTGCGTGCGTGCGTGCGTGCGTGCGTGCGTGCGTGCGTGCGTGCGTGCGTGCGTGCGTGCGTGCGTGCGTGCGTGCGTGCGTGCGTGCGTGCGTGCGTGCGTGCGTGCGTGCGTGCGTGCGTGCGTGCGTGCGTGCGTGTGTGTACTGTAAATCATTGAAATTACCATATTCCAATGTAAAATAGAGGATGACTGTTTCTCTGTCTCTCTGTCCTCCCATGTTGTCTTCAGTCAGAGCAGACAAAGAGCTCCTGGCTCTGCCAGACAGAACGGAGATCTCTGGGGATGATCACAGGTTTACTGCTTATGGATGTGTGTATAGTATAGGATCGTATGGATGTGTGTATAGTATAGGATCGTATGGATGTGTGTATAGTATAGGATCTTATGGATGTGTGTATAGTATAGGATCTTATGGATGTGTGTATAGTATAGGATCTTATGGATGTGTGTATAGTATAGGATCGTATGGATGTGTGTATAGTATAGGATCTTATGGATGTGTGTATAGTATAGGATCGTATGGATATGTGTATAGTATAGGATCGTATGGATGTGTGTATAGTATAGGATCTTATGGATGTGTGTATAGTATAGGATCTTATGGATGTGTGTATAGTATAGGATCTTATGGATGTGTGTATAGTATAGGATCGTATGGATGTGTGTATAGTATAGGATCTTATGGATGTGTGTATAGTATAGGATCGTATGGATGTGTGTATAGTATAGGATCGTATGGATGTGTGTATAGTATAGGATCTTATGGATGTGTGTATAGTATAGGATCTTATGGATGTGTGTATAGTATAGGATCTTATGGATGTGTGTATAGTATAGGATCTTATGGATGTGTGTATAGTATAGGATCGTATGGATGTGTGTATAGTATAGGATCTTATGGATGTGTGTATAGTATAGTATAGGATCTTATGGATGTGTGTATAGTATAGGATCGTATGGATGTGTGTATAGTATAGGATCTTATGGATGTGTGTATAGTATAGGATCTTATGCATGTGTGTATAGTATAGGATCGTATGGATGTGTGTATAGTATAGGATCTTATGGATGTGTGTATAGTATAGGATCGTATGGATGTGTGTATAGTATAGGATCGTATGGATGTGTGTATAGTATAGGATCGTATGGATGTGTGTATAGTATAGGATCGTATGGATGTGTGTATAGTATAGGATCGTATGGATGTGTGTATAGTATAGGATCTTATGGATGTGTGTATAGTATAGGATCTTATGGATGTGTGTATAGTATAGGATCTTATGGATGTGTGTATAGTATAGGATCTTATGGATGTGTGTATAGTATAGGATCTTATGGATGTGTGTATAGTATAGGATCTTATGGATGTGTGTATAGTATAGGATCTTATGGATGTGTGTATAGTATAGGATCGTATGGATGTGTGTATAGTATAGGATCTTATGGATGTGTGTATAGGATCTTATGGATGTGTGTATAGTATAGGATCTTATGGATGTGTGTATAGTATAGGATCGTATGGATGTGTGTATAGTATAGGATCGTATGGATGTGTGTATAGTATAGGATCTTATGGATGTGTGTATAGTATAGGATCGTATGGATGTGTGTATAGTATAGGATCGTATGGATGTGTGTATAGTATAGGATCTTATGGATGTGTGTATAGTATAGGATCTTATGGATGTGTGTATAGTATAGGATCGTATGGATGTGTGTATAGTATAGGATCGTATGGATGTGTGTATAGTATAGGATCTTATGGATGTGTGTATAGTATAGGATCGTATGGATGTGTGTATAGTATAGGATCGTATGGATGTGTGTATAGTATAGGATCGTATGGATGTGTGTATAGTATAGGATCTTATGGATGTGTGTATAGTATAGGATCGTATGGATGTGTGTATAGTATAGGATCGTATGGATGTGTGTATAGTATAGGATCGTATGGATGTGTGTATAGTATAGGATCGTATGGATGTGTGTATAGTATAGGATCGTATGGATGTGTGTATAGTATAGGATCTTATGGATGTGTGTATAGTATAGGATCTTATGGATGTGTGTATAGTATAGGATCTTATGGATGTGTGTATAGTATAGGATCGTATGGATGTGTGTATAGTATAGGATCGTATGGATGTGTGTATAGTATAGGATCTTATGGATGTGTGTATAGTATAGGATCTTATGGATGTGTGTATAGTATAGGATCGTATGGATGTGTGTATAGTATAGGATCTTATGGATGTGTGTATAGTATAGGATCGTATGGATGTGTGTATAGTATAGGATCGTATGGATGTGTGTATAGTATAGGATCTTATGGATGTGTGTATAGTATAGGATCGTATGGATGTGTGTATAGTATAGGATCGTATGGATGTGTGTATAGTATAGGATCTTATGGATGTGTGTATAGTATAGGATCTTATGGATGTGTGTATAGTATACGATCTTATGGATGTGTGTATAGTTTAGGATCTTATGGATGTGTGTATAGTATAGGATCTTATGGATGTGTGTATAGTATAGGATCTTATGGATGTGTGTATAGTATAGGATCTTATGGATGTGTGTATAGTATAGGATCGTATGGATGTGTGTATAGTATAGGATCGTATGGATGTGTGTATAGTATAGGATCTTATGGATGTGTGTATAGTATAGGATCTTATGGATGTGTGTATAGTATAGGATCTTATGGATGTGTGTATAGTATAGGATCTTATGGATGTGTGTATAGTATAGGATCTTATGGATGTGTGTATAGTATAGGATCTTATGGATGTGTGTATAGTATAGGATCTTGCTGGTTTTATATTTGGATGTTTTATTACAGATTGTAAAAATTATGAGTTAATGTTGGTTTGTACTATCACTCCTTTTATCTGTTCCTCCCTCTGTCCCAGTCCAAACTAGACAGACCCTCCCCCCCCCCCCCCACTCACACACTCTCCACCCTTGTAAACTCTTCCACCCCCCGTACTGCAGTAATCCTGAGGAGCAGTAAACTAGAGGTGTGAGGGGACAGATTGCCAGTTGATCATGCCGAAATGCGCTCTTATCCGTTATTGGATCTGAAATGGAGGAGGCTTAAGAATGATCTGAGTCCTCAGTTAATGTGGAGATCATCTGGAGAAAGCTCCGCCGGGCTGGACTGGGTTGGCCGGATGGTTAGCTGGCTGCTACAGTTACCGACGGCGTCTGGGACTGATAACCTGAGGGTGGGGGTGTATGCTCTACCCCTCTCATTGATGTCTTTTCCTCCTCCTCCTCCCTCCTCCTCCTCCTCCTCCTCCTCCTCCTCCTCCTCCTCCTCCTCCTCCTCTTCTCCCTCCTCCTCTCACTCCTCCTCTCCTCCTCCTCCTCTCCCTCCTCCTCCTCCTCTCCCTGGGGCCACACTAATATGCCCCATGCTGTGCACTGGCAGGGTTCTACAGTGCGACCATTGTACTCACGTATGCACCTAAACATTTTTCTTTGCGACCTGGAATTTGTATTTAGGAGCACCAGTGCACCTAGAAAATGAAAGATTCTAGCTTGAAATGTTTTTCATTGTGCTCCTTCATTTCTTTGTGTGTGCCTACATTGTTCAACTTAGACGCCCGCTCCTTGTTTAAAAGATCAGCGTAGAGGTCTGACTGGGGGAGCTTGGACAGAGACAGAGGTAAAGTCTTCTAGAATCTGAACCGCCTGCAGCTTCATAGCAGTGAGATGGATCATCATTCCTTTACCCCCAGTGCATAGGGTTAATCATTTCCACTGATGTAAAGCAGACCATTCTTCTGAGACAAGGGAGCCGGCTAGATTGTAGGACACTGGATAGGTGGGCAGTGTAAGCAATTAATATGTCTGAAACTCCACCTAACTTATCAGAGGAGCTCAGAAGTAGACGCTACGTGCCTATAGGGGCTGGGGATCATGTGATTAGTGTCGGCCACTCCCGTTGGATTAGCCCGGTGCTGCGCACCATAGTTTGTGAGGTCACAAGTTCACCCAAGTCTTACCTCTACCCCCCTGTACACCCTGCTCTGTCCATGTCTGGTAGTGTGGCTTCAATTGGATCTATGGGGATTTTCCAAGTACTAGTGGACAGTAAGAGGATCCCATTACACATTCAGAGGAAAGCTGTCTTGATGCTCGGGGAATCTATCTGTTGCATCTGTCTGTTGGCACATCCTTAGTTGGGTAAAATACATGGCTCTGGTGTCATCTGAATGTATGGATATGGTTAGAATGGCTACTTGCCATGTCTAGCTGGTACAGTGTCCGCTTTACCATTTGTAGACGGGTTAGCCTGTGTGGTAATTGTCTAATAAATAAAATGTGAACAATTATACTGCTTACTAAGCCCAGGCCTACTGACAGAAAGCTGGTCTAGTCCTCAGAACGCCTGTGTGAGAGTGTGTGTCTACCTTCACCTCTGTTTAAGATGTCCTAGTCTTCTCTAGGTCGTTTGTGTAACACACCTACATCAGGCGTGACAATGAGTCCTGTGCCTCTCTATACACTTCAGTAGATGATGGGTCTAGGCTGTATCCTGACCACAGGGCGGTGGACGAGTCCTGTGCCTCTCTATACACTTCAGTAGATGTTGGGTCTAGGCTGTATCCTGACCACAGGGCGGTGGACGAGTCCTGTGCCTCTCTATACACTTCAGTAGATGTTGGGTCTAGGCTGTATCCTGACCACAGGGCGGTGGACGAGTCCTGTGCCTCTCTATACACTTCAGTAGATGTTGGGTCTAGGCTGTATCCTGACCACAGGGCGGTGGACGAGTCCTGTGCCTCTCTATACACTTCAGTAGATGTTGGGTCTAGGCTGTATCCTGACCACAGGGCGGTGGACGAGTCCTGTGCCTCTCTATACACTTCAGTAGATGATGGGTCTAGGCTGTATCCTGACCACAGGGCGGTGGACGAGCTGATCTTTCCTGGAACCTCTCTGTGCCACACATAATAGGCTAAATCCTAGTAATGCCTGTAATTCAGTGATGATCTGCAGTGGGACATGCTGCTGAATGAGGTCCTCATATGCTCAGGTCTCCTAATGCATCTTACAGCATTGGTCATTTAATGCTACAAATAAAGAGAGAGACGTGTTGTGGAGGGGGGTTTTGGGAGCCAAACGTGGTGGAGGTAGAGTTTATCCTGCCTACAGGCCAAGGCCAAGGCAGACTCAACAACCCCTGCAGCTCCTTTTCTCATCTGGTAATTGAAGGTGAGAAATGATTTCATTATCCTCGGGAAGAGAGTAATCTGGTCTCGCCTCATGATCCGCTCATTTCCCCGAGTGCATCTCGACCTGGAAAACACATGCGCAAACTCACATGCACACGTGCACACACACACACACACACACACACACACACACACACACACACACACACACACACACACACACACACACACACACACACACACACACACACACACACACACACACACACACACACACACACACTAGGGGAGTCTGTGTTCTCTTCCCCCAGGATAGGCTACACACACTCTCCCCTCTACCTATCTCCCACGGCTGTTAGTGTTATTGGAGTGAAGGATCAGTCATCAGATTCCACATATGCTTTATTAATGTCTCAATCAAAGCTTTTCTACTTGGCTCGCTCACTCACACACCATACTGTCCAACCACACACACCATACTGTCCAACCACACACACCATACTGTCCAACCACACACACCACACTGTCCAACCACACACACACCACACTGTCCAACCACACACACCATACTGTCCAACCACACACACACCACACTGTCCAACCACACACACCATACTGTCCAACCACACACACCACACT